>NW_028317933.1:13277500-14477500 GCF_062004578.1 Staurois parvus
AAGCTTCTCTCTTGTAATCAACAGTCCCTTACCAGAGCATCTATTGGCTGCTTAGGCTCTGGAATGACTGGCAGGGTGGGGCTTATCTCCAGGTCAAAGTAGATGTCAAAGGCCAATGATGACTGTGTACACAGGATTAGGAGGAAAATGCATCCAAAGAGGTTTGAGGGACTTACAGGTATCTTTTGGTTACTGCTTTTGAGACATAAAATTTGTAACTGGTAAGGCTGGCTTCAACTGGTATCTCTTATTTATAGTATAATTTATGTATTTATTTCAGGTACTTACATAGCGCCGTCAATTTCCGCAGAGCTTTACATATATATTGTACATTCACACCAGTCCCTAACCCTCAAGGGGCGTACAATCTAAGATCCCTAACTTACATTCATACATACAGATATTGGGGACAGGATCCAAATAACCTACCAGCATGTCTTTTTTGAGTGTGGGAGGAAACTGGAGTACCTAGAGGAAACCCACCCAGGCACAGGAAGAACAAGCAAACTCCAAGCAGGTGGTGCTGTCGCTGGGATTCGAACCAACTACTCTAGTACCGGCAGGCGGAAGTGCTAACCATTTAGCCACTGTGCTGCCCTATAATAAAAAGTGTGACAGACCAATGCTACCAATATACACAAAAACCATCCCTGACAATCTTCATATTTATTAAAGCGATTCTAGAGGTTCATTTTTTATTTTTGGGGGAAAATAGTGTGGTTTTGCACAGAGCAGCCTGGTTCCTCCTCTTCTGGGGTCCTCCGCAGTCTCTCCTGGCCTCTCCCTCCTGTTGGGTGTCCCCACAGTAAGCAGCTTGCTATGGGGGCACCCGCTGCTCCAGGTGTCCATTCACGCAGCCTGGTCCCCCCCCCCTCTCCTTCCTCCTCATTGGCTGACTGGCTGTGATTGCCAGCAGCAGGGGCAAAAAGTTCCCGTTTGCTGTCTCAGCCAATGGGGAGACAGAGACCCATGACAGTTGAGGCTGTCGTTCACATTGCTGGATCGCGATGAGGCTCAGGTAAGTATTGAGGGGGTTGGGGGCACTGATGCACACAGGTTTTTTTTTACCTTTATGCATAGAATGCATGAAGGTAAAAAACCTTGAGCCTTTACAACCACTTATACAGCTCTTCTACATGCTCACTCATCTCCCAGGTTTCACTGAAATGTCTCACTGAAGGATATCAGAATTTTCATGTCCCAGCAGGCCAAGCAAAGACTGCACAGCATTAAGTTCGACTAGAAGATGATACAGGTCTGGTATAGTGGCAATAACGTGCATCTCTTGTATAATGTCATTTAGGTCCAGCTCTGACTCCATGAACCTAAAATCAGGGAGATGAGGTCAATATTGTGCACACCCGTACAGCAAAACAAGGTGAACTTAATCGGTAAAAAAAAAAAAAAAAAAAAAGGACATCCTTACTTCTCAGGACTGTCAGGGAATTTAATACGCAACTCCTGGTTCTTGTATGATCGCTTCTCAAAAGTTAGAATCATCTTCTTTACGGCACCTTCATCCAACTGTTCCGCCTAACAAAAAAAAACAAACAAAAAAAAAAAACCAGATCATGTAGCTGTGCTGTTACAAAACCTTTTGAAACAACATTTTTCAGTAGGTTTTATCCACGTTCACATTTAAAGTGGACCTGAAGTGAAAATAATGAAGATATGCTGTCCTATAGGGAACATCTAGAAATGCTGTGCAAACAATATCAATGACCTTTGATAACGTGCTCAGGCACGAAACGCGTTAGGGAGGAGCCAGGGTGGTGACGTCACGCCGCACAGGCCACGTGTCAGGCCGGCAGCCATCTTAACTTCTGTCACACCATATTGTGAGTGCTTTTATATCTGGATCTATCTTTGCTTGGAAATTAATAAAACATACTACACCATTAGCATTTTCTGTTTGGGCTCGTTTGATTGCGAGCTCCCCCCTTAAGGTGGATTCTTGTCCTGTTCTGCACCTGTTATTGAGAGTGACCCCCCTGCTGGATGGATGAGCGTTCCTGATCCCTGGAGAATGACGACCATTTGATAACCTGTCTTTCGGTTGGTTGGCCAGATGATCCTTGGATTTTCATCTTTCCATATCCAGAGGACCAGGAGTGGTTTAATTACGCAACTGTCTGGTTAGTGCAATGTACACTCATTTTTACATCACTGGAGTCACGATTTTCTCCTCAATATAGAGTTTGGGACTTATGTACTTATTCATATCATCAAGGTCACTACCTGCACAGTTAACATCCACAGACGTTCATCGCACTTCAATATAGTTTTAGCGCTCCACAGCGCAAAATATATCTGTTTATATTCAATGTGTTATTTGGTTTTCAGCGCTGCATATATTTATTAGATTTTATCTAGAAATGCTGTGTCTAAGTAGTACCATGAAAAATATACTCTTGAATCAGGAAAATATAAAATAATGCATATGCCCATTTCAAATTCAATATTTGCCACCAGCAGTAATGCTCTAAAGGTTGCATCTGCAGTTCTTCACTTTGCTGACATTCCAGCTGTGATTTCCTGAAATGAGTTTTTTGCACAACAGATATGCAGCTGCATATGTCATAGAAGTTCAGCTCATTCCTCTCCTCTCAATCTTATATGCATGGATTTTGTGTTAGATAAGAACAGTCTGAACAGTCAGAAATGGACACAGACATCAATAAAATTCTGCCAATGCTTTTAACACTTAATCAAGGACAACCTAGGCCTAAGTTACGCATACACAAATATAAATCACATATACAGTATGTAGGCGGCTTCTTTTACTGGCATGACATAAAATATGTGTCAGGAGCTAGTCAGTACAATCTTATAATTGGTCTTCATAAAACTAGAAGGAAAAAAAGTCCAACAGTGCTATAAGTTGGCTTCACATGACATCATAATTACATTCCGGCTTCTTGTATGCAATGTTAGGACTGTGGATCCTGTATGTCAATATGCACTCCTGCTGCTGGCCATATGCAGAATCAATTCCTCCACACATATATACTTTGTAATCATTTTTATTCAAAAGCAACTGAAGGTATTTCACTTGGTCAGCAACTTATTTCCTTATTGAAGTTTGCTCTGGGAGGGTTTGAGGCTGCAAATTATTTCAGAATCTTTGAATTTGGACACTTAAAGCAGAACTAAAGTCTCCAATTAAAAAACTGTTAGCAGACGGGCCAGGGGCGGACTGACCATCTGGAAACTCGGGCACTGCCCGAGGGCCCGGGGTCAGTAGGGGGCCCCATGAGATGCCTCTGGTACCTTTTTCATAGGCTTTTTTGAGTTTGAGCAAGGACACAGGGGCCCCATGATCCCCAATTGCCCGCGGGCCCCATGAGTTGTCAGTCCGCCCCTGAGATGGGCTCTTTGGTGCAGAAGAGACATGCAATGTCTCTTCTGCAATAAAATAAACCTACACACCTAACAATCTTCTTTAGAATTGACACCGAGTTGAGCGCATGCAGCTATGTTTACATTCAGACACAAATTCCGTGTGCTGGGATGACTGAACTCCTGCGCAAGAGTAGGTATGATATAATTTCATGACGGCCAGTGAAGATGGCCGCAGCCCAGCACCTGAAAGAAGTTGGTGGAAGATGCCAGCAAATGACCCTGGGCCGTTGAAAGAGAGGCAAGTATTGCAGACTTTAGTTCTGCTTTAGAGGTCTATTTATAAAGGCAGTGAATGTGACGTTCACCAAACATTCTCTGGTGGTGACTCAAATAATGTCAATTACCACACATGTGCCTGCTCTAAACGATTGCTGAATGTCAGATTTACACACACACACACACACACACACACACACATATATATATATATATCTTAATTCCTTTACAGCCAGCCTGCATTTTCTAAGCAGTGTTAATCTAGGAGAGCCTTTCTCAACCAGGGTGCCTTCAGGCTTTTGTAGGGGTGCCTTGGCAACATGCTTAAAAATTGCTAAAAAATTGCATGCAAGCCAGCAGGTGGATCAAGACTGCCTTTTAGCTTCCGGCATCATAACAACCCATTACATCATTACTTGACAAGGACGACGTCAGGTGCCTGCACAGCATCCTTGTTTGCCCTTCCCCTGCCCCTCTTTATCAGCAGTTGAGTCACATTAGCTGAGTGAGTGAGGGAAACACTGGAATACTGGTCAGTACCGGTTTGCAAAGGAATATCTGCTTTGGAAGAATAAATCACCTCTAACAGTGGGTGTCCTATGCATGTGGATGTTGCTGCCTTATGTAAAACTATTAGAATCATTTTTCACATTTTAGAATGGGGTGCCTTGACATTGTGCAGAATGTTAAAGGGTGCCCTTGAGATTGTCCATAATTTTATAGGGTGCCTTGACTGAAAAAAAGGTGAGAAACACTGATCTAGGAAACAACTGGCAGGGAACATTGAAAATAACAGAAATGGTTCCATAAAGCTTGACACCGGCTGTGTGTATATATATATATATATATATATATATATATATATATATATATATATATATATATATATATATATATTTATTTTTTACATTTTTTTTTTTACACATCTGGTACAACTGGCAGCAACACGTACCTCATCATCATCAGCATTAGGTGCTCCATCAGCGTTATCTAGTGCTTTATCGTCTTCCTGTGTGCCTCTTTCTTCATCTCGGTGCCAGTTCCGGCCTCTCTCTCTCCTCTGAGCTTTACCCTCATCAGGGTCATCATCTCTTGTTCGTTTAGTACCCCTGTCCGGCTGCAATGAGTACAGAAAAATGTAAAGTTAGGGAGGAAAAAAAAACCCATCAAGTCTGAGACCAATGAATGGAAGGAATTGTACAGTGATGCCATATCAAACCCTGTTCTCCAATCAAAACATTGAAATACTAACCACCAGCTAAAAAAAATAACTTTCTAGCTCTTTTAGTCACAGTTATAGTGCACTGATAGGTTGGTAGAATGAACCCAATCCCACCTGCCAGTCCGGATGAAGCTACTGCTAACACTCACTGCAGTACCTCTACTAAAATGGCTTAATTTATATTTGTACAAAATAATAGCAAAATATCCTTAATAGCCAATAAAACATAGCATGGGTTGATGCCTAATTTATTTTCTGATTTAACTTATGTCCCTCAAAAAGGGCACATTTTCCCCTGAGTTCCCTTAAAGTGATACTAAACTTTTGAAAAAAAAAATTCTATTCAAGTATGTATTCTTAATGCAAAAGTACCTTCTAATACTCTAAGCCTCTTCAGAAATTATTTTTTTTCTGTGGTGATCCGACTTCCTGTTAGATGGTGGCTATGTTCATTCTCCATGTTTCTACTGTATGTAGAAAAATTGCTGCCTTCTCTTCCTCGCTCCCAAGGTAGATTAGGGACTATGAAAAGATGCACATGACAACTAACATGCACTGCTCATCCCAAACAAAAGTGAGTGGGGGAAATGGAGAGGTTCGGGGCTCATGGAGAACACACACAATAAGGACTTATGAATAACTAAGTTCATCAAAAATAGATCACAGGGCCATTAATTTGTGGCTTTGTACTGATTATTTTTGAGCATAAAGATAATAATTTAGAGTCCCTTTAAATCCTGGACTGAAGAGGCTGAATCCCGAGTTCCACATTAGGTTGACAGGTGAAGCTCTATGCCCTGCTTATTGACCTTTAGGAGCCTATAACCATGGAATGAATGGGAATATCCTCCTGCGCTTGGTATGGGTGAGTCCCTATCCTAAACAGCTGCTATCACTCTGCCTTAACCAATAGGTGATAAAGTAACAAACACAAAAATAGTGAAGCGCTAAAACGAATCCCTACATACGCACACAGTGCATATAATATTAAATGAAAACCATACCTCATAAGTAAAATATATCCGTGACATAAAAAATGTGTCAATAGAAAACCAAATAAAATATTTTCCTTACCCCTAAATTATTTCTTTAAATCATACATTGATAAAAAATAGAAAATCCATGATAATACGAATAAACAGTGATGAAAAAAAATATATATATAAAAAACTGTGTTAATTAATATATATATATATATATATATATATATATATATATATATATATATATATATATATATATATATATATATATATATATATATATATGTGATAATACCAATAATAAATGTGACACCTAACAAAATAAAAGCATATAAATAGTGAACCTCAATCAAATATACGTGATTGTTGTGAAAAAATTATGCTATTACATAAAAAACCACTAAAACTTGTGATGTTTAGATATAAAAAAGTGTCCATAAATGAACAAACACAGTCCATGCAGTAAGGTGAAAACGACACTCAGTGTTCTTCACTTCTAGTGCTCAAAAAAAAGACAGGGAAGAAATCCTCCAATGGCAGCAATGCCTGCTCACCTCCCCAACTCGACCCGCAAAGGGCCACAAGGCTATATCTCTCCTCCAGGTAATCCTTTGCTTCCAAGCAGCTCAGTAAGGAATCACAGGACCTCCTCTCCACCTCCTCTCAAACGTCATATAGGACACAAACAGAGCTTCCCATAGTGTAATACCATTTATTTCAGACACTCCATATAGCAAAAAGTTTCCACTCACATGCGTTTTGTTAGTAATATGCAGTCCTCCTCATTCCCTGGGTGCATTCACATGTACATAGGGAAACCAATATGGTCGCTGTGCTCGGACATCCGTCCCCACGTGACCGGAAATGATGTGTCTCTGGGCTGGGAAAAGCGTTCCGACGCGTTGCGTCACGTGCGTCGTGACCCTGATGAAGTCACGACGCAGTGTCTGAAATAAATGGTATTACACTATGGGAAGCTCTGTTTGTGTCCTATATGACGTTTGAGAGGAGGTGGAGAGGAGGTCCTGTGATTCCTTACTGAGCTGCTTGGAAGCAAAGGATTACCTGGAGGAGAGATATAGCCTTGTGGCCCTTTGCGGGTCGAGTTGGGGAGGTGAGCAGGCATTGCTGCCATTGGAGGATTTCTTCCCTGTCTTTTTTTTGAGCACTAGAAGTGAAGAACACTGAGTGTCGTTTTCACCTTACTGCATGGACTGTGTTTGTTCATTTATGGACACTTTTTTATATCTAAACATCACAAGTTTTAGTGGTTTTTTATGTAATAGCATAATTTTTTCACAACAATCACGTATATTTGATTGAGGTTCACTATTTATATGCTTTTATTTTGTTAGGTGTCACATTTATTATTGGTATTATCACATATATATATATATTAATTAACACAGTTTTTTATATATATTTTTTTTTTCATCACTGTTTATTCGTATTATCATGGATTTTCTATTTTTTATCAATGTATGATTTAAAGAAATAATTTAGGGGTAAGGAAAATATTTTATTTGGTTTTCTATTGACACATTTTTTATGTCACGGATATATTTTACTTATGAGGTATGGTTTTCATTTAATATTATATGCACTGTGTGCGTATGTAGGGATTCGTTTTAGCGCTTCACTATTTTTGTGTTTATAACCATGGAATAACGCCTTGATATTTTGAACAAACTACATATTTCGGGCAAACTACCCATCATTCAGTACTCTTGACTGAGAACTAGGGAGCATTTCAAGTGGGGGCAAACAACTTATCCATTGTAATGGATGTGGTCCAGGATTTCATCTTCTCTTTCCACACTGACACACAACTTTGCCAAAGTTTGCAATAGCATGCTACATTTACATGTATTGAATGCTATATGGAAAAAACTTTAGGCAATATAAGCACCTACACTGCTCATACACAGCAACCCCAATACAACTTCAAACTCTTGCTAACAAAAACCTATAGCTGGTTTGGCCCTGCTTTCTTTTCAGTAAGTCATAAATCCAGACATTGAGGTCTGTTGGAGTTGACAATAGTATATGTACCTGGATAAGAAACTGGTTACAGGGGCGCATCCAAAGGGTGGTGATAATCTTCTGAATAGTCTGTGGTTATACAGTTGCAAGAAAAAGTATGTGAACCCCTTGGGATTACGTGGAGTTTTGCATGAATTGGGCATAAAATGTGCTCTGAACGTCATCTAAGTCACAACAATAGAAGAACACAGTCTGCTCAACATAATACTACACAAACATTAGATGTTGCCATGGTTTAATTGCACATAACATGTAAACATTCACAGTGCAGGGAGGAAAAATTATGTGAACCTTTGGACTTAATAACTGGTTGACCCTCCTTTGGCAGCAATAACCTCATGCAGCATTCTGCGCTGTGCTCTTGCAGTCATTTTTACAGGATGACCACGCCTAGGGAGGAGTAGCAACAGTGCTAAACTTTCTCCAGTTGTCAACAATTCTTGATCGTAGGTCTTCTGAGAGCTCTTTTCTGTGAGGCATGGTTCACATCAGACAGTGCTTCTTGAAACCAGTAAACCCAAAACAGGTGTGTGTTTTTTAAGGGCAGGACAGCTGTCAGCAACACATCCAATATCTTCACACTGATTGGAGTCAAGGTTGGCTCACTCCTGGCTCCAATTAGCTCTGGGAGAAGTCATTAAGCTAGGGCCTCACATACTTTTTCCTCCCTGCACTGTGAATGTTTACATGTTATGTGCAATTAATCCATGGCAACATCTAATGTTTGTGTAGTATTATGTTCAGCAGACTGTGTTCTTTTATTGTTGTGACTTAGATGACGTTCAGAGCACATTTTATGCCCAATTCATGCAAAACTCCACGTAATCCCAAGGGGTTCACATACCTTTTCTTGCAAGTGTAAGTGGGGAAAACCCAAGGACTCTGTCTTGGGATCAATCCTGTTTAATGTTTTCATCAATGATACAGAGGATGGGATAAATAGTTCAATCTCAGTGTTTTCTGATGATACAAAGCTAAGCAGGGCAATAACTTCAAAACAGGATTTATCAACTTCACAAGAAGACCTCAATAAAATAGAGTGGGCAAACACATGGCAAATGAGGTTCAATGTTGGAAAAAGTAAAGTAATGCACTTGGGGGCTACAAATATGAATGCAAGCTATATGCTGTTGGAAGAACCTCTGGGGGAATTAAAGATGGAAAAAAGATCTGGGCGTCCTAGTTGATGACAGACTCAAGCACAGCATGCAATGCCAAACTGCAGCAAGCAAGGCGAGTAGAATATTAGCATTCTTCAAAAGGGTATTTACTCCAGAGGGAAAACGAACTCTGCCACTTAGGCTCCTGGCCCTTTAAGGGTTTCAGAAGCTGGGAGGTGGGTGGGGTTTTAGGGTCATGTGACCACCGCGATTCGCTGTCACGGCAGTCACATGATCGGGAAAGGTCCCGATCGAAAGAGGAGATCAGGACCTTTCCGTGAGTACTGGACACGTGTGCTGGGGGCGCACAGGGTGTTTTTTTTAATTGCACGCAAATGTGCGGCCGCTCGGCGTCAAGGCCCAGACACCAGGAGGCCACACAGTTACGTGCAGCCGGCGTGAAGAGGCTAAAAACCATCTGTTTAGCTGCGTTTGCATACCGCGTTTATGAGCATTTGCGTTTAGAAGCGATTTTAAAAGAAAACCTCAGGAGACCTTCCAAAATGCCCAGAATGCACTGAAAAACAGTAAAAAAAAATTAACTATTTCAGACATTTTGAGAGCGATAGAGAGAATAGTATTTGTTGAGATTAGCTGTCTTTTTTTGTGGTGTTTGGATGTGTTCCAGCACATTTCTGTGCAAAAAGTATTGCAGCAGTGTAACATATTTCCTTTCATGCGAAACCTCAAAGTATGGTGTACCAGGTCCATTTGAGTACCGGGAAAATGCTTCTGCATGCATTTTTCATGATGAAAAAAGGCTCTGGACAGCATCTGGAAATGGAAGAGTTAAAAAAAAATTCCAAATGCTTATAAACGCGGTTAGCTGTGTTTATAAGCGTTTGGCATTTGAAACGCTGAACAAATCTACTCCTGAACGACACATAGGAAAACATTAGGGAGAGTTCAGGGGCTGCTGGAAAAAAAAAAAAAAACGCAGAAAAGCTCCTAAACATGAGTTTATCAGCTGCAGTGTACATGGAGCCTTACAAAACTCTAGTTCAGCCGCATCTGGAGAATGTAGTCTAGTTCTGGTCACCAATCCTCAGGAAGGATGTGCTGGAAATGGAGAGCGTCCAAAGAAAGGCAACAAAACTAATAAGGGGCCTGGAGGACCTCAGTTATGAGGAACGACTGAAAACAAATGTATTTTCCCTGGAGAAGAGACAGAAATCAGAGGTATACATATATCTTAATGGTGATTTCAGCATTGGGAGGAAACTAGTCCCAGGTCACTCAATTAAGTTGGACGAGAAGCGGTTATTACTGTTAGCGCAGTAAGGATATGAAACTTCCTTCCACAATCGGTTTCATCAGGAAGTGCCGCTAATTTAAAAAAACTTCTACATAGGCATCTTATGGAACACAATATACAGGAAGATGGAAGCAGTAGACACACACACACTCTATAGAACTAGATGGATTGAGGTCTTTTTTCAACCTTACAACTATGAAACTACAGCCAATTAGGTCTGAACCAAAAAAAAATAAAATATACTCCCAGGATGCAATAGGTACTTCCCCAGACTTGTGATATATAGGTATATGCAGAGATTTCAAAATCCTCATTAGATGGCAAGACCACTTATGGCAGCAATGGCCAATAGTAAGTCACAGAAAAAAGGCTAGAACCAACGTGAAGGCGTCTTCAGGTGTCTCCTGTGCAAAGCAAGTGGTAGTTTCACATGAATCACACATGGAATAAAGGTAAAGGCTAGTGGCTGTTATAAATAAACAGCGCAAACATAGACCTCTAAATATAATCAATCTATAAAGTGCATAATAATACTAAATATATCATAAATAATATTAGTAGTGAAAGTCCATCATAATAATAAACACCAAAAGTTTGTGAATCACCAAAAATTTGTGTGAAGATAAGAAATCCAAAAATTCTTCAGATGCAAAGAAAACTTCCACCTTCCACCCGTGCAAATCAACATCAATTACACTCACCAGATTTTTGGTGAATGAAACGCCTTTTAGGGATTTAAAGGGATCCTAAGCCCTCTTTCGTATCCACTCTATAGGATTCCTCATCATTCTGAATAGGCTCCACCATTCAACCAGGGAGAAATAAATCTCAGATAGTGTGATATTGCGAATTGCTACTATTAATAAAATCAAAGATTAAGGCCACTCACATTTCAACCACTTTAAAAAGACTCATTTTCCATCTGGAAGAGGTTGTTTCAATAAATGTGCGATATACAGCCTCCTCAGGAATCTCACATCACAGCTCCAGGGTACAGCAGAAGCTCCACAGAGAAACCCATACACAGATCCCAAAAGATGGCCGCTGGAACGCACCACTCAGCGCCGCTGGTGAGTGTAATTGATGTTGATTTGCACGGGTGGAAGGTGGAAGTTTTCTTTGCATCTGAAGAATTTTTGGATTTCTTATCTTCACACGAATTTTTTGTGATTCACAAACTTTTGGTGTTTATTATTATGATGGACTTTCACTACTACTATTATTTATGATATATTTAGTATTATTATGCACTTTATAGATGGATTATATTTAGAGGTCTATGTTTGCGCTGTTTATTTATAATTGTCACATTTTGTGTGTTTTATCACATTGCACAGCAGCAGGGTAGATCCTGTATTAGTTTCTTTGGCGCAGGAAGAATTTTCAGTTTAAAGGCTAGTGACTGTTATCATAAAGTCAGCATTACCAAACACTATATATTCTTTGTGGATGGATGGACTATTGGACACCACAGACAGAAAGTTGCCCCATGCTGGGAAAGCCAAGCAACTAAAAGAGCCTTTAGTCTGCATCTTAAGCAGGGGCGGACTGACCATTTGGAAACTCGGGCACTGCCCGAGGTCAGTAGGGGGCCCCATGAGATGCCCCTGGTACCTTTTTCATAGGCTTTTTTGAGTTTGGGCAAGGGCACATGGGCCCCATGATCCCCTATTGCCCAGGGGCCCCATGAGTTGTCAGTCCGCCCCTGATCTTAAGTCTGTAATTTAATTTTCAGTTCTTCAATCAAGAGTGAAAGAGCGGGGATTTACTAATAATTGCCGCATATGCAAATCACATGAGCTTCAGATAAATACATTAAATAATTGTACAGCTGAATACTTCTCCTGAATCCTCCACAAGGGAAATAAAACCAACACAAGTATCTATTTTTGAAACAAGACAAACAAGAGACATCTGCTTGGAGGAGTCGGGAAGGAGAGATGTTTAATGTTTTCTGCCCAACATAACCTTGCTCAATAAAAAGGTGCGGCAAAGGCAAGCAATCAAAACGTGCGGCTTGGGGGTTACAGAGCAAGGCCAAGCCTTGTTCTGGATGCAAGTGGTAATTTGCCAATTAATAATTCATGCCCCTCGTTAGACATTCACTAATCTTGCCCTGCCAGCTTACACCGACGCTCAGATGAAGTGCTGAGGATTTGGTGGTGTAAGTGGATCCCTTCTGTCCGCTCGTCTCCCCGCGCTGAGACCAATTTGCGGGCTTTAATTAAAATTATTAATTACCAAGCACGAAAAGACCAATTTTATCTTCCAAAGACAGCGGGGAAGACAGATTTTTTGAGACCGTGCAAAACAGATGATATTCCAATGCCCGCGCTTCCAGGTCCATATGCCCTCCTTATGCATCTCTCCGATGCCTCCAACCCACGCTGCCTTGATGAAGTGTCTGCAAGAAGCTCACAAAGGTTAATGTTTCAGCCTGTAATTTCTGTAATCAACCTTCAACTCCTCGCTGCCCCCGGTGAAATCATTAGGTATTAAACAGTTATGAAGCAGGAGAAGGTACAAGGTACAAGACATGATTTGAAAACCAATTTAGAAGCAGTTTGCATACTGATGCGCCCACTACGTGCACCAGGAAAAAGAACAAAATGTATGCACTAAAAAAGCTGTTTAATTGCCCTTTTCACACTTACTCTGCGAATGTAAATTATTCAATTTTGTAACATCAGTTTCTCCGGCAGCTTGCTAAAGTAGCAACTGCACTACAAAAAAAATTAAAAATCTGACTCCTCGAACGTGAGCATTTCACAAGGGCTATGAGAAAACGGGAGCTGCTAGCTCTTTAACAAAACTGTCAAATGAGTGCAATTCAGTCTAAGCTTTTAATGGAAAAAATAAAAAAGGATTCCCTGTCACCAGATCATTTAAAATCAACATTATACACCAATCTTCCAAATCTTTATGACCAATGACAGGTTAAAGTGGTTGTAAAGGCTCAAGGTTTTTCACCTTAATACACTATGAATGAAGGTAAAAAACCTTTTCTGTGCAGCATCCCCCCTAATACTCACCTAAGCCCCTCCTCGATCAAGCGATGTGCACTGGAGTCTCGGCTATCCCCTCATTGGTTGAAACAGCAGCAGGAGCCATTGGCTGTTGTTGTCAATCACAGCCAGTGAGCCAATGAGAAGAGAGGAGGCAGGGCTGAGCCACGGCAGAGAAACGGTTGGGGAGTGCACATGCTCAGGTGCCCCCATAGCAAGCTGCTTGCTGTGGGGGCACCCGACGGGAGGGGGAGGCCAGGATCTCCATGAAGAGGAGGATCTGGGCTGATCTGTGCAAAGCCACTACACAGAGCAGGTAAGTATATATTTATTAAAAAAAAAATTGTAAGCCTTTAGAATCACTTCAAGTAAATAACACTGATTATCTTGTTAAATAGCATCTGAAAGTCAGTGGGAACATGTTGTCCCCGAAATTGATGTGTTGAAAGCAGAAAAAATGGACATCACAGTTTGTTGTGTATGGGGCTGTGTATGCTGACCCATGTCCACAGCTAAAAGTGCCTGCAATGGGCACATGGGCATCAGAACAGGTTAAGTGGCCTACATCATGTGGATGGCTGGATGCGTCACTTAACTAAGAGATGGCACCAGGATGCCCTATGGGAAAAAGGCAAACTGGGGGAGGCAGTGTGATACTGTGGGCAATGTTCTGCTGGGAAACCTTGGGTCCTGCCATTCCTGTGAATGTAACAACAAAAAGAGGGCACACCAACCTAATGCACTATCACAATAATAGATTTATATAAAAATATATAAAATGTTTTACTCAAAAAACACATGACATAGGTCAGCATATCAAAATTATGCAGAAGAGACCGCCTCCAGGTCCACGGTGCTCAGCCAGAGGTGTGGAAAGCCCTGATAACATTGTATGGCTTACAGGTTTCGAGTCAAGACGTCTTCTTTGGCTCTGAAGAGGGCTCGACCTTCGAAAAGTGTAAGCTATAGGATGCTATGAGGCCTTCCCACACTACCGGCTGAGAATTGTGGACCTGGAGGCGGTCTCATCTGCATCCTTTTGTATGCAGATTTATGTCATGCGTTTGTGAGTAAAATCCTATGAAGGCAGCAAGACCTTTGGTGTCATACCTAAAAGCGGGTCAAGCAGAAAGTGCAACAAATTGTTAGCACCACACCTAAGTGCAGGTGGTTATTCGAATTTTTATTCATGTGGATGTTACTTGACGTGTAACACTTACCTAAACATTGTTGCTGACCAAGTACACTGCCCTAGCATGAAACAGTACCAAGTACACTGCCCTAGCATGAAACAGTATTCCCTGATGGCAGTGGACACTTTCAGCAGGATAATGCACCCTGCCACACTGCAAAAATGGTTCAAGAATGGTTTGCGGAGCACAACAGTGAGTTTGAGGTGTTGACTTTGCCTCCAAACTCTCCAGATCTCAATCCAACCGAGCATCTGTGGGATGTGCTGGAAAAAAGTCTGATCCACAGAGGCACCGCCTCGCAACTTACAGGACTTAAAGGATCTGAACACGACTGCTTGGTGTCACATGCCACGGCATACCTTCAGATGACTGGTACAGTCCATACATTGATGGATCAGGGATGTTTTAATGGCACAAGGGGGACCTACTCAATAATAGGTGGGTGTTCATGAAGTTATGGCTGATCAGTGTATATGCATGTTATTTACCCTTAAAAGCCACCCTTGTGTAGACAACCAAAGACCCTGAGGTTCACACTGCAGTGACTTGGGTTCCAATTTGTGAGATCTCAAGTCGCATGACATGTGAATTCCCATGTTAGTCAATGAGAGCGGTCTTAATTAGCACTACTGAAGTCACTCCAACATTAGAGAAGGTTCCTGTACTACTTCAAGGCAACTTCTATCCAAGTTGTGTCCACAGACTCTAATGGAAGTCGCCTCCAAGTCAGATCCTCATCTATATTTATATGATTTAGATCCGACATTACAGGAAGATTATCCAGGTTTTCCCATCGCATCAAAGTAGTATTCAAGACGCCAGGAAGTCGGTCTGTAGGTCGCAGTAGTGACTCAGGTATGAGTGCATGCTATAGCATTCACTTTTATTCCTCGCCTGGCACCTACATACAAACTATGCTGCAAATCGAGGGACTGATGGAGGATCTGGGATAGCACAGACTTCAATTACAGGAGATGGCTATGATGTGAAAGGAGGGTGAGGGCTGTATTAGGGAACTGACAAATCAATTTTTCTAGCAAGTTCAAATGAACATTGCAAGTAGATAAAGAGTAACTTATAACGAAAAAAAATGCAAGTATTTAAAAAACTTTTCTGTGCTTTTACTTTCAACCTTTTTATTGGTTTCACAAATACAAAAAAAGGTAAGAAATAGACAATTTCATGAGAACAAAAAGCAAAACAAGAATAACTATTCCCTAAGTGTGGGGTTAAGGCCCTGGCTCACATTTACAGAGAACAAATAAGATCACAATGGCAAAAATCTTTGGCTGGAGGGCCAAAGAAACTATACAGTACTGTGGCAGGAACCTCCAACGTATTATCTGACAGGGTCTGGCTATGGTCAGGACTAAGGAGTCCAGGTCACAGCTGCAAAATTTAGTAGGGCTCGGCCTAAAAAGAGCTAACAACACTAAGCCTAAATAGGCCATAACAGAAAAAAGAAAAAAGGAGAGAAGATGAAAAAGGAAAAAGGTGTGGATTCCCGGAGGAAGGGGAAGAGTATGGCTCATGGCTGAAACTCCAAAAAGCACAGGGCCCACTAGAGGACGACAGGCCCTCAGGCCACCCTCATGAAGTCTGTGACATTCACACCAGTGGCATGCTGGAGGTCATTTTGTAGGGCTCTGGCAGTGCTCATTCTGTTCCTCCTTGCACAAAGGAGCAGATACTGGTCCTGCTGATGGGTTAAGGACCTTCTACGGCCCTATCCAGCTCTCCTAAAGTAGCTGCCTGTCTCCTGGAATCTCTTGATCCAGAGGAAGGCAAAAAACCCAGCAAAGCATGAAAGAATTTGCTCCTGCAAAGGAAAAAATTTCCTTCCTAATCCCCTGAGAAGCAACTGGATATTCCCTGGACCAACTTTACCTATAAATAGTAACTGGTTATATTCTGTGTATCTAAGAAAGAATCCAGGCCTTTTTTAAAGCAATCCACTAAGCTGGCCAGAACCAACTCTTCAGGGAGTCTATTCCACATTTTCACAGCTCTCACTGTGAAGAAACCTTTCCGTATTTGGAGATTAAATTTCTTTTCCTCCAGATGTAAAGAGTGCTCCCTTGTCCTCTGTGATAACCTCAGGATGAATAGCTCTACACCAAGTTCACTATATGAACCACTGATGTATTTATATATGTTGATCATATCTCCCCCCCCCTTTAATCTCCTCTTAACTGACTTGATGCTATACCCTGATTAAAAAGTGTTCCTTTAACTTTTTTGAACAGTGTGATATATATTTATTTATATTATTATTATTTTTTTTTTAACTATTTTTATTAAATTGTTTTTACACTTTTGTTTCGTTTAAATTTTATTGCCACTATAAAGGGGTCTAACAAGTGTCCTAAAAGGTTAGCTTTTGGCAATAACAGTTCCTCTTTAAGGAAAGAAATCAGGAGTCTATTAGGGGCAGCCCATCTGTGTACTGTGAAAGTGATTATTTTTACTCGACAGCCGATCGCTGGCTGTAAAAAAAAAAAAAACCCACAGTGCCAAGATCATGGCTGATGCTGCAAGCATGATTTGGTATAACCACTTGCTGAAAGGCTGTATATACACATACGGCGGTGAACAAGTGGTTAAGTAAACCCAACATCAGATATATTTTTATGCTAAGCGATCTGATAATATAACACGTATACTGTTTATTGCCTCTCACGGACATCACAGTCATCCCTCTAGTAATATTGCGTTTCTCTTTAGAATGACAAAGCCTTTGTCCAAACCACAGAAATACAGAGAGGAGCACCAGACCAGCTACCCCCAACTGCTGCACAGCAACCGCTGTCAAGTTGTTACTTCATGTGCAGAGTTCAATAATGGTTCTAATACACACTATATCTGTGAAGTCACGAAAGAGTGGTGTTGCCCTTGAAATGTGTTGGCTGCAATTATAGGACTTTTTTTTACCAAATAAAATTATCTTGGACTCTTTCCCGGTTTTGGTCTGGTGCTCCTTTCTGTATTTCTATGGTTTGAGCTACTATTTAGTTCCCGTTGAGGGAAGCCACCCCACCAGAGCTACTGAGCTTGTCTGAAATTTTCCCTCATCTGACTACCATTGCAAGTCTAAATGTTCCCAGCCCCTTTTTTGAGTATAAGATTTTACAGCAGGCCAGCTACGGTCCTTGAGAAACTGGGAAGAGTGGGGTGGGCTTTAGTTGGACTGTGGGCCTTTGGGAGTAGAACATGCCCCAGAGTCAATGTAAATACTGACTCAGGCTTGGTGGCCAGTGGGAGTAAAAAAATATAGCACCTGTGGTACCCGAGGCTAGAAGAGATCAATAGTAGAGAGCAGGTTGGGCACCAGTGTTCTAGAGCCTTTGTTCAGGCATTATCCAGTGATCACATCTACTCCTGCAATGAGATACTGGCCTCAGAGAGGACAGTCATGTAAATCCTGGTGCCTAAGCTTTTTAAATGATGCTGCATACAGCTACCAGGAAATCCACTTTAACAGAAGTATAGGATTAAAAGAAAAAAAAAAAAATCCCTATCACAAACCTTTATAATCACCTAGATAGATTGCTGCATCTGTCCCCTGTTGGCTCTAGATTGAGAACTGAGTGATCAAACGCCACCGACTGCTCAGTTCTTTCCTCCATTCTGAGCAGAGAGCAGTGGATGTCAGTCTCACACACTCACTGGAGCGCCGGTCTGTGTAGGGGCGGGAGCAGCTGGCTCAGGCTTTCAGTGGCTCACTGAGAAGCTGAACCAGCTACTGGTCTAGGCATCTGGGTGGATCCCGACTGTAAAGTCAGTATCTCTCCAGTGCCTGGACCAGCTGAAAGACGTCAGCTGACAGTGGACTTTAGCACTCTGTCGGCTGAAAACAGTTCAAAAGGAGTGCAGAATGAACTGCACTCCTGTGATCCATAGGAGAAATAAAACATTTTGACCATACTTCTGCCTTCATTGAAAACCATTCAATCCCATTTTATCATTCACTGGCTGCTGAAATTAGCCTGGGACCTTTTACTCTACTACAATATGACTGATCACATCGAAAATAATACGATCCAACAGGGTTGCTTTGATTTAAATCAAACTGATTTAAATCACGATTTAAATCACTAGTCAGTAAGGCTTGATTTAAATCCTAGTTTTCTACATAAAGACTAATTCTTGGTGGTATAACTTTAATATACAAGTAGATGAAGATTTTTAGAATAACAACTTTTCATATTAGCTTTTTTATCCCCAGTTTAATAGGTTAATCATTCGTATTTGGACAACTTTTCTGTTGTACTTAGGAAGGAGAAAAATAATCATTCCCTTAATAACAATTTAAATAGATTTATTCATCTGAAACAATAACATTCCAGCATATGTTATCTGCTTAAACAAACATCCATGTTTGTTAACTAACAAAATATATATATATTAAGAAACTTAGACTGTCAGCCCCTTCCTCCTCACACTTAGTTTCACTTTCTTCTTGTGCAGATCTATTCCACTCCAAACAATCAGAAAAATATTGTTTCTATTCTATTCACTGAACTTCTTGAAACTTAGCAGTGAAGGGGTTGATTCTGTATTCATAGGTTTGTAGAAGTTAGGATTAAGGTCTTTTTCTTAACTCTGTTCATGTTATAACATTTTTGCTGTGAAGAAGAGGCATGTGATCTCCGCTGAGTCAAATTCAGTTTTGAGAACTGCAAAAGTAAACCAAACATCTGTGATAATATCTTGTAGGCAGAGAAACTGCCCAATAATCTTACAAAAACCTCTGGAAGAGCATGACATTGTGAATGGATTCATGGAATTTATTTACCAAAAAAATTAAACATATACAGCCTTATTCTACATAATTAAAAAACTAATCTTTATTAAATGATGGAATAACCTTTGGATGGTAATATATTTTTCTCAAAAAGCATTTTATTTAAAAAAAATCCGATTTAAATAAAAAAAATCCGATTTAAATAAAAAAAAAAAATCAGATTTTTTTGATTTTTTTTAAAAAAAATCATTGATTTTTATCCACCCTGCGATCCAAACAAAGAGAACTACTACATAAAAGATTTTCAGTAGTACAACTGCCAATTTGTCAATCATGATCACACAATGCTGCAGCTTATCACATAGGGGGGAGATAAATCACGAATAGTTTCTTTCTCTTCCATACACTTGAATGACAGCCTAGAGAATAATTGGTCATTTGGCAGATTCCTAGGTGACTGTTCCCATTCAAATACCCCATTTGAGATTATTCTTCTGAGTATAATCTCTAAATCAGCCTCTCTCAACCAGGGTGCCTTGGAAAAATATCTAAACATTGCCCAAAACTTGTATACAAGCCAGCGGGTGGAACAAGCCTGCCTTTTAGTTACAAAGTCACAGGTTTTCATTGTGCAACATTATGACCTTCTAGCCGCCGGCATCCTGACAACCAATGACATGATCAGTTGATAAGGAGGATGTCAGCTGCCTGCACAGCATCCTAGTTTGACCCTCCCCCGCCCCTCTCCATCAATGCTGGGGGCACATTAGCTCAGTGATGGAGAAAAATTGAATGCTAGTCAGTACCAGTGTGCAGAAGTGTATTTGCTTTGGAAGAATAAATCACCTCTAATGTTGGGTGTCCTACATGTGTGGATGTTGCTGCATTATATAAAACGATTAGAATAGTTTTTCACATTTTAGAATGGGGTGCTGTCATGATCGCACGGTCGCCGCCACCAATCGCACGACCGCGACTAACAGTAATATGTCCCGCCCGTGGCATCAGACCCCAGACCTTCTCACGAAACTCGTGACCGAAGGACCAGCCGATCTAAAACCGCGGTGTGACGCGCGTAACAAGGCCACACCCAGCTGCACCCTGCACAGCGATTGTCCAGCTAATGGACCACAATTGGTGCCTGCAGCCTGAATGCACTTGTTACTGGGTCGGGTTAATTACGCAACTAACCCTCTACTGCCACCACCACTTTTGTCGGAGACTGGGAAACTCCCGTTATCAAATAAACACTATAATGATTGAAAAGTCGCCTGTCCAATACGGTCACCGCAGGCCGATTGGGCAGAGGATTAAACAAACACAGTAGCGTCTCTTCAAAGGCAGGAATTCGTGAATTGCAAGTAAGCGCTTAGAAACAGTTTAACACTTTCAGAAAGAAAGATTTATTACTAAAAGAGTCAAACAGGTGCAATAAAATATTTACAAAGATGTCACGAAAAATAAATATATATATATATATATATATATATATACAGTCATGGCCGAAATTGTTGGCACCCTTGATATTTTTCCTGAAAATCAAGTATTTCACACAAAAAAGGTATTGCATTAACACATGTTTTGCTATACACATGTTTATTCCCTTTGTATGTATTGGAACAAATATAAAACAGAGGCAGAAAAGCAAATATGACATAATGTCACACAAAACCCCAAAAATGGGCTGGACAAAAGTATTGGCACCCTTAACTTAATATTTGGTTGCACACCCTTTGGAAAACATAACTGAAATCAGTCGCTTCCTATAACCATCAATAAGCTTCTGACACCTCTCACCCGGAATTTTGGACCACTCTTCCTTTGCAAACAGCTCCAGGTCTCTCTTATTGGAAGGACACCTTTTCCCAACAGCAATTTTAAGATCTCTCCACAGGTGTTCAATGGGATTTAGATCTGGGCTCATTGCTGGCCACTTCAGAACTCTCCAGCGCTTCTTTGCCATCCATTTCTGAGTGCTTTTTGACGTATGTTTGGGGTCATTGTCCTGCTGGAAGACCCAGGATCTTGGACGCAAACCCAGCTTTCTGACACTGGGCCCTACAGTGCGACCCAAAATCCTTTGGTAATCCTCAGATTTCATGATGCCTTGCACACAGTCAAGGCACCCAGTGCCAGAGGCAGCAAAACAACCCCAAAACATCATTGAACCTCCACCATATTTTACCGTAGGTACTGTGTTTTGTTCTTTGTAGGCCTCATTCCGTTTTCGGTAAACAGTAGAATGATGTGCTTTACCGAAAAGCTCTATCTTGGTCTCATCTGTCCACAAGACGTTTTCCCAGAAGGCTTTTGGCTTACTCAAGTACATTTTGGCAAACTGTAGTCTTGCTTTTTTATGTCTCTGTGTCAGCAGTGGGGTCCTCCTGGGTCTCCTGCCATAGCGTTTCATTTCATTTAAATGTCGACGGATAGTTCGCGCTGACACTGATGCTCCCTGAGCCTGCAGGACAGCTTGAATGTCTTTGGAACATGTTTGGGGCTGCTTATCCACCATCCGGACTATTCTGCGTTGCAATCTTTCATCAATTTTCCTCATCCGTCCACGACCAGGGAGATTAGCTACAGTGCCATGGGTTGCAAACTTCTTGATAATGTTGCGCACTGTGGACAAAGGCAAATCTAGTTCTCTGGAGATGGACTTGTAACCTTGAGATTGTTGATATTTTGCCACAATTTTGGTTCTCAGGTCCTCAGACAGTTCTCGTCTCCTCTTTCTGTTGTCCATGCTTAGTGTGGCACAGACAGACACACAATGCAAAGGTTAAGTGAACGTCTCTCCTTTTTATCTGCTTTCAGGTGTGATTTCTATATTGCCCACACCTGTTACTTGCCCCAGGTGAGTTTACAGGAGCATCACATGCTTGTAACATTCTTATTTATCCGCAGTTGTGAAAGGGTGCCAATACTTTTGTCCAGCCCATTTTTGGAGGTTTGTGTGACATTATGTCGAATTTGCTTTCTTTCCTCCCTTTTTTTGTTTTGTCCCAATACACACAAAGGGAATAAACATGTGTATAGCAAAACATGTGTTAATGCAATACGTTTCGTGAGAAATACATGATTTCCTGGAGGAATATCAAGGGTGCCAACAATTTCGGCCATGACTGTATATATATATGCATATAAAAAAAAGGTACAGCAAAGAGATAAGGAAATTAAAGAGTTAAGTTACTTGCCAATATGCCTTGGTTTGTAAGCAGATCCAAGTGCAGAGCAGGAAGGGTCTTTGATCTCCTCTGTTATGATGTTACACTCAGAAGATGTGTCTCTAAAAACTCTAACTTGCAGGCTTGCTAGCCTGTCTCCTTTTTAAAAAAAATCCCTCTGAAAGGGGGGTTGCTCTGATTACGCTGTTTTGGGAGGAGTCAGTGGAACTCTGAATTAAAACTAACAGCTTCATACTCCATGATATGAAACATACAGTTGACCTGAGGAATATTCAATTAATTGCTGGTCAGTTTTATGTGTGGGCCTACACAGTTTTGGGTGACGAAGGTTACACTTCAGCAGACTGCCTGGCACCTGGAATCAGGATGTCTTAACCTGGTTGACCCACACCATCTGTCAGGAGATAAAGTTTGCCTCTCAGGAAGGGAGGGGGTAGGGAATGAGGGCTGAGGAATACTTCCACTAAAAGAAAAGGAAAAGGGGAACTCCGCGTCCAACTCTGATGAGCTAGTTTGCTACAGGTGCCCTTTTAAAAATATGGACAGTCTTGAGGCAGTCCATTTTACAATTGTCATACAGTAAACCTCAGTGCCGCATACGTATCACATTATTAAATAGCAAAAATGGCCACCTTTCATATGCAGACCTCATCATTGAAAACAGAATTCCAGGTTTCCTGGCACTAATGCCTCATGCACATGGGACGTTTTTGCTATCTCTGCTAGACGTTTTTCCTCCTGGCAGTGGGGTTTTTGGCAGAAATCGTTTGAGGGGTGTAAACACGTGTAATGTATTTAGGCATGTCAAGCACTTGTGTTCCTAAAAGCAGCATCAAAAACATCCAGTGTGCATGAGGCCAGGAAAGTACAAATATTCCCCAAAAGACCCTTTTTTGGAAAGTAGACAGTCCAAGGTATTTAGTAAGAGGCATGGCAAGTTTTTTGAAGTTGTAGTTTCTTGGAAAATGAAAATTTTTTTTTTATCCACATGCTGTCACCATTGCAGTACAGCATCATCATATGACTGGTGGTGATCAGGGATACAGACTAGTGACAGTGTGTAAAAAAAAAATAAACAAAATATTTATATTATAAATAATTTTGTATTCAATATTAAAAAAAAAAAAAAAAAAAACACATTTTTTTATCTTTTATTTTTTTTTTATTTACATACTGTCAGAGTAGTTCAGTGTCATTTCAGTTACTCTGTATAGTACTACTCTGGGAGGCGTTTAGGGATTTAATTTTTTTTACACTATTATTGCTTATAACCGTGATGATCACTGTTATAATAGTTTTAACTGTGATGAATGGCTTACTTTTGTGGTGCTGTGATTGGTTATAACTAATCACATGGTACAGGGTGCCAGGTACTATGTGATAGCTGTTGGCCAATCACATCATTGCAACAGTAAGCAAGCTGTCAAAGTAAAGTCAGACAGTTCTGCTTACACTGTAATCATGTGATTGCGATGATTGGTCATAGCGATTACATGATACCCTGAGGGCCATCATCCGCTGTGTCCACCGGATACAATGGTATCGGGCTCATGTTGCTGTGTACTGTACATACAAGTAAGTTGCAGTGCATTCAGCTGCCACCCACTCACAATGTACTGCGATAACTCCAGTCAAAAACAAGGGAAATTAACCACTTGAGCTCCTGAGGATTTACCCCCATTAATGACCAGGCCTTTTTTTGCTACTCGGCGCTGCACTAATTCAACTGATAATTGCGCGGTCATGCAATGCTGTACCCAAACGAAATTTACGCCCTTTTTTTCACACAAATAGAGCTTTCTTTTGGTGGTATTTTATCACCTGTGCGCTTTTTATTTTTTGCGCTATAAACAAAAAAAAAACAAAAAACAAAAAAAAAAAAAACACAAAAATGTTGAAAAAAAAAAACCTATATTTTCTACTTTCAGCTATAAAAAATATATCGTAAACTCAAAGTTAGTCATAAATTTAAGCCAAAATGTATTCTGCTCCATGTTTTTGGTAAAAAAAAATCCTGTGCATTAGCAGGCAAACTGGCGCTATATGGGAGGGGCGCTAACAATATCGGAAGTCACCAGTGACACAAATACAGTGATCAGTAAAAATCTGTTCACTGATCAGTGACACTGGTGACAGGGCAGTGAAGGGGTTAACGGGGGGGGGGGATTAAGGGGTTAAACGGGATTACTGGTGTACTGGCGGGCAAACTGGCGCTATCTGGGAGGGGCGCTAACAATATCGGAAGTCGCCAGCGACACTGATACAGTGATCAGTAAAAATCGATTCACTGATCAGTGACACTGGTGACAGGGCAGTGAAGGGGTTAACTGGGGGGGGTGGGGGGGCGATCAAGGGGTTAAATGTGACCTAGGTGTGTTCTAACTGTGGGTATGTGCTGTTTTACTCACTTTTACTGTGTCTTCTTCTCTGTCTGGGAGGAATGTGCCCAGGCAGAGAAGAATGACATCATATCCTGTCCTGTGTAACCAAATGCGATATCTCCTGCGCTCCGGGACCCAGACCGGTGGTAAGTAGATGGAATCAGACTCCAAAAAAGCAAGGAGGGGACCACCGAAATAGTTAAGGTCGTGCAGCTCCACATCAAGGCTGGGGAAGCCCAAACAGAACTGTGAGGAAGAACAAAAAAGAAAAAAGAAGCGCACCAACCTTGCGCATTACCTCAGTAACCAAAATTTATTAAATAAAAGAATGGTACTCACAAACAGCGAATAAAAACAGGCATGTCAGTCCTCAAAGGGACTTTAAAGGCAAGATGCAAATGCGAATCCTATCATGGAGGAAGCCACTCAGTACAGCTGACGCGTTTTGAAGGACAAGCCTTCTTCCTCAGAGCTGACTGGACTGAGAATGTGTGTTCCCTTTTATGCCTCCAGCCTTAAACTTCAACACAGGACAGGATAGGACAGGGACCGATCATCTGATTTCAGCCAGACATCACTGGCTGAAATCTAATGATTGATCGCTCCGAGATCGAATGGTGTCACCCGCGGGTCGGCGGGAGCGTGCGCCCCCTGCCGGCGAAAACGTCGGGAGCGCAGAACCTGTTTTAAAACGTGGTTTTGTGCCTGAGTGCCGCCCTGCACACGTATATATACAGTGGCAAGGCGGCAAGCGGTTAAAAATCCATTAAAAATGAACAAAATCAGCTTTTGCTGCAATAGTCACCTTCAAACTAGATATTTCCCCTCACTAGACTGTCCTTAGTCTGATGGCCAGCACAACTCACTTCCTATGAGCCTAGAACATCCTGGACCTGTACACAGCCTGTGACTGCACAGTGAAAGAAGAAGCAGCACAGTAATGTTTCTCAATCAAAAGCTCCTAAGTAGCCACAAAACACTACTTCCTCCCTAGGAAGTGAATGATCAATTTTGTTACTTTTTGTGATAAACTTCTAAATATACCCAATCTATCTCAAAAATTACACATTATCCAATAAACCCACATAATCCAATAAAGTGATAATCAAATCTAAATCTAGAATAATAAACCACCCAAACAATATATAATCAGAAATAGTCAACCAATGAAAATGAAAAATAAAAATGAAATAAATGTTCAAGTCCCCAAAAAAAGTTCTTTTATGTGTTCAGTGAAGCAAAACGATTCCAAAAACTCCTTGATATCCTCAAAGAAAAAGAAAAAATCATAGTGTAATACCCTAAATATAAGTAAAATACACTTCACTCTGTGCAAATTCAAATCACATCAAAAAAAAACAGTGAGAAATCAATAAAGTAAAAATAAACGTGAGAAATCGTGATCACTTCAATCACAAGTGAATAGTGATACTAGGTACCAGTACCCTTATTACTCCAGCCAAAATTGATGCTAAATACCATTACCCTCTTATGATATATTCAGGCATATACTGTTACACAGGAAAAGTATTTCTCCATCTTTCTTATCCTGGGGTGTTCCTCATATAGACAAAGAAAGGCTCTTTCAGGCAGATTCCATAAAAAGGTACAAATTTTAATCCACACTTACATGTAAACAAACGATATCCAGCTCTTAGCACTGAACATTTCAATCTCAGGTTGAAAACCAATTGTTTCCAACCGACAAAATGGCCGCGGCGACACTTCCGGTTAGCGTGCGTGCGTGATGACGTCACTCCACTAACGCGTTTCGTCACTTCCGGACTTCTCCTTCAGATAGGTTGCACTTCAGACTGCCCAGGAGCTCAGTGATGCCCTGGTCCAGATCTGGGAGGAAATACCCCAGGACACCATTAGCCATCTCATTAGGAGCATTCTTTAACATCAGGCATGCATACAAGCACGTGGGGGCCATACAAACTACTGAGTACCATTTTGAGTTGCTGCAATGAAATTTCAGCAAAATGGACTAGCCTGCTACATCATTTTTCCACTTTGATTTTCGGGTGTCTTTGAATTCAGTCCTCTGTAGGTTGATAATTTTCATTTCCATGATGGAAATGGATGGGGCATCCTTATGTTCCTAACACATTACCCCATCCATTTCAAAATAGATATCCAGCATGAGATTTTTCCCCATTGAGATCTGATGGGTTTTCAAAATGTGCCTTTAATTTTTTTGAGCAGTGTATATTTTCTCTTAATATAAAAATTGTTATATACAGTAGATTCTAAAATGGTTTCTTGTAAAAAAAAAAAAGAAAATAAAAAAAAAGTCCCCCCCCCTCATCAATAGGACCAGTCTGTGGCTAGTCTCTGTGGCAGTACCTTATCTGCAGTGAGCCTCTATGGTGGTACCCCAACTGCAACGAGCCTCCATAGCGGGACTGGTTGGCTGCAAACCTCAATGGCAGGATCCCATCTATGGCGAGCCTCCACAGATTTAACAGCCTGAAGTGAACTCGCCCCACCACATTAATAGCAAACCTCTACAGCAGAGTCAGTCTGTGACTAGTCTTTACAGCCGAACCTCATCTGTGACAAACCTCCATAGTGGCCCAGTCATAAGTGAGCCTCTATGGCAGAACCCCATCTGGGGTGAGTCTACATAGATTGTCCAGTCTGTGGTGAGCTCCCATTTCCCCATCTACACCTCCGCATTGGGACCACTGTGCAGCTTGTCTCTACAGTAGTACCTCAGCCATGGTGAGCCGCCACAGCAGGATTGGTCAGCAGCGAGCTTCTACGGCACGACTTCTTCTGTGGTAAGCCTCCAGAGCGGGATCGGTGTGTGGAAAGCCTCTACGGTGCGACCATCTGTGGTCAGCCGCCTCAGCGGGATCGGAGGGCCTCTACGGTGCGACCATATCTGTGGTCAGCCGCCTCAGCGGGATCGGAGGGCCTCTGCGGTGCGACCTAATCTGTGGTCAGCCGCCTCAGCCGGATCGGAGGGCCTCTGCGGTGCGACCTCATCTGTGGTCAGCCGCCTCAGCCGGATCGGAGGGCCTCTACGGTGCGACCTCATCTGTGGTCAGCCGCCTCAGCCGGATCGGAGGGCCTCTACGGTGCGACCTCATCTGTGGTCAGCCGCCTCAGCCGGATCGGAGGGCCTCTACGGTGCGACCATCTCTGTGGTCAGCCGCCTCAGTGGGATCAGAGGGCCTCTACAGTGCGACCATATCTGTGGTCAGCCGCCTCAGCGGGATCAGAGGGCCTCTACGGTGCGACCTCATCTGTGGTCAGCCGCCACAGCAGGATCAGTTGGCAGTGAGCCTCTACGGCGCGACCTCATCTGCGGTCAGCCGCCACAGCGGGCCTCTACGGCGCGACCTCATCTGCGGTCAGCCGCCACAGCGGGCCTCTACGGCGCGACCTCATCTGCGGTCAGCCGCCACAGCGGGCCTCTACGGCGCGACCTCATCTGCGGTCAGCCGCCACAGCGGGCCTCTACGGCGCGACCTCATCTGCGGTCAGCCGCCACAGCGGGCCTCTACGGCGCGACCTCATCTGCGGTCAGCCGCCACAGCGGGCCTCTACGGCGCGACCTCATCTGCGGTCAGCCGCCACAGCGGGCCTCTACGGCGCGACCTCATCTGCGGTCAGCCGCCACAGCGGGCCTCTACGGCGCGACCTCATCTGCGGTCAGCCGCCACAGCGGGCCTCTACGGCGCGACCTCATCTGCGGTCAGCCGCCACAGCGGGCCTCTACGGCGCAACCTCATCTGCGGTCCGCTGCCACAGTAGGATCAGCGGGCCTTTACAGCACTACCTCACCTGTGGTCAGCCACCATAGTGGGCGGTTGGCAGTGAGCATCTACGGCATGACGTCATCTGGGGTGAGCCTCCATAGTGGGATCAGTGAGCCTCTATGGCACGACCTCATCTGTCAATCCTATGATTGACCAGCCTATGTCAATCCTCTACAGTGGAGCCCATTCCCATTACAATGAGCCCTACAGTTCCATAAGACTAGCAGAATCACAGCACCCCTCCCTCACTGCTGTACACAGAGACCACCATAACAATGCACTGACAGCACTGATTCCACAACAAAAATCCCTCTTCAAAGTCCCCACCACCTCACCTGATACCGCAGCAGCTCCCCAACATCCATCTCTACCGGTGCAGCACAACGCTGTAAAGCAAGTAAAGCCTCTACCGTAAAGCGCGCCGTCGTGTATCAGACATGCCACGCTGCTGTAAAGAGCGACGCGTCCAGAATGATGTAAAAAGGCCGTGGTGTAGTCCTGCCACGCTGCCGTAAAGCAAGCTGGGATGCCTAGAAAATAAAGTTTTGTTTCGGCTGCTGAGGAGGAACAGTGATGATTTGTTCTGTATGTGGCTGAGCTTCAGGAATAAAATCCAATTCGTTTTAGAATTTGAAGTTTCAAGTGAACTTCTTCCTCTACAACACCTATAGGGATGTAAATACGCCTGTTCTGTGTAATGGCGACTTACACTGGAACATTCTACTTGTCTGCCCCGCGCTACGCTTGCTGCGTGTTATCGCATTACATGCCGTGCATTCAGAATAGCACGCCAATCAATGCACTGTAGCGCGCGTGCATTTTACCCACTTAAAGTCCAAGCATTTTCTTGCACTTTTTGTTTACATGTTTAAATCTGTATTTTTTGCTAGAAATGTTTATAACTACCAGACATTACATATTTTTTTAGCAAAGACCCCAGGGAATAAAATGGCTTTTGCAATTTTTTATGTCACATGATATTTGCGCAGCGTTTTTTCAATCACATTTAAAAAAAAATTAAAAACACATTAATAAAAAAAAAAAACAATATATACCCCAAATTTTTTGTAAAATATGAAAGAGGATGTTACGGTGAGTAAATAGATACCTAACATGTCAAGATTTAAAATTACGCACACTTGTGGAATGGCGACAAATTACGGTACCTAAAAATCTTCATAGGCAACGCTTTACAAATTTTTACAAGTTACCTGTTTAGAGTTACAGAGGAGATCTAGCGCTAGAATTATTGCTCTCGCGCTAATGTTTGCGATTATATCTCACATATGTGCTGCGAAAACCGTTTACATATGCGTTCACTTCTGCGTGCGAGCATGGAGGGAAGGGGGTGCTTTAACATTTTTTTTCCTATTAATATTTTTTATTTTTACACCGTCCCCTTATTTTTTATCACTTTTATAGAGCTCATGTACACGGGGCATTTGGAAAACTCTTCTGAACGATGGAAACTGACTGCTGGAAAATGTAGGTTACAAAACGTCAGTTTAGCCGCGTATGCATACCACGTTTATGTGTGTTTGCGTTTAGAAGTGTTTTTAAAAGATAACATCAAGAGACCCTCCCAAATGCCCAGAATGCACTGAAAAATAGCAAATAATTACCGTATTTTTCGCTCCATAAGACGCACTTTTTCCCCCCAAAAAAGGGGGGGAAATGTCATTGCGTCTTATGGAGCGAATATGAAGTGGCCAGTCCAGTATTTCCACCGCCGCCGTGTCAGAATACCGGGCCGGCCGCTCAGCTCTGCAGTGGGACCTTACCTGTTCCTCTATCCAGCGCCGCGCTGTCTTCCCTGCTTCTGTAGTGTGGGCGCTTGGCTTGACAGCCGAGTGCCCAGTGCGCATGTGCGAGAAGCGGTGCGCTTTGTGAATGGTAAGGCGGCACCTGGGACACATGACAGATCCCAGAAGCCGCCGGAAGAGCGGGTACCTGTCAAATTCAGGTACCCGCTCCCCCCCTCCCCAAAGGTCAGCAGTCATCTCCTGTACTGTCCGCAGTCTCCGGTCATCTCATGTACTATGTCCGCAGTCTCCGGTCATCTCCTGTACTATGTCTGCAGTCTCTGACCATCTCCTGTACTATGTCCGCAGTCTCTGGTCATCTCATGTACTATGTCTGCAGTCTCCGGTCATCTCCTGTACTATGTCTGCAGTCTCTGATCATCTCCTGTACTATGTCCGCAGTCTCTGGTCATCTCCTGTACTGTGTCCGCAGTCTCTGGTCCATCTCCTGTACTATGTCCGCAGTCGCTGACCATCTCCTGTACTATGTCTGCAATCTCTGGTCATCTCCTGTACTATGTCTGCAGTCTCTGGTCATCCCCTGTACTGTGTCCGCAGTCTCGGTCATCTCCTGTACTATGTCCGCAGTCTCTGGTCATCTCCTGTACTATGTCTGCAGTCTCTGGTCATCTCCTGTACTGTGTCCGCAGTCTCGGTCATCTCCTGTACTATGTTCGCAGTCTCTGGTCATCTCCTGTACTATGTCCGCAGTCTCTGGTCATCTCCTGTACTATGTTCGCAGTCTCTGGTCATCTCCTGTACTATGTCTGCAGTCTCTGGTCATCTCCTGTACTATGTCTGCAGTCCATTGGTTTAGAATATTTGTTTTCCTGTTTTCTGCCTCTAAAACCTAGGTGCATCTTATGGTCAGGTGCGTCTTATGGAGCGAAAAATACGGTAACTATTTCAGACATTTTGAGAGAAATAGAGAGAGCAGAAGCAGAGAGAACAGTATTTGTTGAGATGACCTGTCTTTTCTGGTTCTATTCACTATGGATCCCATCATGAGCATAATGCGGCGCGTTCTACCATTTTTTTCTTCACGCAAAACCTGGAATTGACTGCGCTGGTGTACTGGGTCCATATGAATACATGGAAAACGCTTTGCATGCATTTCTGATGATGAAAAAAGGCTCTGGACAGCATCTGTAAATGGAACAGTTAAAAACGCAAAAGCTTATAACTGCGTTTACAAGTGTTTACACGCGTTTTCAAGTATTTGGTGTTTGAAACACCGGTAAAATCTACTCCTGAACACAAGTTTGGTGCGTTCAAAAAAACGACTGTAAACTCAACTGCCTGTAAACGACATAGTGTACATGGAAACATAGGAAAACATTAGGGAGAGTGGAAAAAACGCAGAAAAGCTCCTGAACGTCAGTTTAGGAGCTGCAGTCTACGTGAGCCCTTATTCCTATTACAGGGAATGCAAACATCCAGTGTAATAAAAATAAGCACGACAGGTCCTCTTTAAGAAGAGATCTGAAAAAAAAAAGATATTTTGTTGATCTTTTGCTACCACTTGTCCCCCAGAGGATTTACCCCCATTCTTGACCAGGCCATTTTTTGCAATACGGCACTGCATTACTTTAACTGACAATTGTGCGGTCATGCAACGCTGCACCCAAATTACATTTATGTCCTTTATCTCCCACGAATAGAGCTTTCTTTCGGCGGTATTTGATCACCTCTGCATTTTTTTATTTTTTGCGCTATAAAAAAAAAGACTGACAATTTTGAGAAAAAACTATATTTGTGACTTTTTGCTATTAAACAAGTCCAGTAAAAAAGTTTAAAAAATCTAATTTCGTCATAAATTTAGGCCAAAATGTATTCTGCAACATGTCTTTGCTGAAAAAAATACTATGTACTATGTCCGCAGTCTCTGGTCATCTCATGTACTATGTCTGCAGTCTCCGGTCATCTCCTGTACTATGTCTGCAGTCTCTGACCATCTCCTGTACTATGTCCGCAGTCTCTGGTCATCTCCTGTACTGTGTCCGCAGTCTCTGGTCCATCTCCTGTACTATGTCCGCAGTCTCTGACCATCTCCTGTACTATGTCTGCAATCTCTGGTCATCTCCTGTACTATGTCTGCAGTCTCTGGTCATCCACTGTACTGTGTCCGCAGTCTCGGTCATCTCCTGTACTATGTCCGCAGTCTCTGGTCATCTCCTGTACTATGTCTGCAGTCTCTGGTCATCTCCTGTACTGTGTCCGCAGTCTCGGTCATCTCCTGTACTATGTTCGCAGTCTCTGGTCATCTCCTGTACTATGTCCGCAGTCTCTGGTCATCTCCTGTACTATGTCTGCAGTCTCTGGTCATCTCCTGTACTGTGTCTGCAGTCCATTGGTTTAGAATATTTGTTTGTTATAAAAAAAAAGACTGACAATTTTGAGAAAAAACTATATTTGTGACTTTTTGCTATTAAACAAGTCCAGTAAAAAAGTTTAAAAAATCAAATTTCGTCATAAATTTAGGCCAAAATGTATTCTGCAACATGTCTTTGCTGAAAAAAATCCCAATACGTGTATTGGTTAATTGGTTTACATGAAAGTTATAGCATTTATAAATGGCAGTATATATACTGGAATTATTTATTTTTTTCTTACTAGTAATGGCGGTGATCAGTGACTTATAGAGGGACTGCAGTGTGGGGGGGGGAACTGACTTGGTGTCACTGACATCCCCAGTGACACCAATACAGTGATCAGTGCTAATAAAAAGCACTGACACTGTACTAATGGCACTGGGTAGTAAGGGGTTAACATGTAGGGCAATCAAAGGGTTAACTGTGTGCTGTGTGTGTTTCACTGTGTGCTGTGTCTGTGCTTTCCACTGTAAGCACACTGCTTTTGTATGGCTCTGCTATGCGCCGCCGTTCGCAGCCTATAAACAACACAGATCTCTGCCCTGTCAGCTCCTGCACATATGCAGAGCCATACAAAGTTGTGTGCAGGAGCTGACAGGGGAGAGATCTGTGTTGTTTACACACAGGTCTCTCCCCCGTCGGTAATATTCGGAAATCACCAGGTGCCGGCGGGGAATCACCAGCCGGCACCCGCTGATTGACAGCCGAGGCTGCGAACAAAACTGCAAAATCACGTATATATACGTGATTTTGTGTACCGGTGCCACCCTGTAGCAGTATTTCTACTATAGGGTGTTGTGAAAGCGGTTAAAATAAAATAAAATTGTTTACATCCACCCTGGAATGGAAATGACGTCATGACGTTGCTCTGGTCCTCCAACGCCATAGAGGTGATGAGAGACCATACAGTCTCTGATTGCCTCTGTGCGCAGATTGGATCATTTCTCGGGCATGCCAGTTTTAAATGTAAGCTGGAGAAACTCCAGCGAGCATCAGAAGTGGTGATGGGTGTCCCCTCCTGCTGCTACTGAAAGCGTTCCAGTGGCTAATGAGCTCCTCAGGCTGATTTCATTAGAAAGCAGGCTGCCGGCAGAGAGAAAAGATACGTAAACCACTTGAATACTGCAACATTTATATACGTATTGCGGTCATCAAGTGGTTTTTAATACAGTACAATGAATGGATCTGTGTGATGCGTTTTAAAAATATTGATAATAATATCTATTACACACGATTTTAGGTGCATTACAGTCCCTCCGAAATGAATGGGCCTCCTAAAGTGCATGTCAACTTCAAGCACTTGTGTACCAACCTGCATATACCCCTCCATTACCAGGCCATTGTCCAGGTTCCACTGCTGGAATACTTTGACTGACAATTACTCAGTTGTGCATTTTTTAGACAGAGCTTTCTTTTGGTGGTTTTTTCTCTAAACAGGGTTTTCTATTTTTTTACTACTGTACCCAAAATGAATGTTATATCATTTGTTTAGGCAGATAGAGCTTTCTTTCAGTGGTATTTAACCCCTTGACACCGACGTTACACAAATATGCGGCCTCACAGAACTGGGTTTTTTTCCGTGGGGCCACATATTTGCATACCTATCTTTGTGCTGAGAGGGCACCGCACTGCGCACTCCCAGCACAAAGACCAGGTTGTCACTGAGAGCCCCAGGTTCTAACGATAGGGACCCAGGACTCCCGATTCCGGGTCACATGATCGCTGTGATAGCCTCTGATTTGCTATCACAGTGATCAGTCACTGTACAGCCCACCCCCCTTGTTTTTTTCTCTCTCTATGAATAGAGGAGAGAGATACATTGTATCTTTCTAACTCCTGGCATAGAGGGAAAACAAAAAATGTTTGTTAAAAAAATAAAATAAATAAATAAATATTAAAAAATAAAAGAAAAAATAAAGAAAAAAATACCTAGATCAAGGTTTGATCTAGTTCAGTGCCAGGGTAACTGTTTTGGTCAAGATCAGGGTCAAAGGTCAAGGTCAAAGGTCAGGATAAAAAAAAAAATTGGTGTTAGTGTCAGTGCCAGTGTGTTCTAAGCAAACAAAAAACAAAATGTGCAATATTGTTTCTGGGCTGTACTACGGGTACAAACAACAAATAACATACACATATATGGTATCGCTACGATCGTCAAGAGCTGGAGAATTTATTTTGGGTTGTTCTGTGGTGGTAGGTTATAGTAGTAACAGGAAACACACAGCTAAATTAACAAAAATCTTTTTTTTTACTATTTTGGGCTAGTTTTCCTTTGATAATAAAAAAAAATCAGGAGATATCCATTACCATTTACCACCAAATAAAAGCCCAATTTGTCCTGAAAAACACAAGGTATAATTCACCTGGATGTACAAAGTAGTTGTGATGATATGTACGGTTTTACTAACACATGTCAACGTTGCAAAATTGTGCTTAGGCATTAAGATTTGATTTACCTTTAGGCATGAAGGGGTTAAAGTGAAATTCCAGCTTACGTCTAAGTTTAAAATGGTTGTAAAAGGCAGAATGTTTTTTTTAAACTTACTGCATTCTATGAATTGTATTAAAAAACCCTACAGCCCCCCCCCCCCCATTACATACCTGAGCCTGATCTTGATCCAGCGATGTGCACAAGAGCCAAGGCTCTCCCAGGTCTCTCCCTCCTCATTGGCTCCGGGTGCTGTCAATCACATCTAATGACACGGGGGGGGGTGGCGGCAAGCCCTGCTCTGTGTGTCCTATGTGAATGGGGAGCTTGTGCAGGATCCCAGTGGTTAAAACGGGCAGTGAGGAGGTAATGTAATGCCTCCTCATTGCCTGTCAAATTTTCTCTGAAAAGTGATCTGAACACAAATCACTCTTCAGAGATTACTGCATATGTGAACAAGGTTTCTGGTGTGGTGGTGACTGGGGACGCTGACTGGCTTCACTGGTCTGGTGACAATATACTTCTGTGGTAGTGGTCATGTACAATGGCTGGCTGCTCTAATGACACAGGTATGTCAGTGTAGCCAGCCATTGTCTCTGATCACTGCCATAACAGCATAATATCGCCTTACAACTCCCCCCCAGCAAACAAAAATGCTACAATCATTGGTGGTCAGTGGCACTTTAGGGGCTCATTCAGATGTGCGACGGCCCTTTCCGCTTTTGTGAAAAGCAAACTGTGGCTGATTGCTTTTCAGAGGTTGGATGGGAGGCAATATGTCGCCTCCCTACTCCCTGTCATAACCTGCAAAGGGCTGAACCAAAATGCATAAACTGCCCTACCACTTAATTTGTAATATGATCTGTGAATGGGGGAGAGTCTCAATCTCAGGATTCTCTTCCATTCACAGAAAGTGTTGCACCTGATTACCCATCAGTCTACCTAGGAGTCTATCTAGGCCCTGAGAAAAATGAAAAAGTCTTTTTCTGGTCTTTTGGACATGACAGGAGGTTAAAGGATGTTAACAAATGAAAATCCGTTTACACCTGCCTACCCCTAGACCTAACATGGGTCTGGTTTCAGAGTGGAGGAAAAACCTGAATGGACAAAAATGTCACAAAAGTGCCATTTGTTCAATTCTGCTTACCAAAATGAACGTTGCCAATGTGAAAGGACCCCAAAAATAATTGAAATGAAAAAATAAGCAGAAAAAAGATAAGGAAGGGAGGTGAGGAAGGAGTTAATTAGTGCTGGTTAGGGCTAACTACGTTTTAATAGGTGGTTAACTACTTTACTACAGATCTATAGCCGAATGACGGCTACAGCGTGATTGTCCAGTTCCGGGAGGGTGTCATATAGAGTCCTCCCAGAATTAACCCCCACGCACGCCCCAGCGGCACGCACCTGGCACTGCTGTGATTGCTGTGTCCTTTGGAGACAGCTGATCACGTGACAAGGTAAAAGGCCAATCACACTGGCCTTTTACCACATGATCAGCTGTGTCTAATCACAGCTGACTACTATGTAAATACACCTGCCAGTTATTGGCAGTACTTTCCTCATGCTGTCACAGTGTGAGGAAAGTACTGCCGGTAACCAGCAACTGTCAAAGCAGACATCTGCACTGATAATCAGTGCCCAACAGTGCTGCCCAGCAGTGCTGCCAATCTGTGCCCATCAGTGCCGTCAGTCAGTGCCGTCAGTCAGTGCTGCCAGTCAGTGGCCTTCAGTGCTACCTATTAGTGCCCATCAGTGTCATCTGTAAGTGCCCATCAGTGCAGCATCATCAGTGCCTCCTCATCAATGCTCACCAGTGCAGCCTATCAGTGGCCATCAGTGCCACCTCATCAGTGCTGCCTATCAGTGCCACCTCATCAGTGCCCATCAGTGCAGCCTCATCAACGCACATCAGTGAATGAGAGACATTTTAATATAGAAACAAAGAAAACTTTTTTTGTTCAAAATGTTCTGTTTTTTCATTTTATAGTACAAAAAATAAAAAAAACCCAGTGGTGATTAAATACCACCAAAAGAAAGCACTATTTGTGGGAAAAAAAGATACAAATTTCATATGGGTACACTTGTGACGATTTTGCACAATAGAGACATGGACGCTGTACATGATAGCCATCTTGTTAGACTTCAGCCATTTTGTCTCTCCTCTCCTCCCTCCTCCCTCTTAAAATGTTATTTATAGCTGTAAGTTGAATGAATGTCAAAAGGGCCTCTTATCTTAAATAAAACACAGATGAAGCTCCAGGGCTGTAAACCGCTAATTAGTCTGGTGCAGGAGGTCTGCTTTGAAAACCACTTTCCTCTGCCCGATGGTAAAAAAACAATAATTCAGTCAGTCATGACCTGTTAGGCCATTAGGGCTCTAGGATACAGAGAGTGCCATAAAATGTCCATTCCACATGTAACAATTCATAAAGTTTAGCAGGAACTGGGCACCTTAACATTAGATATATATTTGGATAGATCATTTTAATGTGAGTCAAACAAGGCCTTACATGACTATATTAGCACCTCGGATGGGGAAGAAAGCAGTCTCTTCCCTCCTAGGTGACAAGGGTACGCTGTGTTTGGTATCCCTGGGTTTGAAATATAATTCTGAATATTAATCTGTCATTTGCCAGGATGCCACTAACACCGATTGGAGGTTATTAACCTTAGTATGAAATTGTAAGGCAACTTGGTCATAACCTTGGTTACCTCCTAGACCCCATCCCCAAATTGGATGATTGGTCATTTGTTCTCAGGCTACACCCCTTTAATATGATAGAAAAGGACTGACAGGCTAGAGAAAAGACAGCTCTCAACATCAATCAGGAAACATCTAATGGACTTAAGAGCCAAGGCAATCGTTTTGTTTGCACACTTGGACTCTGCTTAAAACAAAGACATTGCAAGTATTCTGCCTTCTGAACTCCTTTCTTTTATTTCTCTGTTGTTTATTGTTCTCTTTATATCTTTGTAACATCTTTTTCTGTAAATATTTTAATTGCACCATTTTGACCTTTTTAGCAATAAATCCTATTCTGAAAATTGTTGAAACTGTCTCTAAAGCTTTAAATGCAAACTAAAGAATCCCTGTCTGTTGAAGAGTGCTACTGTATGTAATAATCCTCTGAATATATCTGTCTGTGGTGACAGTGTGTGTTGCAGACGCTTATGCTAATACCATAGTGTTACTGCTAAGATTTGTAAGTTTCCTCTGTAAAAAAAGTGATGGTGTCAGAGTGAAGGGTTAATTGCGTAATTAACCTGACCCAGTAACAATAGCTTTCAGGCTGCTGGCACATAGTTTGTAGTCCCGCGAGCTGGAAAATCTTTGTGCAGGGCGCAGCTGAGAGTGGCACTGTTACGAAAGTGACAGCACGGTGCGAGATTGGCCAGTTCTTCGGTCACGAGTTGGTGAGAAGGGCAGGGGTCGGACGCTGCGTATCGTCACACAGTGGTGCATGACCGCGCAATTGTCATTCAAAGTGCCACAGCACTGAAAGCTGAAAATTGGCCTGGGCAGGAAGGGGGTAAAAGTACCCGGTAGGCAAGTGGTTAAATAGCATAGTAGTTTGCTGAATTTGCACATTTTATTTGCATATAAATGAAACATAGGATAGATAGGATAGAATGAGAAATAGGATGTAAGGATAATGTTGTTACATTGTTCACTATTTATTGTTCAGTATTTCTCAATGAGAGGTCCAACACTGTGAGGAAGCTTCATTTTACACAACAGCTGCTGTGTGATACAGAGCAAGTCCCGGCTGTATTTTGGACAGCCAGGATTTGCTGGCAATAGTGGCCCAGGGGTGGTGGCAGGGAAAGAGGAACAGTAATTTGGTTAAAGTTTGTTAGGGCATACTCCTTACACCCAGTCCAAGTCCACAACTGATTACACAGATTATGTTATTCACATTTCTTTTTATACAGGAGACTACTTCAGGAAACATTTCCAAATGAAATACAGTACTGAAAACAATAACAAAAAAAAAAATTTAAATTGTATGAAAAATTACTTTCAGGAAAGCCACATGGTGTGCTGAAAGAGCAATTCCAGGTGTTGATATTTTACATAGTTACATAGGTCCAGGTTAAATCAATGTAACTATGCGCACACCATACCTGGCCGAACCCAACTGGAAGATGAAAATCACTGAAGTAGACATCGATACGCTTGTAATCTCCATGAGCTTCTAGGTCCCATGTTGTGTGGCTGCCCTGCTACATTCTGAACACAGGAGTCCAGCCGCTCAGCATAGGCTCCATTCAGAAAATGTTTTGCATTTTCTCAATGAAGCAAATTGTTCTCTGATTGGACGATGTGGAAAGGCAGGGCAGTGACATCACATTCTCCACCTTGTTCAATCAGAGAATGCTTTGCATTAATTTAGAAAATGAAAAGCATTTTCTTAACGGTGCCTGTGCCAAGCAGCCAACCTCTTATGTTCAGAATGCAGCAGGGTAGCCACTTGGGACCAAAAGCAAGTGGAGATCACTGGAGTAGTAGTATCTATTTCAGTGATTTCCAGCTTCTAGAGGGAACCCACAGGTATGGTATGTACATAGTTACATTGGTCCAACCTGGGCCAATAGAACCATGTATAAAATATCCATATTCTTTAAAATGATATTAAAAGCAATTTTAAAAAAAATAACAAATGGAGTCATACTTACATGCTCAGTGCAATGGTTTTGCAGAGCAGCCCCAAATCCATCTTCTTGGGTCCTCCAATGGCACTCCTTGCTCTTCCTCTGGCCAAGTTCCCCCAGAGCAAGCAGCTTGCTATGGAGGCACCCAAGCAGGTTGCTCCTGAGCCACTGCTCTGCATGTCCAATCAAACACAGAGCCCCTGCCGCCTCTATCTCCTCATTGGCTCACTGGCAGTGATTGGCTGTCATAGCCAATGAGGAGGGAGAGTCCCTGGCTCTCATGCACATTGCTGGATCGCGATGGGGCTCAGGTAAGTAAGGGCTGGGTGGGTTGATGCACAAAGACGGTTTTTTTACCTTCATGCATAGAATGCATGAAAGTAAAAAAACTTGAGCCTTTACAACCACTTTTAAGAGAATCTGTTTTAAAAACTCAGTGGCCTTCCAAGCCCTTCAATCCCAACAGTTCTGAAGGCAAAACTTCCTCCCTTTCTGCTTTGCGTTGAAGGGTGCCTACCGCTTCCTGCCTCTTACATTTCTATTGGCCAATGAAGCTGCTGGTCATAATGATGGTCCAGTAGGAATATGTAATGGTGGCACTTAGTGGCAAACTCCAACACTACTCAGAAGTTAGAACCTGCTGGCTTTGGCCATGACGGTAGGGTTTGGGAGGCCCCTAGGTGCTTTCACTTTATGCCTGCAGCACTATTTTCTCTTTAAATAAAATACTAAAATGAATAAAGATATTATATCTCAGCAGAACAGTTCCAGAAAGCACTAGCTTCATTGTTGATTTTGTTTTAGAGAAGTGCACTGCAAGAGTTACTCCGTCTACCCATTTCACAGTTACCGGGTACAGAGACCCCCCACAGACTTTCTTTATATATTACACTTTGGACTTAGCAAACTGAACATTTACAGAGATGTCAGGACTTCTAATTACAGCTGTTAGAGCACATTAGAGGGGGAGGAGGGGAAATGGAGATGGAGAAGGGGAGCTGCGATATAATGGTACAAACAGCAGAAGCCGAGGGTGCGAAAGGGCAAGCAGAGGGGCAAACGAGATGAAAAGCGGAAAATGAAATCTTATGGAAGGGGTGTTTGTAATTCCTAATATGAAAAAAAGGAATAATTAATGATGAGAGGACTGTGTAGGATGAAAACAAAGCTAGAGTCTACAGGAGGTAATGTAGGAGGTTGTTCAAGGGGAAAAGTCGAAAATCAAAGGAGGATTAGTAAAGAAGAGTCGGTGATTGATGAAGAACCTTCAATTCAGAGGAGAAGAGGAGGCGCGACCACGCAAAAATAATTGCATGGATAAATATGTTCAGAAATTCAGTTCACCCTTGTTTAAAGGAAAATAGACCATTTTAAAGCTGAAATCAGAGCAGATCTAAAACAGACAAATGAATGCAGCTCTGTATTCAATAATAAACCATTAAAGTGTATACATAGTCAGATTTTATTTTTGTTTTTTTATAGAGTATGGAAGGGTTAAACCCTTGCTGTCTTGTTTTTTTGCTGTTTGTGCATAATTAGGGATACCTTACTTCCCAGGGACGCAAAAGGGGTGTAGCACCCTCATAGCTAGGCATCAAGTGTTGGCTTCTGCTGTAGTTACAAAAGTAGTAATTGCTAGGTATAATCTGTTCGGGTTTCACAGGCTGGGAGTTTGATTACTTCCCCTTGCCTCTAGTAAAAGCTTCTAGGAGGATTCAAATTTCCAGCCTAAGTATTTTGTGGGGCCTAGCCAACCCTTAGGGAGGTGTGCTCAGATGGTGGCTGGGTTACTGTTAAATAAGCTGCAATTCTGGAGAGTGGGTCTTTTCCCTACTGTTGGGATGGTTTCATGATTTTAAAGGAAAGGGAGGCTACTAGTCTTTGGACCCTCCTTCTTGGACTGATCCTTGCCAGAATCTGTGAGTAGAGCCAAACCCCTGTGTGTCCAATGGTCCTGCAGCTGCAAGATGCTAGACCAGTTTAGTTTATTTCTCCTAAACTTGTCCAGCAATCCCCCTGGTTCCCAGCTGGGAGAGGATACAGTATTGCTGCTGCTTAGAGATAGAGAAGAGTCCTCTGCAATTTACGAATCAAGCGTTTTGGAGCATCTCATACCCTACAGTCCTCCCAAGTTTCCTTTTACTTAAGTAGCGCCCTCCAGGTTAGCTACAGTAGATAGGTTGTTTGTTTTTTATTCTTTTTTAGACAGAGGCTGAGTAGCAGCCTGGGATGAGTCAGCCTGGGAGTGAGGTAGTGAGGTCACCTCAGTACAGGCTAGGAGGCTCTAACTGGTCAGGGCTTCTGGATCCCTACCACCTTTCCAGAAACCTGAGAGATTTTTGGAACAGCGGAGGAGGAGGGGAGGATGCCCAGATCTGCATGTTTGAGGGACCTTGGCCAATTCCCTGGTAGGAGGCTGGGCATAGCGACCAAGGCAACTCTCAAATATTACAGAGCCTGGGGAGAGCGAGGTAGTGCTGGGTGGAAGATGGAGTGAGGAAGACTGGAGTGTGGAGCCAGGGAAAGGGCCCCTGGAAGGGGAGCATACCTACAGGCTGGTTGCTGGACAGGAGGATCTCCACTGTACCACTGTCTCATAGAGAAGAAAACCTGAGCAGCGGGGAAGGAGCCGTTTTGGTAAAAGGCCTGAAGGCAGCCACCAATCCATCAAGCAGACAGGAAAGGACGGTGTGAGTACTCTTACACCCCCTGGGCCAGATAAGGGTAGAAGGCGGTCAGGTGCAAGACCCAACTAGCTTCTTATCTGGGACTGTTCAGACAAGACAGCTGTCATGTACCTGGTTGGGGAGCCTGACGTGGAGAGGAGGCGTCATCTTACTATTCCTGCTCGGAGCCCCTGATAGTGGGAACAGAGGGCGCAGAGCCAGGAGTGGCATGAGTGCCGGGTGGGTCTGGAGCTGATGGTAGGCAGGTGAAGACCCAGGAGATCCGGATGCAGGCCAGGTGCAGATACAGGAACGTGGGTGCAGCAGCAGGTAGGTATGGCGGCAACCAGGATGCAGACCGGGTACGGATACAGGAGCGTAGATGCGGCAGCAGGCAAGTATGGCGGTAACCAGGATGCAGGCCAGGTGCAGGATCGTCAGTGCAGCTGCAGGTAAGTATCGCGGCAACCAAGATACAGGCCAGGTGCAGATATAGGTAAGTATGTGCAGCAGAGCCAGACAAGCTGGGTCAGGATCAAACGAGCAAATGAAGTACAAGGGAGCAGGCAAGTGGATAGTCAGGGATAAGCTGGGGTCGGTGCAGGCGGAGTTCCTTCTTAGTCAGAGTCAGATCAGATACAGACAACAGAATCAGGTTATGGAGTGCAGAACGTTATAGACCGGAAGGCATTGACTAAACTGTACTGGAGGTTTAAATAGCCCGCCTTGTGGTGACGTGTACGCTAGTGCGCATGCGCGCACTTGCACACTAGTGCGCATGCGCGCCCGCACCATCACGGCCAGAGGGGATCCGGCGCCGACGCACAGCTGCACGGAGGAGGGATCCCTGACAGTGCCCCCTCTCTAAGGGCAGCCTCCGGATGCCCAACTGGGCCATCTTCTCTGGATGCCTGCGCTTGAATGCCACGATTAAATCTTTAGCGTGGATGTTAGATTCCAGTTCCCATGAATTGTCTTCAGGTCCATAACCTTTCCATTTGATTAAATATTGGAGCTGGTTCCTCCTTTTCCTACAGTCAACAATTGTTTCTACCACATATTCCTCTTCGCTATCAATGATCACTGGTTCAGGTGGCCCCGATTCTCGACCTGGAAAGTGGATAGAGACTGCAGTCTTGAGCAACGATACATGAAATATGGGATGGGCCTTTAGTGATTCTGGTAATGTGAGCTTGTATGCCACATCATTAATCCTCCTTTTTACTGGAAAAGGTCCGACGAATTTGGGGGACAGGTTAACCTTAGATTAGCTGTTGACAACCATGCCTCTTCATCAGGTTCCAGGACCAGGTTCCCCTTCCTTTTTCTGTCAAAGAATTTCTTATTGTCTAACTGAGCCTTTGAGATTGTCTCCTGTAGCATCTTGTTGTTCTGTTGAAGGAATTCAAAGGTATCTTGGACTGCTGGGATTGATGATTCAGGCACTAGATTGGATAGGAATGCAGGATGAAATCCATAGTTAGAGAAGAAGGGAGACTGTTTTGTGGCCGAGTGTTTTGAATTATTGTATGCGAATTCAGCCAAGGGTAAAAGTGATACCTAGTCAACTTGGGAAAACGACGTGAAACAGCGAATGTACTGCTCCAAGGTCTGGTTGGTTCTTTCTGTTTGGCCGTTGGTCTGAGGGTGATAGGCGGAAGAGAGTGAGAGTCCCACTTTCAACTTCTCGCAAAGAGCTTTCCAGAACTTCGAGGTGAATTACACCCCTCGATGTTCCCTGGGACACCATGGAGCCTCACCACCTCTCTTATAAAGATTTGGGCAGTTTCTGCTGCAGACGGTACTCCCTTCATGGCAATAAAGTAGGCCATCTTAGAAAACTGATCCACTATAGCAAAAATAGCCGAACATCCTTCTGATGGTGGCAGTTCTACAACAAAGTCCATTGATATCATTCTCCACGGGAGGTCAGGGACTAGTAGAGGCCTCAATAATCCCCAGGTCTTGCTTCTGTTATCCTTGTTCCGTATACATGTGGGGCAGGAATTTACGTAAGCCTTGCAGTCCTTCTCCCACTCAGGCCACCAGAACAGGCGCTGCACTAGATCTAAGGTCTTGTGGACCCCGAAATGTCCTGCCAGAAGATGGTCATGACAAAGCCCTAAAATTGCCAGTGGGGTAGTTTCTGGTGCAAAGATTCTGTTTCCTGACCATAGTAACCCTTCTCTAGAGGACAGAGTTATTCCTGGAGGAGATGGAGCCCCCAAAGATGCCTGCTGGATCTGTGAAAAAAGGTCTGGTTGTAAAAGACAGAAGTTGCCTGTTGGGAGCACTGTATCAGGGGTAGGAGGATCCTTAGGATCATTGAACATCCTAGCAGAGCATCGGGTTTGATATTCTTAGAGCCTGGTCTATAGGTAATGTGGAAAATGAACCTGGAGAAGAAGAGTGCCCACCTGGCTTGTCTGAGTTTTAGACTTTTCACAGTCTTCAGGTACTCCAGATTTTTGTGATTGGTATAGATCAGAATGGGGTGTGCTGCTCCCTCCAAAAGATACCTCCATTCCTCCAAGGCCGATTTGATGGCCAGTAATTCTTGGTCCCCTACATCGTAGTTTCTTTCTGCCGGGGATAGCTTACGGGAAAAGAAAGCAACAGGATGAACCAGGAGTTTCAGACCTTGTCGCTGCAATAGAACGGCCCCAACAGCACTCTCCGAGGCATCTACTTCTACCACAAAGGGTAGTGCTGGATCCAGATGGCCTAATATGGGTGCTGAGGTAAAAAGTCCCTTTAATGCGTCAAAAGCGTTTTGGGCTTCCGGTGTCCAATGGAATCAGATTCCTTGTTTGGTCAGTTAGTTGATAGGAGTGATGATGGCTGAGAATCCTTTGATGAACCTCCTGTAAAAGTTGTCAAAGCCTATGAAGCGCTGTACTCCTTTTTAATCAGATGGTGCAGGCCATTCCAGGATGGCGGAGACTTTCTTGGGATCCATTTTGAAGCCTTCAGTGGATATAATCAACCCTAAGAATTGAATGCTCTGGCGTTCAAACTCACACTTTTCTGGTTTTTGCGTAAAGCTCGTGTAGTCGGGGCGATTGAGGACCTTCTGCACATGACCCCAGTAAAGATCGATGGATGTGGAAAAGATCAAAAACTTCCTAATTTGGAGTATCCCACTCATCTCCCTCATCCCTATCTCAATTTTTCAAAAAATAAAAACAACAAGAACAACACCCCTAGACTGATATTGGAGAAATGTGTGAATGAGCCTATGTGCCTTGCTGCGGAGTGAAGTAATTGGGGAGGACTTGGACAGTATACCTGCGGCTCCTACGGGAGTAGCACTACATAAATAATCTTCAGGCCTAATTCTTTTTTTGGTAATTAGGGAGACAGTACCTTTTTGTTTGTTTTGTCTTTAGTTCTCTTTTATGGTAAAGGCAACATGATGCAGAATAGAGAGGGAGGTAAAGTAGAACAGAAAGGAGGGAAGAGAAGGGCAAATGAAGGAAGAAATGATAAGGGGAATGAGAAGGAAAAGGTGGAAAATTCTCTCTCCTTCATTTGTACTTTAATTCACTTTTCACCTCCAGTCTTGAGATGTAATTCCCATCCAATAATTTTAATGAGCCGAGAAAGAGCAGCGAAGAGAGGGCAAGAATTAAATCAGTGAGGAGTTCTGCTAACCCCCACCTCCTGATTGCTAATAGAGCCTTGGTAACCCTTCACTGGCTGAAGACAGGCATAGCCTCAGTGAATCATTGTTTGCCAATATTCATCCTCTTCTCCTTTATTCATTCTGTCCCGTTCTATTTCCTCTCCCATATTTCATCAGATTTCTTTTCCTGGCTTTTACAATTTTGATTCATTGCTGCTTAACATGAGAAAGAGCCACCAGATGCTCAGTGACAACTTTCACAATGTCATGTCCTGACAAGCGCTGCTTGTGTGGGGTGGGCAGTTTATATGTATGCTCAGCATGTATTGTCATCTATGGATAGAGCTATAGTACATACAAGGTTAAAGTTGTCATAGAACATTCTTTCTCAGATCATGGACTCCGGTCCACAGGTGTGTGCAGTGGGTCCCTAAATATCTTCATACACCCTACTGTAGGATATGCTCTCAGTGCTGGCTCAAAGCAAAAGGCATGTGGAACATTTGCTGTGGAGGCTTTCCACTGATATTGCAAGGATTAAAGCTACACTTGTTGGAACAGTGTTCATGTATTCTGTGCAACAACTACATCAGTATTCAGTAGAGATATATTCTTCAACCAGTAGATGGCAGTGTTTATAAGTTTGTAGCTGCATCTATGGTATACTCTATGTCTTTTCTCTGAAATAAAGTTTCCTGTTTCCTTGTTGCAGTGAAACAGGAAAGCACATGTGGATTGTTCGCTGTCTGTTCTGTAGGGCTATACACATAATTTCTAACAAAATTCCAACCTTTTCTTCAGTCTTGCACAGCTGTACGGGCTCTTCTCCTATACTGAAATTGCCTACTTTGACTTTACTGCCCACTGAGAGCTTTCATAGGGTTCATTAGAAGCTACAGCAAATTAGATAGCACTCACATCATTTGCTGGCTGCAGGGCATCCAACATCATCTAGCTCTATCCTCCCCAGCCCTACTGTCCCTGAACCCCTCACCCTTCAATTATTGGGTAATAGTTCTTTCAGTCACGGAGACTCAACATGGGTGTCACCGATTTGCATGCAAATGCAGTATGCCAAGGAAAACTCACTCCTCCAGACTGAAATCCACAAATCAAGACATTTTGCTACTCTCTGTCCTCAAAATGTCTCTTTTTCTTAGTGTGCAAGAAGACTGCTTAATCTTAGCCTGTAAAATTTTCCCTCCCGTGACAGACCCAATGGGACAGGGGCTTTTGGAGTGGACTAGCCTTCTACTAACTGATTATGGCCTATGGAGGAGACCGAGGATTTTGTCTGCTTCTCCTGGTCAGAACATGGAAAAGAGCTCAATTCAGCCTCTGATCCCATAGAGACAGCAGATCATTCTCTTATGATGGACAACAACGTGATGAACGCTGAGAGTAAGGCTTGGATTAATTCTCTGAATAAAGACAATAAAGCTTTCCTTCTGGAGTGGATGGAAAGGTGCAATATGGATCTTGTACAGGTGAATGTTCAGAGAAAATATAGTGGCCCTACTCCTGCAGACTGGGTTGTAGAAGCATCTACACTTGGGACAGAAATATTTATCAACAATCTCCCTAGAAATAAATCTATGAAGATACATTAATTCCACTTTTTCGAACTGCTGGAACATTGTATGAGTTTTTTCATATGATGACTTTTCTAGTAGACAAATTACACAAGTGAAAGCCAAACACCCGAAAGACAGCATGTGTAATGTACTTAGTGTATCCAGGGCTGTGGACTTGTTGCAGGATTGTCTGGGGTGGGCTACCTGACTAATCAAAGCTTGTCTGGGTGTCTGGCTGTTGGTTAGCTTACTGTTTAATTAGATCACTGTTTAATTAGGTTACTGTTAGCTACAAGCTGTTCAAGGGATCTACTGTTAGATGTACTGATGATATTATTCTTTTGCATTGTTTAGGATAATGTGAACAAGCTTTTACCTGATTTTGTGTGGTATCAATTCTGTGTGAATTTTCAATAAAATGGTTTCTGTTTGCACCCAAGCTAGTGTCTTCTAGTTCGTGGGTGCAATTCCCAGCTATAATACCTTGCTCCTGTGTTCCAGTGGCAAGGAAACAGCTCTCTGGTGGAGGCACCCAGGCAGGGTGTCAGGCAGTCTGTCACACCTCCTATGTTGGACAATTCATGTGATAAGAGATAGTTTTGTCTCTGCAATATATACGTCTCACTACATTCCCCACTCTACATTCCTCACCACACTGCACTGCATATACCCAAGTTACTCTGTTTCTGTTTGGGTGTTGGGCCCAGGGGCGGACTGACCATTTGGAAACTCGGGCACTGCCTGAGGGCCCAGGGTCAGTAGGGGGCCCCATGAGATGCCCCTGGTACCTTTTTCATAGGCTTTTTTGAGTTTGGGCAAGGACACAGGGGCCCCATGATCCCCTATTGCACGGGGGCCCCATGAGTTGTCAGTCCGCCCCTGGTTGGGCCCTTAGGATGCCCAAACTTCTATTTCGGTGAATTACTGGGCTTGAAGGATACAAGGATGCAAAGTTTGATAAAGATCCTTCTGAGTTTATCTGACACTTTAGCTAAATGTGGGATGACCATATTACTCCATGTGTTCTTCTCCCCTCTGATGGTCCTGTGTTTTTGCTTGACCTTTTGGGTGTTTTTAATGAAAGTCCAGGCTGGGCAGCCACATCCTGAGATGTCTACATTCCTTGTGTTTAGACTCTCTGTTCTTACCATCTCAACCCATTGTTGCAAAGTTGTTATGTACCTTGGTTGGAGGTCGAGAATATTTCCTATGCGGCTCTGTTCTGAGCACCCCAAATGTGATAACAGTGGTACAAAGCTCAAAGAAGCATGCTTGCTGTTAGCTTGGTAGCAGGTCACTGCCACAGTCAGGGACGTAGTCAAGGTGAGCCAGGGTCATACACAGTGAGACAGCAGTGTGGTCAGGAAGCAGACTGAGGTCCGGGGAAGCAAGCAGAAATTAGTCAGCGACAAGCCGAGGTCAGTTTCCAGAATCCACAGAGCAAGTTCAGGAACAAGCCAGGTCATCAACAAAAGATAAATTAGCAAAAGCAGGAACACATCTCACGGGGAAGCTGAAGAATATCCAGCGATTAGCACATACCAGGGTCTCCTTTAAATAGACACCTTGGCGCCGATGCACGTGGAAGTGCGTGCTGCATGCACTGGTGCACACAGAAGCACCGACGTGTCAGTGCACACTGGATACTAGCCCAAGCTTGTCTGTATGCCAGGACATGTGCACAAGCATTAGGGAATAGGAATGAGCATTAGCTGCACAGAAATGAGCATTAGTTGCACAAGAATGAGCATTAACTTTATTTATTTAATGACAAAAATCCTGATAATCCCAAGTTTGTGTTTCAGGGGGTGGTGGGAGTCAAATGGTAGATAATGGTATGTTCGGATAGGTTTCCTGTAGACTTCAATGGGTAATTACCCTTTTTGGACCCTTCTTGCATGTGAAGGAGGGGGTGACCTAGACATAGAGGTCTAAAGGAAATCTAACCACACAGACCAGTATTTGAAATGGTCATTCATTTAGGAGTACTGACTGCCCCTCCTGAGACATTCAGCTGTTAAACTGATACTGGAGAACCGCTTCCTTATTGTGATATTTAATTCCACTGTCACTTTGACAGCTGAGTCTTGCTCTGTGGCTTTAGGGCAGCTTTGAGTGGCCCTGTCCTCATGTAATCAGTAGGGCTCAGTTGTCAATTTGGCAGCCAGCTATGTCTGTGGAGCCCTTCAGAGCTCAGCTGCCAGCGGCTTCTGGTGCATGGATGTGAGATTTAGCTGTCAAAGTGACAGCCAAGCATTAATGATTACATTAAGAGAGCTCAGATCACCAAGACTTCTGGCAGGAAATTCCAGAGCTCATGCCAGTACTTGCATTGATACTCACAGAATCCCTGCCAGTAGTTTCAATGGTACTTCCAGAATCCCTGCCAGTACCTTCAATGGTATTTACAGAATCTCTGCCAGTGCATCCAATGCTGCTTTCAGAATCCTTACCAGGACTTCCAGAATCCCTGTCTGTACTTCCAAAGGTACCACAGAATCTCTGCCAGTATGTCCAATGGTGCTTACAGAATCCCTGCCTAGACTTCCAGAACTGGGTGTGTTCTCTGACCCAAAGGGTATCTAAGAATCAACCCTGAAAGTGAATGGTTCTGTATTTTCTCTCCAGTTACCCCTGAGCTATATCAAACAGCTATAATACTTATACTGCAAGATTGCCTTACCATTGCTGACATGGATTGACCTGTTTGCCATCTGCCTTGACTTCTGCCTGGACCTGATTACTCTCTTGTTTGCCACTTGCCACTACTCCTGCTTGGACCTGACTATTCTCTTGGAGATTCCATAGTGTACAATCTCCACAACATAGCCTTTCTGTCCTCACTCATCCTTGGTGGGACAATTCTGAGGGCCACAACCTGGTACTAGTTTGCAGTAAAGAGCATTAGGGTTCTCGGCCCAGCTCTACTATTGGGAGCTCTGGTAAAGACCAGCCGGGGCTAAGACTCTGCCCCTTTGGTGAGCCTGTGTTACCCACCAGGGGGTGTTACTATAACAGAGATGCTCTCCATGCATGGCAGATTAACCTACCTTATCCTCCAGGGCACCATCAAACCCTCTCCTACCCGGGGCAGATTGACAACTCCTGGGGCCCCCGGGCAATAGGGGACCATGGGGCCCCTGTGTCCTCGCCCACACCCAAAAAAGCCTATGAAACAGCCAATGAAAGGTACCAGGGGCATCTCATGGGGCCCCCTACTGACCCCGGGCCCTCGGGCAGTGCCCAAGTGCTCAAATGGTCAGCCCGCCCCTGCTCCTACCCTATCCAGGCCCCATAGCAGGTGATATGACTGGTATGGCAGTCCTTGGACCCCTTCTCTTCTCTATCTACACCTCCTCCCTTGGCAAACTCATACACTCCCACGGCTTCAACTACCACCTCTACGCTGATGACACTCAAATTTACCTCTCCACCCCTCACCTCACCCCCACATTCTCTGCCCGCATCACTCACCTCCTAAACGACATCTCAGACTGGATGTCGCTCCACTTCCTCAAGCTTAACCTCTCCAAAACCGAGCTTCTCATCTTTCCCCCTGCCCGCGCCCCCCCCATCTTATCCATCACTACCAACAACACCACCATCAATTCCGCCCCGCAAGCCAAAGTCCTTGGCATCATTCTGGACTCAAACCTTTCCTTCCAATCACATGTCAAATCACTTACAAACACATGCAGGCTCCACCTCCGCAACATCGCCAAGACACGCTCCTTCCTTACCCCAGACACCACTAAACTACTCGTACACTCCCTGATTATCTCACGCCTTGACTACTGCAACTCCCTCCTCACCGGCCTACCCCAGTGCAGGCTCTCCCCGCTTCAGACCATCCTGAACTCAGTGGCTAGACTCATCCACCTCACCAACCGCTCCACCTCTGCCACCCCCCTCTGCCTATCCCTCCACTGGCTCCCTATTGCCCAACGCATCAAATTCAAACTACTCATTCTGACCTACAAAGCCATTCACAACACTGCCCCTAACTACCTCACCAACCTGATTCCCAGGTACCACCCTACCCGTACCCTTCGCTCTTCACAGGACCTCCTTCTATCTTGCTCCCTGGTCTCCTCCCACGCACGACTGCAAGACTTCTCCAGGTCCTCCCCCATCCTCTGGAACTCACTACACCAATCCATCAGACTGTCACCTTCCCTCCTCACCTTCAGACGCTCCCTGAAAACCCACCTCTTCAGGGAAGCCTACCCCACCCTCACCTAACAGCCGTTCTCCTTCATTCCTCCTACCACTCCATTCCCCACAGCCATTTCCTCCTGTACCACTACCCCCTCCCTCCTAGATTGCAAGCTCGAAAGAGTAGGGCCCTCTAACCCCTTGTGTGCTATTTGTAGTTGCTGTACTGTTTCATGTATTGTCCCCCCCTCTATTGTACAGCACTGAGCAAACCCTTTGGCGCTATATAAACTCGATGTAATAATAATAATAATAATTCTGCAGCTGGTGTACATACACACTTCAACTGTCTGATTATATCCTTTGGCGCAGTTTCTAATTTAATCCCCCACCCTGTTGAATTTGGAATTTTAAGGGAGATGCTGGGTATTTTAAACAGACTTATAGAAATGAAGGAATGTGAGGAAAGAACCGATGCAGTTGCGTGGAGGTGAGTATTCTGAGCATGGGTAAGCTGTTTAAACTTGTGTGCTCCTTTGAACTGTGATTGGTTTAGTCTATTTGCTCACTCCTATGCAGATGAAATTTAAGAAGAGGTAGCAATTGTCGAGAATGACTTGGAGCAGACAAACCCCAAGGCCTGTACAAATTTGCATTTTCTGTTAAAAAGTTGAAAAAGTGAATTAATAAGTGTATGAGAGATAGAAAACAGTATCTTCTTTACGGTTGCATTTTTGCTAAAATAGAGAATTCTGAATCTATATTTCTTACGCGGCACAGCATCAACAGTTATAAAAAAGAAGTATATTTTTTACCAAGTTGTTAACTTAGCTAAGCTACCCATGAATAGGAGCTGCACATGTATATTTTATAACACAAAATTAATTCTATTTACTATACTACAATTATTGTACTTTTTTATTGGGCACATATTCAGTACATGTTCTAGGCTGAGATTCAGAGTAATAAGAGCAATGAAAAATGAAGATGTTGGTTTATGTGCTTCCAATAATTATACACACATGCAGAGAGGCCATTAAGTCCTGTACCAGTTTTACATTTTAATAAGTAAAGTTATACAAATTATAGAACCATTTAGTACATTTATATAAAAGTTCACCAAACTGGATGACATTTAGTTTGCTAAAGTGCTGTGTATAATAAAATATTAATTAATAAAAAATTGTTATATATTTTTTTCATTAAAGTGTTACTAAACCCACAACAGTAAAATCAGTGTGTCTATGCAGTATGCTTGTTATACTCACTGTAGAACCTAAGGGGTTAATCCTCTGCATTGTGTAAAAATGTTGTTTGATCCTGAATTCTCTGATCCTCCCTTTCTTCCAGTGTCCCTCTCTTGTCTCCTGATAAGACATATGGTGTGGTGACACTGTACATGCTCAATTTGGTGTGTATTGCTAGAGAGGTTTTTTTTTTTTCCTTGGGAGAGTGCATGTGATCAGCACTGCCTAGACAGAGGTCAGGGGCTCTGCATCCTTTTAGAGAAAACTCCTCCTATAAGCTTTAACCAGTGCTCTGCTGAACACTGATAGAAGTCACAAAACTGCTCTAACTGCTGATGAGAAAAGGTATTTAGCAATTTGGGTTGCCACCTCATCCCTTTAAAACCAAACACTTATTATTTACACAGGTTCTGTGGCTCAGTAGTGTGGTAATTAAACTCATTTAGTGCGTATATTCAAATACGCATATTTTTTTTTAGATTTTACTACTAAGCCCCCGAAGAAACGATTGTTGTCCTGAAACATGTTGGACCATTCTTCCAGTGGCTTAATGTCTCTCACCCCCCCCCCAATAGGACCTTCCTGGTGGTTACAGTATGCCTTATCACTAGCTTTGTCGCAAAACATGTTGGGCCATTCTTCCTGCGACTTAATGTCTCTCACCCCCCCCCCCCCCCCAATAGGACCTTCCTGGTGGTTACAGTATGCCTTATCACTAGCTTTGTCGCAAAACATGTTGGGCCATTCTTCCAGCGACTTAATGTCTCTCACCCCCCTCCCCCCCATAGGATCCATCTGGCGGTTTTTACATCTCTAATCATTAATGTGTTCCTTGTACATGGTGGGCTGTGGGACATTGTCTGCAGGGATAGTATAACTATGATCTTTTAAACTGCAAGATGTTTTTTCATGACTTATTGTCATAATAAAGTACAAATGATTTTACTAATATGTGTTTGAAATTTCTGTGCATTTAAAGTCCATTTGCACTTCCTTTTTTTCTTTTCCTTGTCTGGTTTAATCAGGACGTGGCACTTATTGAAGGGAAAGAAATGGGGGAAAGGTTGCAAATGGACTTTAAATGCACAGAAATTTCAAACACATATTAGTAAAATCATTTGAACTTTAATATGGCAATAAGTCATGAAAAAACATCTTGCAGTTTAAAAGATCATAGTTATAGTATCCCTGCAGACAATGTCCCACAGCCCACCATGTACAAGGAACACAATAATGATTAGAGATGTAAAAACCACCAGATGGATCCTATGGGGGGGGGGGGGGGGGTGAGAGACATTAAGCCGCAGGAAAATGGCCCAACATGTTTCGCGACAATGATCACTTCTTCAGGGTTTAATAGTAAAATCTAAAAGAAATATACATAAATTAAATATATCAAATTCAACATGTGAATACAAGAAAAAAGCTAAATCATACATTAACATAATATGGCTTTCATATGATATCAATATGCACCATGCAGCAGCAAAACCCTCCATGTATAAGAGGTAGGCCTCCTCTGTATTGACCTGACACCTGAGCGCACACCAACCTCCCCCTTTTTTGCTCACTTTGTGCCTTATCTGCATTAAATTAGCCTCAGAAATTGTGTAATTAGTATGTGTTCGGTTTTAAAGGGATGAGGTTGCAACCCTATTAGCAGTTTATATTTACTAAAATAATTGCATTTCCATGTTGTGTGTACTGTGGGAGACCAGATATAGTGAATGGGGGGTCCGGGGTTTAGTAACACTTTAAATACAAATTTCACCATTTAATAAAATTCTTGTTGCACGTCAATCTCTTTCAGCTTTTCGGTCACTTTCTGTCAACATATAGGTAGTGCTCCAGTACAGGGGCGGACTGACCATTTGGAAACTCTGGCACTGCCAGAGGGCCCGGGGTCAGTAGGGGGCCCCATGAGATGCCCCTGGTACCTTTTTCATAGGCTTTTTTGAGTTTGGGCAAGGACACAGGGGCCCCATGATTCCCTATTGCCCGGGGGCCCCATGAGTTGTCAGTCCGCCCCTGCTCCAGTATCAGCTGCACATTATTGCTCTAATGAGTCACCACACTTTCCTGCTGCAACTTCCCTTATTTATTAAACAGCAACAGGAGTCCCCTCAAATGGTGACCGCTGCTATTATTTAACCACTTCAAGTCTGGACACTTTTACCCCCTTCCTGTCCAGGCCAATTTTCAGCTTTCAGCGCTATCACACTTTGAATGACAATTGCGCAGTCATGCAACACTGTACCCATATTAATTTTTTTAGCATTTTTTTGAGACAGATAAAGCTTTATTTTGGTGGTATTTTTTCACCACTGGGATTTTTATTTTTTTGGCTATATAAATGAAAAAGTCCAAAAATTTTGAAAAAAAGTGTTTTTCTTTTCTTATAAAATTTTACAAATAAATAATATTTCATCATAAATCTTGGACAAAATTTATTCAGTTATCTTTTTAGTAAAAAAAAAAAACCAAATTAGTTTATAACCAAAAATTATAATTTTTTTAAAAATTTATTTTTACATTTTTAATTTATTTTTTTATATTATTATTTATGTTTTCTTTTTTTCTACATACTGCCACCCTAGCGGTACCATGGTGACACTGTACTACTTGTGGGGGGTGAGGAAGATTTTTTTTTTTTTACACTGATTGCTTTTAGCAATTGTATATGCTATTTTATATTTTTTATGTATATTTTGTATTTGCTATATTTTTTTGTTTCCGTGAAAGTGGAGATACCCTTTAAGTTTGACTTATAAATGTCTCATTTTATCTGGGGGGTTTGAAAGCTCAGGCTTAATCATTTTTCTATTTTCAATTCCAATCTTTTAAAAGATGTGATCTTCATCATATCATCTGAAGAATGAACCCTCTTGGCCGGCATTAGAAATATTTCTTTTTTTTTACCGGGTTAGTCTGTCTGTGACTATTCTTGGTTGCTGAGTCTCACTCGCTCTTCTAATCTGTGATTCAGGTCCATCTCTCCACATCTCATTTTCTTTTTTTTTTTCCTCCTATCTTCTGGCTCAAGGGAAATCAGTGCCATTGGTCGGAGCGCCCCTAGTGCACAGCATGCCGAGCCGCACCGGCCATCATGCGGAACATGCAAAGAGTTCTGCTCGGATGAGCACACAATTCAACTGGCCAGCTTCCCAAGTTAATGAAAAGATTCGTTTATCAGCTGCTGTTTGACTGTCATCTCTGCGTATAATGTGTGTGCTGCTGCTGCTGTTGTTGTTGGGATTTATTCATATGATGCTTTTCCAGCATTCCAAAGAGCAGAGCTTGTCAATCTGACCTTAAAGGAGAACTAACATATCCTTTCATTCACTAAAAGAATCTGAGTAAGGTTAAACGGTATTAGTCACAAAAACAAGAATGTAATATATTTCATTTTACCAATCCTTAGCCCTTAATTCTAACCCTTACTCTTAACTCTAAGGTCCCTGCACTACTTTGATGCTTCTTGAGTGCCAGAGAGTTACAGTCGCAACAAAGCTGCAGTACATGAACAGAACTCCTAAACTTTCCTATTAGCAAAAAAAATTTTAAAATCACATTCAAGTCGCATCAAAGTCGCACTCAGCCAAAGTCGCATAAACGTCACATGAAAGTCAATACATTCCTTTTTGGCAAAAAAAAAAAGCAAAATGCATCCAACATGCATTCAAAATGCACCATAAAACACACTGTGAAATTGTCAATCTGCATAGATGTGAACCTAGCCTAAAGTATAACTAAAGGCAAAACGTTTTTTTTCTTTTAGTTTTGGATAGAGTGGAGAGGGATTAGAATGCTTGCCAGCTTTTTATTGCTGTCTGTGCCTCCATCCAGGAGATTCACCCTCTCTATTTGTCCTGTTTACTGTTATTGAAAATAAAGTAAAAGACAATCCCAAATTTTGGTTGTCCACAAAGCAGTAATAGAGGGGAAATCTTCCAATGGGGACACTAGTCCCTCACTTTGGAGGGATATCTTCTCACTTTATGTTTCGACAATAGGACAAGAAGTAAAGGAAAGTCTACCCAATGGGACACAGATTGCATTAAAAAAAAAACTGACAGGGGTTATAGCCCTCCCTAACTGTCCAAAATTAAAAAAAAAGTTTTGTTTTTAGTTCAACTTTAAGGGCCCGTTCACACCACTTTCAATGTGCAAAACGCAAGTTCCTGTGTGCATTCACTGCATGGGAACACATTGCCCTCTGTTAGACGTGTGCGAGTGCCATTAATCAGGCCCAGACTGGCCATAGGGCACGCCGGGCATTTGCCCGGTGGGCTGGGGCTGTCTGTATAGGAAGGGCGGCTGGGCGACACATAGAAAGAAAAAAAGACATAGTAGGCACCAGCACATAGAGGAACCGGTCTGACCTGCAGCCACTGAATGCTCACTTCTTCTCTTCTCCCTCCTGAAGGCGTTGAGCGGTGGCAGGAGAGCACTGACCGGTTCCTCTATGTGCCGGTGCCTGCTCCTTCTTTCTTTCTTTCTTTTTTTCTCTTTCTTTCTTTCTTTCTTTCTTTCTTTCTTTCTCTCTCTCTCTTTCTCTTGCTCTCTCTCTCTTTCTCTCTTGCTCTCTCTCTCTTTCTCTCTCTCTCTCTCTCTCTCTCTCTCTCTCTTTCTCTCTCTTTCTTTTTATAATAATATAATATAACATTTTTAAAAATAATATGCAACCAGGCCCTGGCGGTCCAGGAAAGGAAACGGTCCCCGGGCTTGGGGCTGCTTAGTCTAAAATCCCTGGGCCTATTTTTTTTTGTCCCAGTCCGGGCCTTAATGACACTGAAATGTATCTAGCAAACCTTGCATGTTTGCAGCCACCAAACCATATGTACTGCAGCACTATGTGGTTTGGTACGGTGCCATTAAAAAAGTTGCGCCTGCCATACTTTATGGGTGTCTCCACCCATTGAAATGAAGAAGCTGCTGAAAACACGCCATACGGGAACATGCAAAAACGTGCTCCTGTGAACGTGCATGTCCTGGTATGTTTGCCATGCACAACTGCTCCAGATTCTGTCAGCTCCAGTCTTGATAAATACCCTCCAGTGTACTTTCTTGTTGAAACATTATACTCACATTTTTCTCCAAGCCTGATTTCTGGCAGCCGTATCAATGTCGATCAACTGGAAGAGCACACATATCTTATTTCAAATGTTCCAGGTCTGATTAATCCAAGATTCTCCGACTAATGGTGACATAACGGTGTTTTGGAAGTCAGGCATGGCAAACTGACAGCAGCACTATGGGGGCACCCTTGTATTCTTGTATCCAGGTGATACTACTAGAGCCCGGTGCACCTACAATGTCAGGGTCCCCCTTCTCACTACCATATCCATAGAACAGGTACAGTGAGGCCTGCAGTACTGTTACCCTTCCTATCGCTCTAATGCTGACACGGCTTCTTTTTTTTTTTTCTGGGTGAAGCTGTGAAATTATTTTTCTACTTGAACAGTTTTCAATTTAGATTAAGAAAAATTTGAGACTGTGCGTCAGGAGGCGTCAGTAACTCAAGCAGGAATGCCTGACAGAGAGAAGGAGGAGAGGGAGCCAAGGAGATAAAGGGAGAGAATGAGATTACGGAAAAGACGTGGAGAGGGGAATTTGATGCAAGGGAAATTAGATGTATAGATGAAAATGAAGAAGAGGGGGGAGAACGGGAGAGCGCGGACCGGATCATTTTTAAAGTAGACAGAAGGTTTTCCAAGAGAAAGAAAAATGGCAAAATGTTATTGGCATAAGAAGCCACTTATACACAGGAAATGGAAAAGATGAAAATAAATGGTGTGATAGATAGCAAGATTATGAAGCTGAAGGTCCTGGAAAATAGGAACACTGCATATTCACTTCCAATGCTTCATATATTACTAGGCTGTCATCCTGTCTACAGCACCCACAGCTAAAAGCCGAAGAAAGGGTCAGTCCACCTGGTTTTTGGTGAATGTTGGACACTTAAAGTGGAAGAAAAGGCAGAATATAACTATTACTAAAAATGTATTCCCCCCTCCTACCTACCTGCCTAACCTATATATAAAAAAAGATGTGTGTGCTTACCTATTTTTAATCCAGTTCAGTCACATGAGCCCACAGCTCCCTGCAGGGGAGAGGAGGGAGCACCAACAAAAGCTGGGCCATGGGAGCCTGTAAGCGGGTGCTTCCTAGAGGGTTCTAAATTGCTAACAGTTTTTCTTTTGCTATGTTCATCCTCTGAGGTTACTCAGGTCAATTATGTTAACCTACGTTCACACTTGTGTGGGTTGTGCAGCCCGTGTTTGCATGGGCATGGCAGCCGACTCATTTGACCAGGCTACTGAGCCTACGTTTCCTGCAGAAAAAAGGTGCATGCAACTTTTTCAAAATGTGGCCGCAGGGAAATCACACAGTGCTTTTGACCATGCCATTTCCCTGCGGTTCCCGCACCAGCAAATGCGCTGCACGTCGAAATGCGTGGGGGTGTCATTAAGAATGAATGGCAGCTCTGCACGTCTCTTAAGGGCAGCACAATTTGGTTGCCGGTGCAGGAACAGCTGCGATTCCTGCATTGGACACCACTCTGCACAGTGCACCTAAAATTTGGGGACAGACCAAATGTTACAATGTAACTCTGTGCAGCATTTGTCCTTGGTTTACCTGCTAGGTTGGTGGATGTTATAAGGAAGGGTTAACACTGCTGCCCAGGTTTTCACGCTCTTTTTCAGAAGGTTACTGCCCCTTGTGGATCATACCATATAAATAGGGGGCCATTAGCTCCAACAGAGTCCTTGTCCAGGGAAAAGGCTGCCAAAATATGCTGTCGGCCTGAGCGACCCCAATCAGGGTTCCCAGCGGAGTTTGAAGCCGGTGGATCTATATGGGCTTATAGCTGCCAGTCATGGATTTACTGATTTTTGTGGATTATCATCAGATCATGGACTCCAAGGGACTATTGCTACCTTCTGTGGATTTACTGCCTAAATGGATTCTTACCTTGAAAGGATTGCTTTTATTGTATACTAAAGTGTGGGGTCTTGTGAGCTACTATGGTGTATGCTAAGTACTGATAAATATTTCAATAATTAAATATTATACATGATAATAAAATTGTGGTAAAGTCAATGCAATGGTGCAAAAAAAAATAAAAATGTGAAAAATAGTGGTTCGCTTACACTCTACACATACTCAAACCATTGTGTCATAGAGAATAAAATCAGAAATAGTGTCGCGCTCTACCACCAATTGCAAGATGTGAATAAATAAATATTAAATAAATAATAGTCCAGCATCGAAGGAATACATATCGATATCACTGCAATTAAATTACTGCTGCAAACTTGTCCTTATTAAGTCCATGACCTTGACGCTTCTTCTGGTGCTGTGATATGAAATAATAACCGTGCAGTCCACCAATCATAAAAACTATATGATACACCTTCACTGGTTGTTCTCTCACCTGGTGTATATGACCAAACCGTTAAGTGAGGTCATAAAAGGCCTTTGTCTCTCTGATTGGACTTAGTGGTACATAGATGGGATTAACCCTCTTTCCCCAAGATGGATGGATGGGCGGAGTGTTCCCTCTTTCCAGCAGGGGGTCTCCTCGCTTCCTTATGGATTTTCCTGGAGCTGGATGGATGGACGGGAATATCACTCTTCCCACTAGGGGGTCTCCTTGCTTCCTTAGGGATTTTTCTCCATTGGTGTAATGGCCATGGAATGTAATAAAAGAATATAGTGCCTTATCCTCTTTAAAACATAATTTATTAAAAAAAATAGTGCACTCACATGTGTTACAAGTTAAAAATGCATTAAAATGTTGAAATTTGAATCCACAGTAAAGTTTTCTAATATTACTGAATACTTGCTGTAAGTTGCTTTAAGCGACATGGAGGGGCTCTGACGTCAAGACGCTTAAAGCAACTTACAGCAAGTATTCAGTAATATTGGAAAACTTTACTGTGGATTCAAATTTCAATATTTTTAATGCATTTTTAACTTGTAACACGTGTAAGTGCACTATTTTATTTAATAAATTATGTTTTAAAGAGGATAAGGCACTATATTCTTTTATTACATTCCATGGCCATTACACCTATGGAGAAAATCATTAAGGAAGCAAGGAGACCCCCTAGTGGAAAGAGCGATATTCCCGTCCATCCATCCAGCTCCAGGAAAATACATAAGCAAGCGAGGAGACCCCCTGCTGGAAAGAGGGAACACTGCGCCCATCCATCCATCCATTCATCCCAGGGAAAGAGGGTTAATCCCATCTATGTACCACCAAGTCCAATTAGAGGGATAAAAGCCTTTTATGACCTCATTTAACGGTTTGGGCATATACACCAGGTGACAGCACAACTGGTGAAGGTGTATCATATACTATTTATAAAATATAAAAGATGCGGCGCTATATCACAAGTAATGAAAATATCCAAGATATCAATATAGTGATCATAGGTGACTAATGTGATGCAGTGCAAAAACAGTCTTTGTGGTAATTTCTCTCCTTCAAAGTGCTGATTCCATGCGGTGAACGTGAAAAGGATAAGGCTGTGCACTCACCAGATGCACAGCGTAACTGCGCATTTAGAGATAAATTATCTCTACAAGATCCACTGATAGCTCTTTAAGGTCAGGTCAAACCAGATATTCCTCCACCCGCTGGATGTTGCTGATAATCCACAGTCTCTCTCTAAGATGGCTCTACAGGTGATGTGTGACTCACCAAGGGCCACAAAGAAAGGAGACCAATAGCGTGATACCGTTTAAAAGATTTTATTCTAAGCAGTATAACATAGGTGAGGATAAATAAGCAAAACAAACACTGACCATGAGGTGGATTAAAAAATGGCCGCTGGGACCTCCATGGTGCCGGCGGCAGGAAGATAATGACGCTGTAGCTCCTACACTGACGCGTTTCGTGCTAACCGCACATCATCAAAAAGGGAAGCTTATCCCCTTTTTGATGATGTGCGGCTAGCACGAAACGCGTCAGGGTAGGAGCTACAGCGTCATTATCTTCCTGCCGCCGGCACCATGGAGGTCCCGGCGGCCATCTTTTAATCCACCTCATGGTCAGTGTTTGTTTTGCTTATTTATCCTCACCTATGTTATACTGCTTAGAATAAAATCTTTTAAATGGTATCACGCTATTGGTCTCCTTTCTTTGTGGCCCTTGGTGAGTCACACATCACCTGTAGAGCCATCTTAGAGAGAGACTGTGGATTATCAGCAACATCCAGCGGGTGGAGGAATATCTGGTTTGACCTGACCTTAAAGAGCTATCAGTGGATCTTGTAGAGATAATTTATCTCTAAATGCGCAGTTACGCTGTGCATCTGGTGAGTGCACAGCCTTATCCTTTTCACGTTCACCGCATGGAATCAGCACTTTGAAGGAGAGAAATTACCACAAAGACTGTTTTTGCACTGCATCACATTAGTCACCTATGATCACTATATTGATATCTTGGATATTTTCATTACTTGTGATATAGCGCCGCATCTTTTAAATTTTATGTTTTGTAAGGTTTATTGGTATCCTTTTTGATGCTGTGGCTGCTTTAGTTTCATAGCGCTCGCAACTTCTTTCATATACTATTTATGATTGGTGGACTGCACGGTTATTATTTCGTATCACAACACTAGAAGAAGTGTCAAGGTCACTGATTTAATAAGTACAAGTTTGCAGCAGTAATTTAATTGCAGAGATATCGATATGTATTTCTTCGATTCTAGACTATTATTTATTTAATATTTATTTATTCACATCTTGCAACTGGTAGTGGAGCGTGGCACTATTTCTGATTTTATTGCTTTTATTGAGTTTGCCATCTGCCTAAGGTATGATGGGCAGCACAGTGGCTAAATGGTTAGCACTTCCACCTGGCAGTACTAGGGTTATTGGTTTGAATCCCAACCATGGCACCACTTGCCTGGAGTTTAAAAGGTCTCCCTGTGCCTGCGTGGGTTTCCACTGGGTACTGCGGTTTCCTCCCTCACTCCAAAAGACATGCTGGTAGGTTAATTGGAACCTGTTTAATCTGGCCCTAGTCTGTGTATTTATGAATGTAAGTTAGGGACCTTAGACTGTATGCCCCTTGAGGGTTAGGGACCGATGTGAATGTACAATATATATATATATATATACAGTCATGGCCGAAATTGTTGGCACCCTTGATATTTCTCCAGGAAATCATGTATTTCTCACGAAACGTATTGCATTAACACATGTTTTGCTATACACATGTTTATTCCCTTTGTGTGTATTGGGACAAAACAAAAAAAGGGAGGAAAGAAAGCAAATTCGACATAATGTCACACAAACCTCCAAAAATGGGCTGGACAAAAGTATTGGCACCCTTTCACAACTGCGGATAAATAAGAATGTTACAAGCATGTGATGCTCCTGTAAACTCACCTGGGGCAAGTAACAGGTGTGGGCAATATAGAAATCACACCTGAAAGCAGATAAAAAGGAGAGACGTTCACTTAACCTTTGCATTGTGTGTCTGTCTGTGCCACACTAAGCATGGACAACAGAAAGAGGAGACGAGAACTGTCTGAGGACCTGAGAACCAAAATTGTGGCAAAATATCAACAATCTCAAGGTTACAAGTCCATCTCCAGAGAACTAGATTTGCCTTTGTCCACAGTGCGCAACATTATCAAGAAGTTTGCAACCCATGGCACTGTAGCTAATCTCCCTGGTCGTGGACGGATGAGGAAAATTGATGAAAGATTGCAACGCAGAATAGTCCGGATGGTGGATAAGCAGCCCCAAACATGTTCCAAAGACATTCAAGCTGTCCTGCAGGCTCAGGGAGCATCAGTGTCAGCGCGAACTATCCGTCGACATTTAAATGAAATGAAACGCTATGGCAGGAGACCCAGGAGGACCCCACTGCTGACACAGAGACATAAAAAAGCAAGACTACAGTTTGCCAAAATGTACTTGAGTAAGCCAAAAGCCTTCTGGGAAAACGTCTTGTGGACAGATGAGACCAAGATAGAGCTTTTCGGTAAAGCACATCATTCTACTGTTTACCGAAAACGGAATGAGGCCTACAAAGAACAAAACACAGTACCTACGGTAAAATATGGTGGAGGTTCAATGATGTTTTGGGGTTGTTTTGCTGCCTCTGGCACTGGGTGCCTTGACTGTGTGCAAGGCATCATGAAATCTGAGGATTACCAAAGGATTTTGGGTCGCACTGTAGGGCCCAGTGTCAGAAAGCTGGGTTTGCGTCCAAGATCCTGGGTCTTCCAGCAGGACAATGACCCCAAACATACGTCAAAAAGCACTCAGAAATGGATGGCAAAGAAGCGCTGGAGAGTTCTGAAGTGGCCAGCAATGAGCCCAGATCTAAATCCCATTGAACACCTGTGGAGAGATCTTAAAATTGCTGTTGGGAAAAGGTGTCCTTCCAATAAGAGAGACCTGGAGCTGTTTGCAAAGGAAGAGTGGTCCAAAATTCCGGGTGAGAGGTGTCAGAAGCTTATTGATGGTTATAGGAAGCGACTGATTTCAGTTATGTTTTCCAAAGGGTGTGCAACCAAATATTAAGTTAAGGGTGCCAATACTTTTGTCCAGCCCATTTTTGGGGTTTTGTGTGACATTATGTCATATTTGCTTTTCTGCCTCTGTTTTATATTTGTTCCAATACATACAAAGGGAATAAACATGTGTATAGCAAAACATGTGTTAATGCAATACCTTTTTTGTGTGAAATACTTGATTTTCAGGAAAAATATCAAGGGTGCCAACAATTTCGGCCATGACTGTATATATATATGTAAAGTGCTGTGTAAATTGACGGCGTTATATAAGTACCTGTAATAATAATGATGACTTCATGGGGCCCTAAAGAACTTTGTACAGGAAAGTGTGTGGAAGTTATCTTTGAGATCTGTTTGTTGCCTTTAACTATCTTAGTAAAGGATATTGATTGTTCACCTGAATTGTCTGGTCTGAAGTCTTTAAAGGGGAGCATATAAACTGTATCAAAGAACAGGGCTTACATCAAGGAACCAGAGAGGTATTTTTCGTATGATTTTTTTGATTGTGTGTATGAGCCTTAAAAATGATAATTCGTTTTGACACAAAAGATAATTAACTAAATGTGGACCTCAGTTTTCTAAATCATCATCCAACAGCTTTATGACCACCTTCACCTCTGTGACTGTTTCTTCCTTTCCCATTTCATAGTCCTCTCCCTGCCTTATCTCACTAACTATCCAAGGTAAATTACCATTGATGTGTATATTTGATTGTGTGTTTTTTTCCCTCAGAGATTGCCTGATTTACATTCTGCTAAAACTTTGTGTATTAGTACTGCTTGGACCTTCAAGAAGAGAATACACCCCAAAAGCTTGTTCTGAACATTTGGATGTTATTGTGAATAAAAAAATGTATCATGGGCAGTTCTTAATTCCATTGATTACCAGTATACTGTATATAACTGTAACGTTTCCCAAGTAAACCAAACTTTTTTTAATTAAAGAAAGTAATCTGAGGTATCAGAAAGTATCCTAGGGTATGGCTCAGAGAGTATCCTGGGGTATATGTACCATGGGTTGAGAAAAGTGTTCTAGGAAGCTGGTAGGGAGCACTAGTTCAATCTAGCCAGTAAGAGAAATGGAAGCGCCCCCCCAGAGTTTTAATTGATATTTGTTTTAGGATGTGTTCTTTTAGAAGGCCTTGAAATGCGATATCTGTATTCTGCTTTATTGATTGGATGCTTACTGTAAACACAGCAATTGTGTTAGTCCTGACATGGAAGTGTTTTGATAGTGTGAAATGAACCATAGCATTGGCTGTCTCCCTACTGACTTGCAATCTCTATAGTTCTTTTATCTTGGTAGTAGGAGACATCTGTAGGTGTGCATCCGTTCAGTAGTGTTGATGATATGTCTCTATTGATGGGTCTTCATGAACCGGCTGTACTCTTGGATGTCTTTATAAATCACTTTCCTTAGATGCCTTTGGAAAGTTCCTATTCTGTAATGTTGATTGTGTCTGTGCTATAAATCAGCAAATGTAGATATACAGTTACCAAAGGGTTATAAAGGAATGATTTGCACAGTTCTGTAATGAGAAAAAAATCATTGGTTTGCATTTGAGTTAGAAGTAGAACAGTTTTGTAGATTTAAGTGGAGGGTTTTGGCCTCCTATCATGGTTTTCTGATTGGTTATCATGCCCTAGTACATCACAAACTCTAGTTCATTGATGGCACGGCTTCCATATCCAACAATGGGACAAAGTCTATGTACTCAAGGCTTCTTGAGCTCAGATGGACATCAACACAAAGGGGGTTATTTGCTAGAGATGGAGAGTGCAAAATCTGGTGCAACTCTGCATAGGAACCAATCAGCTTCCAGGTTTTATTGCCAAAAGCTGTGAACAAGCTGAAGTTAGAAGCAGATTGGCTACCATGTACAGCTGCCCCGGATTCTGAGTGCACCAGTTTTAGTAAATCTCCCCCAGTGGCCAATGCAGGGTGCATAAATATCAGCCGCTGTCAATTTGTTCCACAGTTGCCACCGTTTAGCCCATGGAAAACCGAACAAGATGGGGAAGGTGTTGCAATATGGTTAAACCACTGTGATAAAGTCATAATGAGCTTTTTAAAGCACACAGGTTTCCATTACACTATTGTAACCAAAATGTATTCTTCCCTCTGGAAACATTACATTTTAAGTCATCAAAAATACTAATTTTATCCTGTGATTTGTCCTTTTTTTAATAAAAGTATCAAAAATGTTTTTCTAGTCCAAAGATCTGTTTAATGTGGTGCTACAAAAACTAACATATAAAAATGTAAAGTTTTAACATATCATTTGTATTAAAAAAAAAGTGAACTAGAAATTATTAAAAACTAATTAGGGGTAGCTATGGGTTAATGAGGGGGGTACGTTCATTGTTTCTTTTTTTTTTTACAGTTTACACATAATACTCATTTATGAATGAAGGGTGCAAAAGCACCCTTTACACAGAATGAATAGAAAGCATGAGAAGGCTGTTATACTGACAGCCCAGCCCTGCAGATTATGCTGGGAGAGTGGCCATCCTGGTGATATTAGCGGAGAATAGCTGTCACTTTGAGAACTGGTCCACTGCACATTGCAGGACCTGCAATTTTTACAACCCAGCCCTGCAGAGTGCAGTTGATGGTCAGAGTGATGAGGATCCAGGTGAAGCTCCCACCCCTAGCTACTCCCTACTTTCCCCTTGAGCAACACTACAGTTATGCCTCTTGATAGCAGCTTAAAAACTGACATGGGCACAGTGTGACTATCACGTACTTGGTGGAGACTGGAATGCCACGGGGGCTTCCTTTGCACCTCCTTCTCAAGGTGGATAGTGTGAAGGCACGAATGCTGTGGTAGCCGACTGAAGGTATCTGCGGTGCAGATGGATGGAATAGTAAACTGGTGAGCAGGCCAGGATCAGCAAAAGCCAGGCAAAAGCAGTACAGAATCAGCAGGCAGAGACAAGTCCAGTAATCAGGCTGGGTCAGAGTAATCAGATGATGAAGGTTGCGGCAGACAGCAGAGGTGAAGTCCAGAGAGAAGCCAAGTCATGCACTGGTAGTCAAATACAACAGTTCAGGTCTCAGGACACACGGAACAAGCTGAAGACCATCCAGCAACTTCTCTTAGTGACACATCCATTTAAAAAGGATGCTGGGCACCAAGCATGCATTCCATTTGCTATGTGCACATGCGTACATGCACATGCATGAGCTGAACCATAGCACGTCTGGTACTGCCCTTTTGCACAGAAGCATGAGCAGCAGTGCAGCACAAATGTAGCATAAATCTGCACAGGTTTCCTGAGAATCCAATCTACCTTACAGTGACCTCACCAGGCATCGTAGACCAACCAAAGCTTCAGTCCCCTTGTCTGTGTGGCTCCCTGCTCTTGTAGGAAACAAATCAACTTACAGTTTCTTGAACAGCTGCCGTCATACACCAAGCTTGCCTAATATCCTCCCAGCAGAACCAGGTTGTTGGATAGGCCTTAGAAGAAGGAGATGCCAATCTGATGAATTTTCCAATCTTTTACTCAAACTTCATGGAAGTAACACAGAGGCATCAGGGTAACCTTTCAGAGGCACTGTTTTGCTCCACTAGTGGTTCCTCAGCACTTACCTTCAGGCGGTTCTGTCACAAGTTAGCTTGCTGCCTCTTGTGTGTTTATTCTTACCTCCTTGCTGCTCTTGGTTCCTTCGCATGTGTGTTGTCTGTGCTCACCTGTGGGCATCGTCTGCTATTCCCTGGGTTTTATGTCCTTCCCTTTCATCACTTCCTGACCTATCTCCTAGCTGGCTTGTCTATTTAAGACATGCTCAGTCTGTCCTACTTTGCCTGAGCAACGTCTTGTTGTTGGAGCTCCCTTGTGTTTCTACTGAAAATCCTTTATAGTCTATCTGTGTACCGACCTCAGCTTCATTCCTGACATTGCTCCTATATAGTCTATCTGTGTACCGACCTCGGCTTCATTCCTGACATTGCTCCTATATAGTCTATCTGTGTACCGACCTCGGCTTCGTTCCTGACATTGCTCCTATATAGTCTATCTGTGTACCGACCTCGGCTTCGTTCCTGACATTGCTCCTATATAGTCTATCTGTGTACCGACCTCGGCTTCGTTCCTGACATTGCTCCTATATAGTCTATCTGTGTACCGACCTCGGCTTCGTTCCTGACATTGCTCCTATATAGTCTATCTGTGTACCGACCTCGGCTTCGTTCCTGACATTGCTCCTATATAGTCTATCTGTGTACCGACCTCGGCTTCATTCCTGACATTGCTCCTATATAGTCTATCTGTGTACCGACCTCGGCTTCATTCCTGACATTGCTCCTATATAGTCTATCTGTGTACCGACCCCGGCTTCGTTTCTGACATTGCTAGTTTTCCGCCAGTCCTGACCTCGGCTTGCCTACTGGATTCCCTGTGTCTACTCCCGTTGTACCCTGCTCTCACTAGCGGTCTCCTCTACCCCAGATGGGTGTACCTGGGGGCCACAACCTGGTCCCAGCCTGAGGCAAGTCCATCCCCACCATCAGGGGCCGTGGTGAACAAGCAGGCTGGGGCTTAGACTCCGCGCCCAGGGGAACCCCAAGTTGTGGATCAAAGAGCTCACTACCACAGGTGCTGACAGTTTCATCTCTGTCCTGTAGCTATTCTTCCCTCAGGGGGCACAGGACCTTTACCTGTATCAGCCAAGGTAGGCCCCAACCAGTCCTATGAAGGCCAACACAGCCAGAAGCTGTTACTTCTTCTGCTCTCTACTTCCTCCTCCCCTGTGCCCACTCACATTAGTTTTGTGGCCGAATAGGCAGTGCTCTGCCACCCTCCTACACTTTCCTGATTCTGCCCAATGACCAAGCCTAAAATTAAACAGCTACATAAAGTAAACTGATAGGTAATTTGAGGCTGCATGTGTGCTATACAGACATTGCACAGTGGCATATGGAAGCATGTTAGAACAATTTATTGTTAAAATACAATACAAATTACTTACAAACAACTAGTATTTTATTTTTATAATATAAAAGGGTTTGTGGCTGGTAGGGATAAGATTAAAATTTAGGTCGATGTAGAGTTCGACCTCAAATTTACATGTATGCAGCTTGAACAGGAAAACTAAATTGTTAGATTTGGTCAGTTTGCCTGCCTGCCTGCCAAACCTCTGCTGGCTCGGTTAGAATTAATTCATATAGTTGCAGTATCACTACTATCACCAGGGCTTTTATTTTGCAGGAATGTGGGGAAACACAGTTCCAGCACCTCCAGCACTGAATGTTTGTAATGGCATTGGGTTCTGGAGTGTGCTGGAAGGTCTGTTGATGCTGGCTGCTGGGGCATCTGTTGTCACTGTAGGGGATCTATTTCTGCTTGGTGGTCTATTGTTGCTGGGGGGGGAGGTATAGTTGCTGGTGTGGGATCTATTGTTGCTGGGGGGTCAGTTGTTTGCCGGAAGGTCTGTTGATGCTGGCTGCTGGGGGATCTATTTTTGCTTGGTGGTCTATTGTTGCTGTGGGGGCAGTTGTTTGCCGGAAGGTCTGTTGATGCTGGCTGCTGGGGGATCTATTTTTGCTTGGTGGTCTATTGTTGCTGGGGGGGGGCACAGTTGTTTGCTGGAAGGTCTGTTGATGCTGGCTGCTTGGGATCTATTTTTGCTTGGTGGTCTTTTTTTGCTAGAAGGGATCTACTGTTGATGGAAGGGTCTGTTGTTGCTAAGTGCTGAAGAGTCAGTTGATGTTGGCTGCTGGGAGAAATGTTGTTGTTTCTAGGGGTCTGTTGTTGCTGGGTTAGTATTTTGTTGTGGGGGTCCATTGTTGCTGGGACAGTCTATTGCTGCTAGCTGCGGGGAATCTATTTTACTGCTTTTCTTGTTATCATTAACAAATTCCATACAAGTTCCTTAGCACCACAAAATGATAATTGACTCTGTACTCTCCAAAAGGAGTAGTAATGGGAGGTGGGTAAGGGGTGGGACAAGGAACAGTGCTCAGAAGGGGGTAGGGGGGCAGAGACAAGAAGTGACTCAAAAGGGGGAGTTCCTACACCTATTCTCTGAAAAAAAAAAGCCCTGACTGCCACCAAATGTCTGCTTACTGCTTCTTAGTTGCTAGGATATTGGCGTTTCCAAACAGAATGAAGCAGATGGGAAATGTAATTTTACATCAATTCATTTTTTTTCTACTTTTCTGTTAGTACATCCTACAGGTGTGCCACTGCACAAGCAAGTTTAAAGTGATATTGAAAGCATCTTTAAAAAAAAAAAAAATTAACAATCGCATCATACATACCTGCTCTGTGCAGTGATTTTGCAAAGAGCAGCTCCAATCCTACCCTCCTCAAGTCCCCTGCCAGCGCTCCTGGCCTCTCCCTCCTGCCAAGTTCACCCAGAGCAACCAGCTTGCTATTGGAGCACCAAAGCAGGCTCACTCCTGAGCAGCTGCTCTGCATTTCTATTCACACACACAGAGCTGTGACTCGCCCCGCCCCCTGTCTCTCCTCATTGCCTCATTGGCTGTGACTGGCAGCAGCGGAAGCCAATGGGGAGGGAGAGTCCTCAGGGAGCTGAGTCTCTCGTGCACATTGCTGGATCACGATGGGGCTCAGGTAAGTATTGGAGAGCTGGGGGGGCTGCTGCACACAGAAAGTTTTTTACCTTCATGCATAGAATACATGAAGGTAAAAAACCTTGAGCCTTTACAACCACTTAAGGATGTTCTTTTTCTTTAAATGTCCCTTTTGCCTTAGTACATCCTATAGATGTACCACTTCATGTACAGTGTGCCCTAGGCAGCTGCCTAGTTTGCCTAGTGGAAGCACTGGTACTGCATGTAGTAATTGAAAAAGGTCAGCAATAAAAAATAACAAGATTCTGCTCTTAAAAATGTCAGTGCAGTTTAGGGTTCATTTAATTCAATCTGGGCTGCACCAAAGGCCCTCAAATTGAAACCAGGCCAATTTGTTCATAACTGGTGGCTGTTGGTCATCAACAGGAAGGCATAGAAAGGGCAGTAAGTCCTACATTTGCTCTCTTCATGATCTGCAACAGATAAAGAATCTTCCACATCCAGCATGGTTCTGTGTGTGCTAGATGTTTGGTTGACGCCAGGGGTGGACTGACCATTTGGAAACTCGGGTACTGCCCGAGGGCCTGGGGTCAGTAGGGGGCCCCATGAGATGCCCCTGGCACCTTTTCCATAGGCTTTTTTGAGTTTGGGCACACAGGGGCCCCATGATCCCCTATTGCCCAGGGGCCCCATGTGTTGTCAGTCCGCCCCTGGTTGACGCTGTGAGGTTTCAAACACTCCCACTGACACTCCCAGAAGCATGTCAGATGCTGACGTTTCTTCAGCCGCAATAGGTCTTGAAAAGGTTTTGGACCTCTTTTTTCGCAGGGGGCTCTGGTTGAGGTTTTTTGTAGTTATAGCTTTAGCAAGACAAACCAGCATCTTTCAAAGGCATTTTTTTAACCTTATTTCATAGAGATAAATGTTACTTGTGTACACCTACCCCCACAGGAGCCGCTAGTATTTTCCAAGGATTTCCCCCCAAATCTTCACCCGAAGCCAAACACACTGTATTTCCTATAGCCAGGTGCATACAACTTCCACTCGTCACTCCAATGAGCAGTCTAGGGGTTGTAGTTTTTGTTGTTTTTATTTTGTTTTTAAACTGTGATAGGGAAGGGATATAGTGGGATACTCCACATTGAACTATTCACAATTGAAGAGAACTTTCTCTAAGTGGATCTGTGAGTTTTCTTAGTAGAACTATGTAGCAAACTGTACAATACCAGACAGGATCTGCAGACATCCCCCTCAGTCAGCTCTCAGAAGAATCCTGGGTTTCAGCGTTCTAGGCCCTCGGGTCACCCGACTGAGTCTTCCTGTCAGTATGTGCCAGGGGAGGCAGCTGCCTCCCTAGCTGGAACTCTCTTCTCAGGAGAAGAGGATGAAGAACCTCAATCCCATATGCTCACTGAATATAAATACCAGCACCCAGCATGCTAGGAGGCACCACTCCATGTAATTGGCTGGAGCTGCATCCATATTCATAGTGCTCATCTGCATGGTTCATACTATCAATACAGAACCTTCCTTGGTTACCTGAATACAGATGGACCTTCACCCAGATGCAGCAGCACTGTGCATCACACAGGATGAACTAGCTAAACAATTGTAGCTCTTCTCTTAACCACTTCAAGTCCGGACACTTTCACCCCCTTCCTGTCCAGGCTAAAATTCAGCTTTCAGTACTTTGAATGACAATTGCGCAGTCATGCAACACTGTACCCATATGAATTTTTTAGCATTTTTTTGAGACAGATAAAACTTTATTTTGGAGGTATTTATTCAGCACTGGGATTTTTATTATTTTGCTATATAAATGAAAAAGTCCAAACATTTTGAAAAAAAAAGTGTTTTTTTAAAATAAAATTTAGCAAATAAATAGTCTTTCTTCATAAATCTTGTCCAAAATGTATTTAGCTATCTTTTTAGCAAAAAAAAAATAAAATAACCCAAATTAGTTTATAAACAAAAATTATAATTTTTCAAAACTTTTTTGTACATTTTGATTTTATTTTTTTTATTTTATTATTTATGTTTATGTTTATGTAAAGCGATTTTGACCTAAAGGGACGCTTTTTGGATGCCATGGACTTTTCTCAGTTTCCAGGCAGAAAGAACAGTAAACATGCAGGCAGGGCACAGGACAAAGCACTCGGGACAAAATGTATGTGAAATGCTTTGAAACAGTAATGTTTTACTATGTGATTTTAGTGTATTTAGTGAATGTCACTTTTTGACATTTTTACGTTTCCCGCCAGTTCCGTCCCCGTACGTCCTGACGTTGCAGGGAACGGAACCCGGAAGATAGATGCCGGCATTGGCCGGAGGAGATGGCTGGGGATGCTGCAGGGGGGACATCGCGGGAGCGCAGGACAAGGTAAGTGCAGAAGGGATCCCGGAGCAACGCTGCAGTGTATTCCTGAGTGTAGCTCGGGGTTACCACTTGTGGTGCTGAAACTTTCCCCCGAGCTACACTCGGGAATACCGCCAGGGAGGTTAAGCAGAAGACCATATTATACTATACTCAACTGTCTACATCAGTGGTTCTCAACCTTCCTAATGCCGTGACCCTTTAATACAGTTCCTCATGTTGTGGTGACCCCCAACCATAAAATTATTTACCCAGTAATTATAATTCATGAGTGTCAATTTACCTCCAATACTGCTGCTTTCAACACAGTAGCTGCTTTTAACAGAGTAGCTGCTTTCTACACAGTAGCTGCTCTTTACACATAGGAAATATGTGTTTTCTGATGGTCTTAGGGGACCCCTGTGAAAGGGTCGTTCGACCCCCAAAGGGGTCTCAACGCACAGGTTGAGAACCACTGGTCTACATCCTAGCACCTTTCTAGGAGGGTGCTACACTTGCACGCTAGCTGCAACCAATTGTTGAAGGGGAGGGTTTGTGGGATCCCTGCTATGTGCAAGCTCCTTTTTGAAACCATGTCCCATGAGCAATGCTAGTTAGTGTGCTGTCGACTTGTAAGTCTGGTTTTACTGTATGTGTATCTATCTATCTATCTATCTATCTATCTATCTATCTATTTGTCTATCTACTATATATCGCATTTTTAGATACTTAAATAAATACCTGCTTGGAGCTAATATATCTTATACTGTAAATCCTCTGTGCTAAAGGAAGGGCCATAAATTCTCAAATAGTCATTCACATTATACTGAGTGATACCAGAGGGCAGCTGGTTAATTAACCTGTAACTAGTGCATCCACATGCAGCAGTTCACTAACCAGATATAATAACACGTCACCATCCAGCCTATCAGTGTCCAATTTCATGTAATAATGTACTGCTAAATTCACTGTGATGGCCATTGCTTTGAATTATTATCTGCCATGTCCAGGCACAAAGCTATTTCTAAAACTCCTGCTTCAGCACATCTTACTACTAAGGTGTTATACATTTCAGTAGAAGGCACAACATTTTCCACATCAGGGGTGTAAAAGCTAAAAAAAAAAAAGATTTTACACATTTGACAATGTTCTACGACTCTGTGCAGGTTTATATGTATAATAATGTAGCATGGAGCACAATGACTGTGTGCGCTAACCTAGGGTGACCAATACAATTTTATCTTAATCTTTAAATGTTCTAACATGATTAAACAGAAATTTAACAGGTAGCTGAGTTATTTTATTTATTTATTTCAGGTAATTATATAGTGCCATCAATTTACGCAGTGCTTTACACATATATATTGTACATTCACATCAGTCCCTAACCCTCAAGGGGTGTACAATCTAAGGTCCCTAACTTACATTCATGCATGCACATACTAGGGCCAATTTAGACAGGATCCAATTAACCTACCAGCATGTCTTTGGAGTGTGGGAGGAAACCGGAGTATCCGGAGGAAACCCACGCAGGCACAGGGAGAACATGCAAACTCCAGGCAGGTGGTGCCGTGGCTGGGATGTGAACTAATGACCCTAGTACTGCCAGGCGGAAGTGCTAACCATTTAGCCACTGTGCATGACACTTTTATATTTTTTTAAATGCAACACGTTTGGCCAAGACCATGTAACCACTTAAAGCACAATGCCAGCTAAAAATATTAAGATAAAAAAAAAGGAATACGGTAGTCTACTAAAAGATATAATAACAAAACAAGCTTTTGCAGTAATATTTAGCTTCAGTCCAGAGATTTTCTCCTCAATATTTTTTACCGCTGCTAGATGTCCTCATTCTAACAGCAAACATCAATCAAACTACTTCTCAGTTGTCTTGGACCTGCTACAGCCTGTGACTAGACAGTGACAGGAGAAGCAGCACAATGATGAGCTGTACAAAAACATAAAAAAACCTAAAAAAACTTCTATAGCGCAAATGGAGAAAGGGTGATTAGGACCCCGGTAATGAGCTTATCTCTCTCTAACTCCTATCAACATGCTTCTTGTCATCATTGATTGGCTCCTTCCTTCATTGGCTCCTTCCTCAGAAAACGTCCCGCCCTGCTGTACAGTGGACTATAAAAGGCGGATATCAGGTCAAATTCAGACACTTACACTGCTTGCATTAAAAAAAATAAATTTAATTGTTTCTTAATGATTACAGATCTGCATTTATTTGTATTTTTATATCTTCCTAGAGTCCAGCTTTAAGAAAACCCTGGTTTCACTAGTGATTGACCACACTGTAAATCTTTGCTTTGGGGTGTCTTTTAACTCTTATTTTTTAAATCCTTTTGGCTCTGTCACTCTAGAAGAGTCTGTGTACACTATATTTATTTATTATAGGTACTTATATAGTGCTGTCAATTTATGCAGTGCTTTACATATATATTGTACATTCACATTGGTCCCTAAGCATCAAGGGGCATACAATCTAAGGTCCCTACCTCACATTCATACATACGAGGGCCAATTTAGACAGGAGCCAATTCACCTAGCAGCATGTCTTTGGAGTGTGGGAGGAAACCGGAGTACCCAGAGGAAACCCACACAGGTACAGAGAGAACATGCAAAGTCCAGGCAGATGGTGCCCTGGCTGGGATTCGAACCAATGACCTTAGTACTGCCAGGTGGAAGCGCTAACCATTTAGCCACTGTGCTGCCCATGTAGCTAGTATATAAGAGTGTTGGGTACCCATTTCTAAAACTGTTAGTATTAAACGAGAAGTAGGGCCAAAACTCTTTTAGTCCTACTTCTCCTTTAGGTCACAGGAGTGCATTTAGTTCTGCAATCCTGTGACCCACATTCAACCGACAGCGGGCTAAAACTTGCATTCAGCTGATTTCCCTTAGCCAGTCCAGGCTCTGGAGGGATCCCAACTTTAATGTCAGGATCCACACAGATGCCTGACCGGCAGCTGGTTCAGCACTGCTGAGAGCCTGAGCCAACCACTCAAGCATCTCTCCACAGCTCAAGGCTCCAGTAAGCGCTGGAGGGGCAGAGCAGGGAGTTGGTGACTGACAGTCTCTGCTCAATTAACCTCCCTGGCGGTATTCCCAAGTGTAGCTCGGGGTAAAGTTTCAGTACCACAAGCGGTAACCCCGAGCTACACTCGGGAATACAATGCGGCGTTGCTCCACGATCCCTCGATCACTTACCTTGTCCTGCGCTCCCACGATAACCCTCCTGCAGTGTCCTGGCAATGTAATCCAGCGGATGCCGGCATCTGTCTTCTGGGTTCCATCCCCTGTGAGCGTCGGGACGTATGGGGGACGGAAAGGTGGGAAATTCAAAAATGACATAAAGTGACATTCACTAAAATCACTAAAATCACATAGTATAACATTACTGTATCAAAGCATTTCACATAAATTTTGTCCCGAGTGATTTGTCCTGCGCCCTGCCTGCATTTTTACTGTTCTTTCTGCCTGGAAACTGAGAAACGTCCATGGCGTCCAAAAAGCGTCCCTTTAGGTCAAAAGCGGTTTTAGACCAGCGATAGTAAATCAGAACTACTTGCAGAATTGAATGATTATGTTTCTTGGGGAAATTCGTCATCAGACACTGAAAACGATTTTGCGACTTTGCTCAGTGATGTGTGAACTTCGCGCTATATTTAAAATTTCAGTGTTTTTGGTTTGATTATATTATTGAATTAAATTTATTATTATTATATTATTATTTTTATGATTATTTATTAAATTATAATGTATAATTTTGTGTTTCAAGTTTTATCCTACCCGGGATGTTTACTAGACTCTTGTTCAGACAGATTTCAGTGAGTTATTCCTAACAATTACAGGCCTACAACAAAAAATACATATTTCCATGCAAAATAATGGTACCGCTTTCAGCACCAAAAATCTGAAATAATCATACGGCCAGGGAGGTTAAGACTGAGAACTGAGTGATCAGCATTGTTTGATTGCATAGTTCTCAGTCTTAGAAGTGACTGGGGGGCAAATGCAGCATTGGACCAATGCTGCATCCATCTAGGTGTGTATGATTGTTTTTTTTTTTTTTTTTTAAATCCACTTCTCTTTTATTATAGAGTTGCCCTCTCCTGTTTGCGGTTCTAACAGTCTCCACTCTTCTGGGAAGACTTTCTACAAGATTTCGGCGTGTACCTATGGGAATTTGGGTCCATTCAGACAAGTGCTTTGTGTTGTCAGGTACCGATGTTGGGTGAGAAGACCTGGCTTGATAATGTTCCAATTCTTTCCAAAAGTGTTAAGTAGGGTTGAGGTCAGGGCTCTGTGCAGGTCACTCAAGTTCCTCCACACCAAACTGGTCAAACCATGTCTTTATGGATCGGCTTATTTTGTGCACAGGGGCACAGTCATGCTGCAGAAGAAAAAGGGTCTTCCTCAATTTGTGACCATAGAGTTAGAAGCTCACAATTGTCTAAAATGTCTTTGTATTGTGTAGCATTAACAGAACCCTTCACTGGAAGTTCACCTGAACTCAATAAATTGGGAGGGTGTTCACAAAAAAATTGGCCATGTAGTGTTTATAAAGAAGGGCATCACAGATTAATTTTCCTCATAGTATTCTTTTTATAAGCTGCTGGTAAGAATGCCAAGCTTGCATGTTCCTACAGCACCAATTTGTTTCTATTGGACAGTACTGAATGACTGGGGCCACAGTGAATACAAATCATAAATGGAGAACCAGGGAATGAATGGCGACCATGTTTGTACAGCTGTATACAATCTTCATAAATATTCTATAATTCCGTAGTGACATGCACACTTGGGGGCTGGAAGACCATATGCTTTTTTAGCATGGCCAGGTGGCTGACTGGAGCAAATGTCAGATTTCAGGGGCCACATAACTCTGGCTATCAGATCCAACCCTTATTCTTAGGAAAAGTATGAAATGCTATACAAAGCTAAAAAATATAATCAAATATAAAGACAAGTAAACCTATACATTTGTAATTCATTGGTACATATTCATTCCATAAGACTTGGTTGATTGTGACTGCATCCCTTTAAAATGGAACTCTGAAGTTAAAATAAGACCCATTTAGCAATCAGACTGCTATATTTACTTTTTTTGTAATTGTCTATAAAATGCCAAAAAAGTGATATCAAAATTCGACTCCCAAGATGCCAACTGTCACCATTTTTTCTAAATCACGCTATTGAGTGAAATAGACCTTAAGGAATCCCCACGTTTGATTGATTGAAGCAGTAGGGATAGAGGCCAGCCTCCACTTTATTTAAGGGACACCAGAGCTAGGAGCTGTGACACCAGAAGACAAATTTTATCTTTAATCTTTCACTGATGTCACCCTGCTGATGAATACAACCCTAAGGTCTTGGGTAGGAGACACCACTCAGACTGCAGTAAAATGACAACACCAAAAGGTGTAATTTTTCTTTCACTATTTTGATACATATTATTCATCTTCACATTCCTGAAATTCTACTTTAAAGAGTCAATTTACCAAAAATTTACTTTTTACTCAATAGGAAAGTATGGTGGGCTAAGTCATGTGTTGGCTTCTTATGTATCTTAGATACTTAAAAAAACAAGATCCTTCTGCCATAATTTTTGACTCTGTTCTTGCCCACATAGGAGTTTTGGGGTGTTATAGCCCACATGTGTGTGCCAGCATCTATACCTAAAATTTCCATTAGGGAAAGTGGGAACCCCTGTTAATGGCCACAGCTGATATGCAGACTGAGGCTAGGTTCACACTAATATGGTGTGGTACATCGCATGTGATTCGCACAGGAACCGCACCGTATTCCTGTGCAAATCACATGCGAATTCTGTGCGGTGCGATTTTGAGCCATAAATTATGTATAGCTCAAATCGCAAAAAAAGGTGCAGGACCCTTTTTTTGGTCCGCACTAGAATCGGATCGCATGGGTATTCACACCTATCCTATCCGATTCTGCACATCGCACCGTGTTTTGTGGTGTTGTTAACTTAACATACACACCCGCAGCGGTTCACATGAACGGGGTGTGATTCTAATGCAGTGCAGAATTTGCACAGAAAACGCTTCAAATTCCACACCGCATCAGTGTGAATCTAGCCTTAAAGTGATTCTAAAGGTTTGTTTGAAAATAACAAACATGTTATACTTACCTGCTCTGTGCAATGGTTTTGCACAGAGCAACCCCAATCGTCTCCTTTTTTAGTCCCCTGCCAGCTTTCTGGCCCCTCCCTCCTGTCAGGTGCCCCCAGAGCAAGCAACTTGCTATGGGGCACCCAAGCAGGCTCGCTCCCAGATGCCACTCTGGTTTTGCACTGACCAGCACCGATCCTCTTCTTTTTTAGTCCCCCGCCGGCGCTCCTGGCCCCTCCCTCCTGTCAGGTGCCCCCAGAGCAAGCAACTTGCTATGGGGCACCCAAGCAGGCTCGTTCCCAGAAGCCACTCTGGTTTTGCACTGACCAGCACCGATCCTCTTCTTTTTTAGTCCCCCGCCGGTGCTTCTGGCCCCTCCCTCCTGTCAGGTGCCCCCAGAGCAAGCAACTTGCTATGGGGCACCCAAGCAGGCTCGCTCCCAGATGCTACTCTGCGTGCCCATTCACAAACAGAACCACAACTCGGCCCTGCCCCCTCTATCACCTCATTGGCTCACTGGCTGTGATTGGCAGCAGTGGGAACCAATTGCTTATGGGCTCTCGTGCACATCACTGGATTGTGATTGGGCTAAGGCAAGTATTGGGGGGGCTTGGGGGGAGCTGCACACAGAAGGTTTTTTTAACTTCATGCATAGAATGCATGAAGGCAAAAAGCCTGGAGCCTTTACAACCAGTTTAAGAACACAAATTTATTTATCTCACCAATGAAGTAATACAAAATTATCAAGTGGTTTAACTTTTTTAAAGAGTATGTTAAGTCAAAACATTTTTTAAAAATAGGATACTATAGAGTAGGGAAGGGTTAAAACCTGAATTAGGTTATGTACTGTACCTGTGTATGTATTCTTAACACAGAAAGGTCCCTTCCATTGCTCCCAGCCTCCTCCGAATCTCTAAATTCCTTTTTATTACTGCTGTGATCTGATATACTATTAGATGATGTCTATGTTTGCTCTTCATGGTCCCGCTGTATGTGGAAACCTATCCACCCTCTCTTGCTCGCTCCCTAGATGGACTCCGGGCTATGGGCTATGGGATCCAATGCGTTCTGCTTGTTCCAAACAAATGGAAGTGATGACAAAAGGAATGGTTTGGGAGCTCACAGAGGACAATACAAAGAGGCAAGGAACAATTTCATGGAAAAAGATTAAAGGGCCACTAAGTAGTGGAGGTGTATGGACTATTTTTGAAGAATAAGAATATCACTTGGTGTTGCTTTCACATCCTATCCTGGAAGTGCAACAGAAAACAACAGGAAATCGCTCTACAGTGAACCGAATTCTCTTCTTAGAAAGTTATCCTAGGAATAGAAGTCTCCTTTGAAGGATTTCCTGTTGCAATATAATGTTCTTGTATTTTTCTACAACAACTACATCAGTGTCAATGATCAGTGGAGATATGTTCTTCAACCAGTAGATGGCAATATTTGTAACTTTGCAGCTGCATCTATGGTTATGTCTCTTCTCCATAATAAAAGTTGCTGTTTCCTGTTAGCAGGGAAGCTGTAGATAAACATGTGGATTGTGCACTGTCTGTTCTGTAGGGCTATATACAGAATTTCTAACATTTCCCCTCTCCTTTTGATCTGGTGACATCTCTAAAATTTTGGATTTCCCCTTTGGTCACCCGTAAAAATGGAGGGGTGAGTCTGCCCCAGTGGGGACGAAGACAATAAAAGCCTAACATAGGTTCTAACCTTTATCTACTCTATCCAAAACAACGATAATGCCATTGGAGACACTTTAAGTAATACCAAAAAGCTAAAATTTCACTTTTGGGTGAACTGATCCTTTAATACCCAAAATTGTCTTTTTTTATGTGGCAGCTGATAGTTGTATTTGGTAATCCCTGTCTGCCAGGCGTTCTGTGAAAGTAAACAAGATGTCTCTCTCACAAGTGGCTCTTGCGTGATTGACAGTATGTAATTGCTGTGTGAAGGGTCTGGGGGTTAATGGGGTTTGGGATGTGAAGCTTATATTGCAGGTGCCATTGATTCTTCGTGTCTCTGCGTTCAAAAAATTTCTGTCTCTGTTATCCTTGAGCTAACATTACATTCGGCTTCTCTCTTACATCAGTTTTTGTTTTTTTATTAATTTATTTTAAATTCGATTTCACCCTCTTTATAGTCCCTATTCATTATATTCATATATAATGTATATTTTGTGTGTGTATATATATATATATATATATATATATATATACATACATACACACACACATATATTAAATTCCTCCCCTCTAATCTTTCTCTCCATCCCCTCATCTATTTAACATTGTTCCTTCTCCTGGCCATTACAGAACCCCAAGAGCTAGCTCTCACTGCGTCAAACAGCTTGCATAGAAACAGACGCAAAGCAGGAGGAGCAGGGTTAAATCAGCCCAGCTGAGGCTGTCGGGAGGAATTTACTTCCCTGTGTTTAAACTGAGTGGGACATTTATCACTTCCCGCTCCAAATGGGTTTGTGTCACTGGCTGGCAGCTGCAATAAGTCAACCGCCCTGCTCTGCTTGCTTGCCCCATCTGTCACTGTCACCCAAGGGCCAAGAGGGAACCCAGCCCTTGAGCCCGCTGCTGTCAGGGCATCATCCAGTCTTTGCCGTACACGCGAATGTCACATTGCGACTGAGCCACTCTGTTCCAATGTCACAAATGAGAATTCCTATCTGCAGAAATATATGTATGCAGTCATAAGGGATGTTGGAGGAAGACATATGCGTGTCTTCCAGATTAAGCGCATATACGTTTAACTAGATGAGAGTTTAAAGAACAGTTTAAGGCTGCTGAGCTACTTATGCTGTCTGGTATATGGTAATGCTGTCTGGTATATGGTAATGCTGTCTGGTATATGGTAATGCTGTGCTGAGATAAGTAAGGAAGTTCGGTTTATTATAATTTGAGTTCTGTGTAATGTATGCAGCCAGTTTTTCACAGACCATCTAACAAGATCAGTGGGCAGGCAGTAGTAGAGCACCGAGAGCTCTCCCTGCTTACTGCATCACCAATCACATTTGGGCTTTCAAGGTAGGTTTGAATCTGATTGGTGACTGAAGAAAATTCTTAGTACTTGACATTTTTTACATGAAAAATTCTGAACAGAAAAACTGCTGAAAAGGAAAAAAAAAACTTGTTGATTTGAGTAGTAGTAGTAGTAGTAGTAGAGTAGTAGTAGAGCACCAAGAGTAGTGCCTCTCTCTGCTTCCTGCATCACCAATCACATTTAGGCTTTCAAGGTAGGTTGGAATCTGCTTGGTGACTGAAGAAAATTCTTAGTATTTGACATTTTTTACATGAAAAATTCTGAACAGAAAAACTGCTGAAAAGGAAAAACAAAAACTTGTTGATTTGAGTAGTAGTAGTAGTAGTAGTAGAGTCGTAGTAGAGCACCGAGAGTAGTGCCTCTCTCTGCTTCCTGCATCACCAATCACATTTAGGCTTTCAAGGTAGGTTTGAATCTGATTGGTGACTGATGAAAATTCTTAGTACTTGACATTTTTTACATGAAAAATTCTGAACAGAAAAACTGCTGAAAAGGAAAAACAAGAACTTGTTGATTTGAGTAGTAGTAATAGGAGTAGAGTCGTAGTAGAGCACTGAGAGTAGTGCCTCTCTCTGCTTCCTGCATCACCAATCACATTTAGGCTTTCAAGGCAGGTTGGAATCTGATTGGTGACTGAAGAAAATTCTTAGTATTTGACATTTTTTACATGAAAAATTCTGAACAGAAAAACTGCTGAAAAGGAAAAGCAAAAACTTGTTGATTTGAGTAGTAGTAATAGTAGTAGAGTCGTAGTAGAGCACCGAGAGTAGTGCCTCTCTCTGCTTTCTGCATCACCAATCACATTTAGGCTTTCAAGGTAGGTTGGAATCTGCTTGGTGACTGAAGAAAATTCTTAGTATTTGACATTTTTTACATGAAAAATTCTGAACAGAAAAACTGCTGAAAAGGAAAAACAAAAACTTGTTGATTTGAGTAGTAGTAGTAGTAGTAGTAGAGTCGTAGTAGAGCACCGAGAGTAGTGCCTGTCTCTGCTTCCTGCATCACCAATCACATTTAGGCTTTCAAGGTAGGTTGGAATCTGCTTGGTGACTGAAGAAAATCTTAGTATTTGACATTTTTTACATGAAAAATTCTGAACAGAAAAACTGCTGAAAAGGAAAAACAAAAACTTGTTGATTTGAGTAGTAGTAATAGTAGTAGAGTCGTAGTAGAGCACCGAGAGTAGTGCCTCTCTCTGCTTCCTGCATCACCAATCACATTTAGGCTTTCAAGGTAGGTTGGAATCTGCTTGGTGACTGAAGAAAATTCTTAGTATTTGACATTTTTTACATGAAAAATTCTGAACAGAAAAACTGCTGAAAAGGAAAAAAATAACTTGTTGATTTGAGTCCTGTGTAATGTATGCAGCCAGTTTATCACAGACCATCTAAAAGGATCAGTGGGCAGGCAGTAGTAGAGCACCGAGAGTAGTGTCTCTCTCTGCTTCCTGCATCACCAATCACATTTGGGCTTCCAAGGTAGGTTTGAATTTGATTGATGACTGTGAGAACTTCTTAGTACTTGACGATTTTTTACATGAGAAATTCTAAACAGAAAAACTGCTGAAAAGGAAAAAACTTGTCAAAAACCTCATGTGTGGGAAAAGGAGGCATAGGTATGCTAGCAACATAGGGGGGGATTTACTAACTGTCCACGGCTTAAAAAAAACGCTGCTCTCAGAGGAGATTAGCCTTTTGCCTGTAGAAGCAGCTAAGGTTATCCTATGTGTTCATGCACATTAGGTCATTTAGAGGATTATTTTAAGCTCAGTGTTTAGAAGAAGAAGAAAACCCCAAAACGTTAAATGCTCCTAAACGCTAGTACAAAAAACACTCAAAATTTGTGGGTTTTTTCTGCCAGTGCACATGGACCCTAAAACTGGCGCACTCAGAATTTGGGGCAGCTGTGCATGGTAGCCAATCAGCTTCTAACTTCAACTTGTAAAATTAAGTTTTGACAATAAAAACTGGAAGCCGATTGGTTTCTATCCAGAGCTGCACCAGAATTTGCAGTTCAGGTAAATACCCCCGTACTATATATAAAAACATTTTATTTTGGCTTTCACATTAAAAAAAAAAGATTTCTTTGACATACTGTACATAAAATTTTGTTAAGAACATAAAATACCATTGCAACACTATTACTATACAATATACATCAAGAGTCATCAGCATATGCTGATTTTCACCGAAAGTGTTCCTTGGAACAAAGTCTAGTTAATAAAGGATGCACATGCAGTTCAAGTAATTAGAATGCTCTTATAAAGAACAAATGTACATAATGTAGATTGTAAGCTCCGAGGAGCAGGGCCCTCCTATCCCTCTTGTATTGAACTGTATTGTTGCTGTATTGTCTCCTGTGATATTGTACAGCGCTGAGCAAACTGTTGGCACTATATAAATCCTGTATAATAATAATAATAAAAATGTAAGTACTTCATGTAATACTTTACCATCAGCTTACATACATTAGAATACAATATACCATATAAAGACCCAGGGGCAGACTGACAACTCATGGGGCCCCCGGGCAATAGGGGATCATGGGGCCCTTGTGTCCTTGCACAAACTCAAAAAAGCCTATGAAAAAGGTACCAGGGGCATCTCATGGGGCCCCCTACTGACCCCGGGCCCTCGGGCAGTGCCCGAGTTTCCAAATGGTCAGTCCGCCTCTGGTCAGACCTCATATACCAGATCTTTACAAATTTCTCAAAAAGTATATCTTTTAAATATCTGTGTGCAATGTCCACCTTTGACCAGGGGAACACATATAGAAGCACCTGAAGTAATGGACTTTTGTAGGAGAGATGGGGGTACTTATCTCTCCTATAGACGTCCATCACTTCAGGTGCTTCTATACGTGTTCCCCTGGTCAAAGGTGGACATTGCACACAGATATTTAAAAGATATACTTTTTGAGAAATTTGTAAAATGAAGGGTATAATTACTCCAGAATGGTAATGTGCCAATATGTATATTAGGGTATAGAGAGACTTATAGTGGTATTAAACCCAAATTCACAAATGTAATATATTGTAGCTTACCAATTCTTAACCTATTCCTTGATGCGGTGGCTGCTTTAGTTTTCTTATTGTAGGCTTTTTTTCCGTTATTTTTCTGTGGTTCTAGTAGCACCCTTTCTCTCTTAGGGTTCCTTCAGTCTCCATGGAGGAACAATAGAACCACCTTTGGACAGCAGCATTGCCAATAAGGGGGTATTTACCGCAAAGAAAACAAGGTGTTTGCCTTTTGTGGCATTTTTCAGGGGGGCAGCGCCGCGGTGGACACACACACACAGATTTTTGTGCTAGGGCAGCACAAAACCCAAATACACCACTGATTGTCAACCTAGGGAGTGGGTAGTGTTAGATGTAGTACCAAGCATAAGCTGGCCATAGACGGTTTGAATCTTTGTCTGGTTCAGCAGGAACCAGCTGAAATTCAAACCATGTATGGGCAGGCTGAATGTACCCAAGTTGATTGATTGATCAACTTGGGTACAACCAGCCTGCCGGATTTTACATGTGATTTTACATGTGATTATCGTTAGAAGCTTCGAGGGAGGGGTTCCCCTGTGAACCCCGTCTGTGTTGATGGGTGAATTGAGAGAAATTCGCACCATCTATGGCTTGCCTTAGACTGACTTGATCAACAAATTAAAGTTTACTTTCCTTTTGAGACAAAGTTTTTACATCAATGAATAAACGCTGGCCATTGTAGGTACCCCTGTCAGTCTTATATGGTTGGCTTAACTTTCTAACTGCCACTGTTGCTGGACAGCTTGGCCTGTTAAAGAAAGTTGAAAAAAAATTGCCAGATCAACAGGTGAAAATGAAGGAAAAAAGCTTAAAAAAAGAAAACGCATATGTACATATTTTAGTAAGATGCATTAAAATAAGTCCAGTGGTGGGGTCCTCTAAGGTTCCAGAGAATCGCAGTGCCATAAGGATCTTATGATCAGTGGTGGTAAAGAGGACTGGTTGACAGCATGCCTGTGCTACAGCACTGGATCACGTCTCCAATGAATGAAGATCACCAGATCTCAAGTGAGCTCAAAGGTTTTATAGGGCTGAGGGATCTCTCTCCATCCCATTTGACATTACTGGGGGTTCTGAGTGGCCAATCATCAAGTTTAAGCATTGTCACATCAGAGCAAGGCAGGTGAGTGACATGTTACCTCATACCTGGAAGTACTGGGTGGCCAAACCAAATAGCAGAGGAAGGGAGGGTGAGTATAAGCTGCTTGTGAGGCTATTGATTTTCTTTGCATGGTAATATGGTAATATGTGGTGGAAGGTGTCAGGGAACAGACTACCCAGAAACAACTCAGTAAAAGCAGTCAATAGAATTGTCAATACAAAGTGTTTACTGTATATTCAACCATGTAGTGATATCAAATAAGCATTCAGTCCGGACTTACTAAGATGGCCGCCGGTCCAAGTCCCAGAAACAGCGGCATGACATCAGTACGTAAGATCCCTCCCTTCTTAATATCAACACGTGGTTGCATTTTAAGGCTTTTTATTGGCAATTTTAACAATAAAACAGTACACCATATACCTTTATTTGGGTTCTGTGGTGTGAGCTCCTTTCCATCCAGGGAACCAGATTGGTGGCCAGAGGCTGATTTATGTTGAATTTGGGATATCAGCTTTTATAATATTGATTGGATACATTTTTGTTAACATCGGTACACTGATTTGTTTTTATACACTGGCATAGTTTATGTTAAGGTCACAGTAACTAATTATATTTAAGAGCTGCACTATATATTTTTTTCTATAGTGGTTGATTCACTAAAGACAAATAGACTGTGTACTTTGCAAGTGCAGTTATTCCAAAGCTCAGTAAATGAAAGAGGGGGCTCTTCTAACTTTCATAACTTCCATCATCCAATCATGTGCAAGCAGAAATGTTTTTATTTTCATTTTCTTTGAGATGAGATTGGGTATTCTTTGTAAAATGAAGCTTCATTTACTAAGCTCTGAGGAAAATGAGAGCAACTGCACTTGGCAAGTGCACAGTATATTTGCCTTTAGTAAATCAACCCCATATTGTCAAGTTTGATTTTGCCAAGAAATTAGTGATATCTCATTTCCTAAAACTTGCAGAAATTTCCTCCTTAAATTGCAGCACTTGTATTACACTGAAATGTAATCAAAAGGTTTCTCACTCCCCACTACTGGTTCACACTGATGCGGCGTGGAATTCACAGCGTTTTCTGTGCGACTTCCGCACTGCATCAGAATCGCACCCCATTCATGTGAACCGCTGAGGGTGTATTTAATAAGTTAACAACACCCCGAAAGAGGTCTGCAAAATGCGGTGCGATGTGCAGAATCGGATCGCATAGGTGTGAATACCTACTGCATTCCAATACCCATCATGTAGCTCATATTAGATATTTATTCTATAATTTAAAGTTCCCACAAACTTTTGACAGCTCCTAGCTGTCCCTCTGATCCGGTATGCGGACATCACTAGCCTTACATCTTCAATACAATGGTGCCGCGATGTGCGCGCAGCTCCGGGACATAGAGTAACATGAGATGTCTCCGCGATACACGACAAAATGGCGCCGGCGTACTGCGCATGTGCCGGTAGCCGGCAAAATGGCGGGTGCAGTAAGCGTGAGCGCCATTTTTAAATATAAATAGATCAGTAAAGATGTCCTGCTGTAAGACCTGCACCTTATAACTATGTGCTTAGCATGAAACGCGTCAGAGCTACAGCATCTGGACATCTAGCCACCGCTGCTGAATATATATGACCAAGTGATCCTGGAACCCTAATATGGTTATAACCAAATGGTGATACGGAATGTGACCAGACCAGGATACGGATGACCTAATGAGTGCCTGATGACACAGGATTCTTCCTATATGCGTGTTATATACGCACTTCTGGTGATTGCGCATTCTATTTATTGAGTTACATCATTCATCACCTTCGGATCAAATATCCATTGTGATCCCACAGGATCCCCACGTTTACATTTCCTTATTGGACTTTCATTTCACTATGGTCACCTTATGGTGATATCATATATTGCACTTTGTATATCCTAAAGGATGACGTATTATATCGCATTCATTATGCTTGGCTATGCTTGATTTATGTCATATTTGAGTTGCTTTTATATTTCAGCGCTGCACCTATATATATTTTACATTGATTTTTGGAAGGTTCTTTTGGTTGCCTTTTTTGGTGTTCTAGCAGCTGCATACTTTTCTTTTCTTTTGGAAGCGCTCGCTAGACATTTCTTTTCTTACCTATGCAATCCGATTTTAGTGTGGACCCAAAAAAGGGTCTTGCACCTTTTTGGTGTGGGTACGGTGCAATTAGAGCCATACAAAATGTATGGCTCCAATCACACTGCACATAAATTGCATGTGATCTTCACAAGAATGCGGTGCGAATCACATGCGATATACCGTACAGCATATATGTGAACCCAGGCTCAATGTCCATTTGATGTTTGTAAACAAATGTACAATAATCGACAACATGATGATTATCATATAGGGCTCTAATTTCAAAGCAGTATTTTCTTCTTTAAAATGTGCAGTAAAATACCTCATACAGGGGCGGACTGACAACTCATGGGGCCCCCGGGCAATAGGGGATCATGGGGCCCCTGTGTCCTTGCCCAAACTCAAAAAAGCCTATGAAAAAGTTACCAGGGGTATCTCATGGGGCCCCCTACTGACCCCCCGGGCAATAGGGGATCATGGGGCCCTTGTGTCCTTGCACAAACTCAAAAAAGTCTATGAAAAAGTTACCAGGGGTATCTCATGGGGCCCCATGCTGACCCCGGGCCCTCGGGCAGTGCCCTGGTTTCCAAATGGTCAGTCCGCCCCTGACCTCATAGCGTTTTTTCAAAAAGTTTTTTGGCATTCAAAAAAAACTACTATTACTGTATTTTTCCATATGTGGTTTATGCATTTTATCTCCTGCGATATCCAGTGGAATGGATCCAGTAGAGAAGGATTAGAACCCCTGTCAGTTTTTATTGCTAAGAAAGGTAAATTGGTAATATGTCAACTCACTAAGTCAGTGCGGTCCCTGCAGCAGCTGTATTATTACAAAAGAAAAAAGGTGACTGGAATACCAGTCAAAGGGAAGTTGATTTCACAGGTCACATGTATCAAAAAGTTAAATTAATTAAAACCAAAATATCTTTCTAAATAACTGGTCACATCGCTGCGATTTAAAATCACACATTTGTGTGCAATTTCAGCGCGATTTCAGGTGCGATTTCTGAAGACTTTAGACCCTGGTCACATTAGGTGCGACTTGGCATTCGATTTGCATGCCATACGACTTGCAAATCGCGTGGCAAATCGCCCCCCTATTGTCCGCAATTACAGTCATATCAGTGTGGTTCCGACTTGGTTGGAGCCGCACTGATTTCTAAAGTAGTACATGCACTACTTTTGGTGTGATTTGCATAGACATCTATGTCAGATGTCTTGCAAATCGCACCTCAAATAGTCATGTCATTCGAATTCACTGTAAGTCGCACAATTTCAAAGTCGGGATCGGTGTGACCGAGGGTGTTATTGCAAATTGTGAAGATTTTCAACAATTTCTTGCAATTTGCAGTGCGATTTCCATTATATTCTATGTACTGTATGTGAAATCACAACAAAACTGCAGAAATAGGAATGCAAGAACTACTTTAGAAATCGCACTGCAGCAAATCGCATATGTTAAGACGCTATCATTCAAATTTATTAGCTGCGATTTAAGGTGCGATTTTTATTTGCAAATCACATCTGAAATCGCACCAGTGTGACCGGGGACTAAATGTCAAATACTGAATGAAAATAGTATCAACAATCACACACGTATATGAATGAGCATGAGCAAATGAATTCTGAAACTCCTGCGCTGGACGATGAGCTCCACAATGTCAGTAACCCCACATGGAGTACTTTTTAGGAATGCAAGCCTTGCTGCCCTCAATGGATCAGGGACATCCAAAGGAGCTGTGTGCAAAGAAACAAACAGAGGGCACATCCTTTAATTTTACTAGTAAGTACAAAATATCTTTCTAAATGTCAAATATTGAATGAAAACAGTATCAAAAATCATACACATATATAAATACACTTCTCCCACCAATAAAAGAGACGACATTATATATGTGTATGATTTTTGATACTGTTTTCATTCAATATTTGACATTTAGAAAGATATTTTGTACTTACTAGTATAATTAAAGGAAAGACTAATTTTCATATTGGATAGTGTGGAGAGGTAATAGGTGTTCACTGTTGTCTGTCCCCATTAGAGGGATTCACCCTATTTGTCCTATTTACCATTATCATTGAGCCTGGGTTCACACTGATGCAGTGCAGTGCAGTGCGGTACATCACATGAGATTCACACAGGCAAATCACATGCAATATCTGTGTGGTGCAATTTGAGCTATACATTTTGTAAGGTTTAAATCGCACTGCATCCGCACCAGGGGTAGACTGACAACTCATGGGGCCCCCGGGCAATAGGGGATCATGGGGCCCCTGTGTTCTTGCCCAAACTCAAAAAAGCCTATGAAAAAGGTACCAGGGTCATCTCATGGGGCCCCCTACTGACCCCAGGCCCTCAGGCAGTGCCTGAGTTTGCAAATGGTCAGTCCGCCCCTGATCCCCACCAAAAAAGTCCAGGACCCAATGCGATATGATTCTGCACATCGCAGCGCATTTTGCGAACTTATGTCGAGGTGTCGTTAACTTAAAATAAACACCCAAACTGCTTCGTATGTATGGTGTGCGATTATGATGCGGTGCAGAAATCGCACAGAAACCGGTGTGAATTCCGCACTGCATCAGTGTGAAGCCAGGCTCAACGTGAAATGAAAAGAAAATCCCAAATCTTGGGATGTCCCCAGAAACGTAATAGAGGGGAGATCCTCCAATGGGAACAAAGATAGCAAAACAAATTGACAGGGGTTATAACCCTCCCTTACTCTATCCAAAATGGAAAAATAAAGTTTTGCCTTTAGTTACACCTCCAAGCAGCCTTGCTCAACTTATTCAACAAAGAAGAACCCTTGAAATCTTCCAGTCTCAGGAAACTCCTGCTAAAAATGATACATTAGTGTGATGATCACTGGGAAAAAAAAATCGCTAAAACAATCAATGATGTCAGTGAGAAGATATCTCTAAAAATAACTGTGAAAAAGTAAAGTATCCTCACTACATGTGAAATATACTGTATGTTCTAACAGGGGATATGCATGTATATTGTATTATATTTGGAGTGATAGAGAGTTTTTTTGTAGCAAATAATGTATATGTTTGTATATACACAAAAAACAAATCTGGTGAAATAACAGGAGAAAATAATTATATTTTACTACATGTAACAGGGTGGATTTACTACATGTAACAGGGTGGATTTACTACATGTCACGGGGTGGATTTACTACATGTCACTGGGTGGATTTACTACATGTAACAGGGTGGATTTACTATATGTCACAGGGTGGATTTACTACATGTAACGGGGTGGATTTACTAAATGTAATGGATGGATTTACTAAATGTAACAGGGTGGATTTACTACATGTAACAGGGTGGATTTACTAAATGTAACAGGGTGGATTTATTACGTCACAGGGTGGATTTATTACGTCACAGGGTGGATTTACTAAATGTAATGGGGTGGGTTTACTACATGTCACAGGGTGGATTTACTACATGTAACAGGGTGGATTTACTAAATGTAATGGGGTGGATTTACTACATGTAACGGGGTGGATTTACTAAATGTAACAAGGTGGATTTACTACATGTAACAGGGTGGATTTACTAAATGTCACAGGGTGGATTTACTACATGTAAGGGGGTGGATTTACTACATGTAACAGGGTGGATTTACTAAATGTAATGGGGTGGATTTACTACATGTAATGGAGTGGATTTACTACATGTCACAGGGTGGATTTACTAAATGTAATGGGGTGGGTTTACTACATATAACAGGGTGGGTTTACTACATATAACAGGGTGGGTTTACTACATGTAACAGGGTGGATTTACTAAATGTAACAGGGTGGATTTACTAAATGTAATGGGGTGGATTTACTACATGTAACGGGGTGGATTTACTAAATGTAACAAGGTGGATTTACTACATGTAATAGGGTGGATTTACTAAATGTCACAGGGTGGATTTACTACATGTAAGGGGGTGGATTTACTACATGTAACAGGGTGGATTTACTAAATGTAATGGGGTGGATTTACTACATGTAACGGGGTGGATTTACTAAATGTAACAAGGTGGATTTACTACATGTAACAGGGTGGATTTACTAAATGTCACAGGGTGGATTTACTACATGTAAGGGGGTGGATTTACTACATGTAACAGGGTGGATTTACTAAATGTAATGGGGTGGATTTACTACATGTAATGGAGTGGATTTACGACATGTCACAGGGTGGATTTACTAAATGTAATGGGGTGGGTTTACTACATATAACAGGGTGGGTTTACTACATATAACAGGGTGGGTTTACTACATGTAACAGGGTGGATTTACTACATGTAACAGGGTGGATTTACTACATGTAACAGGGTGGATTTACTAAATGTAACAGGGTGGATTTATTAAATGTAATGGGGCGGATTTACTAAAGGCACTTTGCAAGTAAAGAGCTTAGTAAATGAGGGGGAGTGCTGCTGACTTCCATCATCCAATCATGTGCAAACAAATTTTTTTTTTCCTTGGATGTGATTGGGTTTTCTTTTCAAAGTGAAGCTTTACCTCATACACTAAGCTCTGGAGCAGTAAAATCAGTCTGTATATGCAGTAAAGCATGCTTGTTATACTCACTGTGGAACCTAAGGGTTTAATCCTCTGCATTGTGTCAAAACGCTGTTTGATCCTGTCTTCTCTGATCCTCCCCTTCTTCTGTCCCCATTTTATCTGCTGATAGAACAGAGCCTTGGGGGCAAGCTGAACATGCTTAGTTTGGTGTGTATTGATAGAGAGTTTTTTTTTTCTTGGGAGAGAGCATGCGATCAACATAGGGCCAATCAGTGCTGTCCAGACAGAGGGTTAGGGGTCCTGCAGCCTCATAGGACAATTAGGGGAGAATGAAACCCCTCCTACAAGCTTTAAACAGTGCTCTGATGGACACTGATAGAAGCCACAAGACTGCTCTAACTGCTGATGAGAAAAGGTATTTAGCCGTTTATATTTACTAAAATACATGCATTTCTATGTTGTGTGTACTGTGGGAGACCAGATATAGTAAATGCAGGGTCCTGGGTTTAGTAACACTTTAAATACTGTCTGTGCTGCTATACATTGCTCTAATGCTGAGAAATCATCCCATACAGTCTTTGCAGAAATCCACACTCAGACACAGGAGTGTCGATCTCCTATGATCCCCTGTGCTCTCAATGGTTCCTCCCACTGATGCCTATGTCACTCAAGGACACTGCATTGTCAGTGGGGAACACGTGACATCAGCGTTCTCAGAAGTGTCAGTTTCTGCAAACACTGCGGTAGACAATTTTTTATTACTGATGAATTGTATTTAGCCATAGGGGAACTAAACCATCTTATCCTTTACAGCCAAGGAAGCTGCCATCTTAGCCTCTGTTTGATCAGCAGTTGCCGAGGCACCGCACATGTGATCAGTCATGACACTATCCATTTGATGAATTGACAGTTTGCTTTAACCACTTCCCGACCGGCCGTTGTATATAAACGGCCGGACAGTGGCAGTGCAGGGCCGGGTGGGCGTTTATAAACGGCCTCCCCGCACCCTGCTTGTGCGCGCTCCCTGGGAGCGCGCCGCACCGCGATCCGGTGCCCGCTGTGTCCTCCGGACATAATGAAACACTGGTCGTCGTACGGGACCTCTGTACGAGGTCCCGATAATGTGATCACTGATTGGCCAATCAGTAATCACATGCAAAGTAGTAAGCAAGATGTCACTTGTGACATAATTGCTTACTACGTGTGAAATCTGTGAATGATCACAGAGGTCACATGGTACAAGGCTATTCACAACAGCCTTGTACCATGTGAGAAGCTGTGACCAATCACAGCTCACTCAGTACTTCTCAATGACTGCAAGAATGCAGACAGAGAGAAAGAGAAATGATGACTTTAACATCCTATATGGGTGTAAAAGCAATCAGTGTAAAAAAAAAAAAAAAAAAAAAATCTTCATCACCCCCCACAAGTAGTACAGTGTCACCATGGTGACACTGTACTGCTAGGGTGACAGTATGTAAAAAATAAAAATAAAAAATAAGAATATAAAAAAATAAAGTAAAAATGTAAAAAAAAAGTTTAAAAATTATAATTTTTGGTTATAAACTAATTTGGATTTTTTGTTTACTAAAAAGATAACAGAATAAATTTTGGCCAAGATTTATGATGAAATATTATTTATTTGCAAACTTTTATAAAAAAAAAAAAGTTTTTTTCAAAATCTTTGGACTTTCATAGCAAAAAAAAAAAAAATCCAGTGGTGAATAAATACCACCAAAATAAAGCTTTATCTGTCTAAAAAAAAATGGTAAAAAATTAATTTGGGTACAGTGTTGCATGACCGCACAATTGTCAATCAAAGTGTGATAGCGCTGAAAGCTGAAAATTGTCCTGGTCAGGAAGGGGGTAAAAGTGTCCGGTCTGGAAGTGGTTAAAGCTCAAGCAACTGCGCCAATTATCATTCACAGCATACCTTGAATATAACTGGTCTGAGTAAATTGATTGGTTTATTCCCATTTTAAGAACAAACAGCAGTACCCATAGCAATCTGATTTCATTAAAGGGAATTCTGCTTGTTGTTCTGGGTTCCTGCGCTCAATGCTTTGCTCTTTGCACCATGTAAATAAATAAGTGTCCATATCCCATGTAACCCACTGGTTAATCATGTCACTTCTTTCTCCCCACCTAATTTCTCAGCTTATTTTTTTCCCATTTATTGAATCTCCCCTTCCTCCTCCTCACTTCTACTTTATCGTCTGCTCTCATTCATCTCATCCTGCCATTCTGTTCAGTGATAAATCTCCTTCATTTAGAAGCATTATCATGGTGTAACAGGAGATCAGCAGCATGACAAGGGCAGAGGGGCACCCAGATAAGTACCCAACCAATGTCATAGAGCTGTACTCAGTGATACATCTGTAGACCACAGGGCTTGTATGAGGGCGGCTTGCCAAAGACTGTCGTATTGGTCCCTAGGATAGAGAAGCACCCTCACGAGTGTCACTGAGGGCCCATTAAGAGGAACACAGGTCTAGATAAATTCATATCTACATTTCTGAGGGCAGAATTTTTTTACATCCCTAATATAATCCATTAACTGGGAAGGATTGCTAATATGCAAATCAGCGCATTTTCTAAACCTCACCTAGAATTAAAGTGTATCTCAACTGAAAATATATTGCTGTTTACTGGACTTTGGTGCGGTGGTCTTATTTTTTCCTACTTTAAACTTCTTTGGCTTTATTGTCACCTAGTAATTCTGCAAATTACACTTCCTGTCCCTGGGTGGCTACATCACTCCTCCACTGTGGAGGGAGCCATGGTTGTCACCTAGGCTGCTCTTCTGACATGGACTATAAATATGTCCGTAGCTCTTCATCTCCATTACATGGGGTGCAAGACAATTGGTAATTTACAGGCTATAGCTAGAAAGGAAGATATTCTTCAGAGGGGCTAACAGGAAAAGTATTTTCTGTCCTTGCTTAAAATGTTCATAACTGGAAAAAAGAAAAACTAATGCAGCCAATAAATCTGGGGACTGTAAGCTGCAATATATTATATTTTGGTTCTTGGGTATAGCTATCCTTTAACTGTAGCTTGGCCTGCCTTAGGATCAAAGACAGTAAATGGGAGCAATGCTACTAAATGGGGTCCTAGGCAGGTTAACTCCGAAATGAGGACCAAGGTAGGTTAATACCCAAATGAGGACCTAGGTAGGTTAATACCCCAATGGGGACCTAGGCAGATTAATTCCCAAATGGGGACCTAGGTAGGTTAATACCCAAATGGGGACCTAGGCAGGTTAATGCCCAAATGGGGAACTAGCCAGGTTAATAATCAAATGGGGTCCTAGGCTGCTTAGAACCCAAATGGGATCCTAGGGAGGTTAACACCCAAATGGAGTCCTAGGCAGGTTAATACCCAAATGGGGTCCTAGGCAGGTTAACACCCAAATGGGGTCCTAGGCAGATTAATATAAAAAATGGGGACCTAGGCAGGTTAACACCCAAATTGGGACCTAGGCAGATTGATACTCAAATGGGGTCCTAGGCAGGTTAATAACCAAATGGGGTCCTAGGCAGGTTAATACCCAAATGGGGTCCTCGGCAGGTTAATACCCAAATGGGGACCTTGGCATGTTAATACTCAAATGAGGTCCTAGGCAGCTTAGAATCCAAATGGGGTCCTAGGCAGGTTAACACCCAAATGGGGTCCTAGGCAGGTTAATACCCAAATGGTATCCTAGGCAGGTTAACACCCAAATGGGGTCCTAGACAGGTTAATATTCAAATGGGGACCTAGGCAGGTTAATACCCAAGTAGGGTCCTAGGCAGGTTAATATTCAAATGGGGACCTAGACAGGTTAATACTCAAATGGGGACCTAGGCAGGTTAACACCCAAATGGGGACATAGGCAGGTTAACACCCAAATGGGGACCTAGGCAGGTTAATAACCAAATGGGGTCCTAAGTAGGTTAATACCCAAATGGGGTCCTAGGCAGGTGAATACCCAAATGGGATCCTAGGCAGGTGAATACCCAAATGGCGTCCTAGGCAGGTTAATATCCAAATGGGGACCTAGGCAGGTTAATACCCAAATGGGGACCGAGGCAGGTTAATAACCAAATGGGGACCTAGGCAGGTTAATACCCAAATGAGGTCCTAGGCAGGTTAATACTCAAATGGGGGCCTAGACAGGTTAATACCCAAATGGGGTCCTAAGCAGGTTAATACCCAAATGGGGACCTAGGCAGGGTAATACCCAATCCATCCACTTGCTTTAAACCATCACACCAACCCTGTTCACTGTTCACATATACCAGTGATTACTAAAAGAGTAAAGGCTTGTTCACAGCACAGCGCAAGCACATACTGGCGTATTTCTTTGAATTGTGTATGCTGTTACATGCTATGTGCTGCAGTGTGTTGTGTTTCAATGTGTAGCAGACATTACAGGGTGCTATGCTAAAGTTCAACCTATCTAGGACACAGCATTGCAGAACATTGGTGTGAACTGAAATCATAAGACATAAGAGGATTTTCCTTGTCTTTGCATTGGGCATTGCATGAATGAGCCCTAAAACAAAAATGTAAAAAAAATGTAAAAAGCACACGTATCCACACACTTAAAGTGGTATTTTGCTAAAATAAAAAAAAAAGATGTTATACTTACCTGCTCTGGGCAACGATATTGCACAAAAGGGTCCCTTACCCCCCTCATTGGTGGTCACCTGCTGGCACTGTTCGCTCCTTCCTCCGTGTGCCCTCCCCCCTCAGCAAAGGCAGTGCTAAGGAGGCACTTATGCAAGTGCACTCCCAGGCAGGGCTGTGTGCATCTAAAGACACACACAGGGATGGTAAGCCACGCCCCTTCTCTCTCCTCACAGCAGTTTAACTGGCAGCAGCTAGAGCCAATGGTTCCCTCAGTTTCTCATGGGCGACCAGTGAGAGGAGAGGTGCTTCAGGTACAATGGCGAGAGGAGTCTGGTATGTGTTTAGACAGGGAACAGTTAAAAATCGCTTCTAAGCGCAAACACTTATAAACGCGGTTAACCGTGTTTACAAGCGTTTACAAGCGATTGGCATTTGAAATGCCGGTAAAATCTACTCCTGAACGCAAGTTTGGTGCGTTCAAAAAAAACGACTGTAAACTCAACTGCCTGTAAACGACAATGTGTACATGGACACATAGGAAAACATTAGGGTGAGTTCAGGGGCTACTGAAAAAAAACGCAGAAAAGCTCCTGAACGTGAGTTTATCAGCTGCAGTGTACATGGAGCCTTTACACCTTCTGCATCTCCCCTTTGAACCCTAATGTATTGTAAGCTCTTTAGCCTCCTATATTAATACTCCTGGATGTATACCCTAATAGAATAGATGCTTTTCCACCTTCTGAATTGCTGCCATATACAGTGCTGTGAAAAGGTATTTGCCCCTTCCTGATTTTTTTTGCATATTTGTCACACCTCATTCATCAAACACATTTTAATATTACAGAAAGATAACCCTAGTAAACATAAAATGTAGTTTTTAAATGATGATTTAATTTTATTAAGGGAAAAAAAGCTGTCCAAACATGCCTTGTCCTATGTGAAAAAGTAATTGCCCCCTTAAACTAATAACTGGTTGTGCCACCCTTGGCAGCAAACAACTGCAATCAAGCATTTGCGATAACTAGTTATGAGTCTTCCATATCTCTGTGATGGAATTTTGGCTCACTCTTCTTTGCAGAATTATTTTATTTCAGCCACGTTGGAGGGTTTTTCGAGCATCAATGGCCTGTTTAAGGTCATGCCACAGCATCTCAATCGGATTTAAGTCTGGACTTTGACTAGGCCACTCCAAAACCTTAATTTTGTCTTTTTTGAGCCATTCAGTGGTAGACTTACTTGTGGGTTTTGGATCATTGTCCTTCTGCATAACCCAAGTGCGCTTGAGCTTGAGGGAGGTCATTAACTGATGGCTGGACATTATCTGAATTCATGGTTCCATCGATTATGGCAAGTTGTCCAGGTCCTAAAGATGCAAAGCAGCCACAGACCATCACACTACTACCAACATGTTTGACTGTTGGTTTGATGTTCTTTTTATGAAATGCCGTGTACGTTTTACGCCAGATGTAATGGGATGCACACCTCCCAAAAAGTTAAACTTTTGGCTCATAAGTCCACAGAATATTTGCTCAAAAGTCTTGAGGATAATCAAGATTTTTTTGGGCAAATGTGAGACGAGTCTTTTTGTTTTTTTTGCTTAGCAGTGGCTTTCGCCTTGAAACTCTCCCATGAAAACCATTTTTGCCCAGTCTCTTTGTTGAATCAAGAACACTGACCTTAACTGAGACAAGTGAGGCCTGCAGTTGTTTGGATGTTGTCCTGGGTTCTTTTATGACCTCTTGGATGAGCCATTGTTGTGGTCCAGGGCCGACTGACAACTTATGGGGCCCCCGGGCAATAGGGGATCATGGGGCCCCTGTGTCCTTGCCCACACTCAAACTACACCCAAAAAAGCCTATGAAAAAGGTACCAGGGGCATCTCATGGGGCCCCCTACTGACCCTGGGCCCTTGGGCAGTGCCCGATTACCTGAATGGTCAGTCCGCCCCTGTTGTGGTCTTGGAGTCATTTTGGTAGACCGGCCACTCTTGGGAAGGTTCAGCAATGTTCCAAGTTTTTTCCATTTGTGGATAATGGCTCTTACCATGGTTTCCTTAGAAATGGCTTTATAACCCTTTCCAGTCTGATACATGTCAATTACTTTGTTTCTCATCTGTTCTTGAATTTCTTTAGATTGCGGCATAATGTGTTGCATTTTGAGATCTTTTACGTGAGGCAACTTCTATTTAAGTGATTTTGTGATCCAACAGGTCTGGCAGTAATCTTGCCTGGGTGGGCAAGTGAAATGTAAGTCAACTTTCCAAAATACACTGCTCAAAAAAATTAAAGGAACACTCTGAAAACACATCAGTTCTCAATAGGGAAAAATATCGTGCTGGATATCGATACTGATATGAACTGGGTAATGTGTTATGAATGTAAGGATGCCCCATCATTTGATGGGAATGAAAATTATCTACCAACAGAGGACTGAATTCAGAGACACCTCAAAAATCAAAGTGAAAAAATTATGCAGCAGGCTAGTTCATTTTGCTGAATGTTTATTGCAGCAACTCAAAATGGTACTCAGTAGTTTGTATGGCCCCCACGTTCTTGTATGCATGTCTGACAATGTCGGGGCATGCTCCTAATGAGATGATGGATGGTGTCCTGGGGTATTTCCTCCCAGATCTGGACCAGGGCATCACTGAGCTCCTGGATAGTCTGAGGTGCAACCTGGCAGCATCGGATGGACCCAAACATGATATCCCAGAGGTGTTCTATTGGATTTAGGTCAGGCGAGCATGGGGCCATTCAATGGTATCAGTTCCTTCACCCTCCAAGAACTGCCTGCATACTCTTGCCACATGAGGCCGGGCATTGTCATGCACCAGGAACCAAGAACCCACTGTACCAGCGTAGGATCTGACAATAGCTCTATGGTGCCGGGTAGTGAGCACAGGGCCCACTAGAGCATGTCGGGCCCTCAGGCCACCCTCATGAAGTCTGTTTCTGACTGTTTGATCAGAAACATTCACACCAGTGGCCTGTTAAAGGTCATTTTGTAGGGCTCTGGCAGTGCTCATCCTGTTCCTCCTTGCACAAAGGAGCAGATATCGGTCCTGCTGATGGGTTAAGGACCTTCTACGGCCCGATCCAGCTCTCATAGAGTAACTGCTTGTCTCCTGGAATCTCCTCCATGCTCTTGAGACTGTGCTGGTAGACACAGCAAACCTTCTGGCAATGGCATGTATTGATGTGCCATCCTGGAGGAGCTGGCCTGCCTGTGCAACCTCTGTAGGGTCCAGATATCGCCTCATGCTACCAGTAGTGACACTGACCCTAACCAAATGCAAAACTACTGAAAAACAGTCAGAAAATGATGAGTAGGGAAAAAAATGTCAGTGGCCTTCACCTGTAAAACCATTCCTGTTTTGGAGTCATCTCATTGTTGTTCATCTAGTGCACCTGTTGTTAATTTCATTAACACCAAAGCAGCTGAAACTGATTAACAACCCCCTCTGCTACTTATCTAACCAGATCAATATCCCAGGAGTGTAATTCACTTGATGCTACTCTGCTTAAAAATTGTTCCTTTAATTTTTTTGAGCAGGTTATGTAGTTAATCACAGTTCATTCATGATTTACCAAAGGGGGGGGGGGCAATTCCTTTTGAACATAGTGCCAGGCACATTTGGACAGCCTTTTTCTCTTAATAAATGAAATTATCATTTAAAAACTGCATTTTGTGTTTACTCGGGTTATCTTTGTGTAATATTAAAATTTGTTTGATGATCTGAATTTGGTAAGTGTCACATATATGCAAAAAAAAAAAATCAGGAAGTGGGCAAATACCTTACCAGATTATCTTTTATGCCTTCTCAATCTTTCCCTTGTACATGAATAGATTGTAAGCTCTTGCACCTTTCGTTTCCTTCCCTTATAGAGTGTTTCTGACCCCTAAGAAAACTGTCTGGACATCCAGGCACCAGGAGGTGATTGCTGTGCAGTGCCAGCACAAAATTAGAAATATTTTTCTTTTTATTACTTCTGGTTTTCTTCAAACTCAACAGCGCCAGACTTGCCCTCCCATCTGTGGTACTGGTCGGGCTTTTGTATTTCAACTTCTTTGTTGAATATAATAGCAGTTCCAGCCTCCATCAAGAAATGCTTGAAATACCAATGCTGCAAGAACATAGTTTAAACAGAAACACTGTACTGTAATCATAATAGCCTTCCATCATCCATCACCACTCATTCCGCCTTCACCAATATCTGCGTATTGCGTATTTATGAAGCTTAATCGCACCATAATATAGTTACACTCCCATTTAGATAATCAGAAGTTCAGCCCTGCATTCAGAGTATAGTTTAGACTTTACAGTAAGCCTACCATCATTTCTTCCATTTGCAATGCCCATGTCAAATAACTATGAAAGGCCTCCCTTTACTAAATCATACATCTTATGTGCAGAAATAAACATTTCTAAAAAAGCTGACATTATAATGTAGATGAATGGTTTTTAGGGATACTTCGGGCTTGTTCACATCAGGTACAGTGAGGTGTGTTGGGTTACGTTGATCAACACAGGCTAAATGTAAGGACCAGGGGTGGACTGACAACTCATGGGGCCCCCGGGCAATAGGGGATCATGGGGCCCCTGTGTCCTTGCACAAACTCAAATTAGCCTATGAAATAGAAACCAGGGGCATCTCATGGGGCCCCCTACTGACCCCGAGCCCTCGGCAGAGCCCAGGTTTCTAAATGGTCAGTCCGCCCCTGGTAAGGACTGATAGCCAGGGGCTATCGACAACAATTGTTTTCTATGTGTGCTGCTCGTAAGCAGGGCCCTGATTAATCACCAGCAATCGTAGGAATGCACCAATTTTTTGGATCTGCGAGTACGAGTACTGATGCTTTGCAGTGCGATTTGCATCAATACAAAATGTATAGACACAAATTGATCCACTAAGGCTCCATGTACATGGGACACTTCTGAATGGTGGAAACTGACTGCTGGAAAACGTAGGTTGAAAACCGTCTGTTTAGCCACGTTTGTATACCGCGTTTATGAGCGTTTGCGTTTAGAAGCGTTTTTTAAAGATGACCTCAGGAGAGCTTCCAAAATGCCCAGAATGCACTGAAAAATAGTAAAAAAATAACTATTTCAGACATTTTGAGAGAAATAGAGCAGAAGCAGGAAGAGCAGTATTTGTTGAGATTAGCTGTTTTTTTTTTTTCGGTGGTGTTTGGATGTGTTCCAGCTCATTTCTATGCAGAAACTATTGCAGCAGTGTCTAACATATTTTCTTTCATGCAAAACCTCAAAGTATGGTTTACCAGGTCCATTTGAGTACCGGGAAAATGCTTTGCATGCATTTTTCATGATGAAAAAAAGGCTCTGGACAGCATCTGGAAATGGAAGAGTTAAAATTTTCAAACGCTTATAAACAAGGTTAGTTGTATAAACAAACGTGAGTTTATCAGCTGCAGTGTACATGAGCCCTAAGATTAGCATGCAATATGAGCAGGAATGCGATTCCTGTCCAAATCACATGCGGTTTCCTCACTGCTCTTGTGTGTACCCAGCCTTGTCATAGCCTGAGTTCACACGGGAGCGGTGCAGGGAGGTTTCCCACAGCGGAGAGTAGGAGAGAAGGGCATGTGGGGATATATACCATGGAGGCAGGTGCTTTGTATTCTCAGCTGTAGGAGAGAAGAGAAAGCTGTGGGGATTTGAAATCCCCACAGCTTTCTCTCCTCTCCTTGAAGGGATGACATTTCTGGCTAGAGGGCTTTTGATTGGTCAGAACCGTCACATGGATGGTACTGACCAATCAGAAGATGTTTAGCTTATATTGTCATCCCTGCAAGGAGAGGAGAGAAAGCTGCTTGACGGGTCTGGGGATTTGAAAACCCCATGGCTTTCTCTTCTCTCTTTGCAGAGATGATAGTTTGGGTTAGATGGCTTTTGATTGGTCAGAACCAGGGGCAGACAGACAACCCATGGGGCCCCTGGGCAATAGGGGATCATGGGGCCCCTGTGTCTTTGCCCAAACTCAAAAAAGCCTATGAAAAAGGTACCAGGGGCATCTAATGGGGCCCCCTACTGATCCCGGACCCGAGTGCCCGAGTTTCCAAATGGTCAGTGTGCCCCTGGTCAGAACCATCCATTTGATGGTGCTGACCAATCAAAAGCCCTCTAGCCCGAACTGTCAACCCTGCAAGGAGAAGAGAGAAAGCTGCGGGGATTTCAAATCCCCACAGTTTTCTCTCCTCTTTACAGCTGAGAATCTGGAGCATCTGCCTCCATAGTATACATCCCCACATGTCCACTCTCTGCTCAGCATGGGATCGGTGCAGGAAGGTTTCCCACACTGCTCCTGTGTGAACTCAGGCTATGAAAAACCTGGGTTGACAAAGGAGCCGTGGGGAAATCACATGCAATTTGGAGAGGAATCACAGTTCTTTGTGGTGCAATTTGCACCCCAAAGTATTGGTTTCCGGTATTGGGAGCATTTTCATGAGTACTCATGAAAATACTCAATACTGGCACCGATACTGGTATTGGTATTGGTGCATCCCTAGTTAGTGGTCATATAAAAATGCTAAATGTATTAACACAGAACACAGGTGTCAAACTGGCAGCCCTCCAGCTGTTGCCAAACAACAAGTCCCATGGGGAATTGCAAAATTGACAGTTACAAGCATGACTCCCAAAGGCAGAGGCATGATGGGACTTGTAGTTTCACAACAGCTGGAGGGCCGCCAGTTTGACACCCCTGTGATAGAAGATATAAACAGTTGCATATTTACAAGTAGAAAACCCAGCTTATAAAATATGTAAACCCAACATTTCATATTCCTGATATGTGCCTGCTGTGGCATGTACTTACCTGAAAAAGTAATCTGTTTTCCTTGTATTGCTTCCTTTGGATTAAATCCCTGGTGTTCCTGCCAGTACCTTTGCTTTCCTTTTAGCAACTGACCACACTAGTCATAAGTGCCCAGGGTGGCCAGTTTTCTGGCTGTGCTGGGAACTCAGTGTGCTCTCCTCCAATGATCAGATCACTGATCCAGGACCTCACAATCCAGGAGGACCTCAAAACAAGGAGGTGTGACACTTTCCACAATGTGCCCATGGCTTTTACAGCTTGGGCAGATGGGTGCAAGTGTTTTGCTCACACCACAGTGGCACATGGCACACCACTCCTGTTGCATCACCCGCAGGCACATGTCCACCATTGTTCCCCTACTCACGAATACTGATATCCAGGGCCTAACCCCACTCTTTTCCAGGGAAACCTAAACATATAGCCACTATCTTCACACAGTCCGATAGAATGTCACGCACTTTAGCTATTCTGCACTCCCTCCTTGACTAAACCTTCCGGCACAGATTCAAAGGACAAGGCCAACATATCCTCATCATGCAGTGATGTGCCCCATCCTGCTGACTGCGCCAAGTGTAACCAAGGCCCTGATTCTCTACTAGTATTGGTCATGCTGGCCAAGGGTCCCTCTAACTGTGCTACTGTTACAGGAATGAGCTGAGATACCATGCACCTGTACATAGTTACATAGTTAGTCTGGCTGAAAAAAGACAAAAGTCCATCCAGTTCAACCATTAAAAAAAGTTATAATCCTATACCCACAGTTGATCTAGAGGAAGGCAATCGGATATTCCCTGGATCAACTTTACCTATAAATGTTAGTATCCAGTTATATTCTGTGTATCTAAGAAAGAATCCAGGACATTTTTAAAGCAATCCACTGAGCTGGCCAGAACCAACTCTTGAGGGAGTCTATTCCACATTTTCACAGCGCTCACTGTGAAGAAACCTTTCCGTGTTTGGAGATTAGCATGGGGAACTTTTTATTCTTGTACTGTAATATAAACAGAGTGCCAAGGTTCTCCATAGTACAGAAGTACAGCACCTCATCTTTCCACCAGTCATCTGCAAACATGTTATGTTCAAGTTCAAGCTTACCACAGGGATGCCAACAGCACTTCCACCTTCTTCTGCTGTAGGTTCCCCAAGATCAGGGGCGGACTGGCCATTTGGAAACTCGGGCACTGCCCGAGGGCCTGGGGTCAGTAGGGGGCCCCAAGAGATGCCCCTGGTACCTTTTTCATAGGCTTTTTTGAGTTTGGGCAAGGACACAGGGGCCCCATGATCCCCTATTGCCCAGGGGCCCCATGAGTACTCAGTCTGCCCCTGCCCAAGATGGTCTCTCATTGGAGGCCTACTCTTGGCCTGTCCCAATGGGCGTACTTCAACATTACACTGCAACGACTGATCCATGTACAGGACAGAATGAATGGGGCCACGTATCGTGAGATTTTGAGTGCAAACCTCCTTCCATTAGGAAGGACATTGAAGATGAAACGTGGCTGGGTCTTCCAACATGACAATGATCCCAAACATACCACCCAGGCAACGAAGGAGTGGCTTCATAAGAAGCATTTCAAGGTCCTGGAGTGGCCTAGCCAGTCTCCAGATCTCAACCCCATAGAAAACCTTTGGAGGGAGTTGAAAGTCTGTGTTGCTCAGCGACAGCCCCAAAACATCACTGCTCTAGAGGAGATCTGAATGGAGGAATGGGCCAATGTACCAGCAACAGTGTGTGCCAACCTTGTGAAGACTAACAGGAAACGTTTGACCTCTGTCATTGCCAACAAAGGATATATAACAAAGTATTGAGATGAACTTTTGATATTGACCAAATACTTATTTTCCACCGTAATTTTCAAATAAATTCTTTCCAAATCAGCCAATGTGATTGTCTGGATTTTTTTCCTCATTTTGTCTCTCATAGTTGAGGTCTACCTATGATGCCAATTACAGACCTCTCTCATCTTTTTAAGTGGGAGAACTTGCACAATTGGTGGCTGACTAAATACTTTTTTGCCCCACTGTAAGTGCAAGATATTACAACGCAACGTGCCTTTCATACTACAAAAAAAAAAACAAAAGTGATCATTTTGACACTTGATATAGTCTGTTATAAAAAAAAATGCATTTAAAAATGCAGTTCACTGTGCAGAAAAAGAAGTGCAACACATTAAAAAAAAGCACGTCAATGCACATTAATGTGCATGGTTTTTCTGTGTGTTTCTCTGTGTGTTGTGGTGTGAATGAGCCGTTAGTCACGTCTGTCAGCTCTTAATAACTCAATTCAGTGCCTCCAGCACAAGTAGTAGACTAATATTGGTAAGACAACTCTGACCTCTGCTGACCACATGAGGGATTGGCATAGTAAAGACTGCAAACATAAGCAAAGGTTAGTTAGGGCACGTCCACGCCACAACGAGCAATAATGTGTGTAATGGTGACCTATGGAGGCGCACTGTATGTGTATTGCCAATTATTGTTAATTGGGATGCAGTGCACTGTAGCCCCACTGCGCTATATCAAGCCGCATTGCACAGATGTGATTACTTTTGCGTGGTGTGTTTTAAAAATGAAGTACAGCCTATTACTTCCTGACTTGAGATGTGTTATTCAATAATCCACCACTTGCCCTCCTGAGGATTTACCCCCCTTCCTGACCAGGCCATTTTTTGCGTTACAGCGCTTTGTTACTTTAACTGACAACTGCACAGTCATGCAACGCTGCACCCAAATGAAATGTATTATTATTATTATTATTATACAGGATTTATATAGCGCCAACAGTTTGCTCAGCGCTTTACAATATAAAGGGAGACAATACAGCAACAATACAGATCAATACAAGAGGGATAGGAGGGCCTGATCCTGGGAGCTTACAATCTAAAAGTAGCCTTTTTTTGCCCACAAATAGAGCTTTTTTTTGGTGGTATTTGATCGCCTTTGCGGTTTTTATTAAAAAAAAAAATAAATAAAATTAATTATATATATATATATATATATATATATATATATATATATATACACATACAGGGGCGGACTGACCATTCGAGCATTCGGCACTGCCCGAGGGCCCGGGGTCAGTAGGGGGCCCCATGAAATGCCCCTGGTACCTTTTATAGGCTTTTTTGGGTGTGCTTTGAATGTGGGCAAGGACACAGGGGCCCCATGATCCCCTATTGCCCGGGGGCCCCACGAGTTGTCAGTCTTCCCCTGTATATATATATATCTATCAAGAAAATTTTTTTATTTTTTTTAAAGAAAAAAAAGGACAATTTTAAATATATATATATATATATATATATATATATATATATATATATAAAAATATATATGACTTTTTGCTATAAAACATATCCAATAAAAAAAGGACAATTTTAAATATATATATATATATTTGACTTTTTGCTATAAAACATATCCAAAAAATAAAAAAAAAATTATTCATAAATTTAGGCTAAAATGTATTCTGCTACATGTTTTTGCTAAAATAAAATCTCAATACATGTAAAGTAATTGGTTTGCATGAAAGTTATAGCGCCTACAAATGACGGTATATATACAGGAATTTAAATTTTTTTTTTAATACTAGTAATGTCGGCGATCAGCAACTTATAGCGTGACTACGGCTGGCATTTTGACACTGGGTGGGAACTGACTAACTGCCACTGACATCCCCAGTGACACTAATACAGTGATCAGAGCTAATAAAAAGGACTGACACTGTACTAATGACACTGGGCAGGAAGGGGTTAACATATGGGGCAATCAAAGGGTTAACTGTGTGCTGTGTGTGTTTCACATTATGCGCTGTGTGCTGTTTTACTGTGTAAGCATGCTGCTGTGTATTGCTCTGCTATGCAAAGCAATACAAAGCAGCATGCTGGTTCTGACAGGGGAGAAATCTGTGTTTACATGTCAGTGTTGCTCGGTGATCGCCGGGTGCCGGCGGGGAATCTCCAGCCAGGACTCGGTGATCGACAGCTGTAGCCACCAGTGGCAACGCGGATAGGGTGGGGCGTGCCAGGAAATGTGAAACCACGTATATATACATGATTTTGCGCAGCCCTGCCACCCTGTAGTAGTACTTCTGCTATAAGGTGGTCGGGAAGCGGTTAAAGGGATTGTCATTCTGTCACTCTTTTCTCTCTCAGTTGTCCCCCTTTTTGGTCTGATGTGTACACCTCTATCAATAAATGTATTATTTATTACCAAAACGTTTTATAATACATTAAACTTCATCCATCCTCTAAATGTTTGCATTTATTATTTTAATAGGCATAGAGATTTTAACCCTTTTTTGTTTTAAATATCCATTTTCCCTGGTCAATGTAACTGGTGATGTGTCCTTTGCCTACATAGTTTGTGCCAAAAGATGTACCTCTTTCTTTCATTTCAGGAAAGATGGATGTATGCCTATACAAGTTCATTGTAGGACATTATCGTTTATCTAACATCAGAGATAATCTAACCCAGTGGTCCCCAAACTGTATTTCAGGGACCGGATGCGGCCCTTTTTCTTGCCTTTATCAGGCACCATTCCTCCCACTGATACAAGGCACTATTCTTTCTACTGACACCAACAATGGGGAATAATTCCTGTCACTGATACTAACAATATGGCACTATTATTACCACTAACACCAATGATGGGGAACTAGTCCTTCCCTTGATACCAACAATGGGGAAGTATTCCTCCCACTGACACCAATGATGGGGCACTATTCCTTCCCTTGATACCAACAATGGGGAGGTATTCCTCCCACTGACACCAATGATGGGGAACTAGTCCTTCCCTTGATACCAACAATGGGGAAGTATTCCTCCCACTGACACCAATGAGGGGGCACTATTCCTTCCCTTGATACCAACAATGGGGAAGTATTCCTTCCACTGACACCAATGAGGGGGCACTATTCCTTCCCTTGATACCAATAATGGGGAAGTATTCCTCCCACTGACACCAATGAGGGGGCATAATTACTTCCCTTGATACCAACAATGGGGAAGTATCCCTGTGCCTGCGTGGGTTTCCTCTGGGTACTCCAGTTTCCTCCCACACTCCAAAGACATGCTGGTAGATTAATTGGATCCTGTCTAAATTGGCCCTAGTATGTGTATGTATGAATGTGAGTTAGGGACCTTAGATTGTACGTCCCTTGAGGCTTAGGGACTGATGTGAATGTACAATATAGATGTAAAGTGCTGCGTAAATTGATGACGCTATATAAGTACCTGAAATAAATAAATATTCCTCCCACTGACACCAATGATGGAGAACTATTCCTTCCCTTGATACCAACAATGGGGAAGTATTCCTCCCACTGACACCAATGATGGGGCACTGTTCCTTCCCTTGATACCAACAATGGGGAGGTATTCCTCCCACTGACACCAATGATGGGGCACTGTTCCTTCCCTTGATACCAACAATGGGGAGGTATTCCTCCCACTGACACCAATGATGGGGCACTGTTCCTTCCCTTGATACCAACAATGGGGAGGTATTCCTCCCACTGACACCAATGATGGGGCACTATTCCTTCCCTTGATACCAACAATGGGGAAGTATTCCTTCCACTGACACCAATGAGGGGGCACTATTCCTTCCCTTGATACCAACAATGGGGAAGTATTCCTTCCACTGACACCAATGAGGGGGCACTATTCCTTCCCTTGATACCAACAATGGGGAAGTATTCCTTCCACTGACACCAATGAGGGGGCACTATTCCTTCCCTTGATACAAATAATGGGGAAGTATTCCTCCCACTGACACCAATGAGGGGGCAAAATTACTTCCCTTGATACCAACAATGGGGAAGTATCCCTGTGCCTGCGTGGGTTTCCTCCGGGTACTCCGGTTTCCTCCCACACTCCAAAGACATGCTGGTAGGTGAATTGGCTCCTGTCTAAATTGTCCCTAGTATGTGTATGTATGAATGTGAGTTAGGGACCTTAGATTGTACACCCCTTGAGGGTTAGGGACTGATGTGAATGCACAATATATGTATGTAAAGCGCTGCGTAAATTGATGATGCTATATAAGTACCTGAAATAAATAAATAAATATTCCTCCCACTGACACCAATGATGGGGCACTATTCCTTCCCTTGATACCAAAAATGGGGAAGTATTCCTTCCACTGACACCAATGAGGGGGCACTATTCGTTCCCTTAATACCAACAATGGGGAAGTATTCCTCATACTGACACCAATGATGGAGAACTATTCCTTCCCTTGATACCAACAATGGGGACGTATTCCTCCCACTGACACCAATGATGGGGCACTGTTCCTTCCCTTGATACCAACAATGGGGAGGTATTCCTCCCACTGACACCAATGATGGGGCACTATTCCTTCCCTTGATACCAACAATGGGGAGGTATTCCTCCCACTGACACCAATGATGGAGAACTAGTCCTTCCCTTGATACCAACAATGGGGAAGTATTCCTCCCACTGACACCAATGAGGGGGCACTATTCCTTCCCTTGATACCAGCAATGGGGAAGTATTCCTCCCACTGACACCAATGAGGGGGCACTACTCCTTCCCTTGATACCAACAATGGGGAAGTATTCCTCCCACTGACACCAATGAGGGGGCACTATTCCTTCCCTTGATACCAACAATGGGGAAGTATTCCTCCCAATGACACCAATGAGGGGGCACTACTCCTTCCCTTGATACCAACAATGGGGAAGTATTCCTCCCACTGACACCAATGAGGGGGCACTACTCCTTCCCTTGACACCAACAATGGGGAAGTATTCCTCCCACTTACACCAATGGGGAAGGATTCCCACCACTGACACTATTCCTTCCATTGATACCAACAATGGGGAGGTATTCCTCCCATTGACACCAATGATGGGGCATTATTTACTCCCATTGGCACCAGGGCATTTTCTACTCAGGCTGACCACACTCTGGCCCCCCTAAAGTCTGAAGTACAGTAAACTGGCCCTTTGTTTAGTAAGTTTGGAGACCCCAATTTAACCCAATGTGCCATTTAACCTCTTCCTACGTACAATGCAATCTCATTGTGAATACAATAATATCAATAATATTTTCCCTATATCCATAGGGATACAAAAATATCCATATTATATCCATCAATATTATCCATAATCCATAATATCATAGATCCATGCAATCTAACCTCCAAAGTAACTTCATCACACATCTGAAGAAATTGAATCAGACCTTGTTCACAATTGTGCCAGGGGGACACTGGTGGTTCTCTACTGTTTAATAAAAAAAAATTAAGAAAAAAAAAGATGGTTGAGCCATGGGTTTAACACTGGACCCCCGCCCCTCCCAACTGCCCACCTCAAGCTACAAGGGCAGCCAGACAGGGAGGTACACATGATGCAACAGTGATGCTATGCTCTGTGGATTACGTCTAAAATTATATCCCATATTGCAATCAGAAGGCAGTAAACAAACAACCTATTTATGTGAATGGGGCCACAACCTCCCTGCAACCAACTGCAATGCACACAGTTGAGGGGTAGTGAAGTGGGCTTTAAAACAGGAAGTGGGAAAACAACATATCGCCTACCAGCCACCTGTTAACCACCCGTTGAAAAGCATTCACCACAGATGGCTTTTCAGAGGGGTGAAAAGCTTGCTGCAGGTGTGAATGAGCCCTATTAAGGTCTATGTTAAAGGTCTTTTGTTTGCTTCTGATCAGGGGCGGACTGACCATTTGGAAACTCGGGCACTGTCCGAGAGCCCGGGGTCAGTAGGGGGCCCAATGAGATGCGCCCCTGGTACCTTTTTCATAGGCTTTTGTGAGTTTGGGCAAGGACACAGGGGCCCCATGAATCCCCTATTGTCCGGGGGCCCCATGAGTTGTCAGTCTGCCCCTGCTTCTGATGGTGTTTGCACTCCTATACAGATCTATGGGAATTCAAAACTTGCTTGAAGCAGGTCAAGAGCAGGTCAGAGGGAGATCAACTGCAGGTCAAATGCACTTGTCAATGAATTCTGATTGATCAGAAAAATCCAAAAGATTCTATAAATGATTATTTTAAGTCCTTTATACATTTTGACATATTAGGGGTAGATTTACTAAAACTGCAGCACTCAGAATCTTGTACAGCTGTGCATGGGAGCCAATCAGCTTCTAACTTCAGCTGGGTCAATTAAGCTTTGGTAATAAATCCTGGAATCTGATTGGTTTCTATGCAGAGCTGCATCAGATTTTGCACTCTCCAGTTTTAGTAAATCAACCCAATTGTCTAAGCCCTGATGAAGGGATATTTTTGGTGGGGTTCCCCTTAAAAGTCCTACCATGCCTGAAGGGCCTTTTGGATGCAGAAAAAAAGCAACTGAAACACATATAGTGTGAACTGGCCCTTTTAGAATTAACTAATTAAACAGTCTAATTAAAAGAAAATAAACAAATAAATAAACAAACAGATACCGTAAATAAACAAGAAGTAGAAGTAGCAATCCAAATAAAAAATAATAATAAATCCATAAGTAAACAAATGTTAGGGTGGCACAGTGGCTTAGTGGTTAGCACTTTTGCCTTGCAGTAATTGGGTCATGGGTTCAATTCCCAACCATGGTGCCTCCTGCATTGAGTTTGCATGTTCTCCCTGTGTTCACGCAGGTTTCCTCCGAGTACTCCGGTTTCCTCCCACACTCCAAAGACATGCTGGTAGGTTAATTGGCTCTTGTCTAAATTGTCCTAGTTTCATCCCTGGCCACGCGGGATCTCCTGCATGGTAGGGGTTGGGGAAAGACCTGGCAACCTACCCTGTAAAATAATTGCTAAGAGAATTCATGGAAAAAGTCGCTTATGAGTGACGGTCCATGCAATCGCCAAGGGTCGGATACGACTGAATAGGGCAGCACAGTGGCTAAATGGTTAGCACTTCCGCCTGGCAGTTCTAGAGTCATTGTTTCAAATCCCAACCATGGCACCATCTGCCTGGAGTTTACATGTTCTCCCTGTGCCTGTGTGGGTTTCATCTGGGTACTCCGGTTTCCTCCCACACTCCAAAGACATGCTGGTAGGTTAATTGGCTCCTGTCTAAATTGTTCCTAGTATGTGTATGTATGTATGAGTTAGGGACCTTAGATTGTACACTCCTTGAGGGTTAGGGACTGATGTGAATGTACAATATATATGTAAAGTGCTGCGTAAATTGACGGCGCTATATAAGTACCTGAAATAAATAAATAGATAGAAACAAATGTTAAATAAAATACAGAATACAGTTTTAGAACAGCCCACATGGTGGCGCCAATGCCCTATCAGTTTTCAACCTAAAAGGAGAGCCAGGCTAACAAATTCTGCAATGTAGCAAACTGAAAAAAACCCTCAAAATTTAGTTACAAAGTATTATTTTATATATATATATTACTTGAAAGACAAATTAATTTAAAGACAAAGTGATACAGCCCAGTTGTTTGTAAAGACTCATATGACACTAGGCTCAGTTCACACTGTCTCAACTTGGGATCCGACTTGTGAGCCTCCCGAGTCGCATGACATGTGAAATCCCATGTTAGTCTTAATTAGCATTACTGAAGTCGCTCTGACTTTAGAAAAGGTTCCTGTACTACTTCAAGGCGACGTCTATCTGATTTGTGCCCATGGACTTTAATGGAAGTCGCCTCCAAGTTGGATCCTCATCTATGTTGATGTGTTTTGGATCCGGCATTACAGGAAGTTTACCCAGGGAAAGTCGCATGGCATGGAAAGTCGTACATCAAGTCGCATCAGTCATACTGAAGTCACCAGCAAATTTCCAGGAACTAGGGTTGCCTCCTCATCTGCTTTAATCCGCACACATATTAATAACACAGGTTCTGAGGCTGAATTAATGCAGATAAGGCACTAAGTGAGCTTAATCACCACCTTAATCAGCCACAGAACCTACGTAATTAATACATGTTCAGGTTTAAAGGGATGAGGTGGCAGCCCTACCAGGAAGTTGCCTGGCAAAGTCGCATTTTAAGTCACCTGACTTTCAGGTCGCAGTAGTGTGAACCGATGCTAAGGCCTGGTTCACATCTATGCAGTTTGCCTTTGATCCTTCGCTGCAGCGGTGTGTTTTTGCAACGCGTTTTCTATGCATTTTGAATTTTTATGCTTTTATGCTTTTGTTTTCTGCAAAAGTCATCAAACACATAGGTGTGAACCAGGCCTAATGCAGGTCATAGACAGGTCATTTATTGGCCGATTTTTCGTCCACGCGAAAAATTGGCCGATACTCATTCCGTTAGTGGGGCCCACCCATCAGCCGTTCTTCGTGGATTGTCTCGTTTACTTTTATCGGTCATGCTGGAAAATCCACGAAAAACCTCCGTTTTTTGTGTACGATGGTGGTAGTATCAGCAACGGCGCCAAACGATTTTTCGTTTATCGGCCGACAATTCGGCCGATAAATGGCCCTTCTATGGCCTGCCTAAGACTTTATATACACATGCAGCAAAGGAGCTGTATAGACAGAAGGGCCCGACTGACAACTCATGGGGCCCCCGGGCAATAGGGGATCATGGGGCCCCTGTGTCCTTGCCCAAACTCAAAAAAGCCTATGAAAAAAGTACCAGGGGCATCTCATGGGGCCCCCTACTGACCCCGGGCCCTCGGGCAGTGCCTGAGTTTCCAAATGGTCAGTCCACCCCTAATAGACAGGTAGCTGATCTGTGTTTTTACTGCCCCCTCTGACCGCCTACCTACAAGCTCACATGACAGGTGCTCAAGTTCATACACATGGTTCAATCATGTCATGATGCTGCAAATTTTATAGAGCATGTTGTGTTTGGCAGGAGGTCCTCCATTGAAGATGTGGTTTAGCTTGTTATTTTAATGTAAAAAAAAAAACAAAGTAAAAAAAAAGTAATTCAGAGGTAGTAGTATCACTTCCTTAACCACTTGCCCTCCTGAGGATTTACCCCCTTCCTGACCAGGCCATTTTTTGCGATAGGGCACAGCGTTACTTTAACTAACAATTGCGCGATCATGCAACGCTGCATCCAAATTAAATTTACGTCCTTTTTTCCCCCCACGAATTTGATCACCTGTGCGGTTTTTATCTTTTGCACTAAAAAAAAAAGTGATAATTTTGAGAAAAAAACTATATTTTTTACTTTTTGCTATTAAACATCTCCAGTAAAGAAATGTTAAAAATCTAATTTCATCATAAATTTAGGCCAAAATGTATTCTGCTACATGTCTGCTAAAAAATCCCAATACATGTAAATTAATTGGTTTATGTGAACGTTATAGCGTTTACATATGGTATATACACCCTGTTCCAAATTATTATGCAAATTATATTTTTCTCATTTACCTAAATAATTGATGTAAATAACAGTCAGCATAATTCTCATGTTATCAACTATTAAGAGTACAATTCACATTTTATTGAACAAACCTCCTAATGATAACAGGATTTTTTTTAAACATAAAAACACTTCCAATGCTCTGTTCCAAATTATTCTGCACAGTAAGTTTCAAAACACTTTATAGGTTGTAAAGAACTGAAAATTGTCATTTGTTGTGTTTGCAGCATATTTACTGAAATCAAAAGCTATTTCAATCAAACTTTTAACAACATTTTAACTTTTAACAACATTTTAACAGGTCACGTTACATTTTAACATAGGACCCCTTATTTGATAGCAGCATCACAAGTCTTGCATCCATTGAACTTGTGAGTTTTTGGACAGTTTCTGCTTGAATTTGTTTGCAAGATGTCAGAATAGCCTCCCAGAGCTGCTGTTTGGATGTAAACTTCCTCCCAGCCTCATAGATCTTTTGCTTGAGGATGCTCCAAAGGTTCTCAATAGGATTGAGGTCAGGGGAGGATGGAGGCCACACCATGACTTTCTCTCCTTTTATCCCCATAACAGCCATTGATGCAGAGGTATTCTTTGCAGCATGAGATGGTGCATTGTCATGCATGAAGATGATTTTATTACGGAAAGCATAGTTCTTCCTTCTGTACCAGGGAAGAAAGTGGTCAGTCATAAACTCCACATACTTTGCAGAGGTCATCTTTACACCTTCGGGGACCCTAAAGGGGCCGACCAGCTCTGTTCCCATGATTCCGGCCCAAAACATGACTCCACCACCGCCTTGCTGATGTCGCAGCCTTGTTGGAACAGGGTGGCTGTCCACCAACCATCCACTACTCCATCCATCTGGACCATCTAGGGTTGCACGGCACTCATCAGTGAACAGGACTGTTTGAAACTCAGTCTTCATGTATTTTTCTGCCCAATGCAGCCATTTCTGCTTGTGAGCATTGGTTATTGGTGGCTGAATAGAAGGTTTATGCACAGCTGCAAGACTCTGGAGGACTCTACACCTTGATGTCCGTGGGACTCCAGAGGCACCAGCAGCTTCAAATATCTGTTTGCTGCTATGTAATGGTATTTTAGCAGCTGCTCTCTTGATCCAATGCAGGATCTGGCAGAAATCTTCCTCAATGTGCCTTTATCTGCACAAACCCGTCTGTGCTCTGAATCAGCCACAAATTTCTTAATAGTGCGATGATCACGCTTACGTTTTCGTGAAATATCTAATGTTTTCATACCTCGTCCAAGGCATTGAACTATTTCACTCTTTTCGGCAGCAGAGAGATCCTTTTTCTTCCCCATATTGCTTGAAAATGGTGCTCTGCTTAATAATGTGGAACACCCTCCTTTAGTAGTTTTTCCTTAAATTGGGTTCACCGGCCAATCTAATCATCACAGGTGTCCGAGATTGTTTTCAGTGATCAAAAGAGCCCTGACACACAATGCCATCCATGAGTTACACTGAAAAACAAATTATTTCATCTTTGTGACACCTAAATAGAATTTGCATAATAATTTGGAAAGTGGTGTATACTTGGCTTTTTTTTTGTTAAATATTTTTACTAGTAATGGTGGCGATCAGCAACTTATAGCGGGACTGCAGCAGGCATTCTGACACTGGAGGGGAACTGATTTGGTGTCCCTGACATCCCCAGTGACACCAATACAGTGATCAGTGCTAAAAAAAGCACTGACACTACTAATGGCACTGGGCAGGAAGGGTTAACATGAGGGGCGATCCCCTCCCAGTCCCGCACTCTCGGTTTAAGTCACTGTTTGCCGCCATTACTAGTAAAAAAGAAAAAAATCCAGTATATATACCGCCATTTGCAAAAAATAAAAAACGCACTGAAAGGAAGCTCAATTTGTACGAAAAAAAGGACGTAAATGTAATTTGGGTGCAGTGTTGCATGACCGTGCAATTTTCAGTTAAAATAACGCAGCGCCATATTGCAAAAAAATGGCCTGGTCAGAAAAGGGCATTAATCCTCTGGAGAGAAAGTGGTTAAGGGCCAGTTCACACTACAAAAATGCACTCTGGATCAGGGGTGGACTGACCATTTGGAAACTCGGGCACTGCCCGAGGACCCGGGGTCAGTAGGGGGCCCCATGAGATGCCCCTGGTACCTTTTTCATAGGCTTTTTTGAGTTTGGGCAAGGACACAGGGGCCCCATGATCCCCTATTGCCTGGGGGCTCATGAGTTGTCAGTCCGCCCCTGCTCTGGATGCATTCTGGATACGTTTTTGCTTACAGTTTACACCACATGCAGTTCCAGTGCAGTTTTGATGCAGTTTTCTATGTTCCAGTATGGTTCTGTGCAGAAAAAATGCAGCATGTTCTACTTTTTTTTTCTGCACCAGAAACTGACTGCACTAGTGTGAACCAGGGCCATTGGAATACATGGAAAACAATATGCAAGCATTTTTGATGCAGAAAAAAAGTGCACTGAATTGCATCTAGTGTGAACTAGCCCTAAATCCATTTTTATGCAAATAGTAAGCATACCTGAATTTGTCTTCAACCTTCATGTATTCCTCTGTGCGGAAGAACTGAAATATAGGAAGTAATAATGGCCAATCAGGTGTGTTGGCATGGAACATGCTGATGGGAGGAATGAGAAGAGGAGTGAGTGTACTTTTGGAATGCTGCTCCTTCAGAGCTTGATGTTGACCAAGCTTTATTCCACAAATGCAGCAGAGAAATAGTCCAAATTGATCGTGCTGTCTGGCAGGGCTGTGTAAATCTCAGGACTGGACTGACAGAAATATCAATCCTTTTGGCAGGTAAGGCAGCTTCCTTATATTCAGGGCTTTTTTTTCTCAGAGAATAGGTGCCGGCACTCTCCCCTCTAACTGAGCCTTTGTCCCTTACGCACCTCTGAGAACCATCCCTTGGTTTCACCCCTATTCACTTCCTAGTACCACCCAGTTTAGACCCCCCCCCTCAACAATGGACTCTGCAATAAAATACCACCCCAGCAAGAACAGATCTCCCAGCAGCCATCATTAATAGATCCTCCAGCAGCCAGCAACAGAAGACCTTTCAATAGATCCCTTTCAACAATTGATCCCCAGCAACATGGAACCCCCCCCCCCACCAGCAACAATATACCCCCATACAAAAAAATGATCCCCTCCAGTGACAATAGATCGCCCGGCATCAATAGACCTTCCAGAACACCCCAGCACCCCTTGCCATTACATACAGTACATTCAGGTCTGGAGGTGCTGCGTATTGCGTTCCCCCGCATTCCCGCTGAAAAAAAAGCCCTGCTTATATGTACGAGAGCAGGGCAAAGCAACAGACTCATTTGTTATCATCCCAGTGCAAGTGCCTAGCGATTGGCTGATCAGATATTAAATGCTGTCAGATGGGGGCAGGGAGAGAGTGGTCTCCAGTGATGACATGAGTGCAGTGCAGTATACTGATAATCATTTAGGACTGGTTCACACCTATGCATGTTGTAATCTGCTGTGGGAAAAAAACCATCCCTGACTCTTACCAAAAATGCAGCGGCTGAAAACACATGGATGTGAACATGTCTCAGAGGAAAGCATGTTTAGTAGACTGTAGTGCGTTTCTGCAAAAAGCACTAGAAAATGCTTAGATGTGAACCAGGCCTTATGGCTCAATAGACCTTCTAAGGCACTAGTCTCCAAACCTCCAAACTGCAGCCCTGGGGCCAAATGTGACCCTTTACTTGCTTTTGTCTGGTCCTTGAGGCATTGTTCCTGCCACTGACACAAACAGTGTCAGCCAAGACACCAACAATGGGGTACTATTCCTTCCACTGACACCAACGATGGGGTATAATTCCTTCCACTGACACCAATGATGGGGCATAATTCCTTCCACTGACACCAATGATGGGGCATAATTCCTTCCACTGACACCAGCGATGGGGCATAATTCCTTCCACTGACACCAGCGATGGGCATAATTCCTTCCACTGACACCAATGATGGGGCATAATTCCTTCCACAGACACCAATGATGGGGCATAATTCCTTCCACTGACACCAATGATGGGGCATAATTCCTTCCACTGACACCAATGATGGGGCATAATTCCTTCCACTGACACCAATGATGGGGCATAATTCCTTCAACTGACACCAACGATGGGGCATAATTCCTTCCACTGACACCAACGATGGTGCATAATTCCTTCCACTGACACCAACAATGGGTTATAATTCCTTCCACTGACACCAACGATCTTGCATAATTCGTTCCACTGACACCAATGATGGGGCATAATTCCTTCCACTGACACCAACAATGGGGTATAATTCCTTCCACTGACACCAACGATGGGGTATAATTCCTATCACTGACACCAACGATGGTGCAAAATTCCTTCCACTGACACCAACGATGGTGCAAAATTCCTTCCACTGACACCAACGATGGTGCAAAATTCCTTCCACTGACACCAATGATGGGGTATAATTCCTTCCACTGACACCAACGATGGGGCATAATTCCTTCCACTGACACCAATGATGGGGCATAATTCCTTCCACTGACACCAGCGATGGGGCATAATTCCTTCCACTGACAGCAAAAAAATGGGGCATAATTCCTTCCACTGACACCAAGGATGGGGCATAATTCATTTCACTGACACCAACGATGGGGCATAATTCCTTCCACTGACACCAACGATGGGGCATAATTCCTTCCACTGACAGCAAAAAAATGGGGCATAATTCCTTCCACTGACACCAATGATGGGGCATAATTCCTTCCACTGACACCAACGATGGGGCATAATTCCTTCCACTGACACCAACGATGGGGCATAATTCCTTCCACTGACAGCAAAAAAATGGAGCACCATTCTTCCCACTGACACCAACTATTTATCCCCTTAATACAAAAGATCGGGCATTGTTTACTCCCACTGAGCACAGTCCCCCCCCCCCCCCCCAAAAAAAAAAGCTTGAAGGACAGTAAACTGGCCCTTTTTATAGAAAGTTTGGAGACCCCTGTTCTAAGGCAAAGTTTTGCCACAGGATCTCAAGTGTGACTTTATCCATCAGTCAGGAAGGGATGGCATGAGATAGTTGGCTGAGGGGGTAGACATTGGACATGCAGTATTAGCAGTTATACTATCCAGTAATAGCTGCTAACAATCCATGTATGGGACCAAAGTGAGATGGATATATTATCATTCTTAGTCTATTGGCATTTAAAGTATTTGTGTGTTACTAATGTATATTTAGCTGTTTGGTTGGAGTTACCCCATAAACGATCCTCCCTTGAGAGTGTATTTGGAGACATTTAAATGCTGGAAGATAAAGAACATACATTACATCCACATGATTAGCCACGTAAGATGTGACATTTATGTAGCCTTTAAATATGCACAATAGATAGTATGAATGTCATTAACCACAGCTCGGTGTAATCCAGATAAGTAAAGCAATTAGTGATGAATTTAAGAAGTGTAGAGGCATCAAGTATACGTGATATCAGCCACCAGCATTCAGCCCATTTCCAGGGTGAGTGTTGTACTGTAAAAGAATAGGAGACTTAAAGTGAACCTGTCATACCTACAAATATACAGATTCCTGTCTGTCTGATGAGGACCCTGACCCAGACATACTCTATCAAAGTTACAATCCCCTAATAAATCACAAAAATAAAGCTCGAGGACTGCTTACTGACTCCTGGATGCAAGTCTATGTGAAAATGCATGTTGCCTGGCTGTGCAGGACTATAGGGGGACCCAAAACTTCAGCGACTCCTAAGGGGGAAGTGCTACAAGTAAGTCTAGACTTAGAAAATAGTGAAGCCATTAGATCAGAGGTGTGGTGATTGTAATATATAATGTATGATGCAACACTCATATTTAATGTATATAATACAGTTTCTTTACAAGTTCATTACATTTTAGATCAAGAATGTAAGGATAAGTTCACTTTTTTACCGTTTTAGGGTGGAGCATGTAACATGGGCAGCACAGTGGCTAAATGGTTAGCACTTCCACCTGGCAGTACTAGGATCATTGGTTCGAATCCCAACCACAGCATCACCTGCCTGGAGTTTGCATGTTCTCTCTGTGCCTGTGTGGGTTTCCTCTGGGTACTCCAGTTTCCTCCAACAATCCAAAGATATGCTGGTAGGTTAATTGGCTCCTGTCTAATGGGGCCCTATCATGTGTATGTATGAATGTGAGTTAGGGACCTTAGATTGTACACCCCTTGAGGGTCAGGGACTGATGTGAATGTACAATATATATATGTAAAGTGCTGCATAAAGTGACAGCACTATATAAGTACCTGAGATAAATAAATAAATGTTCACATAGCCAAAACTGCAGCTGCCACCCTCCTGCTGTCTGACATTATATGAGGAAAAGTTTCCCTGTACTATCTATCAGATTTGAAAACAGTGTGGCTGTGCAGGGCTCCTCCCACACAGCCCCTGTCACTCATTCACAGAGATCTGTGAATGTGTGCCTACAAGTCCCGGCAGTTGTCGGCTTGTAGTTCTCAATGAACTTTCTTGGTGCTGTGGTAGTTACCTGTCAGAATATGTGCTTGGCCGTACATTCCATACAGCAAGCAGATATTCTGACAGGTCTGCAGGAGACCTGCATGGCATCGGCGATCTACTGATCGCTGCTGCAATACTTTAGAGGCTTCTTCGGACAAAAATAATAAATGCACATTTTTTTTACCTGCAAAAAAAATGTGCATTCACTATGTTTCAAAAAAATCTTTACAATTCTGTGCTATGGTATATGCAATTAGAAAAATATAACCCACACAAGCAGCCACCACAATACTGCAGGCAACAATATAAACATAAAATTGGTAAAATGAGTGCAGCGCTTCAAATATTCATTAAATAAACTTAAAAGGAAAGAAATATTAGGAATAAGCCCCTCTCGTATTCAAAAATATAAATATACCACAAAATATAAAGGCGGGGTAATCTAATAGTGAGCTCAAAGAACGCACCTTTTAATGGTGTGGGCGTAAAACAAAAAATAATATATAGCAAAAAGAGTAGTAGTTGCCAGAAGCAAACTACCAAAGTAGGTAATGAACACCCAAGCAATTTAGCTCATATGTAAAATCACATATTTTTATTAATCCTATGTAGGGAAAAAGAATAATATCCGTGGATAGTGACACATACAATTACTGAATACACATTAAAAACAATGAAAGAAAAGCAATCCGGATTGCAACATAAATATATTTTAGTGGTATTCACTGAAAAATATATGATTTTACATATGAGCTACATTGCTTGGGTGTTCATTACCTACTTTGGTAGTTTGCTTCTGGCAACTACTACTCTTTTTGCAATAAGCCCCTCTCCCCTGGATCCACAGCACTGCTATAGATGTCTCAAATGGCCGGAAGGAGAAGATAGAAAAAGTCCTTCACCATCACCAAACACACTGCCTCTTACCGGATCATGTTGACCCCCAGTTACGGATGGGTCAAAATGCACTGTATGAAACCCAAAAAGAAAGCTGTGGATCTGAGTACTCTTTGATTCCAAATCTTCACATCAAAATGAGCTTGAGGGCAAACCTAATAGTCTCTGCTTCTGCTCTGGATGAAATCCAGCAGATCCTGCATGAAAGGTCATGTGATTCAATTCTGTTACTACTTCCTGGAAACACCCCTTTGTAAGATCTCCCAGTCCTCCATTTGGGGTTTCTGACCCAGCTAGCAGGGACAAGAAGTACCTGTCTGTCACAGCAGAACCTCGGCACTGCATCTCACCTCTCCTGGGTCTCTCTCCACGGACTGCTGTGCTCTCCGGTGTCTCCCCTCCAGTGGCATCCCGAGGCAGGTGCGGGGTGTGGTCCGCACCGGGTGACACTGACCACACGGGGTGACACTGGACCCACTCCACAAAAAGGTAAGTTGTAAAGCAAGCCGACAATCCCTGCAGGATGGATCCGATCCATCTTGCGGGGATCGTCGGCTTTCTTTACAACTTACCTTTTCTTGGAGCGGGTCCGGTGTCACCCCGTATAGGTTGCATGCCGACGAACCTGTGGGGATCGTCGGCATACAACCTATACGGGGTGACACCGGACCCGCTCCAAGAAAAGGTAAGTTGTAAAGAAAGCTGACGATCCCCGCAGGATGGATCGGATCTGCGGACTGAGCATAATGGATCGAAATCCGATCCATTATGCTCAATCCGCAGATCTGATCCATTCTGCGGGGATCGTTGGAGGGGGTGTCACCAAGTGTTACTGCACCGGGTGACACCAACCCTAGGGACGCCTCTGCTCCCCTCAGCTCTAGCAGATCCCTCCTGTCTGCTCCCCAGACATATAGGGGTTTATTTACTAAAGCTGGAGAGTCCAAAATCAGACTCCCTTCTGCATAGAAACCAATCAGCTTCTAACCTCAGCTTGTTCAATGAAGCTTTGGCAATGAAACCTGGAAGCTGATTGGTTTCTATGCAGAAGGGAGTCTGATTTTGCACTCTCCAGCTTTAGTAAATAAACCCCATATTGTCTTCAAATATTTGAAACACCGCACTTATTTTACCATTTATTATGTTTGTTCAAAAGGTGAACTTATCCTTTAAGACACAAAACAAAAGCATTCCATGACTGTGTGATAAAAGTCATTATAAGCAGGAAGAACTAATATAGAACTTGTATCCAGAGAAATCTGAATATTATGAAGCAATTAATAAGGAGGCATATCAAAACATGGGAACTGGGGTTATTGAATAATATCTGATCTATATCCACTGTCAGATCTGGTATGTTCACCTTTGGCTTCTCATCGTTGGTTTGGTTCTTTCTGGTGCTGAAGATTCAACATCACAAATGTTGGGCATGATTACCTTCTGTGTCATCCACTCATCACACCCGAACAATTAAATTAATCACACTTCAAGTTGTAATAGTCATTTACTGAACCTTAAAAAGCAATTTCAGGCTGAAAGCAATCAGTGAGCTACAAAAGAGATCCAGAAAACCCGGCTTCTTACTAAAGTTATGCCCCGTGCACACGATAAGAAAATCATATGAAAAATTTTGTGGACCCACTGATTGAACGATTTTCTCTTTGTCGATGAGCAAAATCTTTTAACCGATAACGATATTGCGAACGAAAAAAAATCCGGTTGAACAATAGTGAAAAATGTTGTCGTTTCGCATACGAACGACTGATTTTCGTACAAAAAAAATCTATCAAGCGCTATCACACATGAGCAAAAACAGAAGATGACCCGGATGTTTATGTCCAAGGAATCTTCGTAAACACGAACGAAAAATCCAAATGTTAAAAGAAGATTGGCCTAATGAGATCATGGAACCAGAATTCTGCAGATTATATTTTATGTATCACTATTTATGTATATAGGTCATGTAATAAACGATATTATACTCATTGCTGGTAATCGTTGTGTATATCGCTCGTTCTGGCCGGAAGGGCGTGGCTACAAGGTCACACACACACTGCATCACTTCCACTTGTACGGAAGACTTCAACACTATGTATTGCCTGACGAACAATTTTTTCAGATTGGTTAATGTGGGCCATGATTTCAACCAACAAACGAACGCCTCTCGATCGTCGGATGACCGATTGGTCGATTTTCTAATCGTGTATTCCCACCTTTAGGCTGGCCATACATTATACAATTTTCTTGAGAATTTTTCTGTTGATTTACCAAAAATAATATAATGATAAAATGATATAATATTAGGGCAAACCTAAACACTTTCAATTGTATCCAATTAAGCAGGCCCTTTCACTACATAGTTGAAGGTAAATCTAAAGGAAATTGGGCAGAAAATTGTATAGTGTATGGCCAGCCTTAGGAAGTTCTCTCCATTTAAATCCATCAGAGTTTTGTGTAGTCCACTGCAGCCAAATTCAACAGAACACATCTCAAGGTCATTGGGAATGTAACCTATGTTGGGTAACTGCCACTGTTCTGTCCCCACATGAAGGCGAATGAAGGTATATCTGATAATGGCTGTGTAACTTCCTACCTTCGTATCCAAGCAGTGGAGCAGACCGGACCGGCAGATGTTCAGGTTAGATGGATCCAAACGTATACACGGGAATGAAATCAGCGTGGGTTTATTTGGTCCAAAATACAGCGACAAACAGTGATACAATACTGTAAGGTAGTAGAGGTATTGATGCTGTCCTGCGATATCTTTCCTGAGGCTAACTGCTGGTCAAAAACTGATGCCTTCACAAGCCCAGGGTATTGAATGTCCTGTCACACAGCTATAAAGCAGATAAAATGGCTGCAGGAAGTGACCAGAACCAAGGCTTGCCTAAAACCACGCCCAGCAGAGAAAACACTTACTAGCTATAACAAAGGCATGCAGCATGCAAATTCTGGCCAGCAGATGGCAGCAACAGATCAAGACATAGAAACAAACATGGTGAAATAAGAATTGGTGATACAATGCACAGTTAAATAACAAATATGAGGAGAACAGCACACTCCCCGTCTGAAATTCCATAAGGGATTTCACTATGACGAATGTCCATAAAATATAAAACAACCTGTAACAAAGAACATGTTAGAATGCAATAAACATAATAATATAGTAGATTCCGAGTTGGAATAGAGAAGAACCACAAAGTTCAAGTTCAGTAGAGTTCACCCAGCAGGAATGTTCTCGATGGGTAGTATCAAAATGAGTTCATTAATTGGCCTTGCGAATATTTTAAGCTCACCCTTTCTGAAGATCTTCAACTCCACTTTACGGACCTTGCCATCCTTGCTAGGAAGAACCTTTGTAATTAGTCCCATAGGCCAGTCAATCCGTACGGTATGTTGCTCCTTCATTAACACGAGGTCACCTTCTTTTAGGTTCGGTTTGTGGTGTTGCCACTTTCTTCTTCCTTGAAGAATATTGAGATACTCCTTTCGCCACCTGTTCCAGAAGTAATCAGCTAGGTATTGTACACGTTTCCAGTGTTTTTGGTAGATATTCGCATGAGTAAATTCTCCACTAGGCATTAGCGTAATCTCAGTTTTTTGGGTAAGTAGGATAGCTGGAGTCAGTACGGCTGGTGTTTCAGGATCCATAGATACTGGCACGAGGGGTCTAGAATTGATGATGGCTGAAACTTCAGCGAGAAGGGTGACTAGAGTCTCATGTGTGAGTCTTGAAGAGTTTACATCCATCAACATAGAATTCAAGATGTTGCGTGAGATGCCGATCATTCTCTCCCAGGAGCCCCCCATGTGGGAACTATGAGGAGGATTGAAAATCCAGGTGCAACCCTTTTCCGCCAAGTGATCTTGAATGGATTTGGTGTCTATGTTCAGTTCTCTACAGGCTCCAATGAAGTTGCTTCCACGGTCAGACCTCAACTGTTTCACTGGTCCTCTGATTGCAAAGAACCGTCTTAAGGCATTAATAAGGCTGGATGTGTCCATGGATTCTATGACCTCTAAGTGAACGGCTCGCACACTCATGCAAGTAAATAGTACAGCCCAACGCTTACTGTTTACGTGACCGCCACGGGTCCTGCGTGCGGACACCATCCATGGCCCGAAGACGTCTAGGCCAACGTAGGTGAAAGGCGGCTCTGTACATAGTCTGTCCGCAGGCAAATCAGCCATTTGTTGGTGTAGTTGTTTTCCTCTAGCTTTGCGACAGTGAACACAGTCATGCAGTACTTGGGCCAGACGTCTTTTCATACCTATAATCCAAAGGCCAGCAGACCGTAACTTGCCCTCAGTGATTTGCCTGCCCTGGTGTTCAGTCTTTTTGTGGTAGTGTCGGATCAGCAAGACGGTGATATGGTGTTTGCTGGGAATGATGAGAGGATTTTGTTCTGCAACTCTTAGGTGGGCTTGATTCAAACGACCACCAACTCTGAGCAAGCCAAAACTGTCAATAACTGGATTTAAGTTGGCAAGAGGGCTTTTTATTGGAATCTGCTGTTTGTTGTATAAGCACTTCCATTCTACATTGAATTCCTCTTGTTGGACGTGACGTATTATGAGGGACTCACTATGAGAGATGTTCTCCGCAGAGAAGGGTTTATGGCAGACGTGCCAACCGTGACAATCCTTATCTTTGTGAGTATTGTGATAACATTCCGCAATGTGCACTAACCTTGCGATAGTCCTGACGAGTCTCATCCAACTGGAGAAATGTTCAAAGCGCTGGCTACCGAGGCTGGAGATTTGCTTTGTTCCAGTGACCAATACACTGACTTCAGCGCGGATTTCTGGATCATTATCCGGATCCTGGATGCTGAAAACTTCCTGTACACAATCGTCCGCCTGTTTTAGCAGAAACTCCGGACCTGTAAGCCAAGTAGAGTTAGTAAAGGAACCTACAGACATAGGTCTAGTGGCATGATCTGCTGGATTAAGTTCGGATGGTACATAGTACCATTGTTCAGGTTTGGAGGACCTCCTGATTCTCTCTATGCGGTTACTGACGTAAACATAAAATCGTCTCGTCTGATTGTAGATGTAACCTAATACGACCTTACTGTCCGTGTAATACTGAACTTCATCTATGTTGACACCTAGTTCTTCTTGTATGAAGTCTGCAATCTCCACTGCTAATACAGTCCCACAGAGTTCAAGTCTGGGAATAGTATGATCAGGCTTGGGAGCTAACTTAGCCTTACCAAAGACGAATCCAACGTGATTTTGCTTTTGGGTTCTGTGACCTTCAGATAGGCGACCGCTGCTATGGCCTCTGTGGAGGCGTCCGAGAACACGTGGAGTTCCTTCTTTACGCTAGAAGTAAGTGAGGTTTTAATATAGCATCTTGGGATGTGGATCTCATCCAAAGCACACAAAGATTGCTTCCAGGCTTCCCATTTTTGCTCTTTATCAGAGGGAAGTGGGGTATCCCAATCCTTGATGGTTTCAGAAAGTTGTCTCAGTAGGGATTTACCTTGTATGACGATGGGCGCTACAAATCCCAGCGGATCAAATAGGCTGTTTACCACTGATAGGACACCACGTTTTGTGAATGGCTTGTCTGCACAACTTATTTGAAAACCAAAGGAGTCAGCCGAGAGATCCCATCTGAGGCCCAAGCTCCTCTGCACAGGTGGACTGTCCAGTCCCAGGTTAATGTCTTTGAATCCAGGTGCATGATCACCTCGCTCGAAGGCTCTCATTACGGTTAGGCTGTTTGAAGCAATTTTGTGTAGTCTAAGGTTAGCTTGGTACAACATATTTTGAGTCCTTTTGAGCAGATCGATAGCCGCTTCTTCAGTTGGTAGCGATTTGAGCCCATCATCCACGTAGAAGTCTTTTTCCACAAAGTCTTTGGCATCTGTACCATACTCAGATTCCCCCTCTATTGCAGTTCTCCGAAGCCCGTAAGTCGCTACGGCTGGTGAAGGGCTGTTTCCAAACACATGTACCCTCATACGATACTCCATCATCTCTGCGTTGGTGTCATTGTCCTTGTACCACAGAAACCTGAGGAAATTCCGGTGGTCCTCTCGGACTACAAAACAATGGAACATATGTTCAATGTCAGCAGTGATGGCGACAAGCTCTTTCCTGAATCTCATCAGCACTCCGACTAGGTTATTAGTCAGATTAGGACCTGTGAGAAGAATATCGTTAAGAGATACACCTTGATGTTTGGCGCTTGAATCAAAGACAACCCTAATTTGATTAGGTTTTCGTGGATGATATACTCCGAATGAAGGCAAGTACCAGCACTCGTCGTTCTTCCTTAAGGATGGAGCTGGTTCTGCATGGTTGTTACGGAATATTTTATCCATAAAGGCAGCGATGTGTTCTCTCATTTCAGGCTTGCTGTTCATGGTACGCTGAAGAGAGTTAAATCTAGACAGAGCTTGTTCCCGGTTGTTCGGGAGTCTTACCCTGGTAGCTCGGAAGGGTAATGGAGAAACCCAGTGATTGGTTTCGTCTTTAAAGAACTCACTGTCCATTATCTTGACAAATTCTCTGTCCTCTACTGACAAGGCTACTTTATCGTCGTCCTTGGTTGTATGAAAGACTGATCTCCCCAAGTTGTCGGCAAAGAGGGGAGTAATGACGTCAGGTGGTTGTATGAGGCCTGGAGACTTCTCCTTCACCTCATAGTGATGAGGACACGGCTTAATGCAAGTTGTGCGTCCATCTGCACGCACGTACGTTTTGAAAGAGTCAATTCCTGGTTGATCTAAGCATACATTTCCTATGATTACCCATCCCAAGTCCAGTCTCTGGGCGTATGGTGCATAGTCAGGACCATTACACTGTTGACGCACCTTGTGTACCCTTAGATTGTCTCTGCCGAGCAGGAGTAGAATCTCGGCGTTGATGTTTATAGGTGGGATAACGTTGGCTAGGTGCCTTAGGTGAGGTTGGTGAACTGCAGCTTCTGGGGTAGGAATCTCATCCCTATGGTTGGGTATTTGATCGCATTCGATCAGCGTCGGTAAGGGTATTTCCGTATCCCCACTGACTGGAGAAGCGATGAATCCTTGTGCCCTTCTGCCGCTAGTCTCTATGCGGCCCGAGCAGGTGTTTAAGGTATAGGGTTCGAATGGTCCCTTTATTCCAAAGGCTTCAAAGAATTTAGGACCTGCTAGGGACCGGTTGCTTTGGTCGTCGATGATGGCATACATTTTTACTGCCTTTTCTGGTAGTCCCTCTGGGTAGACCTTGATTAGGCATATTCGGGCACAACATTTCTCACACTGGCCCTCCCCACATACATCCAAGCATGAGCAGGAAACAGCAGTCGCTGCATTAGCGTAATTTTGGGGCTCCCCGCCATGACTTGGAGCAGGACTGGTGGTGAATCTCTGGAGAGTGGGATTGGGTGCATAGCTGAGGCATGTCTTTCACTATGACACTCCTCACACTTGATGACAGATTTACAGTCCTTAGCCATGTGCTCCAATGAAGCGCAGCATCTGAAACATACCCCGAGCTCGGTGAGGATTTTCTTGCGCTCCAGTATGGTTTTGAATCTAAACCCTTTACATTTGTTCAGAGAGTGTGGTTTTTTATGAATGGGACATTCACGATTGAAGGTCTTATCTCCTGATGAGGTGGTGTACTGTTTACCCGTGGGTACTGCAGGAGATGGTAGGTTAGTCTTTCTAACACTCACGCTGCTCTTGAAGTCTCTGTGTTTATGCATGATGCTTTCATACCTTGACGATGATGTTGCTGAAGCTGTAGTGTTGAACCCCAGGAAGTCGAGGCTGGGGTCATTCCTCATCTGGGACTGTTCATCGATAAATCTACAGAAGTGAATAAATGGGGGAAAGGTGATGTCATGCTCTCTTTTGTACCTTGAGACTGATGCCGCCCACTTTTCTTGCAGACTGTATGGTAGCTTCACGACAATTGGGTTCACTCCATGAGCTGTATCCAGGTAGCAAAGCCCAGACAGACGAGGGTCACCCTTGGCAAGCTCCAGTTCCATGAGCAGATCACTTAAATCCTGAAGCTTCTGGACATCCTTGAGATTGATCCTTGGAACGTTCTGCAGTCTCTTGAATAGGGCCTTCTCTATTGCTTCTGCACTGCCGAAGGTACGTTCGAGTCTCTGCCAGGCGACAGCAAGACCTGCTTCTGCTTGTCCCACATAGACAGTTCTGAGGCTCTTGACACGATTTGTGGAGCCTGGGCCCAGCCATTTGATCAAGAGGTCAAACTCCTGCTCTGCGGTTAGGTTGAGGTTAGCGATGGCGGCCTTGAAGGTTGCCTTCCAAGCTCTGTAGCTCTCTGCACGGTCATCAAATTTTGAGAGACTGGTGTTGGTTAGCTCTCTGCTCACCATAAACCTGGCAAACTCAGACATATCTGATTTCTCACTGCTTGTTGCCATGATGACTTGTGATGCCCCTGGGGCGTATTGGCTGCCTGGTGTGAAGGGGTGAGATGCTTCCGGGTAGAATGATGTAGCTGCAGGGTTAAGCTTTCGTTTAGCCTCTGTATATTGTGATGACTGCTGCTTGAGCTGTGGAGGTAGGCCAGAAAACGCCTGATAGCGATCTTTCTGTAACAATCGTCCTTGAGAGGGCACTTCCAGGTAACGGTTATTAGGTTGCTCGGGTGCTGTGGGTGGCACTGGTACCGCAGGTAGAGCTGACTTGGAGGTTTCAGTGTTCTCGGCTTGGACGGTACTGCAAACTGGGGGTGGCGCAGATAACTGATTCAGTACATAGTCACTGGTGCGATCAACTGGATCATCTATCTCCTGTGGTAGCGAGCAGACTGGATCAAGACCTTGGCTCAATGCTTGCTCAAGTAGTCTTACTTTAGCTAATGCAATTTCCTCCTGCATCTCTGATTCGAAAATCTTTATTCGAGCCTCTGCTTCTGCCCTCTTGGCCTCTGCTTCTGCCTCTGCCCTCTTGGCCTCTGCTTCTGCCCTCTTGGCCTCTGCTTCTGCCTCTGCCCTCTTGGCCTCTGCCTCTGCTTCTGCCCTCTTGGCCTCTGCTTCTGCCCTCTTGGCCTCTGACTCTGCTTCTGCCCTCTTGGCCTCTGCCTCTGCTTCTGCCCTCTTGGCCTCTGCCTCTGCTTCTGCCCTCTTGGCCTCTGCCCTTGCAAGAGCTTCTTTTTCTGTGAAGGAGCGTCTCGCTTTGGATTGCTCTGCGTTTATGCGGGCCTCTAGTAATCTGTCGCTCAAGGCTGAGCTTCTTGAGCACGATGATCTGTATGACCGAGAGGAATGTTTAGATGAATTTGATCTGTGTGACTTAGTTTCTTGCAAATGCGAGATACGGAGTTCCGCTTTACCTTTAACATCCAGCACCATGACGTCTCTTTGTCTGGCTATTGATTCTGCCTTGCTCAGTTCTGATAGGGCTTCATCGATATTAGAGTCTTTTAGAAAGGTTATATACCTTGTGGACAGTCTCTTGTATCTTTCATGAGCTGTGTCCAGCCGCCCGATGGCAACTTGTAAGCTTGTGGCATCACCTGAGGAGGATTTAAGTCCGGACATGAGGGAGGAAACTCGTTCCCATTGTTCCTCCAGGTTATCACATAGCTCATCTTTCGTGGTGTGATAATTTTCAATGACTTTTACTGTCGGTTTCAGAGAGCGTCTTGGTCGTACGACTTGTTCTGCTGGAAGTGTGGATTCTGTTCCCTGCCCTTCATACCGATCAGTATCAGGTTGTATTTGCTTTAGTTCATCACTGGGGAACTGTGCAAAGTCCTTTTCGGCCATTTTGACTTAAGGTGCGCTGTCCCTTTAAGAAAATGAAGTTTTGAATTGGGCGCTGAAAATCGCAGCACGGCTCCGATAGGGCACTTTGATAAAATTTCTAAGATGTTTAGAGTGAATTGCGGGGTTTTGCGGGCCACAGCAATGTAAGGAGCGTGCATAAACAGTACTTCTATTATGCGAGGAAAAGTTAATATAGGACTTTAGGAATGGCTTGGCGAGTTGTGGAGGACTTCCAGGCGAGACTATAGATACTGCGTATGCGCAGTGCTTCCGCATAGGCTTGTGGAACGTGCACTGTAGCCGGGCAGATTTGCTGCAAGTGGGCCTGTTGCTAGGGAGATTCCTGAGTGTGGTACTGGACTCTGAGGGAATCTGTAGCAGGGTATGGACTTTAAGGCAGTTTTTGACTGTTCTGTCCCCACATGAAGGCGAATGAAGGTATATCTGATAATGGCTGTGTAACGTCCTACCTTCGTATCCAAGCAGTGGAGCAGACCGGACCGGCAGATGTTCAGGTTAGATGGATCCAAACGTATACACGGGAATGAAATCAGCGTGGGTTTATTTGGTCCAAAATACAGCGACAAACAGTGATACAATACTGTAAGGTAGTAGAGGTATTGATGCTGTCCTGCGATATCTTTCCTGAGGCTAACTGCTGGTCAAAAACTGATGCCTTCACAAGCCCAGGGTATTGAATGTCCTGTCACACAGCTATAAAGCAGATAAAATGGCTGCAGGAAGTGACCAGAACCAAGGCTTGCCTAAAACCACGCCCAGCAGAGAAAACACTTACTAGCTATAACAAAGGCATGCAGCATGCAAATTCTGGCCAGCAGATGGCAGCAACAGATCAAGACATAGAAACAAACATGGTGGAATAAGAATTGGTGATACAATGCACAGTTAAATAACAAATATGAGGAGATCAGCACAGCCACTATCTGCCTCTGCTTTCTGGATCACCAGATTCAAGATTTCAAAGGCAAAGCTGAATCTTCTTGGTGGCTGTGAAAAAAAATCTTCACATTCGATTTTTTTTTCACATTGGGTTTATTGTATGTGTCAGATAATGAGAAACCTGCAGTGGGTGTGTTTGAGAATTCCGCTTTTGTCAGGGTTCCCAGATCACCAGATTAAAGTGTTATTAAAACCAAGAACAATTTTTTTTAAATATTGCAGTTTACCAATCCTTTAATGTGGTGGCTGCATTAGTTTTCTTTTATTTTGGCTTTTTCTCCCTTTATTTTCACCTGATGATCTGCTTAGTAACACCCTTCCTTGTTTAGGGTTTCTGCACTCTGGATGGAGGAACGAAGGAGTCACTTTTGGACAGCAGCATTGTCAATTTGGGTAGAGGGTAGTGTTAGACTAGCAAATTTAGATGAACTCAACTGCCAAATTAAAGCTGAAATCTTTAACACTAACACTCTCTACACTTTATAAGCAGTTACAGCAACAGGTTTTTTTTATTTTGGGGTAGAGGTTTAACATAAATGAACAAAACCAAATCATTGTAAGCTGTCAGTGGTAAATGGTTTGTCTCAACCCTCTAATTGCCACTTTCGCTGGACAGCCTGGTCTGTTAAAGGAAGTTGAAAAATAATTGGCTGGATCATTGGGTGAAAATAAAGGAAAATAATAATAGAAGAAAAAAACTAAATCAGCCTCCATATGTGTAAAGGACTGGTAAGCTGCAATATATTACATTTTTGTTTTGGGGTTTAGTTAAATTTATTGAAGTGGATCTAAAATCAAACTAATAATGTAATATATTGCAGCATAGTTGTCCATGGTGTGGTGGAAGCATTCATTTTTCTTTTTCAAGCTTCTTTTGCTTTATTTTCACCTGGTAATCCTGCAAATTCCGCACTCCTGTCCCTGGGTGGCTATGTCACACCTCCACTGTATCTATGGAGGGAGCCATGGTTGTCACCCCAGGCTGCTTCCCTGATATGGACTACAACTATGTCTGTATTCTCTTCAACTTCATTACATGGGAGGCAGGGCAATAGGTAGTGTAGAGAAGATAGCTAGGAAGGAAGATATTTTTTGGTGCAGCTCACAGGACGCTACAAGGACAAGGCATTTCTGGCAGAATCAATAGGTATTTTCAGCATTTGCTGAAAATGTTCTTAGCTTGAAAAAAAAAAAGAAAACTAATGCAGCCACCACATTTACAGAGTGTAAACTGCAATAGATTGTATTTCTGTTCTTGCGTTTAGTTATCCTTTAAGGACAGAATAGGTGGGGTCGTCTGACACATTGCAGTCACGTCTGGATGAAAAATGAACAAACCAATATATGTAGGCTGTGTTCCATGCAGGGACGGACTGACAACTCATGGGGCCCCTGGGCAATAGGGGATCATGGGACCCCTATGTCCTTACCCAAACTCAAAAAAGTCTATGAAAAAGGTACCAGGGGCATCTCATGGGGCCCCCTACTGACCCCGGGCCCTCAGGCAGTGCCCGAGTTTCCAAATGGTCAGTCCGGCCCTGGTTCCATGCATACATTCTAAAGCTTAATATTTTATTTTGACTGGAGTGCTCTTTTTTTGTAACCCCTAAACTTATCCCTACCTGGATACGGCATCTATAGTTAACTATTAACAGACCAACTGCAAAACTGACCATACACCAGTAGTGGTTTGTTTAAATGAAAATAATTTATCGGGGCATTCAATAGTATCATTAAGGATTTGACAAATTTCGCATGAAAACCCTAAAAAATGTAATTTGCTTGTCATGGCTAAGGTGTAATATGTGTAATCGATTTTGGAATGCACATGCGGATCACAATAAGTATAAGTTTTTCCATACAAAAACCACATTCACAAATAGAATTTATTTTGTTCGAGAAAAATTTGATTGCTTTGACCCCAATAAACACTGGAAATTCAAATTAACATTCTGAAAACAACTTTTTCAAATTAAATTCTGCTATAGCTTCCATGAAGAAAAAGTAATCTTGAATGGAGGAAATGGACCTTTCATTCCTCTGCCCAATGTCCATTCATGGAACATTTTCATTAATAGTAGCAATAGAACAGCTTCTATGAGCAGAGGAGGGGGGGCGGAAAGGTCGGACCTAATTGGCACTCTTGATGAGTGCCTGTGACAGGCCAGCTGTTGTATTAGTCTCCATGCACACGGGGTGTTTTGATAACGCTGGTAACATTAGCTGTATAAAGTCACGTTAAAAATGTTTTTGAGCTTTTTTTAGCGTTTTTGCATTAGCATTTAGCGGCATTTTGCCACGTTTAGCTGCGTTTTCCCACGTTTTTCCGCATTTGCGTTTTTAGCATTTTTTTTTACCTAAAAATTATTTTTTTGGTTAAACAAAACATCCAAAAACTCTGGTTTGCAGCGTTTTACAGCTTTAGAGCATTTTTACAGCTAAAAACTCCTATAGAAACACACTAGTCCTGTGTTTTTTTCCAGCCAAAAAACATCCCTGCCTAAAAACGTTGATTACAGTCTATGTTTGCATGGACACATAGGATAACATGCTGGGGGGGTTTGCTAGCTGTAGAAAAAAACGTCAAAAGCCAAAAACAGCAGCTGTAAGGCTTGGTTCACATCTGTGCGGGTGGTGCTGCTGCGGATCCGCACAATAATCCGAGCAGCCGCACCACCCGCACAGAAGAATGCGGACCCATGGGTGGGTGCCATTAATTCTAATGGCACGCCACCCGCACTGGAAATCGCAACCGTACTGGGAACCGAGGTTACCGTGAGGGCTGCAGTTTCCAAAGAAGTGCAGGGATTTCTTCCCTGCGTGTCCCGGGGCACGGGAGTCCATTCAAATGAATGGGCTCTCGTGCCCGCGCAAAATGCGGCCCGCATGGCCGCATATATTTGAATGGGGGGTAAAAACGTCCAGTGTGCATAAGGACTTAGTCTTACAGCACCAGAAGAGTATGGTTGCAGGGGTATGGGAGGGCAGAGAACTTCTGATTTCAACCAAGAAAGCTGGCATCAGCATAAGGGTCGCTCCTCGTTAAATGTATGTATTTTCCCTTGTGTTAAAATGTAAAAAAAAAAACTGTACAAAAATGTAGGCTTTAGTATGTTAAAGATTTAATAAGATTTTTAATTGGATTTACATAAAGTTAAACTCAAGCAATGTCAGCAGTTTTGGATAAAGAAAAATGTCCTCACTTTATTGTAGCATACTACTATAATGTATGAAATAAACCTAAACCAACTTTGCAATGGCTTTCTAATCCAATAAGAAATAATCAATGTATGAAGTTATTTGTAGAAGAACCAAAGAATGTCTGTACAAACAAACCAGTATTTAGTACTAATTTCTTTTTAGTTTTGGATAGAGTGGGGAAGGGTCAGTTTTTCCGTGGCTAAGTGGTTAGCATTGCCACCTGGCAACACTAGGATAAGCCTGGAGTTTGTGCCTGTGCGGGTTTTCTCCCACACTCCAAAGACATGACGGTAGGTTAACTGGCTTCTGTCTAAATTGGCCATTTCATTTATATGTATGAATGTGAGTTAGGGACATTAAATTGTACGCTCCTTGAGGGTTAGGGACTGATGTGAATGTACAATATATATGTAAATTGACAGCGCTATATAAGTACCTGTCATACATAAATATGTTCCTGTTTGGTAGACATAGTTTCCATTTGACAGGTGCCAGAAAGAATAGGATGTAAGGGGTGATTTCTACAATGGAGACACAAACAGCAATAAAGGCATTGTAGTCAAGAATGTTCAGCATAGTGGTAGGCAACAGGTTGATCTCGATCAGGGGCGGACTGACAACTCATGGGGCCTCCAGGAAATAGGGGATCATGGGGCCCTTGTGTTCTTGCCCAAACTCAAAAAGCCTATGAAAAAGGTACCAGGGGCATCTCATGGGGCCCCCTACTGACCCCGGGCCCTAGGGCAGTGCCTGAGTTTCCAAATGGTCAGTCCGCCCCTGGTCTCGATCTACCCGTTCAACACAGCCATGTGATCTCACTGCCACCCTTATGACCTTCTCTTAGATTTGCTTTCTATCCTACATGCAGAGCTGAGCAAAGAAGCAGTTTCAAGAGTTTTTAGTTGTTCCATGTTGGTTCCAGAAATCTTTCTCTTGTGCCTATCCTAGAGGCTTGTATGTGATGTCATATATGAGCTTCTTAGGATGGATGTGAGCGGTAAATCAGAAGGGACCAGTGTGGCAGAACAGGTAACTATGTGTGTCACTCTTTCGCTTTCCTGTACTGCACGGCATATGAGGGGGAGGAACAGGAGGAAAGCAATTCTGATGTGGGACATCATGGTTTCACTGGGGGGACTTAATGCTGTTACTGGATATATGTGGTGGCACTGGGATGGACTTAATGGTGGCCCTGGGGTGACATGGTGGGGTGACAAGGTGGAACTCTGGGGACATATTGGTGGTGCTGGGAGTACTTATTCTATAATAATGAGAAGAACTATAACGGGAAGCAGGTTAATTGGGCACTATAATAATAAGGTGGAGGGGGGCCCATGACTACCAGTGTAAGAGGGAATGTTACTGGGGATGCACGATGCACTTTCTACACCCACTTTCATTTGGCCACACCAGCTTTAAAATGTGCCCTCACCAGGGATCTTTGGTTTCTTCAGTGTTTTTATGGTGGATCTCAATTTCTCTGCGTTGCCTCCTTTTAGAAAAAGAATAATGCTATACACATATAGTATAATGACACACATGGTAATTTGATCAAGAAATGTAGCAGTCTTGTGTTGTAGCATCAGACCATAGAAGAAAAATAGATGAACTCATGGGACCTTGATAACACTCTCTGGATAAACTGGTCATTACCCATCGATCATCCATAGAGAACATCAGCTCCCAACAACAGGTAGTGCTGCAAAAATAGAAATTAAAAAAATGCAGTCATTTGTTAAAGTGAACCAACAGGACATTGTGTACATGGGTGTTTTTTCAGTGCATTCTAGTTTCTTAGCTGCCATTTGCTTCAGGGTGAACAAAACCAACCTGATGCACATGACTGTATCTAGGAAACAGCTCTAGGAACATATGAATGATGACACCCTATTGTATAAGCTCTGACCCTTGTGTCATGTGATTATTTTAGTAAAAACTAATGCTAGAATGCACTGTAGGAGGTAACATGGGGCCAAGTGGCTAAACCAGGGTTTCTCAATTAGGTTCCTCCAGGAGATTGCCAGGGGTTCCTTGAGAAATTAGCAATTTTTACCTCTCAGGTAAGTTCTTACTTAGCAATCTGTAAGCTGGTAATTCTTCCCAATGACCACAAGTGTAAGGAGCATTCTTACCTCTCACTATCACACTAATGTATCATGAATTGTAGATAAAGCCATTTTTACCACAGGTTCCCTGAGACCGTAAAGTTACATCAAGGGTTCCTCTGCGTTGAAAAGGTTGAGAAAGGCTGGGCTAAGCTATTGCCATAGCCACCCATGAGGTTTTTATAGCACCCACTTTTTAAATGTTGCCCCATGTGGTTCGTATACAGTATTTGCTGCATACAGTTTCTAATAAAATTAAGTGTAAATTTTAAATTAATGAAATGGGAATTTTACATTTTGAAATATTAAAACCTTTTTCAGTCGTAGCACCCTCCAAGATACCTAGGGGGAGCAGCCTGAGTGACAGTCAGAGGGTCACATTTGGGTTAGGGTTGAGAGGCTCTGCAGATCATCTCACTGATACCTCTCCCTGATCTAGAAATATTGCAAAAGTCTCTAGAACTCAGGGGGCGGGGGTGAGGAGGAGCTGGTCTGCACTCTTGAGGGATCCTGACCAATCCCCAAGCAGGAGGCTTGGCATGGGGTCAGGACAGCCCTTACAAGTGATAGAGCCTCCAGTGGCAGGAGAGTTCAGGTGGAAGATTAGGGAGAAGGCTGGAGTGTGGAGCCTGGGAGGGGGCCCAGGAGAGGGGTCCACCTGCAGGCAGGAGCTCAGCCTCAACCGTCCCTTGCAAGAGGACAGCCGGGGAAGCAGGGAAGGAGCCATCCCAGCGTAAGGCCTGAAGGCAGCCACCAACCCACGTTTGCAGGAGAGGACTGAGTGAGCAATCCAACACCCCCTGGGCTGGATAAGCGAAGAGGGCATTCTGTTGGGAAACCTGACTAACCCCCATCTGGGACTGCTGACTCAAAAGTGGCAGATTCTGGGCCCTCTTGCCCAAGGATTCCCTCAGGCAGCTGGGTGAAAAGGAGATTTCATCTGGGGTCTGAGGTGGTACACCTGGGGGGCTAGAGAGCTCCTCTAACCAAGAGACTTTGTTGTCTATTGGACTTAGTTGCATAGTTGCTAAGGAGTTTGTCCTCAGTTGCCAGTTTCCCTGGGCATCCCATACACCCCTCAACCCTATCCAAGGTCAATATCTCTTAATAAAATCCAAAAAAACAAGCTCAAGGACTGTTTACTGTCTCCTGTGTGCAAGGTCTGAAGAAAATGCGAGTTGCCTGGCTGTGCAGGACTATAGGGGGACCCAAAAACCTGGAGAATCCTAAGAGGGCAGTGCTACATAATCTTATTGCAAGCAGTCATGTGACCACAAAGGTGCAGCATGTGCTTCTCTCTGCACAGCTGGTGGGCGTTAACTCTTTTAGAGCCAAAGACCTGTGGACATCAGTGGAATGAGGTCACTGCTCTAAGGATTCATTGGCAATGTCATCATCTTCAATGAGGCAGAGGAGCCACACAGGTGGCTGAAGAAAGAGGAAATCACTTAGAGATGCGTCTCTATCCACGACATCACTCCACAAGCGCCTCTCCTAGGCGGGCTTCCTTCCTTGTGCGGTCCGGCAGGCCTGGCACTTGCAGAGTGTCCATCCTGCTCCATCCGTGCGAGAACTTCTGAAGACCAGCTCCAGCTACACCTGTGTTGTCCCTCTGTCTCAGTTATTATAAGCCTTGCCCTCTGACAGTTTGAGAGTACATTTTAATTGTTTTTACAATAAAGTCTTTGTTTTAAAATATACTACACCATATGTCTTTTGTGGTGTTTTTTCTCTGTTATTTCCATGAACAAGACTTTTGTGTAAACCTATCACAAAGTTGAGCAATTTAGGCTGAGGATATGGTGAAGAATACGACATACATAAAAAAGCGTTTGAAGTGTAAATGCACCTTCAGAACAAGTCCCCAAAAATCCTCCAATGCAGTTCTATATCCAAAGAATAGTACATACCAGAGCTCCTTCTGTTGTAAATGGTGAAGGTCCTCCATTACAAATGCAGGTCTTGGGGCCTCTCAGGAAAAAACTCTGGCCTCTTTTTTCACTAATGGGCTCCCCATGTAATGGAGGACCTTCAGCATTTAAAATAGAAGCCCTGGTATGTACTGTTTATTGGGTATGTACTAATAATTGGATATACAAAAGAACTGCATAGGGGGATTTTTAAAATCTTCCAGAAGGAGAACTTACATTTTAAGTCAAATTAATACACTGTTGTGGAGTGTATGTAGTAAATAGAATAGCAGTTATTGAGCTCAACCTCAACTTGATGGCCTTACAGCTTGTAAAACCATGCTTAATTTCAACTTTCAGTCAATACATGATACAGTGGATTAAAAGCATAACAGACAGAATAAAATAAAAAATCTATATACTTGCAATCAACATTAGCTTGTAATGTACAGGGTGGGCACAAAGTCTTTATAATGTAAAGTCTGGACACAGAATATATCAGTAACTATATGTTTTTTCCAGACTTTAGGGACACCCTGTACAATATTATTTAAAATTATAAACACTGGAGTCATGTGTACTTCAAGTAGTAAAATTGTATTAACTTACTTCATTTTGCTTCAGAATAATGTTTTCAAACTGCACATGGTCCAGTAAAGGTAAGGGATAGCCCTTATTAAGCATTTCTAAATGATCAGGAAGAAGAAAGATTGTCATTCTATATTTTCTGGGAAAAAAAACAAAGTGCACAGTGGCATGCTAACACACAGAAACATTCCAAAGATATGTAATGCTCTTGTACATACCATTGACTTTAGGAAGAAGGAAGTTCGAGAGGTAAATATTCACAGCAGTCTCTATAAGCAGCACCTGCAATATAATTTTTCAGACACAGACTCGTTATTAGTGGTAGATTAATCTATGGAATGGTGAAGCCAACGCTCATGGTGTTCAACATGGAGCCATGACCTCTAACCTTCAAAAAATTTAGTTTTTGGCTCTACTGTTCTCAGTTGAGCAGCAAATTTATATTTTAGGTCTGGTCAGGTCTATCCTTAATCCTGGTGGTTGATTGATCCTGGCTGCCTCTGGAAGAAGCTTCCAGAGATAGAGTAGGAAGATCAGCCACTGGATTATGAATATTTATCTGACCTCAGCCAATCCCTGGGAAGGAGCACCCACAAGGTATGGCTGGGGAGAAGATAAATGTTTGGGAGGGTATATTCAGAGGTCTGTTTTCCTAGGGCCTCCTGGGAGGAGCTATTGCTGTTAGGACTCAACATGTGCTTGGCTGAGGGCCTGAAAGAAATCTTCTGGAGGACAATGCTTTAGGAAGCTGGGCTGGAGAAAAATTCCACTGAAGTTTCACTGAAGAGTATCACAGGGAAACTGGTTGGGGAGCTGTCTCTGGACATTGTGAATAGGACCTTCTGTCTAGAGCTTCAGGAATGATTGTTCTTTGAGGGATAGATGCAAGAGGTTGCTACAAGGACTGTGACTGTTCTTACACATTCTCAGACTAGCTGGCTGTCTTCTTTACCTCCAATATTACCTAAGGCTGCTACTGAAGGACTTTGCCTGAGAATTTGTCCTCCTGCACATGCATGTTTTGGAGCACCCTGCAACCTCATCTTCTACCTGCTTGTGTTCAAGTACTGCAGTAAATCTTGAAAAAGATACCTATAGACTGAACCTGAATTTTGTTGGTGTGCTCTGGAACTAGTTCCCTGGGATGGCAGTCTCTGAACCAGTAAGGGAGACCTGGGTTATTTCCAGTGGCCCCTTCAGGAGTAGCACTACCCAGGTATAAAGTGAAGGTACTAAGCGCATACCTGCAGCAGCTTTCTAAGGCAAATGCCAAGTGTTTCTGGAGTTGCCTGCCCCCTCCCTTCTCCCAAACATTCCTCTTGGTCAGTAAAGCGTCTAAGAGGCACTGAGTCCAATGTTGGTTCATTTATATAGAGCGGAGATGGGTTTATGTTCTAGAAACAATGCTAATGGTTAAATTGCTCTTAAACATGGAGAGCGTGGTGAGAGAGATCCAGAGGTTTAAAGTAACAAGTGCGAGGCATAAATTATTCAGATGTTTATTTTATCAGAACAAATAATCAATGCAACAAGCTAATGGTAGAGATTTACTAAAACTGGAGCATGCAAAATCTGGTAAAACTTTGCATAGAAAGGCAACAGTAATTCAAATATGGCCAGCATTACATGTACCTGCACATAACCTCACTTTGAAACAGCTGAATTTGCTGGTAAAAATAAGTATCCTAACTGGTGAGAAGAGCTTTTTTTGGTTAAACACAATGATACCAATTTATTGACTCAAGTTATACCACCTGGTCAATGTATACTCACCGGGAAAGGTCCTACATCAGATTGTTTCAGCTCAATAACTACCCTAAATTAAAAAAAAAACAAAAAAAAACAGCATGATCTGGAAGCTTTATAAATAATGTCCCCTTGTCTGATAATAAAAGAAACACATTACCTTATATACGTACTTGGTTATTCCTGCATTATAGATATACTGTAGAGTATTATCTAGGTATAGAGTATTCAGTCTCCCATCCATATTTATTTTATTTAAGGGTGAGGATACTATAGGCAGTGTGTATAAAGTGATACATCCCGAACTGCAGGTGTTAACTATAAGGCCCTATGGAATGTGAATATAAGTACCTAATCTCACAGGGAACATTTTGAGACTAATGTTCAGGTCTTTTGGGTAACCCTATCTCAAACCTCAGTTACCAAGAGCTATTGCAAATTTGAGCAGACAGAAAGGGTGTTAGCTGCCTGGCATTTTATAAACACTCCATATGGATTGACGTTAATGGCAAAATATAGGACAATGCACATAAGATGCAGCCTGACTTTTCTGCAGTGTTCTCAATTACAAGATATCTTTTTTAATTGGTTCTGCTGAGCACATTAGGGGGAATTTCCTAAGACTAGAGCAGTCAGAACCTGGAGCAGCTGTGCATGGCAACCAATCAGCTTCTAGCTTTCATTTTCAAAGCTTAAATGAACATGCTGAAGTTAGAAGCTCATTGGTTGCTATGTACAGTTGTTCCAGATTCTTGATCCAGTTTTAGTAAATTCCCACCATTTGGAATATGGTATAAAGTCAAAAGCTGTATTCCTTTTCTCCCCTGTTTATTTAATCTCCCATTGCAGCATGAGACATAAGTTTTAGGGAAACCTTTCTCAAAGACCTTCTCAAAGCTAAAGTGGTATCCAAATAGCAGGGGGGCTGCATGCGCGCCACTTCCTTATTATGGGGAAAACAGCTTACATGTTTGGCAGGATGGGTTGGTTAGCTGACTAGTTCTGAAAGATGGAGAGGCACGTTTTTTTTTTTTAATATTCTTTTCTTGCAGTATAAGAAAAACTATTTGTAAATGTATAAATGTATCACATTTTTAAAATGTATTGATACATTTATATATTTTGTATAATATATATATATTTAATATATTTACATATGTAAATACAAATATATATATATATATATATATATATATACTGTATATATGTACACACACACACATACATATACAGTATATATTTACTATTTAAAAAAAGTATAAAAGTGAAGGTTTGTGAGCTGCTATATAAGTAATGAATAGCCCAGAGTGCTTATTTGATTCCCCCTACTAAAGCAACATGACCGGTGGCGTAACGCGTAGGGGAAGGACTTTGATCTCACTATGCTCGATGGTTCCATACTGACACCAGCTGGTAATTTTAGGATTTTCACTACTACCAAAAACTCTGGAGGATACATTTTGTGCACAAAGTGGTTTATATACAGATATTATGTGAGTGCATCACTTTTAATAATAAAATGTTTATAAAAGGATAAAACACTATGATTTGATTATTCCTCTAAATAAACCACCATGGAAGGAGAGCCTATCGATCGAGTGAAGTGGGATCCCAAACAGCAGGGTACCATCCCATCCACAATTTGGCCCATTTAAAGGGACACAAGCATATTTATATTGTAAAGCGCTGAGCAAACTCTTGGCGCTATATAAATCCTGTATAATAATAATTATATGACCTCACTTAACAGTTTGGTCATATTTATGAGGTGACAGCACAACTGGTGGAGGAGCACACAAATTTGTTATTTTCACACAGGAGATCAATTAAGAAACACTGGATATTCATTTCATTTTAAGGGAACACGTATTTCTGAAGAAGTATATATGGACTTTTTTTGACATGTATATGGACATTGCTTTTGTTTACTAATATTGGTTTATTTATTTAATATATTATTTTGACACTTATTATTAATAGAAGTACATGGATGTATTTATTATTTGAATTTAGTATTATTGAGTGAAGCGCAGCTCATTTTTTGTTAATAATATATTTACTATTTACCTGCTAAGTTTCAGTTTTCCCACAATCCTGCTAGAGTTTACTGCAACATTTGCCAACACATCGGTTTTCTGTTAATGAGATTTACATGTCAGCAAACAAGGTAATAGCAAATCAAAAAAAGCAATGTAAAGAAACCTATGCTAAGCTGGTGGCTGTCATTGCTGACCACTTTTTGGAAATGCTAATATCTGGGTGTTTTTGGGGTTTTTTTTTACCTTTTGTTGCTAACTGGGAACAAGAATGCAGCCAGTGATGTTCAGTGATAATATCAATCATCAGTATGTTTTTGTTCTAGGAAGCCCTTGGAACAGCATTGTAGTCAGTCAACTTGCATTTTCAGAAAAAAACGGTTAGCAATGTCAGCAATTATAGCAATGTATTTTTCTCAGCACATTTCCTTAATGGCTCTAATTACATGGCTCGGTGCCCACTCAATTAACAAAAGATATTCCTTTCAGCACAGGTTTTTTTTCTGGTAAAGTGACATGTGAAAATGCACTCAGCCAAGACAGCTAAAAGTTTAGTTAAAGCCAAAGTATTTTTTTTTTTTAATAGAGTGGGAAGTGGTGGGAACTACACTTACACCCCGGTCACATCAAACCCGACTTTGAAATTGTGCGACTTACATTGAAGTCACACAATTTCAAAGTCGGGGGACCTGCCGATTTCAAGTGTGATTTGCAAGACATCTGATACAGATGTCTATGCAAATCGCACCAAAAGTAGTGCATGTACTACTTTTGAAATTGGTGCGGCTCCGACGAAGTCGGAACCGCACCGATATGACCTCTGGAAATGTGGACAATAGCGTGTGACTTGGCATTCTGTTTGCAAATCTCATGGCATGCAATTCGCATGCCAATTCACATCCAGTGTGACCGGGGTGTTAGTCCACAATCCCCACCTGCAGCGTGCAGTTCCACATACACATTTACATTTTGCACCTGAGTGACATTTGAGTTGAATTTCCATGCATTTGCAGTGCGATAACATACATTGCAGTGTCTACAAGCAAAAATACACAGCATGGCGTACATTTTTAAATGCATATGAAAGGACCACAATGTTGTAAAGTAGGCTCATTGAAATACATTAATATTTCATGCATATGCGTTTGTTCTACATTTAAAACCGTATTCAGCTGTATCTGGTGTAAATTAGTCCTTTGGGGTCTGCTGTCTGCGTCCCCATTCCCCGTTAGGGAGAGTCAACATTTCTATTTTTTCTGTTGATCTCTGGGACTAAATTACTGCAACCAGTGTATTGTATGTCAGTGCCAGCAGAGAGTTTTACATACACTCTTGGCAGCAGCAGCTTCCGGAAGTTTGTGTAAATCTGACAAGCTGATTGCTGGCTGTCAGATGGAAGCAATCCGGCAGTTAATAAGGCAGTACAGCTGGCCCTCCTGTATGGGGACTGGGCCCCCTCAGTTCTCAAAGGGAGGTCCGGGCACCTACCAAGGTGGAGGGCCAGCTGTACTGCTGACTCTTGTGGTTCCCCCTGCAGCACTGCCGGCTTCACCTCCTTCTTCTCCTTCCAGTTTTGCTGCAAGGGAGATCAGTATCTGTTCCCCGACCCATATTACCTCCTCACCGCCTACTTTAACCGCGCACTAGTGCAACGGGTCGCTTGAAGGGCAGTGCCATTCACCGGAATGGGCCTTGTTTGATGGAGGTATAATTTCTACCATGGCTGTGAAGCATAACGTCATGGTATTTTAGCGAAAAAATAATTTGAAAATGTTTGGAGGGGACCCTGTCAGGTAGGCTGTATGGGGCCCCGTGATTTCTAAAAGCAGCCTTGCTGGTGGCTGTGCCCAGTGCATGCCCATTGGCAGGTGTAGGGTGCCATTCACAGTTATTAACAATGCATCACACCAGTGCACTGAATGTGCATCGCCATCCACTGCGGTAGCAAGCACAGTAGCATGCATGTTATTGCAAATAAATGGTGTGAAAGTGGGAATTTTGGAGAAATTTCCTCTAAAAGGACCACCCCCCAGTTGGGACAAAGACACAAAAAATAGTTATATCTGGAGTTTCAACTATTTCCTGCTATATCCAAGAGTATGGAAAGAACAGGGGAAAACATATTAACATCACCTTAGCATGAATTAATATTCATAAAGGAAATTACTGACCAGGCTTAAAAGGAACAGAGGAGCCAGGGAAGAATTTGGCAGTATTGCATAGGCCTGAATGTCCAGCAGTGGTGCCATGCTCACACTTCCTGGGTTGATATTCAGAGATGGGGCAGAATGTGAGGTAATCATAAGCTTCATGAGCATATCTGGGTACATCTTTGCCAACTGGAAAAAAAACATAAGAAAGTTCTTCATGAGTGTGACTGAAAGATAAATAACACTGTCTTTTTAAATAGAATTTTGCAAAAAGATGCATCAAGGCAGACATTTAAAGTGTTACTAACCCAGGACCCTGTGTTCACAATATCTGGTCTCCCACAGTACACAGGACATGGAAGTGCAATTATTTTAGTAAATATAATATAGCCAAAAATAGTGTCGCGCTCCACTACCCCCTGATGAAGCCACGTGACCTGATGACGTAACATGTAGGGGAGGGTTATTTTTTTTGTATCACAGAAGTATCAAAGTCATGGACTTAATAAGGACATGTTTGCAGCAGTAATATAATTGCAGTGATATTGATATATATTTTTTGATGCTGGACTTTTATTTATTTATTTTTTACTTTATATTAATTCAAAATTTTATTATTGCAATTGGTAGTGGTATTTTTGACTGTATTCTCTATAACACAATGGTATGAGTATGTGTAGAGTATAAGCGAACCACATTTCTTCACAATTTTTACACACAATTTTATTTTATTTTCACGATTGCTTTGGTTTCACATTAAGTTTAGTATTATTTAATATTTCAAATATTTAATTATTTAAATATTCACTAGCACTTTGTATAAACCATAGTACCTCACAAGACCCCACACTCCAGTATTTTAGTAAATATAAACTGTTAAATATCTTTTCAGCAGTTAGAGCAGTCTTATGGCTGCTCTCATTGTCCAGCAGAGCACATGGTAAAGCTTGTAGGAGGAGTTTTTTTCTTCTCTAGGAGGCTGCAGGAGCCCTGACCTCTGTCTGGACAGTGCTGATTGGCCCTGTGCTGATCACAAGAAAAAAAAAAAAAACCTCTCTAGCAATACACACCAAACTATGCATGTGCAGAGTGACTCCACACGAAATGTCTTATCAGGAGATAAGAGGGGGTTACTGGAAGAAGGTGAGGATCAGAGTCGGGATCAAACAGCATTTTTACACAATACAGAGGATTAACCCCTTAGGTTCCACAGTGAGTATAACAAGCATGCTTTACTGCATATACAGACTGATTTTGCTATTGTGGGTTTAGTAACACTTTAATAAATACAGCCCCTGATACATGTAAAAAATTGCAGGTTGGTTTAATGTGGACTAGGTGTGGCTAGTTATTGACTGCAGTGACAATGTTGATAGCCACACCCCCTGCAACATTTTCTTTACCCCCCACCCCCATCTCAGGGACAGTGCAGCAATGTTGTCACACCATAACATGAATCTGTATTAGGTTCCATTGACACTTGTACGACTCCAAATTCGTACGACTTACGGCTTTGATGCAAGTTTGATGCAACCTTGGATGGGTGCAACTTGGATACGACTTTGGCTTTCATTAATGATAATGGACAACTGTTGCATGTACAACATTCAGCCACAACTTTCATAGGACCTTTGAGGGTTTACATTGCAGCCTATGGCACTCAAGTTGCATGAAAGTCACGCCAAAGTAGTGCATGGACTACTTTGAAGTCGCTGCAACTTTAAGTCGTACATATTTGAATGGTTGTCATTGAAAACATGGGGAACGACTTATCATGCAACTTTAGTGTTTAGAGTCATATGACTGGTTGCACAAATGTGAATGGAGCCACAGGTGGACTTGCACTGGTAAAGTTATCAGGTATCTGTGGGACTTTGCAGGGGGACCAAAAGAAAATTGTAAGTGCAGATACATTTTAAGTGTTGCATTTATTTAATGGGAGAGCATAGTTCTACTTTAACACCATGCCTGCTATCTGAATTTGAAGAAGGTACTTATCAGAAAGGCATAGCTGTTCATAATGCAAGGGAGCATTTCAGCTGTGCTATGTAAAGTTCCCATGTGCCTTTCGGAGAATACTGGGGCCTACAATAAGAGTGGTTGCCAGATCTCTGAAGTAGATTAGACTATTAGCCCTGGTACACATATCCGCGTTCCTGCGGGCCGCGTTTTGTGCGGGCATGAGAGCCCATTCATTTGAATGGACTCCCGCGCCCTGGACACGCAGGGAAGAAGTCCCTGCACTTCTTCTGAAAATGCAGCCCACACAGGAACCTCAGTTCCCAGTCGGGTTGCGATATCCATTGCGGGCGGCGTGCCATTAGAAATAATGGCACCCGCCCGCAGGTCCGCATTCTTCTGTGTGGGTGGTGCAGCTGCACGGATCTTTGTGTGTATCCGCAGCGGCACCACCCACACATATGTGAACCTAGCCCAGTGTTTCTCAACTCCAGTCCTCATGGACCCCCAACAGGTCATGTTTTCAGGATTTCCCTCAGATGAAACAGCTGTGGTAATTAATAAGGCAGTGAAACTGATCAAATCACCTGTGCAAAATAATGGAAATCCTGAAAACATGACCTGTTGGGGGTCCATGAGGACTGGAGTTGAGAAACACTGACCTAGCCTAAGTCCTCATGCAGACTTGATCTTTTTACAACTGCTGTTTTGGGCTTTGACATTTTTTTCTACAGCTAGTAAACCCCTCGGCATGTTATCCTATGTGTCCATTCACAGATAGACTAATCAATCTTTTTTGGCTGGAAAAAAACCCCAGGACTAGTGGGTTTCTAGAGGTGTTTTTTAGCTGTAAAAATGCTCTAACGCTGAAAAATGCAGCAAAACACCAAAACACCGAAAACCAGCTTTTCGGAGTTTTTTTGACCAAAAAAAAATATTTTTTTTGGTAAAAATAGCTAAAAAAGCAAATGCGGGAAAACGCCGCTAATTGCAGCAAAACGCAGCTATACGCTAATGCAAAATTGCTAAAAAAAGCTGAAAAACTTGTTTTTAACATGACTTTACACAGCTAACATTACCAGCATTATCAAAACGCCCCGTGTGCATGAGGGCTAAGAGGTACCACATAGCTGTGACCAATAGAATAGGACAAATACAGATGCTACTGTGATCCTCAAATTAAAAGAAAAGGTCACCAATAGTTCCAAATATCTACCCAAATATATTACACATTTTTAGCCATCACAAGGAGCTAAAATTCCACTATGCCCCAAATCAGGCTATCATACGTTACCTGTGGTATAAATACTCCAATAGCCGAGGTGTTCAGTCTCATTGGAGAACTTTTTGGAACCTACAGTATATGAAGAAATAACAACACATAAGTCAACGTCAAGGACAGAGTTTAACTAATTCTTGGAGTTCAGCTTTACCCCAGGTTCACACCTAAGCGTTTTCCGCAGCGTTTTGAAGAAACGCAGTACAGTCCATTTAACATGATTTCCAATGGGACATGTTCACATCTCCCTGTTTTCACCCGGTGTGTTTTGGAAAGGGTCAGGGACTTTTTTGAACGCACAAAGTTGCATTTTTGGTTCTATAGACTTCAATGGAAATGCTGCAGAAATGCATGTAGTGCATTTTTGCTGAGTTTTTGATGTGTTTTGAATTTTAAATCTGCCTAGCAAGAAAAATAAAAAAAAAGCAAAGCGCAGCAAAAACGCAAGTGCAAAAATGCAAAACACAACGCAAAACGTACTGCAGAAACGGATCAAACGCAAACTGCATAGGTGTGAACCTAGCTTTAAGTTGATTTTGCCTATTCTTGCATTTACAAATATAGGTTGAGATGCCTTTTCTTTTATTCTTAATAAAAGAATAAACAACACATTGTTTATGATTGTTCTCTATCTTTATAAAAGGTAATCCACATATTTTTAACATATATTCTGGGTTAATTTGCAACTCTGTGCCTTAAAGTGATTCTAAAGGCTTATTTTTTATTTATTTTTTAATAACAAACATGTCATACTTGCCTGATGTGTGCAGTGGTTTTACACAGAGCAGCCCAGATCCTCCTCTTCTCAGGTCCCCCGCCGGTGGCCCTGGCCCCTCCCTCCTGTCAGGTGCCCCCACAGCAAGCAGCTTGCTATGGGGGCACCCGCTGCTCCGTGTGTCCATTCACACACACAGCCGTGGCTCGGCCCTGCCCTCTCTCTCTTCTCATTGGTTTATTGCTGTGATTGACAGCAGTGGGAGTCATTGGCTCCCACTTTGTCTCAGCCAATGAGGAGAGGGAGTCCTGGGATAGCCGAAACTCCAGTGCATTTTGCTGCATCAAGAAGGGGCTGAGGTGATTGGGGGGGCTGCTGCACAGAGAAGGTTTTTTACCTTCATGCATAGATGGCATGAAGGCCTTGAGCCTTTACAACCACTTTAAAGCCTAGTTGAAGCTGTATTTTTTAATGTACCTATGAAATGAGGCTGTATATAAATAAACTATTTGTTGTGTTTTTTTTCTTCTTTCTTTTAATAAATGCAAAAATGCTCATAACTAATGCTTAGCAGCCCTCCCCTGGCAGCATGCTAGATACATGGATTGATGCAATCTGTGATGAAAGCAGAGAGAGAAATGTGAGAGCAGCGCTTCTGATTTCAGTAGTCAGACACGTCTTCCCGCACAGTGCTCCAATCAACAACACTTCTCAGACAGCAAGGGGTTCATTTACTAAAGGCAAATAGACTGTGCACTTTGCAAGTGCAGTTGCTCCAGAGTCTAGTAAATGAGCAGAAGCTCTTCTGAGGTCCATCATCCAATCATGTGCAAGCAAAATGGTTTTTTGTTCCTTGCACATGATTGGGTATTCTTTGCATATTTATTTATTCTTTGAAGCTTTACCTCATTTACTAAGCTCTGGAGCAACTGCACTTGCATAGGGCAACTGCACTTTGCAAAGTGCACAGTCTATTTGCCTTTAATAAATCAACCCCTATGATTGCTGTTGATTGGAGCACAGCAGTTATGACTCTGCAGGGGTACATGGGACTTCTTAGATCCAGACTGCTTTAATTATGTTCTGGATATTCAGCATGCTACCACTGCAGCAGCTGCTAGGTATTAGTTTGGAGCAATATTACATTTATTTAACCACTTCCCCTCTGGCCCATGTACATAAACAGCTGGACGGGAGCAGTGCAGGAGCGGGTGGTCGTTTGTAAATGTCCTCCCGCTTCCCTGCCTGCTCCCTGGGAACGCGTGGCACCGTGATCCATGTGAGGTCTTGATCATGTGATCACTGATTGGCCAATCACTGATCACATGAATAGTAGTAAGCAAGATGTCACTTTCTGATATCATTGCTTACTCAGGGGCGGACTGACCATTTGGAAACTCGGGCACTGCCCGAGGGCCCGGGGTCAGTAGGGGGCCCCATGAGATGCCTCTGGTACCTTTTTCATAGGCTTTTTTGAGTTTGGGCAAGGACACAGGAGCCCCATGATCCACTGTTGCCCGGGGGCCCCATGAGTTGTCAGTCCGCCCCTGTGCTTACTCCTAGTAAAATCTGTGAATGATCACAGAGGTCACATGGTACAAGGCTATTCACAACAGCATTGTACCATGTGATAAGCTGTGACCAATCACAGCTCTCACAGTATTTCTCAATGGCTGCAAGAATGCAGCCAGAGAGAAGGAGAAATGATTGCTTTTACAGCCTTTATGTGTGTAAAAGCAATCAGTGTAAAAAATAAAAAAAATCATCATCACCCTCCACAAGTAGTACAGTGTCACTATGGTGACACTGTACTGCTAGGGTGACAGTATGTTAAAAAAAAACATAAATAATAATATACAAAAATAAAATAAAAATGTAAAAAAAAATGTTTTAAAAATTATACTTTTTGGTTATAAACTAATTTGGGTTATTTTTTTTTTCTAAAAAGATAGCTGAATACATTTTGGCCAAGATTTATGAAGAAAGATTATTTATTTGCAAAAGTTTATAGGAAAAACACTTTTTTTTCAAAATGTTTGGACTTTTTCATTTATATAGCAAAAAAATAAAAATCCCCGTGGTGAATAAGTACCAACAAAATACAGTTTTATCTGTCTAAAAAAATGCTAAAAAAAGTCATATGGGTACAGTGTTGCATGACCGTGCAATTGTCATTCAAAGTGTGACAGCACTGAAAGCTGAAAATTGGCCTGGACAGATAGGGGGTGAAAGTGCCCAGACTTGAAGTGGTTACGTTTATTTTTTATGTTGTCTCGTTTATAGAAAAAAAATGCTATTGGGCTTTAAACACATGTGGCTTTCTATTTTATGCATTGAACAATGGCTACCAGTAATCCTTTACGATCATAATGTGTTTCCACGATCCAAGTAATTACTGAAAGCATGGTGTAACAATACATTTTCCAGATTTCAGAACAGGTTGATTCAGGCATAAAATACTCTTGCTGATTTTACTGGCCTATTACACAAAATCACTGTTCGGTAAATGGTGTATGCAGTATTTTTATAATTGGCTTTCTTACCATGTCATCAGTCACATTGAAGACAAGCTTTCCAGCTGACTGATACACAAACCCAGCTGTATTAAATAAGTAATCAGAGACAGCAATGTAGACCATCAGGTTGTGATCATCTGGTAGAGACAGTGATGGTGGGGAAAATGGTGGTGTAGCACGGTGTGCAGTTTCAAAAACTTCACCCTGTGGATACAAGTTTTGAACAAATATGTTAGTGACAAAGACATCTGCAAAAAGACAATCACAATTTCATACGTTCCTCACTAATTTAAATGCCATCTTGGGACAACAGTAAAAAAAAAATGCTTGCTTAGCATCCTTCTTTTAAAATGTTTGACCTACCTTGTTCCAACGTTGTTTTATTCCCCTTCTTAGCCCCCGTGAGGTCATCACAGGGGCATAATCGATATTTCAGCTGCCATATTTGGAAGGAGGGGTCCACACAGGGCTGCCATTAAAAATCATGGGGCCCAGTACATCCTACTTGACAGGTCCCTCTAGGGTTGCCACCTCATCCTTTTAAAACCAAATACATATTAATTACACAGGTTATGAGGCTAATTTAATGCAGATAAGGCACTAAGTGAGTTTAATTACCACCTTAATCAGCCACAGAACCTGTGTAATTAATACATGTTCGGTTTTAAAGGGATGAGGTTGCAACTCTAGGGCCCTCCCCCCAGTTGATCATGGAGAGAGGCAGAGCTATGTGCTCTTGCACTCTGCTGGAGTAATGCTGCACTGGGGCCACCTACAGGCATCCACCGCTGGGCCTGGGCTTCCCTGTGGACCCCATGGGGCCCACTCATGCCAATGTGCCTTGAGCTGTAGACATAATATATGGAATTATGGAAACACCAGATAAAAGAACAAAATCGTTACCAAACATAGTGTTGGACTGCCTTTGGAGGCCTAAATTCTCCAGGGAATTGACGAATATAAGTCTTGAGTGGTGGATAATGGCATCTGATATCACTTCATGCAAAAATCATTCCAGTTCTCACAGAGATACCAGAGGCAGAAAACTAGCCCAAAGCTTGTTCTCCAAAATTGACCATAGTTGCTCTATGATATTCAGGTCTGGTGACTGCAGGACCCAGGGAAGGTGCAAGGCTTTGTCTGCATACTCATCAAATCACAATTTGACAACACCATATTGCCAAAAGTATTGGATTTGGGTGTTCCAATCACCCCCATGGCCACAGATGTATAAAATCAAGCCCCTCGGCATGCAGACTGTAAACATTTGTGAAAGAATGGATCGCTCTCAGAAGCTCAGTGAATTCAAGCATGCTACTGTTATAGGCTGCCATCTGTGCAATAAGTCCATCCATGAAATTTTCTTGCTACTAAATATTCCACGGTCAACTGTTAGTGTTATTATAACAAAGTGGAAGCAACTGGGAACAACAGCAACTCAGCTACATGGTAGGCCATGTAAAATGACAGAGCGGGGTCAGCGCACGCTGAAGCCTACAGTGTGCAGAAGTCGCCAAATGTCTGCAGAGTCAGTAGCTAAAGAGCTCCAAACTTCGTGTGGCCTTCAGATTAGCACAACACTGCATAGAGAGCTTCATGGAATGGGTTTCCATGGCGGAGCAGCTGCATCCAAGTCTTACATCACCAAGTGCAATGCAAAGCGTCGGATGCCAAGGTGTAAAGCACGCCGCCACTGGACTCTGGAGCAGTGGAGATGTGTTCTCTGGAGTGATGAATCACGCTTCTCTGTCTGGCAATCCGATGGATGTATCTGGGCTTGACGGTTGCCAGGAGAACGGTACTTGCCTTACTGCATTGTGCCAAGTGTAAAGTTTGGTGGAGGGGGGATTATAGTGTGGGGTTGTTTTTCAGGGGTTGGGCTTGGCCCCTTAGTTCCAGTGAAGGGAGCTTTTAAGGCACCAGCATACCAAGACATTTTGGACAATTTCATTCTCCCAGTTTTGTGGGAACAGTTTGGGGATGGCCACTTCCTGTTACAACAAGACTGCACACCAGTGCACAAAGCAAGGTCCATAAAGACATGAATGAGCCAGTTTGGGGTGGAGGAACTTGACTGGCCTGCACAGAGTCCTGACCTCAACCCAATAGAACACCTTTGGGATGAATTAGAGCGGAGACTGCGAGCCAGGACTTCTCATCCGACATCAGTGCCTGGCCTCACAAATGTGCTTCTGGAAGAATGGTCAAATATTCCCATAGACACACTCCTAAACCTTGTGGATGGCCTTCCCAGAAGAGGTGAATCTGTTATAGCTGCAAAGGGTGGGCCAACTCAATATTGAACCGTACGGATTAAGACTGGGGTGCCCTTAAAGTGTGTGTATGTATGTATATGTATATGTATATATATATATATATATATATATATAAAATGTAACTACTGATCCTAAGGGTTTCCATATTTGTATATAGTTGCTGGCAGGGACTCTATTTTTCAAGGTGATGATGGGGCCTGCAGAACATCAAGATGTGGCTGCCCAAACCATGATTGCGCCACCACCATGCTTTACCGTTGACAGTCCTGGTCTTAAACTTGAAAAAGTGTTTGCCACATATAAACATGTTCAGTGGTTGGTAATATCGGACCATATTACAGTCATTCCATCGATATATGGGTGTTGTATGAGAGAGAAAAGGAGGCACCACTAAGTGCAGTATTTTGTAAACCTTATTATCACATGATTAAAAGCACTCACAGAGATAAGTAGATAACAAGAACATCTGCATGTCCATGAGGGATCTCTCATCTCCGTCCCCAGTTTCCGATGGTAGTGCTAGAGACGGAAGCAAGGCAGAATGTCTAATGCAGAACATGGAACACACGACAGGGCCGGATCGAGCTTGTCCAATGTGGGGGTGCAGTAAAAAATATCAGGGGGGCAAAGGATGGGAGGTCAGCAGGGCAGAGAACAGGGGCACAGCTCCTCCACCTCACCCAATGCATAACGGAGATAAGTATAGTGTCAGTCAATGACAGTATAGTGTCAAGCTAGGGCGGTAAAGTATCAGATTAGGGTGATATTGTGTCAATTTAGGGCAGCATTGCGGCAGCTTAGAGTAGTGTAGTGGCAGGTTAGGGTTGGCTTTGGGGGATAGCCCACCCCAGCACCCTCCGGACGGACAGATATGACGTCACCGGAGGAACAAGGAGGACTGGAAGAGGATTGTAGAGATTACTGGCTACGCGCTCAGAGCCTCTTGCTCCTTCTACAGGACACTCCTGGAGCTGTTATACAGTGCTCAGCATAAATGATTACACCCTTTTGAAAAGTAAGATTTTAATCAAAATCTCAGTGAACAAAAGAACAATTTCCAAAATTTGGACAAAACTGTGTTTTTTAGAATATTTGTTTAGCTCATTACATGAAAGTAAGGTTAATAATATAAGTTACAAAATCTTCAGTTTTAGTCAAATTAGTTGATGTAAGAATGAATACACCCCACAACAAAAACTACTACATCTAGTATTTTGTATGACCTCCATGATTTGTAAGGACAGTACCAAGTCTTCTAGGCACGGAATGAACACTTTGGCGACATATTGCAACATCTATCTTTTTCCATCCTTCAAGAACGACCTCTTTTAGAGCCTGAATGCTGGATGGAGAGTAATGCTCAACTTGCCTCTTCAGAATTCCCCATAGGTGTTCGATTGGGTTCAGATCAGGAGACATACTTGGCCACTGAATCACTTTCACCCTGTTCTTCAGAAATGCAAGTGGCCTTAGATGTGTGTTTTGGATCATTGTCATGTTGGAAAAGTGCATAATGACCAAGGGCACGGAGTGATGGTAGCATCTCCTCTTTCAATATAGAGCAGTACAATTGTGAAATCATGATACCATTGATGAAACGCAGCTCCCTGACACCAGCAGCACTCATGCAGCCCCACAGAAGGACACTGCCACCACCACATTTTCAATGTAGGTGTCAGGAAAGGCCTGCCCATAGTGCAGGTAAAGCTCCGCGGCGCATAAATATGCGCATGTGCAGAGTCCTTGCAAGCCGAGCAGATGTGCAGGCACTTGGGCATAGCCGCACGCACTTGTGCGCACGCATGCACACTCGTGCATGCGGGCACGCACCTGTCACTAATGCTGGCGCCAAGAGGGCTATTTAAACTGTCTGCTGTGGTTATCTCATTGCCCTATGGTATTTTACCCTGCTTGTGTTCCTGGCTTCCGTGATTGATTCCTGTTGCCAAACCAGCCTGTTCCTGACTTCTGCTTGATTGCCTCCTGCCCTGACCTCTGGCTTGTCCTCGGATTATTCTTCTGCCTGCTCCTGTCTGATTGATCTTCTGTTACTGAACCTGGCCTGTGACCCGACTACTCTTCCTCCTGCCGCTATAAGCCTGATCTGCCTCGCCAATATTGAACCCGGCTTGTCTGACTCTGCATCCTCAGCACGCTGTGCTCCAGCATCCATCCATCCCGCACGGCTACATCTGCACCCTGCTCTGGCCTGCAACTCATCAGCCCACCAGCTATTATCGGACTGATCTTAGGCACTCATACCCCACTGTGCCCCTGCGACCGCTGTCTCACCATCAGCGGTCCTTGAGCCGGAGTTGTACGGGAGGCCTGCCTTTTCACGTCAGACTCACTATCCAGGTACGTGACAGTAGGCACCAAGCATTTTTCTTTGTACTCCTCACCTTTGCGACAGTTTTGAAAACATTTATCTTGGTCTCATCACTCCAGAGTAGAGTCCCAGTAGTCTTCTTCTTTTTCAGCATGGGCCCTGGCAAATTCTAGGCAGGCTTTTTTGTGCATGGGTTTTAGGAGAGGCTTCCTTCATGGACAACACCTATGCATGCCATTCCTCTGCAGTGTAGGCTGTATTGTGTCACGGGAAACAATCAACCCAGTTTGGCTTTCTACTTCTTTAGCTAACTACAGTGAACTTGCATGGCGATTTTCTTCAGCCCTTCTCATCAGAAGATGCTCCTGTTGAAGTTCTAACTTTGACAGTACGTCTCTGTTTGATGGTTGCAGTTCCATCTTTATAAAGTTTTTTTTATCACTTTTGCTTTTGGCTTTCTGGTATCAGACTTTTGGGTTTTGGGTAAGGGATGTTTGGAGGAAAGGGTCTTCTAAAAGCATAGACCAATGCTTTCGCAAGATGTTTTCCATTTTCTTATATTGTGCGTGGAACTGAGTAGTGAAATGAATAGGTTGCACAAGTTTTTTTGCAACGGAGATGGATAGGTTTATGGATAGGCTTACGGCAATAGGATTCGAAGGCTAATTACACTATAATACATAAGACTTTCTGTTTTGTACTGCTTCTTTTCATCAAATATCAAATAAAAAACAAAGAGCTAGGTCATACTAAAAAGAGAGACTGCTCTATATGTTATTTTTACCAAAAAAAAGATAACTAAAAGATATCACTACAAAGAGTTGTTACCCATAGTCACCAATTAGATGTAATCTTTTATGCTTTGGAAAATGAAACATTCATATTTCTCTCCATGTGCAGAGACTCGGGTTTTTCACTTTTCTTTTATTAAAAAGGAAATTCTCACAGCTTTCCTTGTAACTGTAGACAGTGCAGCTATGAGCTTTAAAACAGTAATATACAGTACTGTCCTGACACTAGCAAATGTGGCCATGTGCAATCATGTGCGGGAACCCAGTGGGGGTTCCTGGGTATTATCCATGGGAGGAAGCCCCATTGAAAGCAATGGGAGACTGACAGCTCCTGCAGCTAATCATAGTCGGTCACATGTAATCAGTCATGGAGCAATTTCCTGACCAGTTTGCGTCCAGGGCCAATCATTTACAGGTAAACACTGCTTTATCGATTACAAGCACGCATCTGGGGTTCACGCACAAGTTCACATATGGCCCCATTTTCAAGTATGAATAGGGCCTTAACTGAAAGAGTAGCAGTTAGGGCCACATTACTTACTCTGTGCAAATCAACTCCTGTTCTATATTCAGCAGGGTCAGCGTGCCAACCACCAGCAGGCCGCTCATTCCAGAGTGTATGCATTGGCATATGGCAGTGAAATTGATTATCTTCTGTCAATGGAGTAGTCCCAAAGCTCCCAACAATTTAAAATATAATTCTGCCAGGGCTGTTCCCAGCAGACTGATATAGAGAAAGAGGAGCAACTCACTCTGTTTCGCTATATCAATATACCAGGGACAGCCCTGTGCCAGCAGTACAGAGCTATATTTTAATTGTCAGGATCAGAGGGATTAGCCTACAGACCAAAGATAAGCAAAATGTCTCTTTATGCCATAAACCAGAGCATAATCCCCCACCTCCAGTGTGGCCATTGCCAGGCTCTCCTGCTGAACTGATGGAGGCTGGTGCCCAGTATGGGAGGACTGGCTGTACCCCCATTTTGGCAGCCTGGGGTCCACAGGCACAGAGGTGGGAGGGAAGACCTTTTACAGAGAAGCATCACAGAGGGTGGAGTTATGCAGACCGGAGTGCTGGGTGGTCAGAACTTGTATCCACTGCACCAGTTTCTGCTTAATGACATCAGTCCTCCCTCAATGGAACGGCAGCGCAGGTAGACTACTAGTTATCCAGAACTTGCATGCTGCTAGGAAGCTGTATCAGAACAGAGGTTTTTAGCACTGGTTTAAAGGTTGTCTTTGCCTATGGTAGGATAATTTTCATATTTATTTATCATCTCTGGTAAGATGATACTGTAGGGAAAGGCATGGATATCCCCAGTTTAATTCCCAGGTTTAGCCATTAGCTCTTAGCTGAGAGTGAAAGAAATTCTGGGGTTGGCTTTGGTTGTGTGGCTGATGTGGTTACTGAGATGGCCAGTGAAGGTCCCCAGCCTGGGAGTGAATGATTACTTTAGATGTCATCAGAGGTTAATGCCATCTAGGCTCTGCCAGGTGCAGGGTCTTGGTGGGAAGTAATGGAGTACTAAGCCAGTAGTCAGAAAGGCTTATCCATTCACTTTCCCCTTAAACTGAGCACCACAAACTGAAAACGCTGTTTAATTTATTTTCAATTTTCAAAGCAAACTTACCCATCCATCTATGTCACAATACTTTTTTTAATTGAGAAATTACTTTGAAAAACACCCCCCAGCATTGCTAGCTGCAGCCATCTTGAGTAAAGGCAGATAATTTATGCAAAATCTATTTCCTGGAATCTATCTGTCCTTAGCTCAGGCATTTAGGAAGGAGGGCGCGCTTAGCTGAGAAAACCCCTGCTCCCTGTCTTCAGATGAAAGAAAAAAAATGCCCATGATGAATCCTGGGATGTATGACATCGTTTTGGCTGAAGCCAGAAACCATAAAGCAACTGAAGAATTGTAAAAAAAAAAGTTTGACACAAGTGAATCTAATATGCCTTAGTAACTATTTACTAATGCTATTTGCATAAGGATTAAAAATGGTTAATGTTGATTGAGAGACTTTAGTTCCATTTTAATAAGGAAGGAAGATGCAGGCTTTTTTGGGACTACTAGTATCCCTTTACATGGGATGCTGGATTCAGAGCAACCCTTCCTACAGATATGGGATACTTTTTGACTCTGCTCTCGATAAAATGTCTGTATCATTTGCAACAACAAGGAATGTGCCATCACCCGATTGCAGCTGTATATATGTCATTCTTCATTGTTCTAGTGAATAATTAAAAGTTTTTTCAGTGGACTCTTCCTCTCTTAATCTTAAGGTGGTAACGTCCCCTGGGAATGGACTGTACTGGTTGAGGGTGCAACTGGGATCATTTGTCATAAGATCTAAAGCAGGTATGTGTACAGCAGAGAATAGCAGTGAAGCTAAGCCTTGAATCTTCCAGGCTTTGACTTTAGAGTGGTGAGGTTCAGTACCTTGGGGTTCCCGTGTCAATGGTATCCAAGTGAGTCTAGGAAAATAAACTAAGCTGAGGCAAGAATAGGTTGAAGAAACCTTCAACTTCAAGCCTGTAGGAGAATCTCAGGAAGGGATCTGTCTAGCGTTTCCAGGAGGATTACTGCTCATCAGTAGTTAATTATGAGCCGATCTCAGATGGTAATATAAACATAAGTGTCAAATGATACTGTACCTTCATATGCACATCCAAATTTCCAGGCATCACAGTTGGAGGCCCCATCAGTGAGGAATCAATAGCCGCCACATTGTCAATTTTTACTGAAACTAAAAACAAAAATGTTTCTATATAAGTATGAGAGACTTCAAAATTGTCAGCAGAATAATATCTATTTGAAACCAGTCAATGATGAATAGCCAGAAAATACAAAATTCCATCAAAAGCCATATAAAAGATAAACGACTAGAAATTTAATATAGATCACGGACAAACAAGTCAGTAATAGAGTTCAGTTTTTGATCTTGCACATCCAAATAAGTAAACAGTAACACAAGTGAAGGTAAAACTTTGCTTTAGAATATCAATATATCCTGAGTGGATCAGAAGGGTACTGGTCCAGTGTGAAATGTGAAGAAACTAAAGGCTCGGTCTTAGTACAAAGGTACCAAAACATCTGAACCTTAGCTAAGTAATTTCAGGCAGTAGTGTCCATGGAAAAGTTTGCTTGCTCCATAATTGGGATGCCTGGGAAGTCTCCTATATAATGTATATAATATCTAGCATAATTAAAAAAGAAAGAAATAGTCTATCAGACAAGTACAAGGATGGTAGAACTTTTAAGTTCTATACAGCAACAGCTATTTTTAAAACCACTCTACTTTTACCACTCTACTTTTATTATTACAATTCCTTCATTAGAAATAGTTCAGATTAAAAGAAAGATTAAGTATTGACCCCTCTGTAGTCCGTTACAGAAAACTGTGGCTGGTATGGCTGATATGGTATTATAGCTATATAGATCTTTTTGATGTTCTTAAAGTAATTGACCCTTGTTTCTCCTGATGAAGAGGATATTGAAGTCTCAGAGACTCCTTCAGCCTTAAATTGTGTATCGCAAACCGCCAAAAGGAACTGTAGAAATTGTGCATTGGGCATTGCCCTTAATATATCATTATTAAGTTACTTGAAACAGACAATGGAGCACTAAACCATTATGCGGTTATCATTTTATTTTTATTTTAATAAGTACTGGTTTTAAAGAAGGGATTGTAAAAAAAAGTAATAAGGTTTTTAAAAATACCTGTCGCTATGCAGTGCCTCAAAAGTCCTACTATCCTCGATACTTGTCAAAATCTATATACATGGATGTGATTCTTCTATTACATCTAAGTGATAATTGTCTCATAGATAAGCAAGTTGTTATTGTATAATCCGCTCCGTGAGGACGTCGATGACGAAACGCGTAGGGCGGAGTCAGATTGATGCGACGTCATTACGTTTCCCAGAGACCTACTGCGCATATGCCAAGTGGCTGGGTTTGTTTTTTGTATCGTTTTACATGCTGATAACGCTGGTGTCGGCTGGGACACCCTTTGAGTTAAGTGCAATGAGCACACTAAATGAAGTTGTTTTTAAGGTACTGCACTATGAAGTTGTCATTGTTCTTTTTCGAGTGTCTGGTCTGATACCCTTTGGATATGAATATCGGTGGATTTTGAGAGAAGTGAATTTCCCTACCTTTCAGCACAGATCATTGCTGGTGGCTTCTGCTGAATATCACTCTCTGGAAACGGCTTATCATCCTGCAGATTATTACTCCCAGGGAAGATAGTGTGTTTTTTTGCTTATTTATTTTTTACATTTTGGTGAGTTTGTTCATATCAAAATTGGTGGTGGACTATCACATATATATATTTTTTGAATTTTAGGACACTATTTTTGGACATTTTAATTTTTTTTGGGACATTTTAATATATATTTTCTTTCATATATTTTTATTGTTATTTGTAGTCATTTATTTGTTTATTTGAGTTGTTTATTTTGGTTAAATGTTGTTTTATTTACTAGCGCAAATTTATATTCTTTTTTTTTGGGTTACACACTATTGTTAGGGTGGATTTTGCAGCTGGTAGATTAGGTTATATTTCATTCATACTCTTTCCTTAGGCGCCATTACTTTTCATCTTTATTTTTGTTATTGTATAAGAGCACACTTTAGAGAACCCATCCCTTGGTACTTCAATTGAGCACCATATTTCTACAAAGGGCCTAAACTGAAGCTATTTTAGACAAACCCCGATGAATCCCACTAGTATAAAGAAGACATTTTCCAGTGTCTTGGCTTAACATTACAAATACTATCCACCACTATGATCTTCACTACAATCTTCACAAAGATACCAAGCAAGTAACTATTAATCTCTGATGGTTAAGGACTACACACAGCTATGCAAGCCCTCTACTCATCATTGTGACAGTTCCTGGGCCTGGTAAGTGGCCATCCAAGTACAGATCACGGATACCTGGAAACACCAGAATTTTTAAAGTGGATGCAGTGGGGATGGGTGTAACAGATGAGAATGAGGAACCTAAAGTGTGCTACATTTACTGTAAATACCAGCACTGACTGTTGTTTATAACATCCTCTTCCAGTCTGCTTAGGAGTAGTTTTGAGTCCGTTTAACATTCTGCCATTTCACCCAACCTTGATGAAAGGGATTATGTGGCCCCCCAAAATGTGTGAACTGTCCCTTGGTCTGCTTGTTGTAACCAGTTGGACAATAAAGACTTTGGACCCCTAAGGATTTTTCCTTTGGTGCTCTCTTTGACCTATTACACTTATGTTTTAACTGATGTCTTTGTCTCTGCTGGGGCTTTTCTTAGTGCTCCAGGGGCTGTATTCCCTAAGCCACTAAAACATTCCATTCCTGATATTCCATTATAGTACCTTGTGAACATATTTCTCAACAGACAATCAAACAACTTTACTGTAAACACAAGCATCTGAACTCAAGGATCAGCCACAAGTGTCAGTAGATGCTGATTCTAACTTTAAACCAGGGGTGTCCAACCTTTCAACTTTCCTGGGCCACATTGGAAGAAGAGGAATTGTCACATAAAATGCACTAACCATAAAGATAGCTGATGAACAGAAAAAGTTGGGTAGAACACAAGTTAATGGTCACTGATATGTATAATGTACCTATCTGAGCAGTAAAACTTCATTTTCTGTAATATTTTTTTTTATAAATGTTAAAAAGGGCAACATAAAAGTGCAATATTTGACACTGTTTTTGATAAACATCAATATCTGGTTTGATGGCTGTAGTAGCAATTTTTAATTTTCAAGATATTTTGGTTCTAACTTTGCCCTTCGTGTGCTTCATCCTTCAAATTAGTCGCTCAGAAATATAGGTGCTGCCGAAAACTGATGACAAGAATAAGGAGTGATTGTGAAGAGTGGGATAAAACTTATAAAAGTCCGGAAAAGAGACACTGTCAAATTTTTCTTCTGCTGCAAGTGTAAACACATTTTTAACTTACAAATTCCCTAAAAATTCCCTAAAAAAAATGAACATTTTAACAAGTAAATTTAGGATTTTGTGTTGGGCCGCATTCATAGCTGTCTTGGTTGGACACCCCTGCTTTAAAATCTAAGTTGAGGTGATTTAAAAAAATAAATCAGCACAAGGGATGGCACTTGAAATCCAAAGTCCTCTGCCCCCCATAAACCTACAGCAGTAATCTGCCAGTGCTGTGGGGGTTAATACAAGAGTGCTGAGCATGCCTAGCCTTTCCACCCCTCTCCTCCATTCATAGAAGCTGTACTATAGTTTCCATGAATTAAAAGAGATCTACGAATGGAGGATGGACAGATGAATTAAAGGTCCATCCCCGCCATTTCTCCATATAGAGTGTAGCGGCCTTTAGTTGAAGTATACTGGACACCGTGGGAGTTTTCTGGGAAAGTTTACAAAAGAAAACAAATTAGGGCTCATTACTATTATTTCAAGAATAATCCACCAGGCAGTGAATGCAAGGTAAATCAATTAATTATGGCATCTGAAGCGTATGTCCAAACAGTACCCACATTTACTCCCAAACCTCCCTCTTACCCTCTAAAGTAGAGGTGTCAAACTCGTGGCCCTCCAGCTGCTGCAAAACTACAAGTCCCATCTTGGGAGTCATGCTTGTAACTGTCAATCTTGCAATGCCTCATGGGACTTTGGCAACAGCTGGAGGGTCACCAGTTTGACACCTGTGATCTAGAGCAGTGTTTTTCAACCTTTTTTGTGCAAAGGCACACTTTTTTCATGAAAAAAATCACGAGGCACACCACCATTAGAAAATGTTAAAAAAAATTACCTCTGTGCCTATATTGACTATATATAAAGTAATTCTCTTGAATAGTAATCAAACACAAAGAAATTATTTTATAATTACTTTATTATGAAATAATAAAGTATTCTCATAATTGTTCATATTTCTGTTGACTTACTCAGTGCGAAACCTGGGCCTGTTTGGCTGAACACAAAGCTGATATTCTGGCAGGAATCGAAGAAAGACACACACGTAGCTCTTCGTCAACAGCTCTCAGTCTCTCTCTGTCTTTAGTTTTTATAGCAATCAGGCTTGAAAAGCTCATCTCACACAGATATGTAGTGGAAAATGGGAGCAATGTCAAAATAGCTTTGTTTGCCAGAACGGGGAACTCCTTGGCAGTATCCAACCAAAAACTGTCCAAAGGTAGATCAGCAAATCTTAGCTTGAAACTACGATTTTGTCTCAGTTCAGTTAGTTCCTCCTGCTCCTGTAAAGTCATGTCCTTTCCACCAACTGATGCTGAGCTATAAGGGTCCCTAACCCAGTCAAGGCATTCAGTGGAGACTGAAGAGAAATAAAATGACAACTTCTCCTCGAGAGTTTTTAAATGTTTAACTATTATCTCACCCAGTGCAGCAGTGTGAACACCTTGCCATTGCTTGGTGAGTGTGAACATTTCAAGATTGCCACTTTCCACGTGTTGATGCCAGAGTTGCACCTTTGAACGGAATCCATTTATTTTATCTGTACTTGTAAGCAGATTTTCATTTCGGCCTTGCATTCGTGTGTTCAGCTCATTCAGATGATGAAAAATATCTGCCAGGTATGCCAGCCTTGCACACCACTCATCACTTGCAAGCAGCTTTGCGTAATCTGACCTCTCATTTGTCAGAAACACTTTAAGTTCCTCCCGCAGCTCATACACACGAACCAAGACCTTGCCACGCGACAACCACCGGACCTCCGTATGAAACAGCAAGGTTTTATGCTTCGCTCCCATCTCCTCACACAAAGCTGCAAACATGCGACTTTTCACGGGTCGTGACTTTACAAAGTTTACCATGCGCACAACATCATCCAACACAGGAACTAGGTCTGCTGGTAAAGTCTTGGCTACGAGGGCCTCACGGTGTAAAAAACAATGCGTAAGAATCACATCTGGATTTCTTTCCTTCACTCTGCTTACAAAGCCTTTGGTGCGCCCGACCATGGCTGCAGCTCCATCGGTGCAGACACTTGTGCAGTTTTCCCACTTAAGTCCTCCTTGTTCAAGGTATTCTGATGTGACCCTAAAAATTTCTTCTCCTGTTGTTTTTTCTGGCAATGCCTTGCAAAAAAAGAAGTTTTCTCTAATTGCATCACCATCCACAAAACGCACATTGGCCAAGAGTTGAGCATGTCCACTGATATCAGTAGACTCGTCAAGTTGCAATGCAAATTTCTCACTGATACGGATCTTTTCCAAAACCACACTTTCTATGTCTGCAGACATGTCATTAATACGTCTGGAAATTGTGTTGTCTGAGAGAGGGACTTTGTCTATTTCCTTAGCTGCTTCAGGTCCGAGCATCTCCTCTACAATAGCTTTGCAGGCGGGAAGTATTAATGTCTCTGCCACAGTGTGCGACTTTTTTGACTTGGCTATAAGTTCAGCAACTTGATAGCTAGCTTTAAGAGCTCTTTCATTTACCTTTGTGGTTTTTCTCATGAAAGTTGCCTGTTTCTCCGTGTTTTCACGCAGGTGAACAAAAAAGTCCGCATTCTTGTTTTGAAGCGAAGGGTGTTTCGTTTGGAGATGGCGTTTAAGTTTACTTGGGACCATAGCACTGTTAGATAGCTTTTCACCACACACCACACACAGTGGAGTTGGTTTCTTTGCATCTCCGGTGAAAGTAAATCCAAATGAAATATAGCTTTCGCTATATTGCCTTGTGCCAAAGAATTTCCTTGAGCTAACCATCTTTGCTTTCTTTTGATCCCCACTCATACTTGGGCTCTTATCTGGCTCCGAATTTTGTTCAGAGTCCAGTTCTTTCCTTTTCAAAAATTTGTCCATCACTGCAGTATCTGTTCCTGTCTCACTGTCACTCAGTACTTACTGCGCTTGTCTCCTCCAGATAGCCGCTGTCCGTCACACTCAGCACTCCATCCAGATCCATCAGTCAGTGCTCTTCTTCTCCTGTCTCCTCCAGATCCATCACTCAGCGCTCTTCTGTGCTGCGTCCGCGATAATCCTCCAGAGTCCAGATCCTTCGGTGCTCTTCTGCGCATCGGCGATCTACTGCGATGTCTTCTCCTGTCAGTGTAACAGTGACACCGGAGCTATTTATAGTCCGTAACATGTGCTTCGGCTCACAAATAGACCAATCATTAGATTCTAATGATTGGTCTATTTGTGAGCCGAAGCCACATGTTACAGATGAAATTGGAATTTTTCCCACGGCACACCAGACAATATCTCACGGCACACTAGTGTGCCGCGGCACAGTGGTTGAAAAACGCTGATCTAGAGCATGTAGAAACAGCTTTTATTACTTCCTGTGATGCCATCATCAGACTTGTAGAAATCTTGCAGGGGATGCTGGAAGGTAAGTTCTTACTGATGTAGACATTCCCCCAGAACTACATCTCCCAAAAGTCTTTTCCCTATACATAGTGTATGGGCAGGTTTTTCAAAATCGAGGCAGCAGCACCACTTGTCTGGTAAAGCAATCAATGTACAGGCAGCACAGTGGCTAAGTGGTTAGCACTTCTGCCTAGCAGCATTAGGGTTGTCGGTCCGAATCCCAACCACAGCACTACCTGCCTGGAGTTTGCATGTCCCTGTACTTGTGTGGGTTTCCTCCCACACTCCAAAGACATGCTGGTAGGCAAATTGACCCTAGTATATATGAATGTGAGCTATGGACCTTAGATTGTAAGCTCCTTGAGGGTGGGGACTGGTGTAAATGTACAACATCTGTAAAGTGCTGTGTAAATTGATGGCACAATAAATAAATAAACATACTGTATGTAGAGATATAAATGGATATTTGTAGTCCAGCAGGCAGGGCTGATACGGACTGGGATTTTAGTACAACAAAAGCACTGTGTTGTCAATCCAAAACAGTACGTTAGATGTTCACTGGATTTCCGACAGATCAACTAGTATTTTACTGCATTTGCAGCCAGTGATGTATTTAGGTTTTGTGCTGCCCTAAGCAACAACAAAATCGACTGGTGCCAACTCCCCCCCCCTACACTTCCCTGCCCCAGTGGTACCGCCGCTGAAAAATGCTGCCTTGCGGTAAATACGCCCCTGCTCTCCACCAAGTATAGACCCTCCTTCCCTCAGTACAGACCCCTCTCAACCAAGTATAGTCCCCACTCAGTACAGACCCCCCCTCCCTGAGTACAGACCTCATTCCCCACTAAATATAGATCCCCCTCCCTCAGTATAGACCCCATTCCCACTAAATATAGACCCTTCTCCATCATTATAGACCCCCCTCTCTCAGTACAGACCCCCCCTTCCACTTGTGCTAGTAGGGAGGTGGGGTTGTCGGATATGTGCAGGGGGGGGGGGGAAGGCTTGTGCTCTTGTGTCGGGTCAGATTTCAAATCAAAAACCATCTTCTAGCATAGATCCTCTCTCCTCCAAAGGTGCCCCACCCAGCACATATCCTCTTAACCCCCCCAATCACTAATTTTTTTAACCCCTCCCCTCTTCCTGGTCACTCTGTCCCACTCCTCTGCCCAGGACCAATATAAGACCTCAGGTCAGCACAGACATGCACAGCGGTGTCTCTCCTCCTCCTGTGTACATGTAGACAGTGGAGGAGAAGGAGGTGGCTTCGGTGTGCTCTGCTGGGAGCCAGCCGGGGACAGAGCTGCGGATCAGTGTCGCTGGTGCGGTGTCGGCTCTGATGCCCCTGCTGATGGACCCTACTTCAGTCCGCCCACCCCATAGCAATGTCACTGCACACACAGACAATGAGCAGAGCTGAGCACCACCCGCACCCAGTCCCAGCACTCAGATCACTCTGATCAGTGGAGGCTCCTTCCCAGGGGCGGACTGACAACTCATGGGGCCCCCAGGCAATAGGGGATCATGGAGCCCTGTGTCCTTGCCCACCCTCAAAGCACACTTAAAAAGCCTATAAAAAGTACCAGAGGCATTTCATGGGGCCCCATAATGACCCCCGGCCCTCGGGCAGTGCCCGAGTGCTCGAATGGTCAGTCCGCCCCTGCTCCTTCCTCTTCCGGCCACTCCGCTCCTCCTCTCTATCGCCTCTGACCTGACTGTGTGTACCCTGCAGACAACGGCTCCTGTGTGCACTGCCACGTCCTGTGTCACTTTTTCGGGGGGCAGCGCTGCCCTCCTGAAAAAAGCCACCCTAGGCAAGTGCCTTGTTTGCCTCGCAGTAAATATGCTCCTGGTTGCAGCACTTCTGTACATCTTATTTTACCTTACATACTCTTTAATAACAATGACTTCAAGTGACAGTCTACCCACCTGGAAGGCTCTGCAAAACAGGCTTCAGATATTGATTTACTGCATCAACAACCTGTGGACATAGCTAAAAGAAGATACATGTCAGAACAACTGAATTTAAACCTGTAAAGTGAATCTGTCACAAAATTCAAATTATGTAAAAAAAAAAGAAGAGACCACTTGTTAAGATGATTTGTAGATCCAAATAATAAACTTACATACTGCATATCTTAGAAGCAGAAAAGGCTGTAAGTGGCAATGATTTAAATACCTGATTTTGCATAGTATTCCTTAGAGATGATTCAATGGAGTCATCAAAGAGGTTAACAAGCCAGCTAGAATATCACAGAAAAAACAAAAGTGAAAAGGACTGTTATGTGAGTTATTTCTATAACCAGCTGAAGGCAGATAGATTTCATACATTAAGGTCAAATCCAGATAAGTATTTATACAAAAAATCTGAAAAATATATTTGTAAAAAATATATTTTTAAAATATATTCTTCAGATTTTTAACATATAAAAAAGTAATTTTAACATATATTTTACATACATTTGTAAATGCATTCCAAAAATGTAGATTTGTATTTTTAAAGACATACAGTCATATATTTTGTAATAAAAACGCGTTTCAAAATGCAGTATATATATATATATATATATATATATATATATATTTATTGAAATATATTTTGAAATATATTGAATATGGCCAGAATTGTAGTATTTCAAGTATATGGCAATATATTTGGAAAGAATATGTTTTAAATATATTTCAGATATATTTTTATTCCATGTGGGAAGAAACGTGTATTCTTGAATCATGGTGTACTTTGTGTATTTCCTCCAGATTTGTGCACTAATCCAGCAGTAATCAAATCCTGCACTTTATCTCTGCCAGTTTCCTGTAAAGACCCGTCACTGCTGCTCACCCTCTATGTGCAGTGACTGGTCTTATCTCCACCCCCTCCTGTAGTGTTCTGCAGGCAGCCTGTAGTGGGTGGGTCCCTCCCGGGTGGGTCCCTCCCTCCCACAGCTCAGCTATCTCACAGCACATTGATGGTGTCGCTGCTACTTCTACAGGGTTACATCTCTCTACGCAAAGGCATTTGGTGTACAAAAGTGGATTTATAGCCTGTGTTGCTATTGAGGAATACATTTAAATAATAAGATAATAATAATAATTTGTGCCTAGAGTTGGGCTTCAATGAACAAAGTGTATGTAAATATAGAAGTAATATATAGTCTTTTTCTTCCATTGATAACAATTTGATTTAGCATATATCGGTGTGATGTGGAACCAGTAGTAGGTAATGACATTTCAGGCCCTTCATACTGATCTGGTGCGGTTTTCCCGCAGCTCAGGTACAACGCAGTGTTTTGTGCAGGCTATCTACACCTTGCCGTAAACTTCTACCAGATCTGGAGTTTTTGGTGCATTTTCTGAAAGCACACCAAAGATGACCAATCCAATAGAAGTCTATGGCAAAGTCAGGTGACCCACACGCAAACCGTTGCGGGAAAAAAAGCACTCGACCAGTGTGAATGGAGCCAGTGACATTATCATTTTGCTGCAACTTGTCTGGAGACTAGTTTAGGACCCAATACACATTAGACTTGTTTGATTTGTTTCATTAAGAATTGAAATTCAGACTAAATTTTTGGTTTTTGGAGATTCGGCTGTATCTGAATTTTCCAAATCCCAAAAGTAATGCATTTCAACAAATCCAAAATAAATTATAACAAAACCAACTATCTAAATTGGAAGATTAATTCAAATTAGAACGTGAATTTGAATTCTAAATGGAAACATATTGCAATATTGCAGTAAGATATAAAAGTGAAATAAGATGATGATTCCTACTTAGGCTGCTTTATAGAATAGAACAGAAAAGAACGAAATAGAAAAAAAATAAAATACAATAAAACAGAATAGAAAATAAAAGAATAGAATACCAAATAATTGAATAGAATAGATTAGAATAGAATAGAGAAGAATATAGAATAGCATAGAAAAACAGAAGAATAGATTAGAATAGAATAAACTAGAATGAATATAACCGTTTTCCGAAATTTTAATTTTGAAATTCAAATCGATTTTAAAATAACGGATATACAAAACGAATCCGAACATACAAAATGAATTCCGAAAATAATTCATTCTAACACAACAAATATGATGAAACTAAATTATTAACTTAACAAACAAATCCAAATTGAAAGAAATGTTTCCGTCGTGCACATTTTTAATACACACAAAGATCCTTGGTGCAGCTTGAAAGCTTACATCATTTGGGCAAAGCACAAACAAACTACTACTTAACCATCATATAGTTTAGTTTCTGCAGGGGATATCTATAGGGGTAAGATGATAGCACAGATATTTTCTTAATTCAGAGCTAGCATAGCACCCTCCTAGTCAGGTGATAGGCTAGGCAAATTTAGTTCTTGGCTCACTGTTATCAGAACAGCTGTGTTTGATTAGTTAGGTCTGTTTTGTGTTACACTGGCTGCAGAGTTGACCGTTTCCCCCTGTCTGGCTGGATTGTTCTAAAAAGATAGTGGGCTGGAAAATTGGCAGCTGAATATTTATGCAGCCCTGACCGGTCCCTGGGAAAATTTGCCCAGATGGTAGTTGAGAGCGTGTATACATACTGTGAGACCTGGAACAAAAGGCTCCATGCACACTGGGCGTTTTGATAACGCTGGTAAAGGTACTGTGTAAAGTCACATTAAAAACGTGAGTTTTTCAGCTTTTTTAGCATTTTTGCATTAGCGTTTAGCGGCGATTTTCCACGTTTTCATTTTATTTGCTTTTTTTTTTTTACCTTTGGTCAAAAAAAGTCCAAAAATGCCGGTTTGCGGCGTTTTAGCGTGTTTTTCAGTATTAGAGCGTTTTTACAGCTAAAAAAACTCCTCTAGAAACCCACTAGTCCTGGGTTTTTTTCCAGCCAAAAAACGTTGATAACAGTCTATGTGTGTATGGACACATAGGATAACATGCTGGGGGGTTTACTAGCTGTAGAAAAAAATGTCAAAAGCCAAAAACAGCAGCTGTAAAAACATCAAATGTGCATGAGGGCTTAGTGTCTTGTTCCTTAGGAGGACATCACAGCCTCAGGGGCTGATTGCCCCTAGGAAATTCTGCCATGTGCTTCCGGCTCATTGAAGTCTCAGTTGGGCTAGCTAGAGGGCCTAGTTTGCTAAAAGTTGTTGGAGCTGACTGAGGGGCTTTTTGTATGAGGATCTAGTCTGGTATCACTGGGAGAAAATATCTGGAAGGCATAGGTAGGAGGAAACTCATTATCTGAAGACATTAGTGAGTACAGACTGGTATGAGAGATCCTTAGACTGTGTCCTGTTGCCACATCTCGGTGCTATAGAGTTAGGTGTGTGTAAGTGGGTGATTGTGCCAGGTGTCCTGAAGAGCTCCGTCTATTTAATTCTTAGTGAAAAGACTGTAAAGTTGGAAGGAGCTGAAACTGATGCCTTCTGATAGTACATGTTTTTAACAATGTACAGTTGCCAATTTATATGTCCAGGTTGTACAAAACCACCCATGGACCAACAAGACAGTTATATAGGGCCTGCTTGGTGCAGCCATATACCGTATTTTTCGCCGTATAAGACGCACTTTTTCTTCCTCAAAACTGGGGGGGAAATGTCAGTGCGTCTTATAGAGCGAATATGGAGCGGCCTGTCCGGTATTTCCACCGCGGCCGTGTCAGAATACCGGGCCGGCCGCTCAGCTCTGCAGCGGGACCTTACCTGTTCCTCTATCCAGCGGCGTGCTGTCTTCCCGGCTTCTGTAGTGTGGGCACTGGGCATGACAGCCGGGTGCCAAGTGCGCATGCGCAAGAAGCGGTGCTTTTTGTGAATGGTAAGGCGGTACCTGGGACACATGACAGATCCCAGAAGCCACCGGACCAATCACAAAGCGCAAGTGCTTCTTGCTCATGCGCACTGGGCACCCGGCTGTCATGCCGAGCGCCATTACAGAAGCTGGGAAGACAGCGCGCGGCTGGATCGAGGAACAGGTAAGCTCAAACAAAAACTCTGCGGAAGTAAGAGCGGGTACCTGTCAAATTCAGGTACCTGCTCCCCACCTCCCCAAAGGTCAGCAGTCATCTGTACTGTCCGCAGTCTCTGGTCATCCCTGTGCTGCCGCAGTCTCTGGTCATCCCTGTGCTGTCCGCAGTCTCTGGTCATCCCTGTGCTGTCCGCAGTCTTTGGTCATCTCCTGTACTGTGTCTGCAGTCCATTAGTTCAGAATTTTTTTTTTCCTGTTTTCTGCCTCTAAAACCTAGGTGCGTCTTATGGTCAGGTGCGTCTTATACGGCGAAAAATACGGTACCCAAAGTGATTGGCCCAGGGTTGGAGTTGGTCTCACATCCATACCTTTTCAAAGAACACACACCAACTGCAGCCAAATGTGCGGTTTTTCAGTTCAGTGTTTAAAAAGGTAAAATAACGGACCTAGGGGAAAAAAATACACAACATTGGGGGTACAGTGTTGTCCAGCACTACAGAGGAAAAAGATTTGGGGTACTTATTTCAGATGATTACAAAATTAGCAAGTAGTTCGGCCTGGCGGTGGGAATAGCGAATAAAATTCTGGAATGCGTCACTAGAGTGGTCGCCATCAGGAGGAAGGAGGTCTAAATTCGTGTGACATTTCCGAACCTCTGAAAAGTTGGGGACTTTAAAACCCAGTGGTGGGACAAGCATATGATGGTGGTGAGTTGAAAGCTTTATTTTGGGCATCAGAAGTTGATGAATTATTTTATTTTTTCCATGCCGAGGATAAAATAAAACGACTGTTTTGGTTTGGTGATCCTGGATTCCCCCATATTACAGGACCCATCTAAATGTTTTGAATGTGATCCTTTGAAACTGCAATGCATATCCATTTCAAGATGTACTACAGTAATCCTTGCTGTGTGCTCTACATTAGAACAAGCTTTTATTGGAAATACAGAGAATTAACTTACTCAAAGGTGTCTGTGAAGTGTACATTCATGTCTCCAATGTTTGCACTACAGTCGGAGGTGGACACTGTTGGTCTACCAGATCCATCAGTTCCTAAACTCAGCCCAACAGAAATGGATATTCCCAGGACCTGTAAAGTGAAGTCACCACTGTCTGATCTATTGGAAGAAAACAGTAAGATATGGATAAACCTTCTGTTTAAAGAAAATGCATAGTCTTTATTCAATCATTTCTAGTTACATAGTTAGTCTGGCTGAAAAAAGACAAAAGTCCATCCAGTTCAACTATTAAAAAAAAAAAAAATTATAATCCTATACCCACAGTTGATCCGGTTAGTTATAAATGTAAAGAAGAGCAGCTTGTTATAAATAATATTATCATTTGTTAATTTTCTAAAAATTTTGTTTCTGTATGTAGTTTGTAATAATTATCTATCTACATGGGAATGGACATATATATTCATTATATGTGCACTGCTACACAAGGGTTGTGCTTTACTGCTCTTTCTTACAAAGTCCTTACAGAACATCTGAACACCTCCCCTCTCCTTACCTCCATTACAATAGGGGTGGCATTCTGTAGTTTGAGATTTGTTTGAGATTTCAGTTCAGTGCACAAGAAGTTTTAAGGACACTGGGATTATGGCACGACATCTAAGGACTTGTAAGTAGCTACTGTATATATTACATTTGTGCCTTTGGGTTTAAATATTCCTAAACAACTGTTAGGCAGAGCAGTGAGGGACTGCAAACTTACACCCTGGTCACACAGATCCCGACTTTGAAATCATGAGACGAGGGGCGGACTGACAACTCATGGGGCCCTCGGGCAATAGGGGATCATGGGGCCCCTGTGTCCTTGCCCAAACTCAAAAAAGCCTATGAAAAAGGTACCAGAGGCATCTCATGGGGCCCCCTATTGACCCCAGGCCCTCAGGCAGTGCCCAAGTTTCCAAATGGTCAGTCCGCCCCTGCATGCGACTTACAGTGAAGTCGCTCGATTTCAAAGTCGGATGATATGCCGATTTGAGGTGTGATTTGCAAGACATCTGACATAGATGTCTATGCAAATCGCACCAAAAGTAGTGCATGTACTACTTTAGAAATTGGTGTGGCGCCAACCAAGTCGGAACCGCACTGATATGACCGCTGTAATTGATCATATCAGATGACAAGCTGAACTCCCCTTGTTTATGAGAGTAGTGTGCTTGGTGTTACTATACAGTTCAGTTTCAGTTCAGAACTAGGGCAGGAATTTACACTAAAACTGGATATTCCTGTTAGGTTAGTGGGCTTGAATTGCAATTACAGTAAACTAATCTCTTCTACATAATAGATTTGTATGGTAGGGATGGGAAAATGCTAAAATCTGCCCCACCATTGGTATTAGATATATCTTTGTATATCTGTAATTAACATTTTCTCATGATTCTAATACAGAAGTGAATTTCCAGCCAACCTTTTTTTTTTTTTATTAGTCATGGGTAGATAGCAATAAAAACCTGTTACCCTAGGTTCACACCTAAGCGTTTTTTGTAGCGTTTTGCAGACACGCACTACAGTTCATTTAACATCATTTCCTATGGGACACGTTCACATCAGATTTTCACCCAGTGCGTTTTTTGGAAAGGGTCAGGGACTTTTTTAAATGCAAAAAGTTGTGTTTTTGGTTCTATAGACTTCAATGAGGTGATTGTAGCCGTATTAGTGCATTTGCGACAGAAACAATTGAGTACTGTCCGTGATACTTTTTTTATTTGCACTAACATACAATTTTGAGGACAAGCTTTCGGGGTATGTCCCCTTCTTCAAGGTCCAAGCAGTACTATACAAATCACAAAGTTTAAGCAGAATGTTAGAAGGGATTGAAAAAAAAAAAAAAAAAAGGCTACAGATAAGATACATCAAAAGCGAGGGGGGGGGATACTACACTCACACAGAAGCTTGACCCCCTCTGAGTGAGTGTAGTATCCCCCCCCCCCTTGCTTTTGATGTATCTTATCTGTAGCCTTTTTTTTTTTTTTCCTCAGTTTAACATTCTGCTTAAACTTTGTGATTTGTAATAGTACTGTTTGGACTTTGAAGAAGGGGACATTCCCTGAAAGCTTGTCCTCAAAATTGTATGTTAGTGCAAATAAAAAAAGTATCACGGACAGTACTCAATAGACTTCAATGAAAATGCTGCAGAAAAGCATGTAGTGCTGCGTTTTAAATCTGCCTCTGAAAAAAACCTCAAAAGTATCAAAAACTCATCAAAAACACATGTGCAAAAATGCAAAATGCACTGCAGAAACAGAGCAACCGCAAACTGCATAGTTTTGAACTTAGTCTAAAACTTTTACTAATCTCTGTGTCCCCGAGGTTTCTCCTCACTTTCTGTCTGCCCACAATGAGGGGAATCCAAATTTTACCCATTGTCAGGAATATGGAAATCCCCAAATCCCCCATCAACACATCACTTTCACTGACAATTGTCAAAGCTGAGAATTCACATTGGGGAGATTTGCCCTCATTTCCTGTTTTGGCAGCTTACTGGAAGTGAAGGAGAAACATAAAAAAAGTTTAACTCTCACTCTGTACAAAACTAGAAAAATAATATTAATAATAATTGGGACCTGGCAAAAAATGGTGGAGCATCTATGAACAAAGTGTGTGTGTGTGTGTGTGGGGGGGGGGAGGGTGTTCCTGCGCATGTGCACAAACCTCACCAGTTTTTGGTATATATGCAGTATATTGGCCTGTAAATTTTGTGCACATGCACAGCACAGTTGCGGCGAGTCTGAGAATGCGCCCTTGGTGACACACTGGGATTTATTTACTAAAGCTGGAGAGTCCAAAATCAGACTCCCTTCTGCATAGAAACCAATCAGCTTCCAGGTTTCATTGCCAAAGCTTCAATGAACAAGCTGAGGTTAGAAGCTGATTGGTTTCTATGCAGAAGGGAGTCTGATTTTGGACTCTCCAGCTTTAGTAAATAAACCCCACTGCGTCTAGTAATGGCTGTGACATAGCAATCCCAAATGCCTGTACTAGGCCAAAAAGTAGGAAGTGGTGCCTTCCAGCAGAAAAGGGTACAAATCATAATTCAATTTTTGTAAGAGGGAGGGGGTAAGAAGAAAAAGAGAAAAGGTTGTTGTAATGAGTTCCACTTTAATAGGGATAAAGGAAGACATATTTTCAACTGAAGAAAAAAAAACCCCCCAAAAAATTAGCTATGTTATATTAAGGGGGTGTTATAGTGACTCTATTACTGAAATGAAAAAATTTTAAAACATTGTCCCTGCAAGCTTCAGTATTGTGGAGAAGCCACTGAAAGAACATCCTGAATCTTCCTGGTCCTCGATCATGAGCTATGGTTTGCCAGTGCCAGTGACAAGAACCACTGTGGGCAGCAGGGGGACCAAAAATTTGACACTCCCAGAAGTGTCAGATTTAGTTGATTCTTCAAGAAAAGATTTCTTGGCAATACAGGAGTAATTGGTGGTATGAATTGCAGGATTGGGGAGTTTTAAACACTTTCTTTGTAGGAGACATGTTTTTTAAACTTTATATTTTAGTTGCTTTGAATGATAAGTTCTCCTTTAGGAGCATGTTGCATGATACATATATATTTAGGGTATAACATGTAACATGCTCCTATGTACCCACCTCCTGCTACCAGTGCTCCCCATTCTGTGACAGTGAGCCGCAATTCTTCTCCCCGCACCCACTGTCATAATGTGGGCTCCACACATCCACATTATTTATTCAGTTTTTTGTGAATGAATAGACTACAAGTACCACTAGCCATTGCAACTGACAGCTTGAAGTTCTCACTTAACTATGAAGTTGCTGGTGAGTGCTCTAGTAGTTCATTGATTATCCTGCTTTCAGGTAACTGCCTGCCCTTATCGGAGGCATAGGCAGACAGCTATCCTGAGAGTCTGCAGGAGCCTTGCATTGCACCAATGGTCTGCTGATCTCTGCAGGCTCCTTTGGAAGAAAATAATAAATGCACATATTTTTAACCTATAAAGAAAATGTGCATTTTTTTTTCAAACAGTGAATTGCTTTATCTAACATTGCTCTTAAATCTAATGCTGTAACTCAGAAAAGATAAAACATTTATAATTAATAGTATCATTTCTTACACGAACAGGTACTCTACTCCCCAATATCCGTGTATTTCGATAAAAGCCTGAATAATCGAAACCTTCAGGCCCACATTAGGAACACACACAATTTGTGAGCTGGACAGCTGGACGTTGGTTATAACCATGCTGAAAAATAATACAGACAGTTAATACAGGCATATACTCAACCTTGAAAAGACCTTCCTTCTGAAGGAAATATATAATATTTGTAATATAACAAATGACATCTTGAAATGGGAGGAGGTGACAAGGGAGCTTATAAGCAGAATGTCATTGGAGGAGCGAAAAGAACGATTTGGTTGGTATTTTGAGACAAGATTGGTTATATAGCTGGGGGCAAAGTTGTGGATGGTTTTATAAACTTTTGTTAGAATTTTGAATATTTTTCATTGGTTGAGCAGAAGTCAGCTAAGGTATTGGCAGACAAGAGCAGCAGTCACCGAATGGTTGGTTAGGTGGATTGGTCTTGCAGCAGCATTCATGATCTGTTTGGGGTCTAGCAGTTGTCAGTGAAGGTTACCTCTAACTTCTGGGATGTAGATTCATCCTTATAATGAGAAAGTAAAGCTAAATAAATAACAGATATAAATCTTTAACCTCCCTGGTGGCCTAACTAATCAATATTTTTGAATGTCAAAGCGGTACATTGTTTTGCATGGAAATTTGTTGTTTTATATTGTAGGCCTGTAATTCTTAGGAATAACTCACCTAAATCTGTCCAAGCAAGTGTCTAATAAACATCCCGGGTATTATAAAGTTTGAAACACGAAATCATAACTTATAATATAATAAATAATTATAATAATATAATAATAAATTGAATTCAATAATGTAATCAAACCGAAAACACTGAAATTTGAAATATAGCACCAAGTTCTCACATCACTGAGCAAAGTCGCAAAATCGTTTTCAGTGTCTGATGACGAATTTCCCCACGAATCATTATCACTCAATTCTGCAAGTGATTCGAAATCACTATCTCTGTCTTCTAGCTGGTCTAAAACCGCTTTTGACCTAAAGGGACGCTTTTTGGATGCCATGGACGTTCTCAAGTTTCCAAGCAGAAAGAACAGTAAAAGTGCAGGCAGGGCACAGGACAAAGCACTTGGGATATAATTTAGGTGAAATGGTTTGATACAGTAACAGGGGCGGACTGACCATTTGGAAACTCGGGCACTGCCTGAGGGCCCGGGGTCAGTAGGGGGCCCCATGAGATGCCCCTGGTACCTTTTTGATAGGCATTTTTGAGTTTTGGCAAGGACACAGGGGCATCATGATCCCCTATTGCCCGAGGGCCCCATGAGTTCTCAGTCCACCCCTGTACAGTAATGTAATACTAACAGATTACAATGTATTGTGTGTATGTCATGTTTTTTACTTTTTTGAATCTTCCGCCAGTTCCGCCCCCCTGCGAGCAGGGAACGGAACCCGGAAGACGGATGCCGGTATCGGCCTGGAGGACATGGCCGGAGGACACAGCGGGAGGACATCGCAGGATCACAGGACAAGGTAAGGATCGGGGGATCGCTGGAGAAGCACTATACTGTAATCCCGAGTGTGGTTTAGGATTCCCGTTTTTGGTACTGAAAATGAACCCCAAGGTTTACCGCCAGGGAGTTTTATGGACAAGCGTTCACATTTATGAGAATTTTAGGCCCCTTAATAGGGGCATCTAGCTGCTGTGCATCCCTCCTGGCATTTTAGTGCACCTGGGAGGTACAGGTGCAGAGTCCAGTCCTGCTGCCTGCATCCCATCAAAGTCTATGGAAGGCTGCAGCTGGACGTGGCTGTTTACATGGTTAGGGTCCTATGCATTAAGGGATGAATGGAGGTGTGCTGGGCATATAGCAATTGAGTGTTCACACCAGCAGTCCTGTTTTAGGGTGTGAATAATGCACACGTGCTGCTGTGCACTCTCCCTGCAATGTGTTGTTACAACAGATTGCAGTGTTTACATTTTTTTGCCTTTTTCAAACTTTAAGCCTTATGCAGACAGTTTAAAAACACGGCATTAGGTGCATTTTAAAGCAGTTTTTTTCTTGCCAGGAGAAAAGGCATTCAGAGGAGCAAAGCAAAAGTCCTGTGTGCATGAGGCCTTATTTGGCTGGAGCTAGATGGGCAGCAGAGGTGGAAGACCTGACATGACTAGGTTTGCAGGACAGGCTGGGGTTAAAACAGGGTGAAAAATTTTACTTTTGTTTAAAAAATAAACGATCTTACCTGATTGGAGGGAACAAGGATGGGGCAGGGTTTGACCTTGGTGTGGTGATGTTGGGTGGTGCCTTTTCCTCAAAGTCAGTTGTTGCTGGTACAACGAAGAACAAGCTTCTCCACCCCCCTCTTTCCCCTAGAATTTTTACCATGGTTACTTTGTCTTTTGGTTTGTATTTTATTCTCTTACTTTTGCTTGAGCAGTTACTTCAGGGGTTGGGCAAATTAGTAGGCATTGCTATGTATTCCTGAGGATTGTCAAGTTTTGCTCTGGGGTGTGTCGTAGCAACTTTCAGGAGTCTTAAGCAGTGATGGTTAACAATTTTTGAGAATGATGGGTTGGGCCCATCTCAGGTATGGGTGTATCTTTCTGATTTATGTTAAGGCTGTAATAAATTAAGAGTTATTTGGCTGTATCAAGAGTATCTTGATGGTAAATTGTCCCCAAGTTGGTGTACTTGAGGCTGGGGGCCTTGAAGTGGATTTTGGTGGCAGATAAAGCAGGTCGATTGAATACAGGTGCCTTCAAAGGCCCTAGACTTTTAAGGAGGTCTGTTACTGTACTGATATTGTTTGTTATAAAGTCGTAGATTATAGGTATTGAATAAATGGCTGCTATGGACTTTAAACTCCAAAAAGGAAGTCTGTAGTTGTCTATATTTGATGGATTACAGTTTAGTTTGGTTAGGTCAAGGTTATGGCAGCCATAATTCATAGCAATACCTATGTCGAGTGACTGCCATGTGTTTTAACGTGTTGTTGTACATTGTGGTGCATAAAAAAGCAGACATGCTACATTTTTTGCAATGTACCTGTATGGTGTGAAGAGGGCACATAAAAAACAATTGTTCCCTCTGTGTCCTTGTGCTGAACCTGCATTGATCAACACAGTCCAGCATAACTAGTGTGAGCATGTGGAGCAATGTGCTATTCACTGGGCATGTACAACCTTTCAACATAGCTCAACAGCAATTCTTTATTTACACTGATCACAAAAAGTTAATATTCACCCAGAGATTTGATAATCCACACTTCCCAGGATTCCCACATCATAGGACCCTGAATAATTTGGTAGTCGAATACTTGACAACTTCTGTTGCAGGACATTGATTCCTATCTGGCGGGCTGTAAATGAAAGTAAAACTTTTTTGATCAATTTATATCTTTTACAGCTGACCTCCAGACAAACAACTAAATAAATATGAAATATGTAAAAGGAGTTGTTTTTATCTGCCAAAGGATGCATTTCTGGCTATCCATTTCTGAGATTACTACAGCTCTGTCATACAACACAACCCTGTCTGGCAGGGGGGAGGCCTGATTTTGATCTGCTGTAGTTAAGTAACACTAAGGTTTTGTCCCCCACACACCCTGTGACTGGACAGTGAAAGGAGAAGCAGCAGACAGATGAACTCACCTCTCTGTCCTTATCCTCTCGTCGTATAGCAGCATATTCCTTGTTAGTACATGAGCACTGCATTACAGCTAATTTTGCTCCTTCTCCCTATCCCAATCTGAGCATTGGTTTACAGGGGTGGCAAAGGGATGAAAGCAATGTAGCAGTACCCCCTTAGGAGTTGCTGAAGTCTTGTGTTACCCTATAGTTTTTCACAGTCAGGCAACACGAATTTCACATAGACTTGCATCCAGGAGTCAGTAACCAGTCCTTGAGCTTTGTTTTGGTGATTTTATTAGGGGATTGTAAGTTGGAGAGGGTAAGGAGGGTATGGGATGCCCAATGGAACTGAAAAACCGAGGACAACTCCCTGAACTAGGTACAAGTGTTTACAGCAAACAGTCTCTTTCGAAGAACTAGCCAGCATCTCCTGTAGTGCCATCCCAGATCCCAGATACTCCTTATCCAGTTGTTCTGGGTGAATCCCTGAGCAGGGGATCCAGTGTCTGCCATATAATTTGTGAAACAGTCCAGGGTGGCAGGCTAATCCAGTTTCCCACTAGAGTGCCTCCTTCCCCTATCTGGCCCAGGGGGTGCAGGTCTATTCACTCAGTCCTTCTCCTGTGCTGCTGGTGGGTCGGTGGCTGCTACCAGGTCTTTTAGCTGGGCTGCTCCTTCCCTGCCTCACAGGTGGTCCGCTCTCAGGGGAATGGTGAAGTCCTGAGTTTTCCTCCTGCCAAGGTCTTCTGCCTGTAGGTGAGCCCCTCTCTATCTGGGCTCCTTCCCAGGCTCCTGCTCCTCTGCCTCACATCCTCCTATTTCACCCAAACTCCTCTTCCACTCTCCTGCTACTGTGCAGGCTCAGTTACTCTTAAAGGCTGTCCTGGCCCCCTTGCCAAGCCTCCTGTTGGGGATTGGCCAGGATCCTCCAAGAGTACAGACCAACCACTCCTCATCTCTGCCCACTGCTTCTAGATCTTTCTCAAACAAATAGAGCAGGGGAAAATACCAGAGAGCTAGTCTGCAGAGCCTCTCAGCTCTGGCCTGAATTTGACCCTGCTAGCTTTCACACCCAGGCTGCTACTCAGCTCTCCTAGCTAACATTTTGAACTAGAGTTCCCCCTAGCTACCTAGGAGGGTGCTACACCAAGATAAATTCAGAAAAGAACACTGCTTAAAATAAATTTAATTATGTATGTAATTATATAGGTTTTGTATGTATCATATTATTTTATATGTTTTGTATGTATATGTGATGATACTGTAAAGATGTAAGAGTTATATTTCAGACTGACCACCAACTGTCCCTGATGAAGATTTGTTAATACTGAAATGTGTTGTGGCCTATATACAAAATTGTGGTGACTATAAGAGCCTATGTGAATTAATAAATAAAGGGTGGTCCTTATTTATTGAGAAATATCAAGCTATTTATCAGCCAAATAGTTTTTATCAGATTTTCATCTTTCTGTTATTTTTTTAAATATTTTGGCATCGTTCAGATAAATCCTTAGATTCAATTATGTAGTAATGTAGACAGAGCTGCATTATCTGTGTCTTTTATTATCTCCCTGGGTGCAGCTTTACAAAGTGCAAAACAGAAAGAAATATGAAAGGGGAAATCAGCACAAAACCTGTAGGTTTCAGTTCCTTCTTGTGCTATACAGTTTCTCTCTTGCAAAGTGAACAGTCTATTTGCAAGTAGTAAATCAACCTGTGGTTGTTTTACCCATGACACTGGCAGAACCAAGCATTAGGAGTTTTTAAAGGGATAGCACACAGGAGTGTTACCTCTGTAAAACAAATTCTGTTTGGAGCTGTACAGAACAGGTGGGGGGGGGGGGGGGGGGGAGCGAGGAGGTTACTTTAGTCCTCTGACTCTTTCAGCTTTGTGTGCAAATGTGAGTTTGAGCAACTGAACTCTGTAAACAACATATTTCTGCATAGCAGTTAAACTTAAACATTAAAAGACACCTAGGTCTCCACTTGTTGGCTGGAAATGGAGATATTAATATTCATATGCAATAGTTCATACTAACCACCTTTCTTGTTCTTAATAAATAATGGAAAATAACTGCATTTCAGAGACGCAAGTACTCTTCCCTGAGTATCTGTTCTCAGTCCTCAGCAGCTGTCTACTTGGTCAGAGAGCCGCAACCTGGATGTTGCCTGCAGAACCCATAACCACCTTTAGGAGCTCTGGAGATGAAATGAAGGTTCCTTAGATTCTGCGCTTTGGCCCCACTAAGGGCTCTCACCATCGCTGTATGGTCGGGCACACTAGGCTTACCCTCTGGTTCCAATAGGTGTCCTGCTTCTCCAAGAATTCTTGCATTTCTCTGTGTCACCTACGTGGCCATCACCACTGCCTAGCCCTAGGTACAGTAGCTAGTTTCAGGTTAGCCATTTCACCCTCTAGTGGGAACAGACTCCACTTTGTGATAGGAAGAGAGAACTCTGAGAGCAGCAAAGATCAGTAGAGGATTTCCTTGTAAAGGTACTGTAGTTATAGATTCTGTCTGCTGCTATATTTTATATTGTATTTCTGGTTTTGGTGGAGTACTATTGTAATAGGCAGGGGCGGACTGACCATTTGGAAACTAGGGCACTGCCGAGGGCACGGGGTCAGTAGGGGGCCCCATGAGATGCCCCTGGTACATTTTTTATAGGCTTTTTTGAGTTTGGGCAAGGACACAGGGGCCCCGTGATCCCCTATTGCCCAGGGGCCCCATGAGTTGTCAGTCCGCCCCTGGTAATAGGTAAGTCTTAACTAGAAGAATGATCAATTGTGGACACCTACGAATGTGACAGCTTAAAATTCCAAGTATATTTTAGAATCAATGTATATTAGTTTTGTGGCACTACAGCAAAAATGTGCATAAAGCATCATCATCATACGACAGAATGAATCATAAACTATATCAAAATAACCTAGGTTACATCCAGCAATACTAGGTTGGCAAGACAATAATGATAAACTCTTGGAGGACTGGCACAAGCCAGCTCTCAGTCACCAACTAGGTAAAATGAAACAGCAACTGAGACAGCAGGCAAGAGCAAGTGTAGGTCCAGTCCCCTTACGTAATGTCACATATGAAGAGTTGGTGAAAGTGCTTGATGGGAGACCTAAGATTACCAATATATTAAAGAGAAAATAAGCTACGGAAGCTGTGCTTTAAAAAAGGCAGGCAGAGGGCAAAGACCCAATCACATCACCAGTATCGCCTGTGGTCTTTCTGAAGCTGTCCTCATTACTGTTCTGTGAGTCTCTGTGTGGAGGTGACCATCTTGGTAGAGGCAGGGCTTTGCTTCCTCATGTCAGTCTGTAGCAAGGAGAACAGTGAGCATCATGGTAGTGAAGTCACCAAATTTCACTCAGATCTGGCAGCAGTACCTTAGATATCACACTGTGGATATACAGCTATGATGCTGTAGATGCAGGAGTGCCTAGGTGCACTCACATACCTGAAAGTGCACTCAGGGTACTGCTTTAGAGCAATTAACTGTCTGTTTCCTATAACACAGCAAATCTGCACTTTTTTAAGTTCAGGTCCACTTTAGGTTATGCTATGTATGCTGTATAATAATTGTGTAAGTGTGAATGCTTGACTGGATAAACGCCAGCCAATTAGTGGAATGCTGTTGTTTATGCACATTTAGGTTATTATATTGATAATTTCTTCAAGCCTTTAGATTTATTTGAATGCTGCATGTCTAAAGCCCACTTCCTATGGTTCTAATGCATGTGGGTTTTGAAATCACATCTTAATAAATAGTTTTAAAAACTAACTTGTGCTTGTCCTATGAAGGATAAAGCAAGCACATACTGTTTTTTTGCTCCATTCTGCCACTGAGAGTAAAAAAAAAATATCTGCTACTTCTACTACTAGGGAGGAACGTGTGAATGACTCAATGTGGTGGTACTTTGGTTTGGTGAATGGCTAGTGCTGCCATGGAGTCAGTCAATCCTGGTTCAGTCAGTCAGTCCAGGTGGTGAACTAAACAAAATGTGCCCAGGGTTTTCTATTATTATTATTATTATACAGTATTTATATAGCGCCAAAGGGTATGCTCAGCGCTGTACAGTAGCAGGGGGACATAACATGAGACAAGACAGTAACAATACACTACACGAGGGGTCTGAGGGCCCTGCTCTTTCGAGCTTACAATCTATTCTTGCTCTTAGTGGCTTGTGGGTTTATTTAATTTTAGATGGACTATTTTTTTACACATTCTTTCCCGGTTTTCCTATGACTATTTGTCACTTTAAGCACTGCATTTTTATGTATTTATTGTTTATTGCCTAGTATCAGGGTTTTGTGTTCAGCTGCTATATATTATACACTTTATTTTTAATTATTGAACATTTACTTCCATTAGCGCAGATATATATATATAAAACTGACTTAATACAATCTGCCTGTTTACAATCTTCTATTAATGCACACCGAGCTGGGCATGTGTAGCTCAGCATACATTCTCAATACAGTGCCAGCATGCTGGGTTGAAGGAAAAGCCAGAAACCTGGCACCCTGGAGAATTCAGGGGAGAAGATTTCAGCTTTAGCTTTAAAGGAAACCTGTTATTAGACAAATAAGTGATTTGGCATTGCTAATCTCCTTCTGAAAATGCCAGTTTCCTGTCTGTTTCTGACTTCAGCATGTTGTGAGTCACCCATAACAAACATACAGTAAATAAAGCCAAGCCAAAGTATAGTAAGAATTGTTGAAGTCTTCAAGTGCCATTGCAAAATACACTGAAGCCAGAGGATCAGAAAGACAACCAATTTTTAGAGGAAAATCAACTAGGGAAGCCATATTCCTCCCAACCCCCATAATGAAAATCTAGGTACAGAGTGAAAGAACTTCCAGTACAAATACGTAAGCCATCAAGACAACATACCATAATCCAGTCCCTTTTGTGTGATTCTCACTACTGCTCCTGGGTTCCCAGTGTCCGTTCTTCCTAACACAACCAGACAGGACACCAGGATTAATGTGCAGGAAAAGGTCATCTTGACAGAGCTTGGTGCTGTTACAAAGACAACTTTGTCAGCTAAAGGTTTTTAAGCCCTGACAATGTGAAACTGAAAAGGAAGACAGTATGAGGAAATAGTGTCAGATTTACATGGGCTTTCCCATGGAGAATTCTGAAGACTAACTAGTTATACAATATGTGTGCATTTTACATACTTTACCTAAGTGTTCAGTTCTTTGTTTTGTCTTATTTTTTATACAAAGACTGATCTTTGATTAATTGATCTGAATGAAGAATGCAGTAATCTGTAGTAACTAATCAAAGTTCTTTCATTGTTCTGTTCGTGTATGCCAGCCTTTCTCAGTCTTTTTCACAGAGGAACCCTTGGAATAATTTACTGGTCTTGGGAAACCCCAGCTAAGATTGTTTATTTGGAATCAGCAGAAAAAAATGTCTCCTACAATGATGTTCAGTTGGAAAATGCTCTTCTTACAGACAGCTAAAAAGATCATTATTGCCATGCTGCTGGCTCTGCCTAGTGATGTTGGACCTGGAATCATGCAGGCATCATTAGATGGGAAGACAATCAGCCACAGCCCAAGGAATTCCTAGCAACCTCTGGAAGAACCCTAGCTATCCATAGAACCTTGGATGCTGGTGTAAACTGATAAATTAAAGTCTGGGCTGGTGGAAAAATGTTAACCTTGTAATGGGTCCTTCTTGGCACTGGAATCAACTGCTTGTAGGGGGACTTAAATAAGGTGCTATACTTACCTTATATCTTGCTCTTGAAGGCTTCCTTCATGCCTGGTTCCCTATTGCCATTTTGTTTTTGCTGCCCAACATGTTGCAGCTCTCTGACATCATCACATACAATGCAGGAACAGTGGTCCTGCATTTTATGTGAGGAACCCGAGGGCCTGTCTACATCATAGGCACATCGGTCAGTGGAAGAGAGTACTGGCTGCTTGTAGCCCAAGGAACAAGATATCATCCTATAGACTCAGTGAGTAGTAAACTCTTGAAGTGAACAGGGGAGTAACTTCAGGGGTAACTTTCTCTCCAGCCTAGAGTTCAGCTGATTAAAGCTGTTATTGTTGCCACTGTCTTCAGCTAAAAAAAAATTACTACTCCACATTTGTTTCTCCAAGACATTGGAATACTACATTGATTCTCAACCATCTCAGATAGGTTGATGACATTTGTTGATTGTTGAGAATGGAAGAACTAAGCATTCACTATCATGATACATTCAAAATAGTTTTGAAACAAGTGGCTGCCTTGGATTATGTTTATGGATGCTGAGTTCTGGACCCTGGCATGAGCCTTTTTTCCTCTTCTATGTTCCTCAGTATCACTAAAAAACATTATCCTTATTCTTATCCCTTTCTCCAAATGACTGATCAGACTTGTAATATAGTTCTTGGGCTGAGTTTAATTTGTAATTTTCTTTATGACTAAGCCCTTTACAAGGTGAAATGCATCAGTGCCATGTGCACAATAGGGAAGTATGGTTTGATAATTCTTTCTTGCTATCATTGAATCAACCAATTTCATTCAAAAGCCCCAAAATGAAATCCCAGGCATTATTAAACAGGTTTGATTTCACAGGGATAAAAACCATGTTACATTCTTTTGCAAACATTTTTTATCCTGAATTTTCTTGTCACTTTGGTTGAAAACAAATGTTGATTTTGTCCTTCTAATTATTAGAGAATCAAATGAATATTTTGAAGACAATTTTTTTAACAAAACTCTACTGATGTATAGCCAGCTTTTTATTTTGCTCTCCTGTTGCTCTATTCAGCCACCAGGAGTAACAACAGAAAACTCTGCATTAGCCCCAAGTTACTGTGGTCACAGCCTACACAGGGTTAGGGGCTCTTTTCCTTATCTCCATGTGATAATAACAGTGGCTTGTGATTGGTTGCCAAGGTGCCCAGTGCTGAATTGTGGGAGGAAGGGAAGTGAGTTACATAATCTCCTTATTCTTACGTATGGTAGCCGAATGGAGCAATGGTGTAGTGTAAGGAAGGTTGAATATTGAAAGCATGCGACTAACTCCCTTTTTCCAACACTGCAGAGCTGGCTACCTGAGTGACAAATCACCAGTCACCAGGGCTGTCATATTGGGTTGGGGGAAAGAGCCCCTAGCCATGTGTAAATGTCAATAGAGCCACTTGGACCTTACACAAGAATTCATCTCTTTGGTTCTAGTGGAAAGATTAGAGGAAGGAAAGTATATATATATAAACTCCATGAAACAATTTTGTTTTACAAAGAAATTTATTAATTCATTTTGTTTTTTATACAGCAAAATAGCATAACACAAGGTATAAAGACTTTGTCAAAGGATGAACAAGCGGGCCAAATGCTCACACTAAACAAGTAAAGGGAAGAGGTCAGTACAATGGCAGCAACAGGGATATATGGTAAAACAAACCATCAGATTTTCCAACAGTAAGATAGTAGCTCTTCTCATCAGGGCCTGCTCTTTTTGAGCGACATCTGTGACCTTTAACAAAGTGGGAGAAGTGGCCTCAATGCCACCGGTTAAACAATCACAAAAGAGGAAAAGCAAAAAAAAGGTGGGGGAGCCAAGGAAACAAAAAGAATGGAGAGAAAAGAAGAAGAGGGGGATTGGTAAGGAAGGGGAGGCAGGAGGAAGAGGCAGGGGTGATTCCGCTAGGGTTCAGCCAAATACAAATTAACGGGGGCTACGGAAGAATCCATCAGGTTAAAAGCAGGGTGCTGTTAAGGTTCAAGCTATCGTTGTTAGTGATCCATGGATCCCAAACCTTTAAAAAATTGGCATGGGTGTCATTCCAATTACAAGTGAGATTCTCATGTACCATAGTCCCCATGAGCATTGGTTGACTTCAGCAAGATTGAGGAACTGTTTCTGCCGAGCTTTGCTCAATGTCTGATGAACTGCTAGAAAGACAGAGCCATGAATCATTATTTAGCTCATAGCATAGCTCCCAACTTTCTGAAATGGGAAAGAGGGACACTTTTGTATGCAGTGTACAAACCCCTGCCATGCCCCTAATTATGCAGATCATAAGGAAACACAGGAAATTATTGAGTAAACCCACAAGTTCTTTTTACCTATAATTTTCCTTCCTACTGGCTGTTCAGAACAATAAATGTAAGAATTTGGGGATGGTAAAAGGTTTAGCACTGTAGAATATTTTTATTAGTTCAGTTATAAATTTAATGAGGTCTTTACCTCTAGACCAGTGGTTCTCAACCTGTGGGTCGCGACCCCTTTGGGGGTCGAACGACCCTTTCACAGGGGTCGCCTAAGACCATTGGAAAAAACATATTTCTGATGTGTAAAGAGCAGCTACTGTGTAGAAAGCAGCTGCTGTGTTGAAAGCAGCTACTCTGTTAAAAGCAGCTACTGTGCTGAAAGCAGCAGTATTGGAGGTAAAACGACACTCATGAATTATAATTACTGGGTAAATAATGTTATGGTTGGGGGTCACCACAACATGAGGAACTGTATTAAAGGGTCACGGCATTAGGAAGCTTGAGAACCACTGCTCTAGACCACAAAAGGGGGACAAATGAGGACAGAGGGACAGAAGGATTTAATTTAAATGGGTGACAGTCCCTCAAAATTAGGGACAGTCGGGAGCTAGGTTGGTGCTTTCTGTATTTACTGTACATCCCACCTTTTTTTGGGTATACAATTAGGTCTGAATCCACTCAAATCACAGGCAAAGTGAATTTGTTTCCCTCTTTTCTATTAATGAACAGTTGTATAATGCAAGTTTACTTTATCAGTCTTATAATGTTTATTTCTCCATTTCAAATAAATTATTCTGTAATCACGAAGCACTTTAGCAGAATGTGAAAACCTTAACGATATAATACCTAACATATCAAGCATAAATTTAATAGTGTTTAGGCCTGATTTTTACCAAGACAAGGGTAATTGAAGTGAGATTCCTTTATCTATTATTCAGATGCATACAAATGGACGGGGTAATGATTTTCTTATAAATATGAGAATCTAGAGAAATAGTTATTTACAGTGGCAGATGAGAAAGCATGGACACTGCTGTTCAGACACAGGTAAGACATTTCATTATTGGCAAAATAGATATAATAATACACTACTCAAAAACAATTAAAAGAACACTTTTTAATCAGAGTATAGCATCAAGTCAATTAAACTCCTGGGATATTGATCTTGTCTGTTAAGTAGCAGAGGAGGTTGTTAATCAGTTTCAGCTGCTTTAGTATTAATGAAATGAACAACAGGTGCACTAGATGGGCAGCAATGAGACAACCCCCAAAACAGGAATGGTTTTACAGGTGGAGGCCACTGACAATTTTTCCCTACTCATCTTTTCTGACTGTTTTTCACTAGTTTTGCGTTTGGCTAGGGCTAGTGTCACTACTGGTAGCATGAGGCGATACCTGGACCCTACAGTGGTTGCACAGGCAGTCCAACTCCTTCAGGATGGCACATCAATATGTGCCATTGCCAGAAGGTTTGCTGTGTCTCCCAGCACAGTCTCAAGAGCATGGAGGAGATTCCAGGAGACAGGCAGTTACTCTAGGAGAGCTGGACAGGGCCATAGAAGGTCCTTAACCCATCAGCAGGACTAGTATCTGCTCGTTTGTGCAAGGAGGAACAGGATGAGCACTGCCAGAGCCCTACAAAATTACTTCCAACAGGCCACTGGTGAGAGTGTCTCTGACCAAACAGTCAGAAACAGACTTCATGAGGGTGGCCTGAGCCTGAGGCCCCGGCATTCTTTAGTGGGCCCTGTGCTCACTGCCTGGCAACATAGAGCTTGATTGGCATTTGCCATTGAACACCATAATTGGCAGGTCCACCACTGGTGCCCTGTGCTTTTCACAGATGAGAGCAGGTTCACCCTGAGCACAAGTGAAAATAAAGAAAGGGTCTGGAGAAGCCATGAAGAACGTTATGGTGCCTGTAACATCATTCATCATGATTGTTTTGGTGGTGGGTCAGTGATGGTCTGGGGAGGCATATCCATGGAGGGACGCACAGACATCTACAGGCTAGACAATAGAACCCTGACTGCCTTTAGGTATCAGAATGAAATCATTGGATCCATTGTCAGACCCTACGCTGGTGCAGTGGGTCCTTGGTTCCTCCTGGCGCATGACAATCCTGGAGGATGAAGGAATCGATACCACTGAATGGCCCCCACTCTCGCCTGACCTAAATGCAATAGAACGTCTCTGGGATATCATGTTTTGGTCCATCCGCGCTGCCAGGTTGCACTGTCCAGGAGCTCAGTGATGAACTGGTCCAGATCTGGGAGGAAATACCCCAGGACATCATCCGTTGTCTCATTAGGAGCATGCACTGACGTTGTCATGCATGCATACAAGCACATGGGGGCCATACAAACTACTGAGTACCATTTTGAGTTGCTGCAATGAAATTTCAGCAAAATGTACTAGCATGCTGCATCAATTTTTCACTGTGATTTTTTATAGATATCCAGCATGATATTTTTCCCCATTGAGATCTGATGTGTTTTCAAAGTATTCCTTTAATTTTTTAAGCAGTGTATATGTAGCATCTGTCTCATTCCATCACATATCCTGAAAATAAGAGGAATATTTCTCATTTTAGGATAGTGGGTGCAGCCATTCCAATAATTTTCTTTATTCCCCAAACAGCCAAATGAACAGTCAGAATTGCTGGGGTATAGTGTAAAAATGAGTATTAGTATTATAGAGCTATTTAGTCTAGATTGATTACAGCTGTTTTGGGCTTTTTGGCTATCATCAGTACAGTGTATGGAAACCATTGCTTCTGTGGAGAAGGGCTTTGGATCCAATGAAAGAATATAACCATACAGGTTATGGTGAGAAGTGACTAATGGAATTAGAGTACCCTCCAGCCAGTGCATAGGCTTTTTGAATCTTTTAGCCCCTTCTCACTATAACCTGTATGGTTATACTCTTTGTAGCGTCTGTAAAATGTATGAATTAGAGTTAAAGGATGGAAAAACCAAGTCATAGCGATTGTTCCAGATGTGAAAGTTTATTTGAAATAAAATGACAATTAAAAATTTGTACCTGGAACAATCCCTATGGCTTGGCACACTTATCTGTTTACTTCGTACAAGGTGACTTCACACAGGAACTCCATGGGACAAAAGAGAGCTGCCACATTTTGAACAATTATTTGATTAAGTTGGAACCACCACCTAGCTTGGAGGCCAGCTCGCTATCCTCCCACTCCTGAAATCTATAAATTGGACATATGGTTCTACATATTTGACAGGGCCTGTGCTAGTAAAGAACCTGATATTTCCCATTTAGGAGATGCTGGAGAGTTAAAGTGTAATTGAAAGCACAACATTTTTAGTTTTGAATAGAGTGTGATAGGGCTAAACCATCTGCCAGGTTTTAATGAGGTCTGTTTCACCACTGGGGGGATTCCACCCCCTGTTTGACTTGGTGATCATTGTTACTGAGACAGAAAATAAGGGAAAATCCAAACTGTGGGTATAGGATTATAACTTTTTTTTTTAATGGTTGAACTGGATGGACTTTTGTCTTTTTTCAGCCAGAATAAATGTAACTATGTAGCTTAAAGTTGAAGGAAAATCCTCCACTGGGGATATTTCTGTGAAACTGTGTAAGACGTCTATAAGGTATAGGCATAACACCACAACAATTGAATACATCCAGTAGAAGGTTTACTAAACACAATACAAAAGTGGGTACCCAATGCAGTTTGGGGGCTCAGATCTCTCATTACCTCTGGCCTTTATTTAGAGAATATTACAGGGATATACTGGACACAAAAAAGTAGAGTGACTGGGATACTCTTCTCTGTAAACAGAGGTAAAGTACAGACTTACGCTAACACCATACAGATCAGAGGCCAATGCAGCAGCCATACATTTACTCTGCAAGAGTAATAAAGAAACCTTATACAGGATGTATTCAATCGTGTAGTTCTGATCATTTGTATACCCTACAACACACAGCATTATTTTGGACTGAATGGTGTAAACCCTGCCCAGTTATTTTTTGTTTAACTACTGTAGCGCCCTCCTAGATAGGTGCTAGGCTTTGTACAGTTAGGATAGTAGAGCTGTTTCTATGCTTATCAGATAAGCTGTCAGGAAAACCTAATTGGACTCTCTGCTTAACAGAGAGCTGAGATGGATTAGTAAGGTCTGCTCATGATACTCTGGTGCTGTTCCAGTTTGTCTTGAGTTCTCCCCGCTTTCTGAAAGCAGTTAGAGCCTTCCAGAACCTGGGAGCTAGGCAAACAGGCAGCATGAATATGGTTGCAGCCCTGGCCAATTTCAGGGAAGTGTGGCCCCATTGCATGCTGGGAGAGCTATTTATGTTCTATGAGCACATGGATTCAGCGTCTCTCCATGGAGAGGATTGCACCAAGCCAGGCTGGAGGCAGGCTTGCCTCACCTGGTACTTGCTGCCATGTGGCCTCAGGTGGGCAACCTGAGGGCCGGAAGCTAGAAGGAATGACCCTGGTTCTTCAGTAAGCTGACTGGGGGAACTGTCTGCCAAGGATCTGTCTAGTATCACAGAAGGGTGTCGCTGGGAAGATTGAAAGGAGGCTACCGTTCTGTCCTTGGGCATTGTGAGTACAGATCTTGGGGACTCTGTGTGCTTTGCTACCCCTTTGGTGCTTGATAGTGTGAGTCTGAGAAAAGGGAACACTGGCTAGTGTTCTGATGAGATTGTCCAGTTGTTACTACTGCTAAGAGACTTTGCTCAACACTAACCTGCTTGTTACTACAGTCTAAAGGGAAGTCTGCTATCTGCTTTCAGCAAGGACTTCAACTGTGCATAACTAAGAGATGAGTTAGATGTTTTCTGATGTGAATAGTCCTAATCTTGGAGTATCCTACTAAAGATCACCATCCCTATCCCCAGTTCTACAATAAAACTACAAAAACAACATCCCGTGGACTGGTCATTGAAGACAGAGAGCGAAAGTGTGTATGCACCTGGCTATAGAAAATACCTTGTGTCTGGCTGTGGGGCGAAGTAAGAGAAGACCCAGGCAAAAATACAAGCGACTCCTGCGGGGGTAACGCTGCACTACTCAAAGCCACTCCATCCTATTCTCCACAGCAGAGACCAATCATTCTGTAGTCCCAAGATAACAACTAGGAGGGCTAGACTCCTTGAGCTAAAATAGGAGGTAGCTATGAATTTCTGACATGATCAAGAGGTATTTGTTTGCCCTTACTGAACAGATACAACAAAATGCTTTAAATGGTATATTTAACAGAATAAAAAGGGAATAAATAAGAGAGGTCCAACGTTGTGGTGTACATACACTTTAAAGAACTATCATTATTTTTTACTGTTTTGTCCCCTATGGAACAATGTACTTTGTCTCATATTGCTAAGTACTTTCTTAACCTAGCTATGAGGTTCATGGCAGATCTGACAACAGCTAGAAAGGAGATGGATGCTTTATATATTATAAAGCATCCTTCTCCTTCCTAGCTGTTGTCATATTCACTGTGGCAGAAACAGAGGAGGTGCCATTTGGACCTCTTAGCTAGGGTTAGAAAGTTACTAGCAACATGGGACAAAGTAATACCATAAGGAACAGAGCAGGAAAAAAATAATGATAGTTCTTTATATTAAAAAAGAAAGGTGCACTCTATTCCATCCAGGTTCTGTTTGTATTTGTCACTTGTGTGTTAAAGAAGATAGCTCAATTAAACCCTTGTGATTACTTTAAGGTTTCAAGAACAGAGACAGAGATACTTTCTGAAAATATATGCTTCTACTACTGGGACTTGAGAAATCAGACTACGACAAACAAGTTTAATTACTTATCAACAGAAGCCAGCCAGCTGGTGATAGCGCTGTCGGCTATTACCTGTGTACTTGGGGTTTTGACCAACGCTATAGTCATCTACATCACTGGATTCAAAATGAAGGAACAAAAGTCAAGACTCTGGTTCCTGAACTTGGCAGTGTCAGATTTTTTATTCCTGCTGACCACTCCTATGAGAGTAAATATAGTACTTGGAAAGTACTGGTCATTCGGATCTATTGTATGTAAGCTGATTCAGTCTGCATTTGTATGTTATATGTACTCTAGTTCTTTCTTTATCACAGCTTTATCCATCGATCGTGTCTTGTCAGTGGCCAAACCATTGTGGCACCGTAAGATCTTCTCCCAGCGCATTTGTTCCTTCGTCTGTATTGCAGTTTGGGCCGTGGTATTGCCTCTTGGCACACCAGCAATGTATTTTAACGATGCACACAAGGATGGAGTAACAACTCATTGTACATATGTTCCCTTTCGCTACCATACTACTGGAAATGATAGCTTAGGTCACAAAATATATTTTCTAAGTCTTGTTTTGAACGCCTTGAAAATGGCTACCCAAGTAAATGACACATGGGAGTCACCAGGATTTGTGAAGTTTCCATATCACAGACAAGGATGTAAAGACAGTATGTGTTGTGCTGATGACACATCACTAGCCATATATAAAGAAGGACATCATTTTTGTATAATACTTTATATTCCAATAATAGTTATTGGGTATTTTATACCGCTTTTTGTCATGACCTTTTCCAATTTAATTATTGTTCTGCAAGTAAGAAAATCGCAACATGTAAATTCCCAAAAAATATATAGGATTATTGCTATACTTATTGGGGTTTTTGTGCTAACTAAAACCCCATTTGCTGTAGCTAATATTGTTTACCTGGAAGAGCTACGAAAATTGAATTTCTCACGTATGTTATGGATGCGTGGCTTAATGGTCATTTTGTTTGTAATAACAAATCTATGTAGTTGCCTTAATCCAGTATTGTATGTGCTAGTAGGTAGTAATGCCAGAGCTACATTATCTCCTTCTCTGTCCAGCATAAAGAAAACAGTTTCAACAGGTTTTCAGAACATCAGCAAACATATAAATTCTCTCAAAAACACATAAATTGTTTATCCCCCCTTCGATGAGCGTTCATTTTAAAAGAGCAGATTGGTGGACCATTATTTACCCAGTGTCATTTATAAACTGCATTGCATAAATGAGGGATATGTGGCTGTTCTGCTAATCACTGAGTAACAATCCTTAATTAGACTTCTCTATACACAGAGACAGTGTACCAAGCTGATCTGAGGGGCTGATCACAGGGATCACATGCTTTTTGTTTAAATGTTTGGTCTCTCCCCTTCCTTTGTCATAGAAGGACCATAGCAGTTTGTAAATGGAGAAACGAATGAATGAATCAACAGGTGCAGATCCATTCATTCAGTTTCACTGACACTGGGATTGTTTTTTCACCACTCCTCCTCTCCTACGAATCTAATCTAAAGGTTGTCTCTGTGTAGCTTAAAAAAAAAAATTTTTCTCTACAGATTCAACTGTAATGAAGTATGTCCCACAAAGTTCAAGCTTGTGGATTCTGTAGAAATCTTCACTGCAATATTGCCCTGTCCTCTTCCTGCTGCTAAACTTCCAGTGCTGTTGGGGTTAATAGCTTTTGGTTTTCAGGCTCAGCTGGTGATCCAACAATGACATGCCCCCTCCTTCCCTCTCCTCCACCAGAAAGTTCAATGGAGGGCCTTCCTCTAACTTCTAACAAAATTCTAATCACTTTACGGCTCGCTTTCAATTTCAAAAGTTTTTTTTTTTAACTTTTTTAAGCAATGTTTCTCATAATCTATTTTAACTGCCCTGTTGGGTCTCTTGCATGTCTTACTGTATTCTTGGTACGTTTGGAATGCTGATGGTAACCCTTTGGTCTTAGACCTCATGCTTACTGGTATTTGCCCAGCTCTTCTGAATGGCTTTTCTCGTATCAGGAGAAAAACAGCGTAAAAAATGCAATTAGCTGTGTTTTGCAAATGTGTTTAGATGCATCAAGTGTTTAATTACTTATTCTAGCTATTGAAATGAATGAATGCTCAAGCACTAGCTCTTAGGCAGGTTTGGATGGGTTTACACATGCTTAGGTGTGCTGGGCGTTTTTTTGGACAAAACACTCCACTCCCGAACATGCTGATCTTGTTTTTTTTTTCTGCCTCTCCTGCCTCTAAATGCCTATAAAGGCCTATGTGGTCATGGGCACATTTAGTGACAACCCCCCCCCAAAAAAAACAAAACAAAACAATGAAACACCCTTAAAAGTGTCAATTGTTTATGGCCAGTGTGCATTAGGCATTATATTTTTTAACTGCTTCCAGTCCGCCCTATAGCAGAAGTATTACTACAAGGCAGCACAGGTGCGCAAAATCACGTATATATGCGTGATTTTATATTTCCGGGCAGGGGGCACACGCGCCCTACCCGCGTGGCCATTCATAGCCGTGGCTGTCAATCACCGGGTCCCGACTGGTAATTACAGTTCTCTCCCATGTCAGCTCCAGCACACTGCTTTGCATGGCTGTGCTTGGCACAGCCATGCAAAGCAGTGTGCTTACAGTAAAGCACAAACACAGCACACAGTTATAAATGGCACACAGTTAACCCTTTGATTGCCCCACATGTTAACCCCTTCCTCCCCAGTGCCATTAGTACAGTGTCAGTGCTTTTTATTAGCACTGATCACTGTATTGGTGTCACTGGGGATGTCAGTGACACCAAGTCAGTTCCCCCCAGTGTCAGAATGCCCACCGCAGTCCCGCTATAAGTCGCTGATCATCGCCATTACTAGTAAAAAAAAATTAAAAATCCCAGTATATATACAGCCGTTTGTAAACGCCATAACTTTAACATAAACCAATTAATTTACATGTATTTGGATTTTTCTTTAGCAAAGATATGTAGCAGAATACATTTTGGCCTAAATTTATGATGAAATTTGATATTTTAAATTTTTTTTACTGGACATGTTTAATAGCAAAATGTCAAAAATATTGTTTTTTTGTTTTCAAAATTGCCGGTCTTTTTTTATAGCACAAAAAATTTAAAACACACAGGTGATCAAATACCACTGAAAGAAAGCTCAATTCATGGGGAAAAAAAAGGAAGTAAATTTATTTGGGTGCAGCGTTTTATGACTGCGCAATTGCCAGTTAAATTAAGCCGTAACCAAAAAAATGGCCTGGTCAGAAAGGGGGGTAAATCCTCAGGAGGGCAAGTGGTTGACCAGTTTATTTTTTTTCTGCTGTTTATATGTAGTTTTACATTACATTAACATTTGTTTGTTTATATTTTTTCATCATTGGAATGCGCTGTCCAATGCCTTTTTAAAGGTTTTTATTGTGGTATATATATCCAAACACATAAGTCAATAGAGAACAATGATGAACGGATTGCCATCTCACAGTAACATAGTCTATATACATAGTATTGTGGAAACACTCCAATTAGTGCATGTGTAGTACAATAGATATACTGTAGCTACATCTATCTAACCCTCATTCACCGTTCTTTGAATGGTACCTCTGATGGAAAATGGAGGACAATAGAAGATTTTAACATGAATGGATCTATGAACTCAGAAATAAACAATGAGGCCTGAACTATGGTGTGCAGTAGCATAAATCATAACCTTAACTTATACCAGTGTGTTTTGATTTTCTGTTTGTATTCCGTCAATATACTTTGCTTGTATTGTTATCTTCTTCTCTAATAAATTCTGTACAGAAAGTCTCAAAGTCTGAACTATGTTAAATATTACCATCTCCCACCTAACTGAGGACATCTATTGTATTCTGTGACTCATCGAAACCATATTTTTTCAACAATTGCCATATTTCCTTAATACACTCCCACCTTTCTTCAGTTGTGTTTGTAGCAAGCATTTGATCCGATTAAGTCTCATGTAGTATAGAGCCAAGCTTAGTAAAGTTGTCTCTTTTCAAATTTAGTGTTCTTCTCCATAGCGAAGACAAGATGGGGGTGGTTGGGCAGGTGCAGCAGTTTATTGTGGGGGTGAGGGGAGTTCAAAGTGGTGAGTTCCTTCTGCTACAGGCTGACAAGAATAGTGACAGCTCTATCACAGTGAGGATTAAAAAGCTGGGAAGAGAGAGCACAGCCTGCACCTCCTACAGACTCTCTCCTTCTCTCTTCCCACTTCTAGCACTCAGTTGTGTGGGTTGTGTTGTCTCCCTCCTTACTCCTGCCAGTGCACTCTACTTGTAGGATGCAGGAGCTGAAGGGAGAGAGAGAGAAAAAACAGTCTGCACAGCCAAGCCCTGGAAGTGGTACTGGTACACAGAATCAGCCTACAGCAGCATGTGTGTATAAGTATGTGGCTCAGATCTCTTCCTCTCTTCACTTCCTCCTTCTGGGGTTTCAAAGCCCCTCCCTGGGACATCAAGCATTAATATATTTTTATACATAACATGGTGATATCAGCAACTAGCAGTTGAGGGCAGCAGATCACTACAAAATTAAATCAAAGCCAGGGGATTTCAATTAAACAAACTGTCACCTCTCCCTAAACTGTGCATCTACATACCCCACATTGACTGACATGCATACTCTGTCTTTTGTTTTTGCCTCTGGCTGGTCCAGTGCTATTCATAATTAGTGCAAAGAGACAAGCAGATACAAAGATCACACAGTAGGAAGGTCCCACAATGCAACTGGGTCCACATGAAAGCTGAATGGCAGGTCTGAAGCTGTGCAGTGATGGTGAGACAAGCAGGTGGCTGCTAGACGAGGGATCCCCTTAGCTCACACATGGCAGTGGTGGTTAGATGATGGGGGGTGCAGTTTGGCAGTTTTACCCTGGGTGCTGAATGTTCTTGTCCTGGCACTGCTCTTGTCTTAATCTAATGTCTTTCTTTCCTTTAATTCGTAGCACACATGATTGCTCTGTAATCACCAACATTATCCTTAACTTCCACATCTGCAATCAGCTCTGTGTTATATGAAATTAAAAGGTCCAACAGAGCACTATTTCTAGTTGGGGCTTCCACCATTTAATCTATAAAATTGTTCTGCAATATGTTCAAGAAGTGACTAGACTTAGCTGAGTGTGCAATTTTGTTTGCCTAATCAATATCAGGATAGTTGACATGAGGAAGTAAACGCCTTGCTTTCACCAAAATGGTCACCTCCACACATAAACACAAGTCAGGTTAAAGAAAATGCTACGGTCACCCTCTGGCTCCATCCTACATTCTCTAACTAACATCTTCAATCTCTCCATCTCTTCTGGCAACTTCCCCAACTCTCTAAAACATGCACTAGTCACCCCCATACTTAAAAAGCCCTCACTGGACCCCACCAGTCTTAACCTGCTCCCTCATCTCCTTTCTCGTTTTTCCTTCAAACACTTTGAAAGTCTGGTCTACAACCAACTGAGTGACCATCTCATTGAGAACAACCTTCTTGATCCATTTCAGTCTGGATTTTGCCCTCAACACTCCACACAAACTGCTCTCCTAAAACTCTCAAAAAAAATCTACTTACAGATAAAACCAATGGACACTATTTTGTACTCCTGGACCTTTCTGTCTTCGGTCTCCAGGACTCTTCTCTGGTTCTCATCCTACCTCTCCCATTGCACCCTGAAAGCGTCACTTACAATTCTATTTCCTCATCTACCCCCCAAGGTTCTGTTCTTGGACCGCTTGATCTACACCTTTTCCCTGGGTCAGTTGATAGCCTCCCATGGTTTCCAACAACATTTCTATGCTAATAACACCCAAATCTATCTTTCTACACCTCAGCTCACTCCATTAGTCTCCACACACATCACTAATTTCACTAACAGACATATCAGTCTGGATGTCACACCACTTCCTCAAACTCAATCTACCAACAACTGAGCTCATAATATTTCCTCCCTCACGTGCACTTTTCCCTGACATGATCTCTGTCAAGATCAATGGCACAACTATCAACCTGTCCCTACATACCAAGGTGCTAGGTGTAATTCTGAACTATCCTTTCAGCCTCATATCCAATTGCTGTCCAAAGCTTGTAACATCTCCAAAATACATCCCTTACTAAACCATGACACCATAAGGCTTATTTCCTCCATCAGCGCATCCCCTGCAGTTATTTCCTTTTGCATCTCATGACCATCCCTCTTAGATTGTAAGTAGAGATGAGCGAATCGAACATGATGAAGTGGAATTCGTTTCAAAGATTGGGAAAAATTCGATTCGCGACGAATCCGAAGATTAGCAAACTTCGGATGCACGAATCGAATTTTCCCAAAAATGGCGGCGACATGTGTGGCGACGGAGCGGGGATCTCTGGGAAGGCGCGCAGACAAGGCGCGCTGACCCATAATGCATTCATTCATGACATGTGATCGCATTAGCCAATCAGCAGCCAGCCAGCCAGCACTGTGTAATGGTGGAGCTATAAATCGCGGCCATCTTAGAATTCTCCATTAGCCTCCGGTCATTCAAGAGAGACAGACCTGTGTGTATGAAGGGACAGAGTTAGGGCCACAGAGACTTTAGGGCCACAGAATCGTTACTCAGGGACACAGAATCGTTACTCAGGGACACAGAATCGTTACTCAGGGACACAGAATTGTTACTCAGGGACACAGAATTGTTACTCAGGGACACAGAATTGTTACTCAGGGACACAGAATCGTTACTCAGGGACACAGAATCATTACTCAGGGACACAGAATCGTTACTCAGGGACACAGAATCGTTACTTAGGGCCACAGCTATCAAAGAATCAAAAATTTAAAGTGACATACACCCTTTTTTTTTTTGGTGGCTGTCGTGCACAGTTGGTGCTGCAGTTTGCCGATTGTGCAAAATAAACTGACTTTCTGCTTCACAACCACTATTGTACGTTCAAAGAGTTAAATCCATTTACACGCCGGCTGGCGGTAATATTTTTTGGGTGATTAGTGCATTCCAGTGACACAAATGTACAGTTTCCAGCCAACGGCAAGCTGCAATTGACCGATTGTGCTAAATAAACTGACTTTCTGCTTCACAACCACTATTGTACGTTCAAAGAGTTAGATCCATTTACACGCCGGGTGGCGGTAATATTTTTTGGGTGATTAGTGCATTCCAGTGACATAAACGTACAGTTTACAGCCAACGGCAAGCTGCAATTGACCGATTGTGCTAAATAAACTGACTTTCTGCTTCACAACCACTATTGTACGTTCAAAGAGTTAAATCCGGTTTTATTTTTGGGGTGCTTATTGAATTAAAGAGTATGTCAGACAACACGCAGAGGAGTGGCAGAGGAGGCAATGTTTCAGGAGCGAGCAGACGTGGCAGCAGAGGAAGGGGTCGAGGCAGCACTAGTCGCAGCCAGAGGCCAGTGCTCCCGGTGTCATCCAGCGGTCGTGTCTCCACCGACAACCCTGCCGTCATCGATTGGTTGACTCAGTCGTCTTCCTCTTCCCAGGTCACCTCTGACACCTACAGCCAACGGTCGGTGGGTACGTCAGACACAACCGTTAGTTGGCATGGCCCGGGAGCAAGCCCACTGAAATCACGTGTCCTCGACCTGCCCCTGTCCTTTGGTGTTCCCTCACCAAGCGAAGTATCGCATGCTGTGGGCTCAGCCCCACTGTACAGTGAGGAAGAGCTAACAGAGGGCGGTCAGGAACGGGGCGAGACATCCTCCTCTTCAGCAGCCAGGCGAAGAAGTACTGGCGAGGAGAGTGGCTCGGTAGCCGGTCTAGAGACAGGTCTGTCTCCTGACCCACACGCATTAGAGGGGGCTAGTAGTGACGCGCAGACCCTAATTGATGATGAAGAGGCTGATCGCACTTGCCAGCCTCGTCGTCATCAGGCTATTGCTTCCGCATCATCAGGAGAAGAGGGTGCCAGCTTGCCAGTGAGCAAAACAGTCGGTGGGTTGCCCAGGAGGCAGCAGGGTCGCAGCAGTGTCAGTGGAGCCAAACGGCCACGGAGTAGAGCACCAGCTCCACTGCAGCCTACCACCACGGCCAGTAGTGGTGCCGGTGTGCACGGAGGAAGTAGCAGTCAGCCAGTGAGGAGTAGCGGGGGCAAAGTTTCCTACTCGGCGGTGTGGCAATTTTTCGTCAAGCCGCCCGAGGAAGTAAACGTAGCCGTATGTCGACTATGTGGCCAGAAAGTCAAGCGTGGCCAGGGGGCCCATGTTGGGACTACAGCGTTGCGTCAGCATATGCAGCGTTGCCATTCGGTGGCCTGGGAAAACCGTGATAAAGATACGGCGGTTCTGCCTGCCCCAGCCCCCGCTCCATCACCCGCTCCGTTACTTTTACTTGCTCCGTCACCCGACGTCAATCGCCCTCTATCAGCCAGTCAAGGCTCCAACACCTCTGCTGAGGGGAGTTGTCGCTCGTTGGCATCTTCCGCTCGTTCAGATGCTCCTTCTCCTGCTACTCCTCTTCACAGATTCCGTCAGCAGTCTTTCTTGGAATCCGTTTCCAAGAGACAACAGTTTGCGAGCACGCACCCGACGGTGCAGAAGCTGAACGTCCTCCTGTCCAAGTTGCTGGTGCTGCAGTCCCTCCCTTTCCAAGTGGTGGACTCAGCACCTTTCCGAGAAATGATGGCTTGTGCCGAGCCGCGGTGGAGAGTGCCAAGCCGGCATTTCTTCGCCAAAAAGGCAGTGCCAGCCCTGCATTCACATGTAGAAGAGATGGTGGGCCAGTCTTTGAGCATGTCGGTCTCTGCCAAAGTGCACGGCAGCGCCGACGTGTGGAGCTGTAACTACGGTCAGGGACAGTACATGTCATTTACGGCCCACTGGGTGAACGTGGTGCCGGCACAGCCGCACCAGCAACTTGGACAGGTCACGCCGCTTTTGCCTCCACGTTTGCACGTCCTTGGTCCAGCAAAGATGTCCGCCTCTACCACCTCTTCTTCCGCCGTGTCCTCAGCCGCCACCCCCGTGCCAAGTCCCATTACCCGACCGGCATATCACATGTGCAGGGCGCAACGGTGTCACGCTGTGCTGCACCTGGTATGCCTTGGCGAACGTAGTCACACAGGGGAGGAACTTCTGAGTGTAATGAACAGAGAAATCGACAGATGGCTGTCTCCGCGCAAACTGAAAATCGGAACCATGTTGACCGACAACGGAAAGAACATGGTGTCTGCTCTGCGTCAAGGAAGGTTGTGCCATGCGCCATGCATGGCTCACGTGTTCAATCTGGTTGTCAAGCGGTTCCTAAAATCCACTATCCCACTGCAAGACATCCTTAAAATGTCACGTAAACTTTGCATGCATTTCAGCCATTCCTACACCGCAAAGCACACCCTCCTTGAGCTGCAGCGGCAGAACGGAATTCCACAGCATCGCCTGATCTGCGACGTTGCAACAAGGTGGAATTCAACCCTACATATGTTAGACCGCCTTTACGAACAGCGAAAGGCCATCACCGATTTCCTGATGTTACAAGCGGATAAAGGTACTCCCCTGTGTAACTTAGATGTCAGCCATTGGCAGCTCATGCGTGACACCTGCCGCTTGCTCAGGCCCTTTGAGGAGGCCACGCTATTCGTGAGTCGGCAGGACTATGGGATGAACGACGTCATTCCTCTGTTGCACGTCCTGGAACAAATGCTGTTAACAATGGCTGGTCAGGGTGCGGTAGACGTGGCGCACAGATCTCAACGCCACATGACCCCTGTGGGGGCAGGACAGGAAGAAGAGGAGGAGGTAGAGGAGGACATTGGTGCTCAGGAATTATTGAGTGAAATGGGTGGTTTTTCCACTCAGCGGACAGGAGTGGAGGAGCAGGAGCATCTGGTAGAGGAGGAGGAGGAGACAGAGGACCCAGACGCACCGTGGCAGTATGCTGTGGAGATGGAGGCAGGGAGTCCCTCGCATTCCTTGGCACAAATGGCCCATAGCATGCTCGGTTGCTTGCGTAGCGACAGCCGAATAATAACCATCAGACAGAGGGATGACTTTTGGCTGTCCACCTTGTTGGACCCTCGCTACCGTTCAAAAATGGTGGCCTTTTTCACACCTGCTGAGAGGGAGGCCAAAATAAAGTACTATAAAAACCACCTATGTAGTCAGTTGGTCTCTGCCTTTCTGCGCCAACGTCCATCCTCAGACACTGTGGGCCCTGTGCGCTCGTATGGCCTTCAATTGAAGCTGCTTCCGCTCCGCCACTCTGCCATGGGCCCCTGTACCGCCTCCTCTTGCTGCTGCCAGGTCCAGAGTGTGTCATGGGTCCCTGTACGGCCTCCCATTGCTGCTGACTTCATCGCCAGACTCTGCCATGTGCCACTTTCAGGTCTCCTTACACTGTTGGTGGGTTCCATTTTGTGATAGCGTGCTGTATGGCCTTCCATTGCTGCTGCCTCCACCGCCACCCTGCGCCATGTGCCTCTGTCGTCTGCTCACGCTGCTGACGGCTTCCGCTTTTTAACCGAGGCCTGTGTTTGGCTTCCGAATACTGCTGCATCCACCGCCACCCTGCGCCATGTGTCTCTGTCGTCTGCTCACGCTGCTGACGGCTTCCGCTTTTTAACCTAGGCCTGTGTATGGCTTCAGAATAATGGCATCACCCCTACGGTAGACGTGTATTGACACGAAACGCGTCTAGGAGGAGCCTTCGCACGCCTTGACGTTACGCCGCCGGGTCAGGAGGTCCGGCGGCCCACCTTTGGTATTCACTGGTCAGTGTATAGAATCTTTTTTTCAAGCTGCTTATACTGGCTACAGGCTGCAGGCATGCGTTTTGTAACTTTTATGGCTTACGTTATTGGATTTAATAAATAATTTTAAAACACTACACTATGAGTATTTTTACTCCTTACATCTGGCACTGAGTTCCCATACCTCAGCCCCAGCATTTTCAGGTTCTCTGCGTGGATCCAAGGAGCAGTGTGATCCGACCAGGCCAGCATCGTCTTACCACCGACGGACCATCTGGGTACTATAAAGCAGCGCCTACATGGGACCCCGGCTACATATAACCTGTACATGCGTATTGATATTGCGCTTCTGGTAAGCAGGCAATTTATCTATTCCTGGGATTGGATTGCACCTATACTCCCTGAGAACCCCCATCACTGAACTGTTTATCATCTTCAATATTCCTATATTTGATGACCGCATATATAATTGTCACTTGGATATTATTTTTGTAGCGCTGCACTTTATTGTTTCTATTCTGGTTGGAAGGGCTTGTGGTTCCTTTTGTGCATTTGCCGCTCACTGAAGTGCGCTCACTTTTCTTTATTTTACACAGAATAATGCTGCCTACACCGCCACCCTGCGCCATGTGCCTCTGTCGTCTGCTCACGCTGCTGCCAGGTCCATACTGATTCATGGCCCCCTGTACCGGCTCCTCATGAACGTGGTTCAGCGGGTTTGCATCACTTAACGGCAAATCGTTGACAAACGCTGGGACGTTCAGTGTTGTGCGCATTAAGCCAGACACCAAAGGGCAGCACAGACCACCTGTTATTACTCGCTCAAGCATGGCGTCGTCGACTATCAAGAGTCCAATGGCAGAGTGGCGGAGCAGAAGCAGCTTCAATTGAAGGCCATACACAGGCCTAGGTTTAAAAGTCCCTCACAGTTAATTCCAATAACGAACTCTACTCCTCCGTGCAATCTACTTACGAGACCCTGGGCAGGTCTGGGTCCAATTTGTGGTAGAGACTGGTTTTGTTCAGCCATGCTTGAGCGAGTAATAACAGGTCTGTGCTGCCCTTTGGTGTCTGGCTTAATGCGCACAACACTGAACGTCCCAGCGTTTGTCAACGATTTGCCGTTAAGTGATGCAAACCCGCTGAACCACGTTCATGAGGAGCCGGTACAGGGGGCCATGAATCAGTATGGACCTGGCAGCAGCGTGAGCAGACGACAGAGGCACATGGCGCAGGGTGGCGGTGTAGGCAGCATTATTCTGAAGCCATACACAGGCCTAGGTTAAAAAGCGGAAGCCTTCAGCAGCGTGAGCAGACGACAGAGACACATGGCGCAGGGTGGCGGTGGATGCAGCAGTATTCGGAAGCCAAACACAGGCCTCGGTTAAAAAGCGGAAGCCGTCAGCAGCGTGAGCAGACGACAGAGGCACATGGCGCAGGGTGGCGGTGGAGGCAGCAGCAATGGAAGGCCATACAGCACCCTATCACAAAATGGAACCCACCAACAGTGTAAGGAGACCTGAAAGTGGCACATGGCAGAGTCTGGCGATGAAATCAGCAGCAATGGGAGGCTATTAGTCGTCTCCCCACGCTGCTGCTGGGGGGACTTTTTAACATAGGCCTCTGTATGGCCTTCAATTTTAGCTGCTTACGCTCCGCCACTCTGCCATGGGCCCCTGTACCGCCTCCTCATGCTGCTGCCAGGCCCGTAATCTGCCATGGGCCCCCGTACCGACTCCTCATGCTGCTGCCAGGCCCGTAATCTGTCATGGGCCCCTGTACCGCCTCCTCATGCTGCTGCCAGGTCCAGAGTGTGTCATGGGTCCCTGTACGGCCTCCCATTGCTGCTGTCTCCATCGCCACACTCTGCCATGTGCCACTTTCCGGTCTCCTCACACTGCTGGTGGGTTCCATTTTGTCATAGGGTGCTGTATGGCCTCCCATTGCTGCTGCCTCCACCGCCACACTGTGGCTCCACACTCTGGTTTTGGCCCCGTGACTGCCCAAATGAGTGAAGTGTGCGGTGATTCTAAGATCGACGGCACTCATCTGCATGTCATACTGACTGACAGTATTATTTCTCTTCCCCAGCAGACTCCAAGGGCATTTAAATTAAAGGTACAGTGTTCTGCACTAATATAAAGGCTCTCTGAAGCCTAGAAACACCCTTTTTATAAGTTAAATTCGCGGCGAATATATTCGACTCGAATCAAATTTATTCCGCGAATTCGGCGAATCAGCCGAATCCAATTTTTGAATAATTCGCTCACCTCTAATTGTAAGCTCTAATGAGTAGAGCCGTCTGATTCCTCCTGTAGTGAATTGTATTGTAATTGTACTGTCTGCCCTCATGTGGTACAATGCTGAGAAACTGTTGGCGCTATATAAATCCTGTATAATAATAATAATAATAATTCACTGATGTGAATGTACAATATAAATGTAAAGCGCTGCGTAAATTGACTGTGCTATATACATACCTGTAATAAATAAATAAAATAATAATAATAATAAAATGTAAACCAAACGTTTCAAATATTTGATATGTGCCTGCTGTACCATGTATTTGTATGAAAAACTATCCTGCTCTCTTTGTATTGCTTCATTTGTGTGAAATCCCTGGTGTTTCTGCTAGTCCCTCTGCTTTCCTATCAAAAACTGACCACACTGAGCTGGAGAGCACAGCGTGGTCAGTTCTCTAGCTATGCTGTTCTCTACAGCTAAGCTGCTCTTCTCCAATGATCCGACTTGTCCTGACATGCCTCCTCCCTGCAGAGCCATTCACTGGGAAGATCAGTGTGCTACTGTTTATCCTACTCTAGCTCTTATGCAGCTGAGGACAGAGGATATGTGATCAGTTATAAAAAGAGAAAAAGGTATTTATAATGTTTTTATATCTATACACAAATTATTTGCCTTTCATTTCTATTTTAAATGGAATGGGTTGTTTTACAAGGTGAGGGTTTACATACATACTTTAAAGCAGTTATAGGGAAATGATCAGCTGTCAGGAGACCACAGACAATACGGGTGACCAGTCCTTTGCCCTCTGCCTGTCTTTTTTTCTGGCAAAGCTTCCAGATTTCATTTCCTCTATTTAGTATGTCTAGAATGTAAACAGATGGTATGGCATGTAGTTATTTGTAACAAAGTGCATCCTGCTGCTCCTTATAAGCAAACACGGAAGATCTCACAAACACAAGCAATACAGTTGTTCTCAAAAGTTTGCATACCCTGGCAGAAATTGTGACATTTTGGCATTGATATTGTAAATATGACTGATCATGCCACAAAATGCTCTTTTATTGAAGGATTATAATCATATGAAGCCATTTATTATCAAATAGTTGTTTGGTTCCATTTTAAATCATAATGATAACAGAAATCACCCAAATAGTCATGATCAAAAGTTTACATACCCTGGAATGTTTGGCCTTGGTACAGACACACAAGGTGACACACACAGGTTAAAATGCCAATTAGAGGTTAATGTCCCACATCTGTGGCTTTTTAAATTGCAATTAGTATCAGTATATAAATAGTTAATGAGTTTGTTAGCTCTTATGTGGAATCACTAACTAGGCTACATACTGAGCCATGGCGATCAGAAAAGAACTGTCAAAAGTCCTGCGTAACAAGGTAATGGAACATTATAAAGATGGAAAAGGCCATAAAAAAAGATGTCTAAAGCCTTGAATGTGTCAATCAGTACTGTTAAATCACCTATTAAGAAGTGGAAAGTTCTCTTGATACCAAGCCACACTGCATCAGTGTGAACCAGGGCTTAAAAGAGCAATAAAACAATGTATTCCACAGATTGACTGAATCAGCAAGGTGCCTTTGCAGTACAATCCAGCCCTGAGATAACAGGAGAGGAGAGCCGCACAGCGTACACATTGAGCTGAAGCACCTACTCAGCTATCAGTGGATTAGCTGGAGGGACAGCAGACGATGCATTTCTGGGTACACAGCCCCTTTCTCAAGTCTAATGGGAGCTCCATACACTAAATTATATATATATATATATATATATATATATATATATATATATATATCCTACTGTACAGACACATACAAAAGTAAAAAGCGGTAACAATGTATAACTGGAATAGCCCAGCACTCTGTGACAACATATACAACATATATAGTATAAATAAATATACAAAATTAAAGTACAGAACTACAAACATCAGCAATCATAATGTACCTTAATAAAAGCTTGAAAAAATACATATATAAAGACATATTTGCATGAAATATATAATTTCAAGTTATGAAACTACTAAAAAAAATTTTTGTATTTTATATAAACAGTTTAAAAGTAATTAATTATTTTTAAGAATATAGTGGTTAAATTAAAGCAAAAACAAACAAAACTTTAATTTAAAAAAAATCACCATAAAATCATGAGCCATTAAAACTGTAAACTGTACCAAGAATTGACTATACAGGTTCTAGTAATCCTAATGGTATATTATGGTATTAATTTCGATTTCCTCATTTAGACCAAAAGGTGATAAGGAATTAGGGGTAAAGATTCAATACGTTTCTTTCTCACATGACCTTTTCAATCTCTCAGCAGGAAAAAAAATTTGCTGGAATCACCACAATGAACCAAGTTTTGGGACCCTCTTGGTATGCTATGTTCTATGTTGCCCTGCTTGATAAATCTACAGTGTTCACCAAAAAGGGCACTTAGTGTCCAGGTAGTACTACCCACATAAAGCAAATCACAGGGGCACCGTAGACAATATACCACAAATTATGTTGAACAGTTATAGAACCTGGAGCTGTTATATGGTGTGGTACCATGGGAGAATGTTTTCTGTCTGTGCTGTACAAACACTCCAGTAAGACAATCAAAGCAACCAGCCTTACGAAGGAGTGAGCATGCTCTGAACGCGCGCCATCTTGGAAACCCAGTCCATGCGGTGACATCATCCCTGTGAGCCTCCCTGCGCCCGTCTGCTACTCCCCGAGTCCTGGACACCACCGGAGTGGTGGGAAAATACCCAGAGCGTGGCCCAAGGACCTGATGCGGCCACTGGACCTCCATTACTTGAAATGCCTACCTGTTACCTACCTATGTGAGTGCAATTTTACCATTAAATCTGCCTGATTTTAACCATCTACACTTAGAGTGGCGCTGCTGTCTCTCTTTTCTAATCAAAGCACCCGTCACTAAATAAAATGGTAGGCTGACTGTCCTGTTTATACGTTGTGTTTGCTTCGCTTCACTTCAAAAGTTATACTCCATATTGCTTTCTTGGTGCTTCAAAGCAACTCCAAAATCTCCATTGAAGTATATGACAAAGCTCGCTAACAGCTTTTATTCAGCTTTAGCTTCACTTTGTTTTGGAAGTATTGCAAGTATAAAACATCCCAGGATGCACTGGGAAACCAACAAGTGAAAGATGTCATCAGCAGTCACTTTCAGTTGATGTGTATATATTCTGGAATTTTCTGATGCAGAGGTCACATCTGGTGTGAAGTGATGAGCAGCAGGAAGGTGAGCAGAGTCTGGAATGTAGCAACTAGCAGATGGCACACATGGTGCGCAACATGGGAACACTACAGCGGAAGGTGAGCAGGTATAGGAGAGAGAGAGGACTGAGTGATAGAGGATCAGCAGAGCTGAGGGACTGGAGCAGAAACTAGCAATGTCACAATGGTACGCAGCATGGGAGCAATACATCAGAAGGTGAGTGGGGATCAGAGAGATAGGAGGATCAGCAAACCAGAGGATCAGCAAAGCTGGTGTTTACTACTGAGAAGGTGATCCGCAGAGCTGGGGGTTACTACTGAGTGGGGGATCAGCAGAGCTGGGGTCTACTACTGAGTGAGGGATCAGTAGAGCTGGGGGCTACTACTGAGTGAGGGATCAGTAGAGGTGGGGGTTACTACTGAGTGGGGTATCACTAGAGCTGGGGGTACTGCTGAGCAGAATACAGTATATGCTGTACAAGGGTACTAATAAGCTGGGGATCTGCTGAACGATGGTACCAATGAGCTGGGGATCTGCTGAACAGGGGTGCTAATGAGTTGGGGATCTGCTGAGTGGGGGGGACTACTGAGCTGGTGTTCTACTATTCCCCTTTAAAACAAATCTAAAATCACCACACACAGGGCATTTACCAAGCTTCATTAAAGCTTCAAAAAAGCATCACTGAAGCATTACAGAAGCATTAATAATGTATCTGTAGATATAAGCCAAATTAAAATTAAATTACATCGATAAGCCCATAAATAGTGCAACTCGTGTAATGAAAGAGCATAAGAATCAACCAAAAATGAATAGATCTCTAATTACCGTATTTTTCGCTCCATAAGACACACTTTTTTCCCCCCAAAAAAGGGGGGAAAAGTCAGTGCGTCTTATGGAGCGAATATGGAGCGGCCGGTCTGATATTTCCACCGCCGCCGTGTCAGAATACCGGGCCGGCCGCTTGTCTCTTCTCTGCAGCAGGACCTTACTTGTTCCTCGGTCCAGCGCTGTGCAGTCTTCCCGCACCAGTTTCTTTAGTGTGACAGCCGGGTGCCCAGTGCGCATGCGCGAGAAGTGCTGCGCTTTGTGAATGGTACGGCGTCTTCTGAGACACATGACAGGTCCCAGAAGACGCTGGACCAATCACAAAGCACAGCGCTTCTCATGCATGCGCACTGGGCACCCGGCTGTCAACCGGGTGCCCACAGTAAAGGGAGGATAACTCCGCGGAAGTAGGAGCGGGTACCTGTCAAATTCAGGTAATCACTCCCCCTCCCTCCCCAAAGGTCCGCAGTCTTTTAGTTACCCCTTGTACTGTTTGCAGTCTCTTGTCATCTCCTGTACTGTCTGCAGTCTCTGGTTATTTCCTGTACTGTCTGCAGTCTCTAGTCATCCCCTACACTGTACACAGTCTCTGGTCATTTCCTGCACCATGTCCGCAGTCTCTGGTCATCCCCTGCACTGTCCGCAGCCTCTTGGTCATCCCCTGCACTGTCCGCAGTCTCTTGGTCATCCCCTGTACTGTTCGCAGTCTCTGGTCATCCCCTGTACTGTTCGCAGTCTCTGGTCATCCCCTATACTATCCGCAGTCTCTTGGTCATCCCCTATACTGTCGGCAGTCTCTTGGTCATCCCCTGTACAGTCCGCAGTCTCTGGTCATCTCCTGCAGGGGTGGACTGACCATTCGAGCACTCCGGCGCTGCCCAAGGACCCGGAGTCAGTAGGGGGCCCCATGAAATGCCCCTGGTACCTTTTTTATAGGCTTTTTTGGGTGTGCTTTGAGTGGCCCCATGATCCCCTATTGCCCGGAGGCCCCATGAGTTGTCAGTCCGCCCCTGATCTCCTGTACTGTCTGCAGTCTCCGGTCATCTCCTGTACTGTGTCTGCAGTCTCTGGTCATCTCTTGTACTATGTCTGCAGTCTCTGGTCATCTCCTGTACTATGTCTGCAGTCTCTGGTCATCTCCTGTACTGTGTCTGCAGTCTCTGGTCATCTCCTGTACTATGTCCGCAGTCTCTGGTCATCTCCTGTACTGTGTCCGCAGTCTCTGGTCATCTCCTGTACTATGTCTGCAGTCTCTGGTCATCTCCTGTACTATGTCTGCAGTCTCTGGTCATCTCCTGTACTGTGTCTGCAGTCTCTGGTCATCTCCTGTACTATGTCTGCAGTCCATTGGTTCAGAATATTTTTTTTCTTGTTTTCCGCCTCTAAAACCTAGGTGCGTCTTATGGTCAGGTGCGTCTTATGGAGTGAAAAATATGGTATATATTTTAAAAGTGAACAAGTACTAGTGTAATCATATATAACCATTCAGATATTGTACCGTTAAAGTAAAAAAAGTGCTAGTGCAACAATATATAACAGTTCATAAAAATTCCCAATGATCAGCAATCTCCAGTGTAAGTGCAATGCAGTAATGTGATTCGATATTGGTGATCAATCTTCAGTGAAACTCCTCTACCATTATGCACTCTCTGGAAAAACAAAGGTATGGAGCCAAATAGATACTCCAGTTAACATGGGCATCCCCTGGGCACTCCTCAGCCTGGGCAGGATCGTTAACCAGAAACTATACTCTATTGGGAAAAGCTCACCACACGGAGCCCAGGATGTCTCATCCCAGGCTGCTACTCAGCCTCTATCTAAAAAAACAACAAAGCTTATCTAGCTAAACCTGGAGGGCATTACATAACTTAAGAGCATGTTGAAGCAATAGGCACTTTAATTTGTGTTACAGTCCAAGCAAGTGTAAATAAGCCCTTCGAGATATTCCTCTTCCATTGGGGGGGGGGGGGGGGTGATTACTCTGCAGATACTCTGGAGATAAAAGTTCCCTGCAGTTGGTTTAAAATGGTTCTTAGAGATTATAGTGTCTCCATATCTGCCCAGCTCAAAATCCAAAAACACCAATGACTCAGGATCCGCTATGTGTGTGAAGGAAAGCCATAAATCATTGTCATTACAATGTAAGCAAATGGTATTATTATTAATATACAGTATTTATATAGCGCCAAAAGGTTTGCTCAGCGCTGTACATTATAGTGGGGGACAGTACATGAGACAATACAGTAACAAAACAATACACGAGGGGTTCGAGGGCCCTGCTCTTTCGAGCTTACAATCTAGGAGGGAGGGGATAGTGGCACAGGAGGAAGTGGTTGTGGGGGGTGGAGTGGTAGGAGGAAGAGGAGGAGATCGTTTTTAAGGGTAGTATATTGGTGCAAATATTAGCACCACTTTTATATTTTTATAGTGTGTTTAGAGAATTGTTATACCCATGGATACATAACATAGGGATGTCCTTGTGTATTTGATGTGTAGAGAATGTAGGGGGACATCTTATTTATGCATATATAGGGACACTGATACACATTAGTTGATGGATTCAAAGACACATTCCTAGATTGTAAGCTCGTAAGAGTAGGGCCCTCTTACCCCTCGTACGCTGTCTGTCTTTGTTGTACTGTGCCATGTATTGTCCCCCCCTATTGTACAGCGCTGAGCAAACCCTTTGGCGCTATATAAACTCGTAGTGATAATAATAATAATAATAATGGATGTATGACATTGGTATTTTATATTTTATATTTTATTATTTGTTATGTTTAATGTGTATTTTAAATTTACTTTTTGATTCCCAGTGTATTTAGGGGCCTTTAAATAACTCCTTGTGTTGCTGTAAGCAAGTATTGGGGTTTTATATACATTTGTAATATAATAGAAATGTTTGTTTGTATAGCGGTGATCGTACAGTGAAGCCGACGGAGCGTGATGAACAGTCATGAGTGTAGTCCTGTATGGCTGCAAATAGACCCTGGGAAAATGGCCGCGCACATGCGGACCTCGAGAAAATGGAACCTGAGAGTCCTATATAAAAGCCCATAGAACTAGCGGTGATCAATCATTTCCCCCTGATGAAGCCACGTGACCGGTGGCGTAACGCGTAGGGGAGGGGCTCTGACGTCACCGCGTGCAGTCGGCTTTTCTGGCGAGTACAGACACAGTGTGTGTTAACACATTGCTACCTTTTCTTCTTAAAGGCTTGTTTATTTTAATGAAAATGTGAGTGTGACAGACAGAGTTTGGCAATAAAAGGAGTTTTATAAGGATAAAGCACTATCTTCTGTTTTTCTTTGCAATTATATATGTGGAGTTTGCTGGAGTAATTCTGGAGGATTGTTCCCCTGGAGGGGAGAAGGAGGGAAGATTCATCCAACCATCCACACACCCATATATCCATACAAGATAATGAGGAGAGGAGTGACACCAGGTTAACCAGGAAAACTGAAGTTTGGAGAGATTGTTTGAAGGTGATAAGCAGCCAAGCATACTTCATCCTTTTATAGGATAAACTGCGTGACTTAGCCTGTTGAGGCTGGAGACGGAGGTGAGCGCATGATAGAGCTGTATTTATGCTGCAAACGTTTTTGGAACCTGGAGTGTATTCATCTAATTAGCACAGATTTCTCAAAAAAGAAAGAGGACTCTTATGTATCAGTCTCTGGATATACAATGATACATTTATTTCCATAGTATAAAGGGATTGTATACGCACAGTGGACATTTGTTTTTTTCTCATTTTGTTTTGTTTTTTTCACACTTTATTTATATTAGATTTTATTTTAGTTTATTTTTTACACGTAATCAATGTGTCTTTGATGATAATAATAGAGGAGCGCAGCACAATATTTATCTATATACAGTAAAAAAACAATACACAAGGGGTTCGTGGGCCCTGCTCTTTTGAGCTTACAATCTAGGAGGGAGGGGATAGTGGCACAGGAGGAAGTGGTTGTGGGGGATGGAGTGGTAGGAGGAGTGGAGGAGATCGGCAGTTAGGTGAGGGTGGGGTAGGCTTCCCTGAAGAGATGGGTTTTCAGGGTGTGCCTAAAGGTGAGGAGGGTAGGTGCCAGTCTGATGGATTGGGGTAGTGAGTTCCAGAGGATGGGGGAAGTCCTGGAGAAGTCCTGCAGTCGGGCGTGGGAGGTGGAGACCAGGGAGCTAGAAAGTAGGAGGTCTTGTGAGGAGCGAAGATTACGGGTTGGGTGGTATTTGGGTATCAGGTCAGTGAGGTAGTTTGGGGCATCCCAAGTGATCAGTAGGTCACCTATATAGTGGTCAAAATAAACAACACGGGCTAAAAATGGGTTGTTATTCCAAATGCTGTGGAACTCCCAATACCCCATTGTGAGGTTGGCATAATTTAGCGTGAAATCTGTGCCCATAGCTGTGCCCTTTACCCATATATTGGTATATTTTCAGGTTTTTATTAAGGTTCATTACTGGTATTTGTAGTTCTTTACTTTCATTTTTTAATATTTATTTATATATGTTGCCACAGTGTGCTGGTCTATTTGAGTTAGACATCCACATTACCATTTTATGCTTTATATACAGTAGTGTATATATAGTTTATGTATACAGTTCCCATTAGATTTGAACTGGAGAAAGTGGCTGTGTGCCCAAAAACGTGTCATCTGCTGTCCTTCCTGCTCATTCACTAACAGCTGTGTGTGTTGCAAGTGCTTCAGCTCAGTCTGCATGCCGTGCAGCTCTCCTCTCCTGTCATCTCAGAGCCAGCTTGGACTGAACAGGCAGCTTGCTTTTTTACTCGATCTGCGGAATGTGCTGTGTTACAAACAGCTCCATGCCGTACCATCCGTTTACACATGTAAGTGGCTATATTGTTTTATTTCTCTTCTAACGTTCCTTTTTATTGATGCATCTCTGCACCCTGTTTTTCTATCTACATATTGCCTGTTTTAGTGGGATCTTCCCTGATCACTTTCAAGGAGCAGCAAAATACATTTAACCCCCTGAGCTCAAGACACCAGTGGCATCCTTGCTGAAAACTTTTCTAGCTCTATAATGTTTTTGGACTTTTTTGCATTCATTATTACTTTTGGACTTACCATTGCCTTTTCACACAGACTGTATGACTGTCCTTTTATCAATAGCCCCATCATGCTCTATTGATCGGCTACAGATTATAGATTAGTAACGCCAAACTTTTTGCCTTTGCTTCATTGTGCGTCCTATGATTGGGACTTACGTGTTGCTGCACTTAATTTCATTTGTTTAGCTGGTATAAGTATCTGTTCTTCATTTGTCCAAAATACCAAGAATGCATTTGTATACATTTTTCATGCAGTATTCTATATGGATTTGTTTCAAAATATTGATGACAGTTGCCTTACAAGATATACATTTTCTACATTTCCAATATTACATCATAATCCCAATGCTGACCACAATGAGTCGGCCTTGGCTACAGATATATCCCCACACAATAAGATTATGTGCAACATATATGTAAACTGTTAGGCCAAACAGAATATCATGCTAATGCTGCCAATACGCAGTGGTGGGACATTGTTTTCTTAACACAATATGTAGAACTTATACCTCAATATCTGAAAATAACTAAACATTGTGATTTTTTAGATTCTAGTCCTAACAAGTAATGGGAGTAACTCTGAGTTCTGTACCTTAAAATGGAATCAATGTATAATCCAGCAGAGGGGGAAAAATTAGAATTCCACCACATAAAACTTTCCTCCCTTGTAAAGGATTTAGAGAGCTTTGCAACAGCTCATTTGTTTTTACAAATGGCTCCATATTTTAAACAGGGAAAATAAAGGTAGATAAAAGGTTTGAGCATTCCAGGGGAAACTAAGGAGAGATCTGGATGATTATCAAAAAGGGAGAGTCTTCTCATGGAAACAGTCCCAGTTTAATTCTAACATATGCCCTAGGCCATCTGCACTTAATATTGAGTTCAAAGCCAATTTCCAATTTTGAAATTGGACATATAAGGTAATACACATATGGATCATTGGATGAAAAAAGGTGCCGGGCATAGGGGCAAAACATGATCATTTAGGCCCTCCTTGGACAACTGTTGGCAGTTTCAATATAGTACTAAACCAATCTCAAAATACCATGCTTGGTCAGATTGCAATACTACCTAAGCTACTATTGTTTCTGTGGATTTTAATACCCCAAGCAATCCAACCATTGATAATAAGTCCCCCAAAGGACATAGTATTGTCCAACTCATCACCCTCTTCTATTTCTTCTATAGATGCCCAGGAAAAAATTAAGCCAACCTTATCCAATACTATCCTAGTTTCAAATAGGTTTGAACCATTGAACAGGACAATAGTAATAATCCCTCTAGCACCATTATGCCCTCATTAGACACCAATGTATGCTTAGAGGAAGGTGAGACTTTTTTTTTAGAGGTCCCCCACTTCTGCCTCAAAAATGCAAAATGAAAGCTAAGCATAAAGGAAGGAGAGGAGGAAAATTTAAGAATTCACAAAAAAGAGTGGACAAATGTCCATTAGAGACTGTTAAACATTTTTTTAAATCTTTCACTATACAATATGAACTGTTAATAAAGGTTTAAACTTTTCTCTTTCCTGCGTGCCCTTCACCATTTTTAAAGACCTTCACTGGTTCATACGGAATTTAACTGTCAAGAGGTTTTATGCTATTAATCCTTTACCCACCACTCAGTCTACTGATACCACTGATAGTCATGTGGTTTATTAATTTCCGTGGGACTAGACAGTTTGGAAGAATTATCAATAGGAGAGGTTGGGCCATTAGATTCTTTATTAGAGAACACTTCTAATATTCAACATATCATGTTCAGGCCACAATTCAACATTCTAGCTCACAAATGGAAAAGGGTCATTTGTGGACACTTTTTAACACATCACATATGCAGAATTATTAAAAATGTGCACTCCAAACAATTCCAATAGGATTAAAAATACAAATCTCAGCAAATCAAAAAGGTACTTCAAGCCCTTAGTAGCAATCATAACTTGATTATCAGACAGGCTGATAAGGGAGGCAGTTTGGTGGTGCAGGACAGGACGGATTATATGAAAGATTCCTATTGGCTATTTTCTGATAGATCAACTTATGTTAAATTGACTAGAGACTGACCCATTGCCAGAGTACAAAGCTAAACTTAAACAGCTGACAGACAAGGCTCTTGCCAAGGGAGTGATTAGCAAGAAAGAATTTGGTTTTTAATACTAACATCTGTTTCAAATCCTGGCTCTTGTGGTATATAGATCACTTTTTACAACCCATTGTGAAGGCTTTGCCGTCTTATGTTCACAATTCCACTAATCTTTTGGATATCTTGAGTAAATACAAATGGGAGTCATCTTATACATAACTATTATTAGATGTGTGCTCATCATACATTTCTATCCCCTATGAGATAGGGTTGAAAGCACTAAACTACTTCTTGAGTAGCAATTCAAATTTACACCACAGGCAACCCAACTTTATATTGGGTTGTATTAAATTCTGTTTACATCACAACTATCTTCTTTATGGTGGTGTCATGTACCTGAGAGAAGACTGGAATGATGAGGTCGGCCTCTCTTGTATCTCCAGCCCAGGCCCCACTGAGAGGAACAGGAGGAACACGAGTGCCAGCAGATGTTGATAGGAGATCCTGCAGCAGGAGATGTAGTCTCACGGAGACTGGTGAGCAATCAGGTCAGGAACAGCAGCCACTCTCAGTAGTCCAGTGGACGTTAAAGAGCCACTCCACTTGTGCTGCTTGTCAGAGCTTTCAGCAGACTGGCGGCCAGAACACTCAGCGAGGTGCAGAGCTGCAACAGCAGACAGCCGGGCAGGCACTCAAACAGGTTGGGGAGCCAAGATCGGAGACAGAAGCAAGGTCACAGGATTAGCCAGGGTCATCAACAGGAGGGCAGCGAGGTACCAAATCATAAGTAGAGCCAAAGTCATCAACAGGAGGGCAACGAGGTACCAAATCATAAGCAGAGCCAAAGTCGGAACAAGCCGGGTCAGGAACTGGCGACAAGTCAAGGGCAGAATTCGAAATCAGGTCAGGAACAAGCCTGGTCAATAACAAGGGAACACACTGGAAGAACGCAGGACACAGGGAACAGCTGAAGGCCAGTCAGCACTGACAGTAAGCAAGAGCATACCTTAAATTAAGAAATTATGGGCACGCTCCAGCGTGCATGCACACGTGTACGCTCATTCCTACATGCATACGTGAGCCTATGCTCATTTCTGTTAGTGATGTGCCAATACTCATTTCTATGAGCGATCCTATGTGCATGCGCATATCTATGCACCAGTTGCCATAATGGAATTCCTTAGGAACGTCTCACTGGAATTCCCTGACCATTTTTAGTCCAGGTAAAGGGCACAGCTATGGGTGCAAATTTCGTGCAAATTGGGAGTCCCACAGTATTTGGAACTCCTTTTTAGCCCATATTGTTTATTCTGGCCATCATATAGATGACATAGTGATCATTTGGCATGGCCCTTCTTCCTTGATTATACCATTTGTCATGCATTGTAATGACAATGAATTAGGGCTTTCCTTCCACGCATGTAGCGGATCTTGAGTCATTGGTCTTTTTAGATTTAGAGGTGGGCTGGAGTGGAGACACTATAATCTCTAAGAACCATTTTAAAATGACTGCAGGGAGCTCATATCTCCACTCCCAAAGCTAGAGGAAGAATATCCCTAAGAGTCATACCATCCACACTAAGCATACCGGAATGGAGGGACTGAAAAAGAGAGTTTGCACACTTTTGAGCAGTACCCAAGAAGGAAAATAAGGAAGATTGTTATCTTGCTGCTTTGGATGTTTGATTCTAGGTGTTTAGACTCAATTAGCAATACGGTGTGTTGGTGACAACTTTGTCATCCTAGGCTAAGACCTATATGGGCTATACAGAAATCAGGCCCTGAGTGCACCCAATACATAAAGATAAGGTGACCAGTTCACTGAAAAATGAAATGGAAAATCTCCTTCGACATAGTTTTTATTGAGCAACTCCAAAAAGGCTGGTATCGTTTGTTAATAGTGTACCATTTTGGGAACTTCTGTAGATGTCATGTGGGAACTTCTCTAAATTCTTCGCAAACAACTGCCATGGACATGGTAGCTTAGAATGTAATTCTCAAACTCGAAGATGGTATGGGGAAGTGGTCAAAGATTTCGCGGGAAGTCCTGCTGATTAATTTGAAGCATAACTGACAATACAAAAGAGCTGTAAATGACTTCCTTTTTATATTTTATTTTTGTAGACAGTAACTGATTACACATGGAGTATAATTGAAGAGTGTGATAATAGCAACCAACCAGTACAAGTTCATCATTCACTGTCTTTGTGTCTTTCACAAGTTTCATTTTTCACTGTTTTCGTTACTTTAAATTGATAATGAAATGTAAAATTCAGTTGTCTGTGCAAATCTCACCCTATCATTCACCATTTTAAAACAAAATGAACTTCACAAGCTCCTTTTTTATTCACCATCATTATTGTCCCTTGCTGGTACCACTTCTGGGAGTGATGACTGGTAATCCAGTGCTGCAGTCTCTACCTGAGCCTACCAGCCACCTATTCATGACTTCCTTTGTTGTAAGGACCCTGTTACCCATATGCATGAGTAGTGCTGCGCTTCCTGAATGGCCCCGTCGTCTTCTGGGATGGGACCTGACATGTGTCCCACAAGACTTTGAGGAGGGAGGGGGGGGACAACTTCCGTTTCCGATCGCCTAGGCGATCACAGAGGAATCGGGAGCGGGTATCTGTCAAGTCAAATTTGGGTTCCCATCCCCCCCTCCGCTCCCCAAAGGTGCCAATCCTTAATGGGGAGCGGGGGACCAATCTTTAAAGCAGACCTTTCCCTTTTGGGTGGAACTCCGCATTAAGGGGGGAGTAAGGGGCAGGAAAAATGTGGCTCGACCGCCTAGTTTTGCCACCCTGCAACTGTGAGTGTAAATAAGCCCAAAAGGTCAGTTTGGTAGGAAGTAAATTAACCACTTGCCTACCCAACACTTTTACCTCCTTCCTGCCCAGGCCAATTTTCAGATTTCAGCGCTGTCGCACTTTGAATGACAATTGCGCGGTCATGCAACACTGTACCCAAACAACATTTTAAATTTTTTTTTTAAACATACAGAGCTTTCTTTTGATGGTATTTAATTACCGCTGTTTTTTTTTCTATTTTTTGGAAACAAACTAAAAAAAGCCTGAAAATTTTGAACAAAAACTTTTTAACTTAGTTTCTGTTATAACATTTTGTAAATAAGTAATGAGAGTAATGAGAGTAAGTAATGAGACTGAGACTACAGTGATAGACGGCACTGATAGGCGGCACTGATAGGCAGCACTGATGAGGAGGCACAGGTAGGTGGCACTAATGGACATTGATAGGCATGAATGGTGGGCATTGACAGGCATCACTGATGGGCACTGACAGGCATCAGGCACTGATATGTGGCATTGATGTGCACTGATGGGCACTGATATGTGGCATTGATGTGCACTGATGGGCACTGGTAGGTGACATTGATGTGCACTGATGGGCACTGGTATGTGGCATTGATGTGCACTGATGGGCACTGGTATGTGGGACCTCTGTGTGAAGTCCCAATCATGTGATCGCTGATTAGCCAATCAGTGATCACATGAATAGTAGTAAGCAAGATGTCACTTCTGACATCATTGCTTACTACTAGTGAAATCTGTGAATGATCACAGAGGTCACATGGTACAAGGCTATTCACAACAGCCTTGTACCATGTGACAAGCTGCGACCAATCACAGCTCGCACAGTATTTCTTAATGGCTGCAAGAGTGCAGCCAGAGAGGAGAGATGATTTATGAGTGTAAAAGCAATCAGTGTAACAAAAAAAAAAAATGTTTTATCACCGCCTACAAGTAGTACAGTATCACTATTGTGACACTGTACTGCTAGGGTGACAGTATGTTAAAAAAAAAAAAAAAAAAAAACCATAAATAATAATATAAAAAAAAAAATTTAAAAAATGTTTTTGAAAAATTATAATTTTTTGGTTATAAACTAATTTGGGTTATTTTTTTTTTACTTAAAATATAGCTGAATACATTTTAGCCAAGATTTATGAAGAAATATTATCTATTTGCAAAATTTTATAAGAAAAACCCTTTTTTTTCAAAATGTTTGGACTTTTTCATTTATATAGCAAAAAAATAAATATCCCAGTGGCGAATAAATACCACCAAAATAAAGTTTTATCTGTCTCAAAAAAAATGCTAAAACAAATTCATATGGGTACAGTGTTGCATGACTGCGCAATTGTCATTCAAAGTGTGATAGCACTGAAAGCTGAAAATTGGCCTGGACTGGAAGGGGGTGAATGTGTCCGGACTTGAAGTGGTTAAGTTCCATACAACAGAAAATGCATAAGAAAAGATCACCTTGAGGAAGGTCGGTGGAGCACACAAAAATTGGAGGCAAACAGGAGTCAGCAATTAAGGCAGAATGTTCTTACTGATGAAGTTTTCAAGACACATAAAAAAGCTAAACTCAGCCTAACAGGCTCCACTGATAACTAACACATCACGTTTGGGTGAACTGGTCCTCTAAACCGGAGAAGCACTCAAAGTTCGTTCTAACCTCCTCATTAGGTTTTATTTGGTGGTTGAATACTTGGATGCTACTTTCTACCACAAGATTAGAAGGCATGGCTCCAGCCTCCTTGCTCTTTTATATTGTGGCTCTTCAGCTGCTTCCTTTGCAAAGAGCCTTTTACAGACCGCAACTTTTTCCTGTAACCCTTATATTCATGATATAGTTGACAATTCAGCTGAAGATCACTAAGTCTGGATAGCACAAAACTTTAATTGCAACAAAAATTTTCCCATAAATTTATACAGTATGTGAATTTGTTATATTGTATGTACAGTTGTGCTCAAAAGTTTGCCTACCCTGGCAGAAATCGTGAAATTTTAATGTAAGGATAGTGACCATATGAAGCCATTTAATATCACATACTATTTTTGCTCCTTTTTTAATTATGATGATATCAGAAACCACCCAAATGGCCCCGATCAAAACTTTACATACCTTGGTACAGACACACAAGATGACACACACACGGGTTAAAATGGCAATTAAAGGTTAATGTCCCACATCTGTGGCTTTTAAACCACTTGCCCTCCAGAGGATTTACCCCGTTCCTGACCAGGCCATTTTTTGCGAATTTTTTTGCTGCGTTACTTTAACTGACAATTGTGCAGTCATGCAATGCTGCACCCAAATGAAATGTATCTCCTTTTTTTCCCACAAATGGTGCTTTCTTTTGGTGGTATTTGATCGCCTGTGTGTTTAATTTTTTGCGCTATAAACAAAAAAAGACCGACAATTTAGAAAAAAAACCAAAACAATATTTTTGACTTTTTTGCTATAAAACATATATCCAGTAACAATTTTTAAAAAATCTAATTTCCTCATAAATTTAGGCCAAAGTGTATTCTGCTCCATGTCTTTGCTTAAAAAAATCCCAATACGTGTAAATTAATTGGTTCACGTGAAGGTTAGAGTGTTTACAAATGGTGGTATATATACTGGAATTTTATTCTTTATACTAGCAATGGTGGCGATCAGCGACTTATAGCGGGACTGCAGTGGGCATTCTGACACTGGGGGGAACTGAATGTCACTGGCATCCCAAGTGACACTGATACAGTGATCAGTGCTAATAGCAAGCACTGACACTGTACTAATGACACTGGGCAGGAAGGGGTTAACATCTAAGGCAATCAAAGGGTTAACTGTTTGCTGTTTTACATTGTGTGCTGTGTGATGTGTGTGTTTTACTGTCTGCTGTGATTTACTAGTGAGGCATGCTGTTTTGAATTGCTCTGCTATGCAGAGCAATACAAAGCAGCACGCTGGAGCTTACAGAGGAGAGATCTGTATTGTTTACAGTGTTCCTCAGCGATCGCTGGTGGGGAAGCTCCGATCGGCAGCTGTAGCTGCCAATGGCGCACGCCCCCTACCCGGAAATACAAAATCACATATATACAGTGGGGATCGAAAGTTTGGGCACCCCAGCTAAAAATTTGTATTAATGTGCATAAAGAAGCCAAGGAAAGATGGAAAAATCTCCAAAAGGCATCAAATTACAGATTAGACATTCTTATAATATGTCAACAAAAGTTAGATTTTATTTCCATCATTTACACTTTCAAAATAACAGAAAACAAAAAAATGGCGTCTGCAAAAGTTTGGGCACCCTGCAGAGTTAATATCTTGTACTGCCCCCTTTGGCAAGTATCACAGCTTGTAAATGCTTTTTGTAGCCAGCCAAGAGTCTTTCAATTCTTGTTTGAGGTATCTTTGCCCATTCTTCCTTACAAAAGTCTTCCAGTTCTTTGAGATTTCTGGGCTGTCTGTCACGCACTGCTCTTTTAAGGTCTATCCATAGATTTTCAATTATGTTGAGGTCAGGAGATTGTGAAGGCCATGGCAAAACCTTCAGTTTACGCCTCTTGATGTAATCCCTCGTGGATTTCGAGGAGTGTTTAGGATCATTATCCATTTGTAGAAGCCATCCTCTCTTTAACTTCAGCTTTTTCACAGATGGCATCAAGTTACCATCCAAAATTTGCTGAAATTTTATTGAATCCATTTGTCCTTCTACTCGTGGGATGTTCTCTGTGCCACTGGCTGCAACACAACCCCAAAGCATGATTGATCCAACCCCATGCTTAACAGTTGGACAGAGGTTCTTTTCATTAAATTCTGTGCCCCTTCTTCTCCAAACGTACCTTTGCTCATTCCTGCCAAAAAGTTCAATTTTAACCTCATCGGTCCACAGAACTTGTTTCCAAAATGCATCAGGCTTGTATATATGTTTATTTGCAAAGTTCAAACGATGATTTTTGTGGTGAGGACGTAGAAGAGGTTTTCTTCTGAGGACTCTTCCATGAAGACCATATTTGTACAAGTATCTCTTTATAGTGGAATAGTGTACCACAACTCCAGTGTCTGCCAGATCTTTCTGGAGGGATCGTGCAGTCAAACGTGGGTTTTGAATTGTTTTTCTCACAATCCTGCGAGCTGTTCTGTCTGATATTTTTCTTGGTCTTCCAGATCTTGCTTTAACTTCCACTGTTCCTGATGACTGCCATTTCTTAATTACATTCCGAACACAGGATATTGACATCTGAAAACGCTTTGCTATCTTCTTATAGCCTTCTCCAGCTTTGTGAGCGTCAACTATTTTCAGTTTCAGTTTTCTAGACAACTGCTTAGAAGAACCCATGGTGCTGATTGTTGGGGCAAGGTCAGATGAGTCTGGGCATTTAAAACCTTTGAGATTGACATCACCCGGTCTTCCCAGACGATGATTGAGAACAATCCATGACACTGGCAGGTCTCCGCTTGGCAAAGGGGGCAGTGCATGCTATAAATTCTGCAGGGTGCCCAAACTTTTGCAGATGCCATTTTTTTGTTTTCTGTTATTTTGAAAGTGTAAATGATGGAAATAAAATCTAACTTTTGTTGACATATTATAAGAATGTCTAATCTGTAATTTGATGCCTTTTGGAGATTTTCCCATCTTTCCTTGGCTTCTTTATGCACATTAATACAAATTTGTAGCTGGGGTGCCCAAACTTTCGATCCCCACTGTATATGGAAGTGGTTAAACTGCAATTAGTGCCTGTGTATAAATAGTAAATGCGTTTGTTAGCTCTCATGTGGATGCACTGAGCAGTCTAGATACTAAGCCATGGGGAGCAGAAAAGAACTGTCAAAAATCTTGCTTAACAAGCTAATGAAACTTTAAAACAGATGAAAACGGATATTAAAAGAGATCCAAAGCCTTGAATATGCTAGCCAGTACTGTTCAATCACATATTAAGAAGTGGAAAATTTGGGGATCTCTTGATACCAAGCCAAGGTTAGGTAGACCAAGAAAGATTGCAGTGAAAACTGCCAAAAGAATTGTTTGGAATTCAAAGAAAAACCCACAGGCAACATTAGAAGAAATACAGGCTACTCTGGAAAAAAGACGGTGTGGTTATTTTAAGAAGCACAATATAATACTTGAACAAAAATGAGCTGCATGGTTGAGTTTCCAGAAAAAGCCTTTACTGTGTTAATCCCACAAAAAAGCCCGGTTACAATATGCCCCACAACACCTTGACATGCTTCACAGCTTCTGGCACACTGTAATCTGGAGTAATGAGACCAAAATAGAGCTTTATGGTCACAACCATGAGTGCTATGTTTGGAGGGGTCAACAAGACCTACAGTGACAAGAATATCATCCCCTGTGAAGCATGGTTGCAGCTCACTGACATTTTGGGAGTTTGTGAGCTCTAAAAGTACAGGAAATCTTGTGAAGATTGATGGCAAGATGAATGCAGCACGTTAACAGAAAATATTGGCAGACAATTTGCTTTCTTCTGCACAAGAGCTGCACATGGGATGCTCTTGGACTTTCCAGCACGACAATGACCCTATGCACAAGGCCAAGTTGACCCAATGGTTGCAGCAGAAAAAGGTGAAGGTTCTGGAGTGTCCATCACAGTCTCCTGACCTTAATATCATCGAGCCAGTCTGGGGAGATCTCAAACGTGGGGTTCATGGAAGACGACCGAAAACTTTGCATGATCTGGAGGCATTTTGCCAAGACGAATTGGCAGCTATACCATCAGCCAGAATTCAGGGCATCATAGACAACTGTTACAAGAAACTGCATGCTGTCATTGATGCTAAACACAGTACTAAGAACTAAGAGTATGCAGACTTTTGAACAGGGGGCATTTCATTTGTTTACTTGTTGCCATGTTTTGTTTTATGATTGTGCCATTTTGTTATGACCTGCAGTTGAATATGAATCCCATAAGAAATAACAGAAATGTGTTTTGCCTGCTCACTCTTTTCATACCATATATTACCAATTCTCCAAAGGTATGCAATTTTTTGAGCACAACTGTATGGTATTTGTAAAAAAAAAAAGGGGGACCACTGTAACTTTAAAGAACATCAAACTCAACTATAACAGACTATATGTGTAATAAATGATATGCAAACTTTAAAGTGTGTGAAGAGTCTGCTTCAACCAGAAATGTATAGACGTCTTACGAACAAGTGCCAGCAAGTGCCATTTATTTATACAATGTGTTGGTGTCAATTATCCTGACATTTGTATAGTGCACCGTTTCTAATTGGTGATATATTTTTTCGCTGAACTTTTGTTAACCCATTGGAAGTGTATAGTATTCACCTGTAAAAGTCTCTCCTGTGTAGCTACATAAGAGGAATTTGAGGGGAGGAGTTAGACCAGCACAAAGAATAATTATACACTCTCAGAAGAGGAAAGGGTTATAATGTACATGGAGGGAGGGGGATGTACTATAAGGTTGAAAATCCTCCGTTTCCCAGGGACAGTCCCTCTTATGAGGAATCTGTCCTTGGCCAAGAGTCCCAAGATTTGTCTCCAGGAGCCAAGCATCATAAAGCTTTCAGTATACAGGTTCTAACTCATTATATTACACAAGTGATACTGCTGGAGCGCCCTGCATGTGTGCAGAGATTCATGTTGTCACACATCTGCAGTCTGCTCCAGCTGTGCTATTTTGGAGTGTACAGTGTGATGAGTTGAAGCCTGCAGAATAACAATCTTACAATACACTACCCAACTCCCTGGGACAATGCTGGGCCATGGGAATGACAGACACAAGCTGCAATCTGTGAGTAACTTGCTGCTGACCTGAACCCTGAACTCTTAATCCTGACCCTTGAACTCTGTGTGTTACTTAATCCTGACCCACTGAATTTGTTAATTAATCCTGACCCCTAAATTCTCTGTATTACCTAACACTGATCCCTGAACTCTGTGCGATACGTAATCCTGTTACCTGGGAATATTTATCCATCCTTCTGCAAAAGATATGGATTCCATGGTGACTTTCTCCATGCTTTTCAAGCTCTTTATACTACCCCTAGAACGAGAATCCATTTACCAAGGTGTAACTCGGACTTCTTCAGAGCGGACAGGGGAACTTGTCAGGGCTGTCACCTCTTATTCACATTAGACATGGAACCCCTGGACACAGCCATTTAAGTCACCCAGATATCAAAGGTTATACCTCCTCTAACTCCTCCTATATGTAGGGATATATAGATACTGTATGTTGTGTATTCTCACATTATTGAGCAGGCCAGCATAGCACTGAGCTAGATGTATTTTACACAACAAAAAGCATAGGCAAGGATTCTTTGCTATGTTAATTTTATGCAATATCACCTTGGCACTTGGAGGCCAACTTGTTACATTTCAAAGGAGGTAATTTGCAAACTTGCAAGGGTGATAAAATGCAGATAGCCCAGTCAGACTTAAAAGAACTTGGTCAACATCTACTATCTGATAACATGCATTCTTCAAAGGGTAACTTGTTTATCTAATTAATAGCAAAAGAATGTAGTTTAGGAAATATCTGGACAACTTTGATTATAATTATGACTGCAAGTGTCCAAGCCCAAAAGGCATTACCTGTCAACAAGAAGATTAAAGGGGCTCCTAAAAGTGGCCAGTCAGAGTGCTTATCATTATACTGAATTGGGAGAATGTGTATATTAGGGAAGTTTTATTTTGGTTAAGTGTGACAGGAGAAAGTGAGTCCTCTTAGGGCTTCTGATGGTTGCATGAATACTCTCACCCTAGGTTCACATCTGTGCGGGTGGTGCCGCTGCAGATCCGCATGAAAATCCGTGCAGCCGTACCACCCACACAGAGAATTGCGGACCTGCGGGCATGTGCCATTAGTTCTAATGGCACCCGCTCGCACAGGAAAACGCAACCATACTGGGAACCGAGGTTCCCGTGCGGGTTGCGTTTTCCAAAGAAGTGCAGGGACTTCTTTCCTGCGTGTCACGGGCACGAGAGTCCTTTCAAATGAATGGGCTCTCGTGCCCGTGCAAAATGCGGCCCGCATGGCCACATACATGTGAACCTAGGGTAAGTATCCTGTCATCTGCCTTGTCTGTACCTGTCATGTACCTGACTGGAGACTGAAACGATGAGGTCGGCCTCACTTGTGTCACTAGACCTGTCCCCACTGGAAGTGGAACAGAGGGTGTCTAAGGACCAGGGGGACAAGATGTTGTTTGCAGCTCTTGTTGTTGGAGACTTTGGAAGACTGATGAACCTCCAATTCAGGATCAGTAGTGATATGCAGAGCTGGTATGGTAGGTCGCCAGGTGTGCACCAGAGCAAGGCAGGAAGCTGGGATGGGAGACAGGAGCAATGTCATAGGAATAGCCGGGGTCATCAACGGGCGGACAGCGAGGTACCAAATCAGAAGCAAGCCAAAGTCAGGAGCAGAGCCGAAGTCAGGAACCAGTATCAAGCAGGAGAGTAATCAGAGTCTGGTCAGGAACAAGCCGGGTCAGCAACAAGGAAATCACACAGGAACGAGCAGGAAACGGGGAACAGCTGAAGACCAGTCAGCACTCAGCACTGGCAGAGGCACCTTTTAAATAGTCCGTCTGGCGCCAATCTCCACCGTGCGTGTGCACGTGCGTGTGCGTGATCATGCATTTCTGTGCACATGCGCACGTCTATTCACCAGCCATCTCACGGGAATTCCCTTACAGTAGTAAGTTTTATGAACTGTCCCTGAACTGATTAAATGCATCTCTCTGGAAAAGAACTGTTGGACTAGTTGCTGCGGGAAAACACATTTTATAAATATACACTCCCCATCCTTCTCCTATTGATAGAAGACAACAGATTGGTGCCATACACTATAAAGCTTAGTATGTATGCAGATGACATACTTTTATTCCTCACTCAACCTACTGTCTCACTACCTAACTTATTTCAAACCCTACAACAATTTTCATCACTTTCCGGACTATCTGTCAATATTTCCAAATCAATAGGGATGCCAATAAATATTCCAGAATCCCAATTTAAAGTCCTACGTGATTCGTTTGACTTTACCTAGTCTAAAGAGTCTCTCCCGTTGATATCAAAATTCCGAAAGATGCTTCAATTGTGGAGTTCTTATCATATTTCTTTTCTAGGAAGAGTTACGGCTATTAAAATGACAATTCTCCCTAAATTGTTGTATCTTTTTAGAGCTCTTCCCATTAGATTGACCAAAGAATATATCATTAAATTCCAAATGGAAGTGGATAAGTGGATAACTTGATATGGGCCTACTCCTGTCCTCGTTTTTCTAAAAAGATTCTGTATAGATCACAACACGAGGGAGGTTTAGGTTTACCTAACTTCTGGCTCTACTAATTGGCTTTTCGTTTTACACTTTGCTCAGTGGCATATTTACAAATCGAAAGTCCCTTGGGTTAAATTTGAAAGTGATTGCATTTTTCTTCCCAGGATTTTTTCCCAGGATTACTATGGGACACAGGGTTCTCTCCACACAAGCTTAAACCTTTAACCTCCTTAGCGGTATTTCCGAGTGCAGCTCAGGGTAAAATTTCAGTTCCAAGAGCGGTAACCCCGAGCTACACTCGGGCTTACCCTGCGGCGTTGCTCAGGGAGTCCCTGCAGCACTTACCTTGTCCTGCGATGTGTCCCCTGCAGTGTCCCCGGCCATCTCCTCCGGCCGATGCCGGCATCCGGCTTCCGTGTTTCGGTCCCTTTGACATCGGGACGTACGGGCGCCGGAACCGTCAGCGGGAAATTCGAAATTTTTTAAAAATGTCATTTTTTTTAAAATGATTATTATATAGTAAAACATTGCTGTTTCAATGCATTTCACATACATTTTGTCCCTACTGCTTTGTCCTGTGCCCTGCCTGCATTTTGACTGTTCTTTCTGCCTGGAAACTTGGAAAAGTCCATGGCGTCCAAAAAGCGTCCCTTTATGTCAAAAGCGGTTTTAGATCGGCTAGAGAACAGCGATAGTAAATCAGAACCATTTGCAGAATTGAGTGATAATGATTTGTGGGGAAATTCGTCATCAGACACTGAAAACGATTTTGCGAATTTGCTCAGCGATGTGCGAATTTGCCTCTGTATTTCAAATTTCAGTGTTTTTGGTTTGATTATATTATTGAATGAAATATCTTATTATTATTTTTTATGATTATTTATTAAATTATAATTTATGATTTCGTGTTTCAAGTTTTATCATATCCGGAATGTTTACTAGACTCTTGTTCGTACAGATTTCAGTGAGTTATTCCTAAAAATTACAGCCTACAATAAAAAACTACATATTTCCATGCAAAAAAATTGTACCGCTTTCAGCACAAAAAAAATCGGAAATAAATCATACCGCCAAGGAGGTTAAATAATTTAGTTTCCCAATCCTTGCAACTCTGGCAAACATACAAACACAAATTTTTACTCTTTTCTGCAACACCACCTCAAGTGTCATACTTAGGAGACCCAGCGTTTCCTCCTGCGTATCAAGAACCATTAAATTTCACCTGGTGGACTAACAGTAGCCTACTGTTTTTTAACATTCATATCCTTCTAACCTCCTACCATATTCCCCACACTGAACGCTTCAGGTTTTTTCAAATCAGACACTTTTATATGACTCACTTTAAAAAAAACAAGAGGAAGAGGTCTTATCTGTGAAAACAGGTTGGTGAATATGGACCCACAAATTAAATTTCTTTATGTGCAAAAATGGGAATCAGACTGTAACGTAACTCTATAGATGATTGGGAAGAATGCATTGTGAACCTTCGTAAATGCACTAGATCACTTACAATTTATGTAACTGCAATTAAACTAGACGATATTTTAGAGATATAAAATTGCATTCTATCTTTCCATTAGTGCCCCCGGATTGTTTTAGAGGATGTCAATCCCCAGGCTCATTTACCCATATTTTTGTGGATTGGGAGAAAATTGCCCCTGTTTGGCGCAAATTTGAAGCTTTCTCTACAGCTATATCTGGCACTCCCATTCACATTACCCTAGCCAATTGTTTACTTTTCACTACTATCCCAGGACTTTCTATCCCTCAGATGAGACTCGTTCATACCATTTGTGTTTCTATATACTGGCTTACAGCTAGAAACTGGAAGTCCCCCTCAGCTCCCATTCCACAATTAAAAACGAGAGTAGACTCAAGTTGCCATATGGAAAAAATATTTCACACGTTATATCATTCTATGAGTTTTTATAACAATAAATGGGATCCTTGTTTTGAACACTCAAATCTCTTTTTATAATTACTGAATATTTATTGATCCATTGTTATCCTTTCCTAAATGGATCATTTATCTATGTTTGCCTTTTCTGTTTATATACTGATATTGTCTTGTTTTCCCTGGTTATATGCCTTCACATGTAATGAACCTCTTTGTTTTTTTTTCTTATTGGAATACCATATTTAATATATTTGTTCAACTGTGCTTTCTTTGTACCACCAATTTATACTTAATAAAAGTTTGTAAACAAAAAAAAAATATAATCTGTGTTTTTGAATGCTTTCAGATTTTTAAAAATTGCGCCAAAGTTTCTGAGTAAACCGGAAGTGATTTTGGACAATTTTGGCTTTATTCAGCCGTCAGCAGGCGAGAGGCAGCGGGAACGTCCTCTCCCACTGCTTGTGGGAGTGGTGGCTCTTTATCCTTGAGGCCCCATTCACACTTGAGCGATTTGTAGCTCGAAGCTCCAATACGCTTGAGGAGAAAGAAAAAATTATTTTCAACAGAGATGGTTCATATCTTCACTCCAAGTCGCCTGAAGCCAAACGCCTGAAGCTCACACAAGTTCCAGAGCTTATTTTGTCAGTCAAATCGGACAGATATGCAAGTTTTTGAATGTTTTTAGTTCCATAGAAATGAATGGAAACATGCAATTTGCGCATCTTTTTGATTTTTTTTTCTGCTCAAATGAAAAAATGTAACAAAAAATTTGCAATAATATATAAATAAATAAATTCAAAATAAGTACACAAATAAATAAAAATAATTATAAATACTTTATAATTAAATAAAATAAATGAATAATATGTAATAAATAAATAATAATTAGCCCCTAGCTTTAACCCCTTAACCCTAAAAAATTATTGTTATTATTATTATTAATAATAATAATAATAACAAACACCCAAACCCGACACATTTTTAATTATGATTATTATTATTAATAATAATAATAATAATAATAATAATAACAACAACAATCTATTTATTTTGTGTTAATCTGTTAATGTTATTAATTAATTATTAATATTATTATTATTATTATTTAAGGGTTAGGGGGTTAAGGTTGGGGGAAAATATTATTTATTATTATATATTATTTGTTTATTTTATTTATTTATGATTATTTTTATGTATTTGTGTATTTATTTTACATTTATTTATTAATGTATTAGTATTATTATTAACACCCTAACAAAAAAAAATAAGAAGACAATAAATAAAATATTAATCCCGAAAACCAGCCCCTTACCCCAACAAAAAAAAGATAATAAGTGAATAAAACTAAAGAAAGAAATAAAAGCTGATGGACAAGCTAAAAAATGGTAAAAAACCTAGCAACGGATGATGCAACAGATGATATTTTTCTCAAGCTCAAAAACATCTGAAAATGCTGTATGAAAATGCACATGAACGTGCAAAAATAGTGTGACAAAACACGCAAAAAATGATTCATATCGTTACAGTGCAGTTAAGTGATCTGCAGTGATTAGCTTGTATTGACCACTTAAAGTCCTTCTTGTTTATAAACAGACAATGTATCTCTGGTGCCAATGGAAGGAATAGTGCCCTATCTTTGGTGTAATTGGGAGGAATAGTGTTCCATCATTTAAATCTGTGGGGGGAATTACACCACATTGTTGGTGTCAGTGGGAGAAATAGTGGCCCATGATTGGTGGCAGTGGAAGGAATGGTGCCCTATTGTTGGTATCAGTGGGAGGAATAGTGTTCAATTGTTTTTATCTGTGGGAGGAATTATGCCACATTGTTGGTGTCAGTGGAAGGAATGGTGCAATATTGTTGGTATCAGTAGGAGGAATAGTGTTCCATTGTTTTTATCTGTGGGAGGAATTATGCCACATTGTTGGTGTCAGTGGAAGGAATAATGTTCCATCCTTGGTGTCAGTGGAAGGCATTATGCCCCACTGTTGGTGTCAGTGGGAGAGAGGATGCCTCATTGTTGGCACCAGTGACAGTAATATTGCCCCAAGGGCTGGATAAAGGCTAGCAATGGGCCACGTCCAGCTCCAGGTCACAGTTTGGAGACCACTGTGGTAAAACTATGGAATAAGGAATACAGAACTCTGATGACATGTGAGAGCGAGGGAGCCCAGGTCGGTAACTACACATTGCTGGGGAGGAGCAGTCTATAAGGGGGCACACTCACTTTGCCCTGACTAAATAAATCAATGGTGCCTTTTTAAAGGGCAATGAATATCAGCACTGGGACATAGAAGAACCAGGACAGCTAAAGGCATCATTAGCTAAAATATTAAGATGAGGAAGAATTGCTGTAAAAGTAAGAAATTTCTGATTTTACTACATTGCCTTATTCATTTCCTTCAGAAATATTTGTAGTTCTTGGGGTACTCTAGTAAATTAGCATGGCATGAATTATAAAAGACCTATTATATAACCACATTCTTAACAGTCCATTAAGATTCATTTACAGCCACATCAATGTCAGTGAACTGTGGCTCCATTATTCCATTTTCCTGTGTAAATAAATGGAGTACAGGAAAAAAAAAGTTTTTATTGTCCACCTATAAATATGAGAATGCCTTGAGAAGTGGCCACTTACAACCGACAAGTAGCAAGAATGGAAACTACTTTTTATGAGCAGGTAAGACATTCCACTAGAACACATCGAGGTTGATTTACTAAAACTGGAGAGTGCAAAATCTGGTGCAGGTATGCATCTTCTAACTTCAGCTTGTTCAATTAAGCTTTGGCAAAAAAAAACAAAAAAAACTGGAAGCTGATTGGTTTCTATGCACAGCTGCATCAGATTTTGCACTCTCCACTATTAGCAAATCAACATCATAGGGAGGAAGACAATATTATTTATTTATTTCTATTATTTCTTTCTTTCTATTATTTATTTTTCCATTTGCAAAAGACGGGACACTCTTCTGCATATTTGACAAGATCTGTGCTATTAACCAGCTATTACTAAAAAAAAAAATTTCTTTGGAGCGGTGATAAATCCCACAATATGAAATATATAAAAGATAATGCATCATTGTGGAAGTTTTTAGGGATATTAAATATATAGAAGATAATGCATCATTGAGGAAGTTTTTAGGGATATTAAATATATAGAGGATAATGCATCATTGTGGAAGTTTTTGCGGATATTAAATATATAGAAGATAATGCATCATTGTGGAAGTTTTTGCGGATATTAAATATTAAATATATAGAAGATAATGCATCATTGTGGAAGTTTTTAGGGATATTAAATATATAGGAGATAATGCATCATTGAGGAAGTTTTTGCGGATATTAAATATTAAATATATAGGAGATAATGCATCATTGAGGAAGTTTTTGCGGATATTAAATATTAAATATATAGAAGATAATGCATCATTGTGGACGTTTTTAGGGATATTAAATATATAGAAGATAATGCATCATTATGGAAGATTTTACGGATATTAAATATACAGAAGATAATGCATCATTGTGGAAGTTTTTAGGGATATTAAATATATAGAAGATGATGCATCATTGTGGAAGTTTTTAGGGATATTAAATATATGGAAGATGATTCATCATTGTGGAAGTTTTTAGGGATATTAAATATATGGAAGATGATGCATCACTGTGGAAGTTTTTATGGATAATAAATATATAGAAGATAATGCATCATTGTGGAAGTTTTTACAGATAATAAATATATAGAGGATAATGCATCATTGTGGAAGATTTTACGGATATTAAATATTAAATATATAGAAGATAATGCATCATTGTGGAAGTTTTCATGGATATTAAATATATAGAAGATAATGCATCATTGTGGAAGTTTTTACGGATATTAAATATATAGAAGATGATGCATCATTGTGGAAGTTTTTAGGGATATTAAATATATAGAAGATAATGCATCATTGTGGAAGTTTTTACGGATATTAAATATATAGAAGATGATGCATCATTGTGGAAGTTTTTAGGGATATTAAATATATAGAAGATAATGCATCATTGTGGAAGTTTTTAGGGATATTAAATATATGGAAGATGATGCATCATTGTGGAAGTTTTTAGGGATAATAAATATATAGAAGATAATGCATCATTGTGGAAGTTTTTATGGATAATAAATATATAGAAGATAATGCATCATTGTGGAAGTTTTTACGGATAATAAATATATAGAGGATAATGCATCAATCTGGAAGTTTTTAGGGATATTAAATATATGGAAGATGATTCATCATTGTGGAAGTTTTTAGGGATAATAAATATATAGAAGATAATGCATCATTGTGGAAGTTTTTAGGGATATTAAATATATAGAGGATGATTCATCATTGTGGAAGTTTTTACGGATAATAAATATATAGAGGATAATGCATCATTGTGGAAGATTTTACGGATATTAAATATTAAATATATAGAAGATAATGCATCATTGTGGAAGTTATTAGCGATAATAAATATATAGAAGATAATGCATTATTGTGGAAGTTTTTAGGGATATTAAATATTAAATATATAGAAGAAAATGCATCATTATGGAAGTTTTTAGGGATATTAAATATTAAATATATAGAAGAAAATGCATCATTATGGAAGTTTTTAGGGATATTAAATATTAAATATATAGAAGATGATGCATCATTGTGGAAGTTTTTAGGGATATTAAATATATAGAAGATAATGCATCATTGTGGAAGTTTTTACGGATATTAAATATATAGAAGATAATGCATCATTGTGGAAGTTTTTATGGATATTAAATATATAGAAGATAATGTATCATTGCGGACATTTTTATGGATATTAAATATATAGAAGATAATGCATCATTATGGAAGTTTTTAGGGATATTAAATAATAAATATATAGAAGAAAATGCATCATTATGGAAGTTTTTAGGGATATTAAATATATAGAAGATGATGCATCATTGTGGAAGTTTTTAGGGATATTAAATATATAGAAGATAATGCATCATTGTGGAAGTTTTTACGGATATTAAATATATAGAAGATAATGTATCATTGCGGACATTTTTATGGATATTAAATATATAGAAGATAATGCATCATTATGGAAGTTTTTAGGGATATTAAATATATAGAAGATAATGCATCATTGTGGAAGTTTTTAGGGATATTAAATATATAGAAGATAATGCATCATTGAGGAAGTTTTTAAGGATCTTAAATATTGCAGGAGTTCCAATTTGGCACAAGGACATGATATAGATGGTGGATCTCTGATACGATACATAGATAGGGTTGGGTCACATAGAAAGGCATGTATGGATGGATGGATGGATAGATGGGCATTGATAGACAGACATAGAAGGACACAATGGGGAATTAATAAAAGGTGTTCTATCTCAGCTGGTGCTATTGCCAATAGTTATCAGCTTATATCTTTCATTTATTCCATGTAGCTTAGAAAATGAAAATGTAAAAACTGTTTGGCTGTACTCCAGCTGGTACAAAATCTCAGACAATTCTTAGACAATTTTTATAAATCCCCCCCCTTCCCCCATTGTGACTGATGAACAGATAGACTGTTTTTTCTGCTAAGCTCCCATAGCTGTGGGCTTAAAATGCTTTTGTAGACTTGGATTCAAGTCTATGTACATGGGTTATATCAGAACTCTTTGTACATGTGTTGTAGAATGTAGAAAATGCCTGTCTGTAGGAATGTCAGAGCAAACATTTGCTTTGAGTTATTGACAGAGAACACATTTTATTTTTCTGCCAAAATGCTCTTTTAGGTTGTAAGCATTTAAAATGGCACCCCAGTACACCAAAAGCTGGTACACATTTGCTGAATATAGACCAGTTATCAGCTGGTTCATCAGAAACCGGCCGACATTTGGCCAGTGTGCACTGCAGCTAGGGTTGCCACCTTATTCGTTTAAAACCGAACACATATTAATGACACAGGTTCTGTGGCTGCTTAAGATGGTAATTATAAAGCAAAAAAGGCAGCGCTCCTCCTTAGTATAATCTCAAAGTGCTGATACAAATCTAATTTAATCCTTATAACAAAAGTGTATAAAAACCAATATTACATATCTATCTCAAAAATAATAAATACTCTGCAGCAAAAAGTGTCCTTTTACAACTTATTCAATAAGCCAAGAATGTGAAAGAAAAAGAAAAAAATATATATATATAGAATGTCCAAACACCATAAAAATAAAATGTATGTATAAGTGTCTCCTGTCTTCAATATTCAAACTTCATGTAAAAAAAACACACAAATCACCGTGCACAAATCCACCACCAGATAGATTGGGTAAACTCAGCAGAACAATATGCTGGTCAGATTATAAACCAGCACAAACACTTCTGCTCTGGGAGCAATGATCTGCAGATGGATAAACAGCGTGTGTGGAGTTTCCGCTCTGTGAGGACATCAAGTGACGAAACGCGTATAAGTGTCTCCTGTCTTCAATATTCAAACTTCATGTAAAAAAAACACACAAATCACCGTGCACAAATCCACCACCAGATAGATTGGGTAAACTCAGCAGAACAATATGCTGGTCAGATTATAAACCAGCACAAACACTTCTGCTCTGGGAGCAATGATCTGCAGATGGATAAACAGCGTGTGTGGAGTTTCCGCTCTGTGAGGACATCAAGTGACGAAACGCGTAGGATGGGGCTTTTGGAAGTGATGTCACCGCGTTCAGCATCTGTGTATACTGGAGCAGGCTGTTTGATTTTTGCTGTGCATGCTATTTATGCTAGAGTCGGCTCGGACACTAGTAAATGTGAGTGGAATAAAGTGTGTTTTTACAAATAAATGTTTGATACAGTATTACGCTATGAGTCTTTCCTCTCTTATATTCTGAGTTCATTCCGAGACTGAGAAGAATTTAGTGGCATTTGAATTATCCCACATATGCTGGCTATCCATTTGCAAATGGTTGCTCCCAGAGCAGAAGCATTTGTGCTGGTTTATAATCTGACCAGCATATTGCTCTGGTGAGTTTACCCAATCTATCTGGTGGTGGATTTGTGCACGGTGATTTGTGTGTTTTTTTCACATGAAGTTTGAATATTGAAGACAGAAGCACACTGTAAAGCCTGGTACACACAGGCAGTTTTTTTCCCATCTAAACCAGCGGGGAGCTCGCTGTACTAACATATGATGTTAGTACAGCAATCTCCCAATTGAACAATTGTGTACTGACAGGTGGACTGCCCCCCGCCAAAACACACCATTCAGCACTTGCAGACAATGGCTGCAAGCACTGATCAGATGATGATCGGCTGCTCTTTTTTCCAGCATTCCCGAACGTCCGGCATCTGTTGAACAGGCTGCTGTACACATGGACATAATGTCAGCTGGTTTCTCCACCTCCGCAACATCGCAAAAATACGCACGTTCCTAACCCCAGAAACCACTAAACAGCTCATCCACTCCCTCATCATATCATGACTCGGCTACTGCAACTCCCACCTCACTGGCCTGCCTCGCCGCTGGCTATCCCCGCTTCAGTCGATCCTGAATACGGCTGCCAGACTCATTCACCTTTCCAACCGCTCCATTTCCGCCACCCCCCTCTGCCAATCCCTCCACTGGCTTCCGATTGCGCAATGAATCAAATTCAAAATCCTAACACTGATGTACAAAGCCGTCCACCATACTGCCCCGAACTACATCACTGACCTAATATCCAAGTACCGCCAAGCACGTACACTCCGCTCCTCACAAGACCTCCTTCTCTCTAGTTCCCTGGTCTCCTCCTCCCATGCCCGCCTCCAGGACTTCTCCAGGGTGTCACCCTTTGTAATGTACAGCGCTTAGTGAACCATTGGCGCTTTATAAATACTGTATAATAATAATAATAATAATATTGACTGATATTCGGTCCATGTGTACCAGGCTTAAATGTCTTTCTGGTCTGTTTTGGTGCATTGGTAGCCCACTCAAAGGAATTTAACACAATGGGCATTAGCATGCGACATAATGAAAGCTAATGCACTACAATGGAACTCATAGGTCCAAATGGGCCATTAAAGATTTAATCACTTGCTGGCAGTCATCTCATTAGGCTTTGTTTTAATCACTAGGCATAGCACTGACTACTAAATGGGTGAAACAAATGGCTCCCTAAGGAGTGAGCTAGGTCAAGGACATGCAGGGGTATTACCTAGGGATCAATCACATGAGATTGGAGCTTTGTACGATCATGCAAAACTGATTGCAGCTACATTCTACTTGTGTAGCTTATTCTCTAAGGAACCATTTGTTCCATCTGTTTAGATATCAATTGCTATGCCTATTAATTAATTTCAGGCAATTTTAGTAGCACTATTGAAAGAAGCAGAATATTTTTTTCAAAAGGTTCCCTGTTTCTAGGGACAATCTTAAACCAATGTCTGGACAGATCTTTCCTGCTTAGATACTTTCTGATGAAGAGGGATCTAGGCCTCTGGTCTATTTTTCTATCTGTGTCCCTGTTATTGAGATTAAGATTGTGTATCTCTCACCCCGAAGTCTCCAAACTGTTGCCAGTGAGCCAGATGCAGCCCATTGCTTGCCTTTATCTGGCCCCTGGGACACTTTTCCAACCCCTCCCACAGAAATGAGGCACTATTCCTTTGATTGAAATAAATTATGGGGCACTATTCCTTCCACTGACGTCAACCATGGGGCACTATTCCTCCCACTGGCACCAAAAATGGAGCACTATTCCTTTCCCTGACACCACTGATGGAGCAATATTCCTCTCACTAAAACTATTGATGTGCCGCTACTTTTCCCACAGACACCAACTATAGAACACTACTCCTCCCACTGAAACCAACAACATGCCCTATTCCTTTCACTAATACCAATGATGGGACACTCCACTCCATACCAGGCCCTTCAGATCTGACATGGATTTTAAGGTAAACCCCATGCCAACATTTAAAAAAAAATGGTGTGGTGTTCCCCCCAAAATCCATACCAGGCCAAATGGCAAGTGCCCCCCCTACTGAACCATACCAGGCTGCATGCCCTCAACATGGGGGGTGCTTTGGGGTAGGGGGAACCCCCATAAAGCACGTTGTTCCCATATTGATAAGGACAAGGACCTCTTCCCCACAACCCTGTCCTGGTGGTTGTGAGGGTGCGGGGCGACTTATCAGATCCCGGCCCCTGGGATGCCCCCAGTCAATGATGTTGCAAGGAGGTGGGGTCACCTGGTGACATCACTGGGGGGGTTGCTTTTTTAATAAAGGACTTGCCAAAAACGTTTTGCATTTTTACTCACTTTTTACACTTTTTTTGGTGAATAAGTATGGGTACTATATACCTCAGAAACTAAGAAACTAAAATCACCCCTGTACAATATGTTAACTGCTTTCCCACCGCCCTATAGCAGAAATGCTGCTACAGAGCGGCACGGGTATGCAAACTCATGTATATATACGTGATTTTGCAGTTCCAGGTAGGGGGCGCGCGCCCTACCTGCACCGCCATTCATGGCCTCGGCTGTCAATCACCAGGTCCCGGCCAGTGATTACTCGCAGGCACCTGGTGATCTCCGAGTATTACCGACAGGGGAGAGACCTGTATGCAAACAATACAGATCTCTCCCTGTCAGCTCCTGTACACTGCTTTGTATGGCTCTGTTTAGCAGAGCCATACAAAGCAGTGTGCTTGCAGTTGAAAGCACACACACAGCATACTGTGAAACAGCACGCAGTTAACCCTTTGATCGTCCCAGATGTTAACCCCTTCCTGCCCAGTCCCATTAGTTCAGTGTCAGTGCTTTTTATTAGCACTGATCACTGTATTGGTCAGTCAGTTACCCCCCCTCCCCAATGTCAGAATGCCGCTGCAGTCCCACTAAGAAAAAAAAAAATTCCAGTATATATACTGCCATTTGTAAACGCTATAACTTTCGCGTAAACCAACTAATTTACAGGTATTGGGATTTTTTTTAGCAAAGACATGTCACAGAATACATTTTGCCCTAAATTTATGATGAAATTAGATTCTTAAAGATTTTGTTTTGGACATGTTTAATAGCCAAAAAGTAAAAATATATATTTTTTTCTCAAAATTGTGGGTCTTTTTTTGTTTATAGCGCAAATAAGGTGATCAAATAACACAGAAAGAAAGCTCTATTTGTGGGGGAAAAAGGCTGTAAATTTCATTTGGGTGCAGCATTGCATGACCGCGCCATTGTCAGTTAAAGTAACGCAGAGCTGTAATGCAAAAAATGGCCTGGTCAGGAAGGGGGGTAAATCCTCCGGAGGGCAAGTGGTTCAAAAGCCACAGATGTGGGAAATTAACCTTTAATTGCCATTTTAACCTGTGTGTGTATCATCGTGTGTGTCTGTACCAACGTATGTAAAGTTTTGATCAGGGCCATTTGGGTGATTTCTGATATCATCATAATTAAAAAAAAAGAGCAAAAACAAGTATGTGATATTAAATGGCTTCATGTGATCCCTATCCTTACATTAAAATGTCACGATTACTGCAAGGGTAGGGGGTAAATCCTCAGCAGGACAAGTGGTTAAAGCTTAGACTGACTGGATTCATTGTTAAGGGGAACTCCAGCCATTATCATTTCTCATTTTCAAGTGTGAATGTTGTTTATGGCCCAATCACATCTTAGCAGTACAAATGAAAAGAATAAGTGAGCGCTTTTCAAATAAAGCAGCTGGGCACAAAGGATAACCAATAATAATCCTCATAAAAATATTCATAAAAAAGTGCAGCGCTAAAATAAAAACTAAAATGCATAAGAATATATCAGAATATAAAAAATGATATATATAAAAATAAATAGTCCCAATAGAGATGACTTAAAGTGAGAAATGCACACTAACCAGATGTGCACATTAAATGTGCAGTGTAGATATCCTACAGCTCAATAAATGATCATCAGGATGGTAAAGATAGGCGTATTCCCTTGGTCCGATATCGGTTCTTTCTCGAAGGATGTGCTTGGCACGTAACGTGTAAGGAGGAGCCTACGTACGCCATGACGTCACGCCGTCGGAGCATCGTGGAGCTCCGGCGGCCATTACATCTGTTAGGACGGTTAGTCCTCTCTGCACTTTATAATTGTTACCGGATGCATCCCCTTTGCTACTGTCACTTGTTTGCAATAAATTTGTTTTAATCAAACAATACATCACTATGGGCATTTTTTGTCTTGACCCCTTGCGGGGAGCATCTTTTTTCTAGACACCGCTCTGCCCAATGGAGGAGTCTTGCTTTTTTGGTGGAGTTGTGCCTGGCTCTGTCCTCAAGGGGAATTTTTTCTGCTCACCTGTGCACCATCCGAGGATCCTTTCTGACCGAGGGAATACGCCTATCTTTACCATCCTGATGATCATTTATTGAGCTGTAGGATACACTGCACATTTAATGTGCACATCTGGTTAGTGTGCATTTCTCACTTTAAGTCATCTCTATTGGGACTATTTATTTTTATATATATCATTTTTTATATTCTGATATATTCTTATGCATTTTAGTTTTTATTTTAGCGCTGCACTTTTTTATGACCATCTTAGCAGTGCTTTAAGGCATGTTTGGCAATGTGTCCTGCATTAAAGCAGCATATTTAATTGAATGACTTCCTAATGCACTGTTTTCGGCAAAGCACCACAAAGTTGTTGTGTTACCTTGCGTTGTGGCGTGCGCAACAAAGGTGTATTGAGAACTTGGTGTGCCTTTCAGTGCACTGCAGAACACCAATGTGCATACTATGCGTTGCTGTGTGTTATTGCAGTGCAACCATGGCATAAATAGATGCATATCCAGAAAACAAGTGGAGTGAATCTGTAAAATGTTATCCATGCTGCTGTGCTAAAATCAGAAAACCCACTCAGAGTACTGTGAGTTTGATAGGATATTCCTATGGCTACATTGATTAGCGATTTACCCCAGGTTCACACCTAAGTGTTTTCCGCAGCATTTTGCAGAAACGCAGTACAGTCTATTTAACATGATTTCCTATGGGACATGTTCACATCTCCACGTTTTCACCCGATGTGTTTTATGGAAAGAGTCAGGGACATTTTTGAATGCAAAAACTTTGCATTTTTGGTTCTATAGACTTCAATGGAAATGCTGTAGAAAAGCATGTAGTGTGTTTTTGTTGCGTTTTTTATGCATTTTACTTTTTAAATCTGCCTAGCAAAATTTAAAAAAAAATGACCCCCCCCCCCCTCAAAACGCAGAAAATGCAGTAAAAACACAGGCAAAAACACCAAGCAAAATGCAATGCAGAAACGGCTCAAGTGCAACCTGCATAGGTGTGAACCTAGCCTAAGGTGGGAATACACGATTAAAAAAATCGACCGATCAGTCATCCAACAACCGAGAGGCGTTCGTTGGTCAAAATCGTGACACACATTATCCAATGTAAAAAAATGTTCGTCGGGCAATACGTAGTGTTGACGTCTTCCGTACAAGTGGAAGTGATGCAGTGTGCGTGTGACCTTGTAGCCACGCCCTTCCGGCCAGAACGAGGGATATACACAACAATTACCAGCAATGAGTATAATATAGTTTATTACATTATCTACAGTGAAGGAAATAAGTATTTGATCCCCTGCTGATTTTGAATGTTTGCCCACTCACAAAGAAATGATCAGTCTAAAAATCGAATGGTAGGTGTATTGTAACACTGAGAGACAGAATAGCAACATAAATTCAAAAGAAATGCATGTTTAACAAGTTATGCACTGATTTACATGTTCATGAGGGAAAAAGGTATTTGATCCCCTATCATTCAGCAGGATTTCTGGCTACCAGGTGTCTTTCATACAGGTAACAAGCTGAGATTAGAAGCAGTCTCTTAAAGGGAGTGCTGCTAATCTCATTTTGTTACCTGTATAAAAACATGACTTTGTACTTGGTGGCAAAACCCTTGTTGGGAATCACAGAGGTCAGATGTTTCCTGACAAACTTTTCACTGTGGTTCAACCAGATTTTTTCGTTTACAATATCGTTATCAGTTAAAACATCCTGCTCCTCAACGAGAAAATCGTTCGATCAGTGGTTCCGCAGACGTTTTCAGACAATTTTCTGATCGTGTGTACGGGGCATTAGTGTTTGGTGGAAATGCCTCCTTTTAATTCTGTGTGATTCAGCCTCCTGTCGTACAAGAGGCAAGAGAGGGTGAGGAGAATTTTCAATGAGACAAAATGAAAGTGTGTCATCAATGTGCATTATTGGATTCCAGGGTCTTGGATGAGAATGACCAGCAGAATGACAAATTAATTGCTACCGACTAACACGTGACTTGTAAGCAGTAATTCCAGGATGACTTCAACACCCCAGGGAGGTTGTTTCTGCATCGGCATCTAATTGGAGTTCCTTTACAGAGCAATTCCTGGCAGCAAGTGAAAGCATTCAGTGGGCTAATGATGCGATCCAGTAAACATAGCAACCAGAAAGTTCACTCAAATGATCCTGATCTGAGTTGTGTAACCCCTGATAGAGCAAGTACACATTATTCCACAGAGAACAGGTAACTAGCATGGTAGACGTAGCGGACCTTAAAGGATAAGTTCACCTTTTGCACAAAAATAAGAAATGTGCATTTTTGTGAACATAAAAAAAATGTGCATTTATTATTTTTGCCTGCAGGAGCCTGTAAAGCATTGCACCAGTGATCAGTAGATCGCTGATGCCATGCAGGTCTCCTGCAGACCTGTCAGAATATCTGTTTGCCGTACGGAATGTACAGACAAGCAGATATTCTGACAGGAAGCTTCAATGAACTACCACAGAGCTACACAGCACCAAGATAGTTCATTGAAAACTACAAGCCGATAGCCGCTAAGGCTGCCAGGACTAGTAGGCAGGGCCGTGGATAAGGGGGTGCCACCAGTCCTCCTGTACGGGGCCCAGATGTGGACAGGGAGGGTGATCCGCACATCGTGGGGGGCGGCATTTACTGGAACTGATCCCCCGTATTGCTCTCTCTGCAGCAGCTGAAAGCTGGCTTCTTCTCCTCTCCTTCCTGCTGGCTTTCAGCTGCAGCAGAAAGAGCCAAACAGGGGATTGTTTCCAGTAATTGCCCCCCCCACCACACCCATCACCCTCCCTGTGCACCATACGTTTCTCCCTGCTGCCCAGACCCCCCTGTGTGCCCCTGCTCCCACAGTGCTGCCGGCTTCCCTCCTCTTCTTCCCACCAGGAGCTGCAAGCACACAATATGATCTTTCAGGATAGAGAGTGGGGGAAGGGTCTGGTAAATATGTCACATTTACCAGCCCCTTCCTTTTCTGAATGAACACAATGAGTGATTGGTATTGATCACTCACTGTGTTCATTCATAAGTGAAGCATAGTAAACTGTGGGGTTTTTTTTATTGGGGGGGCTGTAAGGTTGGCTGTATGGGGCCCCCGTGGTTTCTAACAGCAGCCCTTCTTGTAGGCACTCATTCATTGAACTTTGTGAATGAGCGACACGGCCATGTGGGGTGGAGCCCCGCATGGCCGCGCTGTTTTCTCCGTACTATTTGTCAGAGGGAGTTGTGACTATTTGTCAGAGGCTGGCGCGGCTGCGGTTATGGGAACATGTTACATGTTCCACCCTAAAAACAGTTGGAACATGTAAGATGTTCTCAAAGGTGAACTTATCCTTTAATATTTAGTATTATATATATATTTAAATAATATATTACCACTACTATATTATGTATATATATTATAGTAGTATATGAAATAATAGAGATTTGCACAACGGAAAAATGTGTTTTGTTTCGTTTCAGATTCATTCATGAAGTTAATCATTTTGTTTCGTCATATTAGTTATGTTAGAATGATTGGTTTTGTACAGTATATTCTGATTCATTTTGTATATTTTTGTTATTTTCAAGTCAATTAAACATTTCAGAAGACAGCTTTATTAGTTCTATTCTATTCTATTCTATTCTAATCTATTCTATTTTTTCTATTCTTTTTTTATTTGACTCTATTATATTCTTTTGTCTATTCCATTTTGTTTCTATTCTATTCATGTCTTTTCTGTTCTATTCATTCTGTTTTATTATATTCTATTTTTTTATTTTCTATTCTGTTTATTCTGTTCTTTTAAATTCTATTCTTTTTTTCTATTCTGTAAAGCAGCCTAAGTAGGAATCATCATGTTATTTCACTTTTACACCTTACTGTGTTTATTGCAATATGTTACCATTTTCACATTAAAATTCCTTTTCGAATTGGAATTCAGACTCTTTCAAATTAGAATTCATTTTCCAATTCAGACTCATTTTTTTATACGATTTCAGATAATTTGTTTTGTTATAATTTATTTTGGATTCATTGAAATTCGTTGCTATTGTCATTCAGAAATTCGGATACATCCGATTCTTCAAATAACAAAAATTTGGGGTGAATTTCAAATTGTAACGAAATGAATCGCGCATATCTATGAAATACTACAGAAGACAGCCAGAGACTGGACTACCAGGATGACTGGAGACCGTGGACATGTTTTAGCAAACAGTCAGATATTGGGGACATGGTTAATGGGACTGCCAGAGATCACTAATCATTACAGCTTCTTTACAAACCAATGTACTAGTTACTGGGCTTGAGGACTGCATAATTCAGACCAATGGGTCACCGATGGCCTTAGGGCAAAAGGCTGGTCAATAGGGCCATACAAGGCCAGTAGAAGGGCAGTATGTTTGTACTTCCTAAAGTCTGTGCTTTGTAAATTAACGCTCCTCATTTTAGTTACTGGGCTCAATGGCTGCAAAATTAGGATTAAAAGGTCACATGGGGCCCTGGGGCAATAGGTTTACAATCATGATTTCAGTAAGGTGACCACGCAGAATTTACCAGAACACTGTTGCAGCCAGGGGTGTGCAGGAAAAAGTGACAATGGTGAAGATGAACTGAGTAAGCCCTGTCACCCTAAGGCTAGGTTCACACCTATGCAGTTTGCGTTTGATCAGTTTCTGCAGTGCGCTTTGCGTTTTACATTTTTGCACTTTTGTCGTATTTTCAATGCGTTTTCCTTTTTGTTTTTTTAATTTTTTTGCTGCTAGGCAGATTGAAAACGCATAAAAAATGCAGCAGAAAAGCACTACCTGCTTTTCTGCAGCGTTTCCATTGAAGTCTATAGAACCAAAAACGTTCAAAAAAGTCCCTGACCCTTTCCAAAAACCGCACCGAGTGAAAACGCGGAGATGTGAACGTGTCCCATAGGAAATCATGTTAAATGGACTGTAGTGTGTTTCTGAAAACCGCTGCAGAAAACACTTAGATGTGAACCTAGGGTAAGACAGAGAGTGTGTGTGAATAGATTTTACTGATATGATATAACTAAAAGCCGGACATTTAAAACAAAGATAATATATATATATATATATATATACACACATTTTTTTTTTATGGAACGCTTCACAAATTTGCATGTCATCCTTGCACAGGGGCCATGCTAATCTTCTCTGTATCGTTCCAATTTTAGTATATGTGCTGCCGAAGCAAGCACAAGATTATATTTTTTTATATTACAGGGACATATTTAGCTTAAAGCAGATCACCAGTTTTAGTTTTCAATTAAAATTTACATTAGCCCATACTTGTTAAAATGTTACTAAACCCCAGACCTGCATTCACTATATCTGGTCTCCCACAGTACACAGAACATGCAAATACAATTATTTCAGTAAATATAAACTTCTAAATACCTTTTATCAGCAGTTAGAGCAGTCTTGTGACTTCTATCAGTGTCCAGCAGAGCACTGGTTAAAGATTGTAGAAGGAGTTTTCATTCTGCTCTAGGAGGATGCAAAACCCCTGACCTCTGTCTGGAGAGTGCTGATTGGCCCTGTGCTGATCACATGCACTCCCCCAAGAGAAAAAAAAAACTCTCTAGCAATACACACTAAACTGAGCATGTGCAGAATGACTCCGCATGATATGTCTTATCAGGAGATAAGAGGGGGGCACTGGAAGAAGGGGAGGATCAGATAAGTCAGGATCAAACAGCATTTTTAAACAACGCAGAGGATTAACCCCTTAGGTTCAACAGTAAGTATAACAAGCATGCTTTACTGCATATACAGACTGATTTTCCTGTTGTGGGTTTAGTAACACTTTAATTTAAAAAAAACAGGTTTGGCTGAAAACCTCACCTCCTCCCTGGCTCTGTCCCCAGCAAACTCACTTCTCCTGGTCCTAGGCACTGCTCCTTTTCTTTCCATCAGCATTTACAGCAGTTTCGGGGGGTGTGGTTATGAGGAAAGATGGTTCACTTTCGGGTGCTTGGATTTAGATACACTCTGGGGTCTAGTAATAAAACATTTGTTGGACCAAAGTCACACACATATGTGCATACTGCACAAATGATGGCTTTAATATAGATTAGTGTGACTCAGGGTGTGGTTGCCACCATCCCTATTTTTATAAACATCAAAACTTTACACTCATAATGGGATTTTAAAGGCAACCTATTGACAAAAAAAGTTTTTTTTTTAAATAATATTTATTTGTACAATTTTAAAAAGTGTACCAAATATATAAACAGCACGACTGTTCATTCCATGCAATACTAGAGGACTATAAGTATTACTTAAAGCAGGGCTCCACCCAAAAGGGGAAGTACCAATTTAAGCCCTTGTCCCCCGCTCCCCATTAAGGATTGGCACCTTTGGCACCCCGAATTCGACAGGTACCCGTTCCCACGTCCGCTAGGCAATCGGAAGTGAAAGTTGTCCTCCACACCTCCCTCCCATAGTCTTGTAGACCTGTCACGTGTTCCAGAAGACTATGGGACCATTCACAAAGAACAGTGCTTCTCGCGCATGCATAGTGGGCACCCGGCTGTGAAGCCGCAAGCTGTCACAGCCGGGTGCTCACACTGAAGATGTCGGCACCAGGGAGAGAAGATGGCCGGTGAAACCAGCGGTGGTGAGGACACCACTGGACCAAGGGACAGGTAAGTGGCTGTATTTTAAAAGTCAGCAGCTACAGTTTTTGTAGCTGCTGATTTTTACTTTGTTTTTTTCAGTTGGAACTCCGCTTTAAGGATTAGTGCCAGGTTCCCTTTAATAGCTTTAACCATGAATTAAGCTTGAAGTAGTAAATAGCAACAATTGGCATAAATGTCTATAGACAAAGACAACTCCCTCTGAATGCCAAAGGCAAAAAGTGAGCAGTAGTAGGAATCCTGCTCTGCAGAAAAGGACATAGACTGGTTGGTTCAGTTGGCACTGCTGTATCTTGGTCTGTAAGGGCTCATGTACACTGCAGCTAAAAAACTCACATTTAGGAGCTGTTCAGCGTTTTTTTCAGCATCCCCTGAACTCTCCCTAATGTTTTCCTATGTGTCCATGTATACATCTTCCTTTACAGTCGTTTACAGGCATTTGAGTTTACAGTAGTTTTTTTGAACGCAGAAAACTTACGTGCAGCAGTCGATTTTATCAGGCAAATCGCATTTATAAGCATTTGCGGTTTAATTTTTTTTTTTAACTCTTCCAGTTCCCGATGCTGTCCAAAGCCTTTTTTCATCATGAAAAATGCATGCAAAGCATTTTCAAGGTACTCAGATGGACAAAACACTGAACACAGGATGTTCCTACCAAGCTTGTCACACATTGTAATGACCAATTCACACTCAGACCTCTCCCACCCTTGGAAACAAAAGATATGTTAATGACCATTCACACCTCAAATTCCTCATGAAGACCCCCTGCCAGGTGGCCTTAATAACTCCCTCCACCAGACACCTTTCCCACCCTTGGGAACAAAAGAAATGTTAATGAGCAACTCATACCTAAACTAATCTCAACACATACTTCTGTCTCTGCTTCTACTCTCTGTATTTCTCTGAAACAGTCTGAAATAGTTAATAATTTACCACTTTTCAGTGCATTCTGGGCATTTGGGAGTTTCTCCTGTGCTTATCTTTAAAAAACACTTCTAAACGCACATAAACGCGTTATGCAAACCCAGCTAAACAGACGTTTTTTAACCTACATTTTCCAGTGTCCTGTGTACATGGGGCCTAACTGTATATCCTGTGGTCAGCTTTAATGATACCTGTACTGCAGATGTATTCCAACAATAGTGCTGATATAACTAGACCGCAAACTGGGGTAACTGTATGATATGTTCACAACTATGTGCAGGTAGATAACTGAGGTGGCGAACTATCAATGTTCACTTTGTTAGTGGATCCATGGGTCTCTCTCACCCGATTAATGTAGTTCAGCAGATTGCCGTGATCCATCTTTCCCAATGAATAGGAACAGTCCACGGGCACTCTGGTCCATACTTGGTGTCCCGCTCTGTCTCCTGATCTCAGAGTGTTCTGCTTGGCAGCATGGCAAGATATGCAGTCAATGAGTTCCTTCCATTCTCTCTCTCTTCAACTCTGGCTCTACAGCCTAGTTCAGTATTTCAGCGGTCACCACAACTCCTTCTCCTTCAGTCTCCCTCCGAACTCTCCTGGCCAATCTCCAGGGCTTTGATATTTATATACCCCTGCCCACACGCTACCTCTCCTGGGAAATGTAGTCTCAGACCCTCTGCTTATCAGCCAAGTCCTGCTATTCAGAAATACAAGTTCCAGAGTGCTGTTCTATCAATGTGAGTAACACTGCATAGCAGATTGTCGCCATCTAATGTCCATTTTAATATACTGCAAGTTATTACATTTCAATGGGTTACACATATATTTGGTACACTTTTTAAAATTTGTACAAATAAATATTGTTATTTTAAAGAAAAAATTTTTTCTCAGTAGGTTGCCTTTAAAATTTCATTATGAGTGTAAAGTTTTGAAATTCTGGCTGTAATTTCTATAATAGAGTAATCCCTATCATTATTAGCTCCATCTAGTAGCCAAAATGTGGCCTATTTTTACAGTGCATTATTTCAGAAAACTATAATGCATTTTGCCCATTCGATGGAGTTTAGGGATTATCCTAAGTAGCACTTACCCCCAAAGGACTTGCTTGGTTGGGTCCTCTGTTCTCTGCTATGACTCTCTAAACTACAGTCCTGGCAGCACAGCAAGTCTTGCTCTAGACTCTTGTCTGTTTGGCAGTCCCTCTGGATCTGTTCTCAGGAATCCGGTCATCATACAGGTCCTCAGTGTCTCTCTCTCTTGTGTGAGTCCAGACACACATCGCAACAGGCCTGCACTCTCCAATTCCCCACAATGCAAAAGCCCACACCAATGCTCAAATGCGCTCTCTGTTCTCCCCTCCTCCAAGGTTCCCCTGGATGTTGTAGTTCACAGCCTATCTACCTCCACAACCCTGTGCCTCCACAGGACTCCATCTCCCAGAGTCCAGTGCACTTGCATCATCCAGGTGGGAGCGGGAGATGAGCAGCTGCATTAGCGAGTTCCTTTTTCCCTCACAGACCCCACCACACCTGCAGACACATCGGCCGAAGGGAGGGGGAGGGAGAGCAGACAGACAAACACATGCCACAGCATCAGTGGCACAGTGGGGGGGGGGCACAGGAGCACACAGCCCACTCCTCCATCCAGCTGCACACCCCAGCTACACCTGTTAGAGAAATTGCGGCTGGAAATAATGCAGCATCTACACAGACAGACAAATCTGTGCCACAGCTCCAGTGGCAGGAGGTGAAAGAGAGCAGGCACAGGAGCACGCAGCCCACTCCTCCATCCAGCTGTACACCCCAGCTACACCTGTTAGAGACATTGCGGCTAGAAATAATGCAGCATCTACACAGGCAGACAAACACATGCCACAGCTCCAGCAGCACAGTGGCGGGGGGTGAAGGAGAGCAGGCACAGGAGCACACAGCCCACTCCTCCATCCAGCGGCACACCTCAGCTACACCTGTTAGAGAAATTGCAGCTAGAAATAATGCAGCAACTACACAGGCAGACAAACACATGCTACAGCTCCAGCAGCACAGTGGCGGGCGGTGAAAGAGAGCAGGCACAGGAGCACACAGCCCACTCCTCCATCCAGCTGCACACCCCAGCTACACCTGTTAGAGAAATTGCGGCTAGAAATAATGCAGCATCTACACAGGCAGACAAACACATGCCACAGCTCCAGCAGCACAGTGGCGGGGGTGAAGGAGAGCAGGCACAGGAGCACACAGCCCACTCCTCCATCCAGCGGCACACCTCAGCTACACCTGTTAGAGAAATTGCAGCTAGAAATAATGCAGCATCTACACAGGCAGACAAACACATGCCACAGCTCCAGCAGCACAGTGACGGGGGGTGAAGGAGAGCAGGCACAGGAGCACACAGCCCACTCCTCCAACTGGCTGCACACCCAGCTACACTTATTACAGAATTTGTGGCCAGAATTAATGCAGCATGTATGAAGTATGAAACTTGTCCAACTAATGTTTTATAAAAAAGATCCCATTATGTCATTATGTGATTTTTACAGCATTCTACAAGTGTAACTAATACTATAATACAAATGCTATATATCCCCTTACAGGCCTCAAGGACGGAAAAGGAGATCCTTTCTGAAAATCTGTGTTACCACTTTTGGGACTCAAGAAATCAAAATGCCACAAGCAAGTTCAAATACTTATCAACAGAAGTCAGCCATGTGGTCATAGCACTGGCAACTGTTACCTGCGTGATTGGATTATTCACCAACTCCATTGTCATCTACATCACTGGCTTCAAAATGAAGAAACAAAAGTCAAGACTCTGGTTCCTGAACTTGGCAGTGGCAGACATCTTATTCCTGATGACTACTCCTATGAGACTGATGATTTTACTGTCAAAGAACTGGACCTTGGGATCACATATTTGCAAGTTGAGTCATTTCGCCTATGTGTGTAATATATACTGCAGCGCTTTCCTTATCACAGCTTTATCTATTGATCGTGTCTTGTCAGTGGCCAAAACCTTGTGGCACCATAAGGTCTTCACCCAGCGCATTTGTTTCTGCATCTGCACGGCGATTTGGGTGGTGGTATTGCCTCTTGGAATACCAGCCATCTACTATAATGACGTAAACATGGTTGAAAATGACACTAAATGCGCATTCACTCCTTTTCTCTATGATACTTCCAAGAACGATAGCACTGCGGAAAAGATACTGTATATAAGTTTTGCCTATAAGGCCATTAAAATGACGAGCCAGATTAATGACACATGGGAGCCGGCTGGCTTTGTGAGGTTTCCGCAACACCGGAATGAGTGTAAAGGCAGCATGTGCTGTGCTGATGACATTTCGGTGGCATTGTATAAACAAGGACAGGATTTTAGTAATGTGTCTTTCATTCCCATCATAGTTATTGGATATTTTATACCTCTATTTGTCATGATCTTCTCCAACTTCATTATTGTCCTACAAGTAAGACAATCCCATTGTATAAATTCCAAAAAACTATATACATTTATTGTTATACTCATCGGGGCTTTTGTGCTAACTAAAACACCATTTGCTGTAGCTAAAATGATTTATTTGAAAGCCATTAACACTAAGGATATATCCTTTATGAAATACATGCGTGGTATAAGGATTATTCTGTTTGTGATAGCGAACCTAAGCAGCTGTTTGAATCCAGTATTGTTTGTGCTAGTGGGTAGTAAAGCCAAGGGTCTATTAGTTAGGAGTGTATTCCATAAGTGGACACTTTCATCAAGCTCCAAAAGATCAAATAAATCTGTAAACACATAATACTCTATAAAGTGTTTATAATAGAACACGCCTTCACATATTAACAATGAGTGCTCAACTCCGGGCAACAAAAAAAGTGATCCCTTGCAGTGGGGCTGTAACAACACAGCAAGGGTAAATAGCTTGTTTTATCTAGGGGAGAGGGAAGCACTTAACTTACCTGATCCTCCGCTCCTCCAGAAGGTGGCGCTCTCCCTCAGTCCAGCAGTAGACTGCCCCTTGGTGTCATCATGTCCAATGCAGCGCTATAGACCCTGCCTTGGTTTTGATGACATCAGGATCCTAGACTGCTGGAGCATGGGGGAGAAGAAGCTGTGGGGAGCGGTCTAGCTGCAGGGAGAAGAGGACTGTGTAAGTAAAACTTTTTTTTTCGCTTAGATGAAAATGAGCAAGTGCAGGTTCAGCTCAGCTGCAAGGGATCATTTTTATGTTGTCTGAAGTTGGGCTTTAACTGCTTGCTGTTTGGGGCAATTTTGACATTTTTCACAGAATTTTTACAAAAAAATTACTTAAAACTAGGGATGCAACGATACAATTATTTTAATACTGAGTATAAGTACCGATACTTTTTTAAGTACTCGCTGATACCAACTACCGATACCTATTTCCTAGGAAGAGTAGGTAAACGGATGGTTTGGGAGGTGGGGGGAAGGAGTTAGGGAGTAGGGTGAGGGCAGGGTGGTGGTTAAGTGAGGGTAGGTTAGTTGGGGTGGGATAGGGGTTGTGGGGTGGGAGGCCTGGGGTGGTTGGAATGGAAAAGGCTGTTATCGCTGGAGGGGAGAGGAGGGGGATGGCAGGGCTATTGGGAGATCTCTGGACAACTGGAAAGGACCTCTGGAGTGTTAAATTGGGGTGTTAGAGGATAGGGCATGAGGGCTGGGCTATGTATTGGTGGCTGTGGACATAATAAGGGATTGTCATTTGGGCCAGTTATTTATTTGCAACAGTGGATAACAGTAGAATGCTTTAGGAGTTGGAGGACAATGTTGGGAGGGATGGAGGCTGATATGGGTTGGGAGTGGTGGGGAGGAGGAGGGAGGAGGAAAGACATGGGGGCAAAGGTGAAAGTTGACAGAGGGAAGGAGGAGGCAACAGGCAGAAGTGACAGCTGGTGGGAGGGGAGGAGGAGGCAGGGAAGGCATTGTGCAGAAGTGACAGCTGGCGGGAGGGAAGGAGGAGGCGGGGAAGGCAATGTTCAGAAGTGACAGCTGGTGGGAAGGGAGGAGGAGGCGGGGAAGGCAATGTTCAGAAGTGACAGCTGGAGGGAGGGAAGGAGGAGGCGGGGAAGGCATTGTGCAGAAGTGACAGCTGGCGGGAGGGGAGGAGGAGGCGGGGAAGGCATTGTGCCAAAGTGACAGCTGGCGGGAGGGGAGGAGGAGGCGGGGAAGGCATTGTGCAGAAGTGACAGCTGGTGGGAGGGGAGGAGGAGGCAGGGAAGGCATTGTGCAGAAGTGACAGCTGGCGGGAGGGAAGGAGGAGGTGAGGAAGGCAATGTTCAGAAGTGACAGCTGGCGGGAGGGGAGGAGGAGGCGGGGAAGGCAATGTTCAGAAGTGACAGCTGGTGGGAAGGGAGGAGGAGGCGGGGAAGGCATTGTGCAGAAGTGACAGCTGGTGGGAGGGGAGGAGGAGGCAGGGAAGGCATTGTGCAGAAGTAACAGGTGGTGGGAAGGGAGGAGGAGGCAGGGAAGGCAATGTGCAGAAGTGACAGCTGGTGGGAGGGGAGGAGGAGGCAGGGAAGGCATTGTGCAGAAGTAACAGGTGGTGGGAGGGGAGGAGGAGGCAGGGAAGGCATTGTGCAGAAGTGACAGCTGGCGGGAGGGGAGGAGGAGGCGGGAAAATGCATCATACAGAAGTGACAGCTGGCGGGAGGGAAAGGAGGCGGGAATGCATTGGGCAGAAGTGACAGTTGGTGGCAAGGGAGGAGGAGGTATGGATGGGAAGAGGAATCCCGCTGACAGTTAAAACGTCATCAGTTGTTAAGGACACAGCGGCCCTGCTCCTTAACAACCGATAATTGCCAGCATTCTTCTGTTTACATTTTGGTAATGTGCATGTGCCTTTGCATGTACTGTATGTGTGTGTGTGGGGGGGTGCTTTTACTTTGTTTATTTAGTTAACTTTATTTTTTTACCCGTTTTAAAAATTTTCATTGAACTGTATTGCTATCACAAACGGGTGAACAAGCCCCCTTGTTATAGCTTTGGGCAGTGACAGATGACAAGTTTCTCTTTTTGAAGAAATCAGGTGTCTATTACACCCCTGATGTCTACCCTGCCCTCCAATGCAGTTGATCAAACAAAGATTATGTTTGATTAGCTGCTTCCCTGGCTGCAACAGGGAAATGTCAGCTCTGAAACCGAAGGTGGTAAAATCCTTGTCACTTCTAGCTTAAAGTATATGTAAACCCTTACCTTGTAAAACAACACATACAGTTAAAAATATAAATGAAAGTTACAACATTTGTGTATGGATATAAAAAAAGCCTTTTTAAACACCCTTTTCTCTTTTTTATAAGTGATCACTTACTGTTCTCAGCTGCATAGAGAGCTGGGGGAGGAGAAACACTGGTGTGTGTATGTGTGTGTGTTAGGAAAGTCTGATCATTGGAGGAGAGAAAGCTTAGTTCATCACAGCTAGAAAACTGACCATGCTGTGCTCTCATGCCCAGTGTGGTCAGCTTTTAATAGGAGATCAGGGGGACTGACAGGGACACTGGGGATTTCCCACAAAGGAAGCAATACAAAGAGAACAGGATACTTTTTCATACAAGTATATGGTACAGCAAGAGCATATCAGGCATATGAAATGTTGGGTTTACATATTCTTCAATTCGTCACAGATCTGAAGAGGGAACGAATGTTCCAACCCAAAATTTGGGATTTTCCCAAATGCAATGACCCCTGTTGAAAAGTCTGCATACCCTTAATTCTAAGTTCCCCTTCAGCATCAATAACAGCGTGCAGTCTTTTGTAATACTTGTCCACGAGGCCCTGAATTCATGCAGGTGATATAAATACCCACTTGTCTTGGCAAAATGCCTCCAGGTCATGTAAAGTTTTTGGTTCTCTTGCATGAACCCCACGTTTGAGATCTCCCCAGAGTGGCTCGATGATATTAAGGTTAGGAGACTGTGATGACCACTCCAGAACCTTCACCTTTTTCTGCTGTAACCACCAAAAAGGGGAAGCTCCGTTTAAGGCCTCATCCCCTGCTTCCCGTTAAGGATTGGCACCTTTGGAGAGCAGGGGGGGCGGGTACCCGATTTTTACAGGTACCGGCTCCCACATCCGCTGTGATCGCCTAGGCTGTCCTCACTCCCTCCCTCCCTGTAGTCTTCGGGGATGCATGACAGGTCACAGAAGACTACGGGGCCATTCACAAAGTACAGAGCTACTCGCGCATGTGCAGTGGGCACCCGACTGTGAAGCTGCAAGCTGGCACAGCCAGGTGCCCACACTTAGAATGCTGGCACAGGGGAGAGAGGATGGCTGGGGTGAGAACACCACTTGATCATAGAAGAGGTGAGTGGCTGATATTTAAAAGTCAGCAGCTACAGTTTTTGTAACTACTGACTTTTTTTTTTTAGATTTTGACTGGAGCTCCACATTGTCGTGCTGGAAAGTCCAAGAGCATTCCATGTGCAGCTTTCGTGCAGAAGAATGCAAATTGTCTGCCAGTATTTTCTGATAACATGCTGCATTCATCTTTCCATCAATATTTACAGATTCACTGTGCATTTAGAGCTCACACACTACCAAAATGTCAGTGATCCACCACCATGCTTCACAATGGGGATGATATTCTTGTCGCTCTCAGCCTTGTTGACCCCTCTCAAAACACAGCGCTTATGGTTTTGACCATAATACTCTATTTTGGTCACGTCACTCCAGATTACATTGTGCTAGCAGCTGTGAGGAATGTCAAGGAGTTGTCTGGAATATTGTAGCCCAGTTTATTTGTGGCATTGGCACAGTAAAGACTTCCTTCTGGCAACTCGACCATGCAGCTCATTTTATCATTGTACTGTGCTTTTCGAAAGAACCACGCCTTCTTGTTTCCAGACTGTGCTTTTCGAAAAACCATGCCTTCTTTTTTCCAGAGCAGCCTGTATTTCTCTTGAGACTACCTATGTGTTTTTCTTTGTATTCCAAACAATTCTTCTGGAAGATGTGGCTGAAATCTTTCTTGCTCTATCTGACTTTGACTTGGTAAGTTTTCCACGTCTTAATAAGAACTGACTGCCATATTCAAGGCTTTGGATCTCCTTTTATATCCTTTTCCATCTTTATAAAGTTCACCTAGTTACACAGCTCTTTTGACAGTCCTTTTCTGCTCCCCATGGCTCAGTATCTAGCCTGCTCAGTGCATCCACTTGAGAGCTAACAAACTCATTGACTATTTATACACAGAAAATAATTGTAATTTTAAAAGCCACAGAAACCTTCTGTGTGCAGCAACCCCCCCAGTCCCCCCCCCAATCCTTACTCTAATCCAACAATGTTCACAATAGCCTCCGTTGTATGGGGACTCTCCCTCCTCTTTGGCTGAGACAGCAGCGGGAGCCCATTGGCTCCCGTTACTGCCAATCACAGCCAGTGAGCCAATGAGGAGATAGTGGAGAAGGAAGCCATGGCTCTATGTGTCTTATGGACAGCGATTCGGGAGTGAGCATGGAGTGGTGCCCTCAGGGAAAGCAGCTTTCTCTGGGGGCACTGCTCGAGGGGGAGGAGCCAGAGCAATGATGGTGGACATGAAAAGAAGATGATCGGGGCAGCTGTGTGCAAAACTACTGCACAGAGCAGGCAAGTATTACATGTTTGTTATTTTATAAAAAATAAAAAACAAAGATTTAGTATCACTTTAACCTTTAATTGCAATTTTAACCTGTGTGTGTCACTTTGTGTGTCTGTACCAAGGCCAAACATTTAAGGGTATAGAAACTTTTGATCAGTTGCATTTGGTTAATTTCTGTTATCACTATGATTTAAAAAAGAGCCTTTTAAATAAACATTTTTTTTTCTTATTTCTTATTTTCTTCATATTTTCTATATCAATGCCAAAATTTCTCAATTTCTGCCACGGTATGAAAACTATTGAGCACAACTGTATATTTTAGTAGAAATATACTTTATTAATAGAGCTATAGTGCCATTGTAGAAGACTTGTTTAATTACTATACCATTCAGTTTTACAATATATTATTAATTTTTGTCTTTTATATTGCATTGTGGTATCACGTAAGCATGACTTTTTTATATATTATACTACCTTTGGTCTTGTGGAATATATACATATAAAAGCAAAACTCTACATATGGACTATGTGGAATATAGGTTTATTTTATAAACTCCACTGTCTTGTAAGTTTCAGTTGTAGAAATATAACAGTCCTATTTGTATTCCATGTGGCATTTTATTTAGGTGCAGGGGCGGACTGACCGGGAAATAGGGGATCATGGGGCCCCCGTGTCCTTGCCCAAACTCAAAAAAGCCTATGAAAAAGGTACAAGGGGCATCTCATGGGGCCCCCTACTGACCCCGGGCCCTCGGGTAGTGCCTGAGTTTCCAAATGGTCAGTCCGCCCCTGTTTAGATGTTTGTACAAACCAATAACAAATCCAAAGGCATCCTGAGGATGACCAACTTCTTACAAAGACCTGCATATAATCTGATTTCCAGCTCTAGGAATAATTCTGGGGGGGACGTTATGGTGCACTGTGCCTTCATATATGCACAACAGAAGGTCTGGTGGAAATGCCATATCTCATTCAATAAGCTACATTTAAAGTGGTTCTAAAGGCTGAAGGTTTTTTTTTTTTCATCTTAATTCATTCTCTGCCTTAAGGTAAAAAACCTTCTGAGTGCAGCTCATCCCCTTATACTGACCTGAGCCAGACTTTGATCCAGCGCTGTGCGCAAGAGCAGAGGCTCTCTCCACTCTCTCCTTCCTCATAGGCTCAGAGACATTAGTTCTTGCTGCTGTCAATCACAGCCAGTGAGGAGGGAGGGGCAGGGCCAAGCATAGCAAGCAATCTCAGAAGCGAGCAGGTATAAGTGCCCTCATAGCAAGGGGCTTGCTATAAGAGCACTCAGTGGGGTGGAGCCATGAGTACTGGTGGGGGACCGCAGAAGAGAAGGATTGGGGCTACTCTGGTAAGTATGGTAAGTATGACGTGCTTGGTATTAAAAAAAAAATATGGGTTTACAATCACTTTTTTTTAGTTAAAAAAGACATGGAAAATAAGGATTCTTGGGGTTACGACTACAAAACATAAGACGTTTCCCCAGTTCAGAACAGAAAAACATTAGAAATGTATTTGGCTGTCCTGCAAAACAACAGATTGTTTGGAAATTATATATGCTGTATTGTTTTTTTTTTTTTTAGAAAACTACATTTTATGTGTAAAGATACAGCTATAGTACTAGGAAATTACTAAAATTCAGTTCACCCAATATGTGATAGTTTAGTCTGGTGGGATGTTCTTGTCTGGTGTGAAATTGAGCTAACACAATGTATTAGGATCAGTCTATCCAATATTAACAGACTAGCCTGGTGAACTGAATCCCAGTGTTCTTATATGTCTTGGACACTCCAACAGTGACAGTTCTCCATCCTAACTCTTAAGTAGTGTTGGGCATGATGTTCGAGTCAAACATAATTGGTGCAACCATTCCATTTGTATAGGGAAGAAGAGATCTCATTGCCCAATTTCACCCTGAGGTCATCACAGAGGACAAGGGGGCACTCTTTACATCTGGAGGAAAAGAAATGTAATCTCCAAACATGGAAAGGTTTCTTCACAGTGAGAGCTTTGAAAATGTGGAATAGACTCCCTCAAGAGTTTGTTCTGGCCAGCTCAGTGGATTGCTTTAACCACTTCCAGTCCGGCCATAGTATATAAACAGCCGGATTGTGGCAGTGCAGGGTCGGGTGGCCGTTTATAAATGGCCTCCCCGCCCATTACTTGTGTGCGCTCCCTGCAAGCATGCAGCACCGCGATCCGGTGCCCACTGTGTCCTCTGGACACAGTGGAACACCTATCGTCATATGGGACCTCTGTGCAAGGTCCCGATCATGTGATCACTGATTGGCCAATCAGTGATCACATGCAGAGTAGTAAGCAAGATGTCACTTCTGATATTATTGCTTACTACGTGTGAAATCTGTGAATGATCACATGGTACAAGGCTATTCACAACAGCCTCATACCATGTGACAAGCTGTGACCAATCACAGCTCACACAGTAGTTCTCAATGGCTACAAGAATGCAGCCAGAGAGAAGGAGAAATAATTGCTTATACAGCCTTTATGGGTGTAAAAACAATCAGTGTAAAAAAAAAAAAATCTTCATCACCCCTCACAAGTAGTACAGTGTCACCATGGTGACACTGTACTGCTAGAGTGACAGTATGTAAAAAAAACAACAAAAAAACATAAATAATAAAATTAAAAAAAATAAAATGTAAAACAAATGTTTAAAAATTATAACTTTTGGTTATAAACTAATTTGTTTTTTTTTTTTTTACTAAAAAGATAACAGAATAAATTTTGGCCAAGATTTATGATGAAATATTATTTATTTGCAAAATTTTATAAGAAAAACACTTTTTTTCAAAATTTTTGGACATTTTCATTTACATAGCAAAAAAAATTAAAATCCCAGTGGTGAATAAATACCACCAAAATAAAGCTTTATCTGTCTCAAAAAAATGCAAAAAAATTCATATGGGTACAGTGCTGCATGAACGCGCAATTGTCATTCAAAGTGTGATAGTGCTGAAAGCTGAAAATTGGCCTGGACAGGAAGGGGGTAAAAGTGTCCGGACTTGAAGTGGTTAAAAAAAGGCCTGGAATCTTTCTTAGATACACAGAATATAACTAGATACTAATATTTATAGGTAAAGTTGATCCAGGAAATATCCGATCGCCTCTCGGGGGATCAGGAAGGAATTTTTTTCCCTGCAGGAGCAAATTGGATCATGCTTTGCTTTTTGCCTTCCTCTGGATCAACTGTGGGTATAGGATTATAACTTTTTTTTTAATGGTTGAACTGGATGGACTTTTGTCTTTTTAACTTTTGTCTTTTTAACAGCCAGATTAACTATGTAAATTTGTAAAAACTTTAAACATGTATTATATGAGAATTACACTTACAAACAACAGAAAAATCAAGCGGCATTAACAAACATGGAGCTGTCGTGGGATCCTCCGTCTCGCTCGTACGCGCTGATATCACTGTGTGCCCCAACTCCACCTGATACTTTTCCCTATAACAGGTATCCTCTGGGATTAGAGATTGCGAGTTAAAGCCAGACTCTAAGGAGTCAAGAAGGTTGTTTTCAGTGAGTTAGGAGCTAAGACAGATGTAGACTAAGCGTTCTAAAAGTTTAAAGGTGAATGGGAGCAACAAGATGGGTCTTAAAGGAGAAGTACAACCAAGCTCTTTTGGCTGTAGTTCTGTGTATCACAGGTATGTAGTTCGTTCTGCACTCCTTTGACCCGTTTTCAGCGAACAGTGCGCTGAAGTCTGCTGTCAGCTGACATCACTCAGCCAGTCCAGGCTGGGTAAAGATCCCGACTTCAAACAGGCTGAGCCAGCCGTTCCCTACCCCTCCACAGCTCATCACCCCAGTAAGCACTGGGGGGGCAGAGCAGATAGCGGTGACTGACAGTCCTGCTCTCTGCTCAGAAAAGCTGTGAGATCTGACCCTTACCCCCGGTTCACATATATGTGGCCGTGCGGACCGCGTTTTGCATGGGCATGAGAGCCCATTCATTTGAATGGACTCCCGTGCCCGTGACACGCAGGGAAGAAGTCCCTGCATTTCTTTGGAAAACGCAGCCCGCACGGGAACCTCAGTTCCCAGTACGGTTGCGTTTTCCAGTGCGGGTGGCGTGCCATTAGAACTAATGGCACCCGCCTGCGGGTCCGCATTTCTCTGTGCGGATGGTGCGGCTGCATGGATTTTCATACGGATCTGCAGCGGGACCACCTGCACAGATGTGAACCTAGGGTTCAGATGCAGCATCCACCTAGGTAACTATAAATAGGGGAGAAAAGCCCCACTTCTCTATTACATTAGTCCGGTTGGTGGCGTCCAGTGTGGGCCTTTAAAGTATGGGAGTGATCTGTGCAAGCTTTATAGGGGAGGTTAAGGCGGGTGCCAGTAGAGACGAAGATTGAAGATTTGAGTGGGACAAAAGTAATTGCGAGGAAACAAGATCCAGGGGACAATTGGTTAGTTGGCATCTGAGAAAAGTTTGGTATCTTCTTCAGTAGTAGTCAGTTCAAAAGAGGAAAGTGTTGATTGTGTTGTTAGACAAAGTATGTTAAATGGGGAATATATCTGTACAGTGGAGGTGTGAGATGGGGAAACAGCTCTCATTGTTTGAACACTGTTTGTGTGGAAGTAAATTATTGTGTGGAGTAAATTAAATGTTTTGTTTAAAAGTGAATACTTGTGAGCTACTATGAATGAGGTGTTCAATATAATATTAATAATAATAATAATAAACTGCCTAAATAATGTGCTAGGTGCGCTGACACTTCCACAAACCCACTTAATTGTGTATCTATTAACCAATTATATATACTTATAGTGCCGTGCTCCTACTGTAAATCCTTAATCACATAGTGTGTAGCACTCTTATAAATAGATAAACTAATAAATGAATTAATTAATTAATAACAAAATTAATTTTGTTATTAATTTATTAGTTTATCTATTTATAAGAGTGCTACACACTATGTGATTAAGGATTTACAGTAGGAGCGCGGCACTATAAGTATATAAAATTAAATGTTTTGACTGACATTCTGTGGTTTAGACACAAGATGTCACTGTTTTTCTAACACAGCCTCAGACTGCATAGATATTTGTATATTCATGAAGAGGTGGGGTTTTCACACAGAGTGGAGAGAGAACAGGAAAGAGAGAGAGAAGCCATGTTTTGGAACATGGTGAATTAGGGGCCCTGTGAGCTGAGAATCTGATGACATCCAGGTGTGAAAGCATCCCTCAGTAACCAGAGCTGCAGCTAAGTGAAGCTGATTGTGTCCAAGACCCTGATCCTGTTCAGAGAAAGGAAGATTGCTGCCAGGAATGCTGATGAGAGCAGAGGAACTAAGCAGCATATGCTGCGATACCGCATGCTTGTTGGAGAGACATTTGTTCTGTTCAGAGTCACCAGTGGATACAAAGCAGACCCAGGTCGGTAAGATCGTGCACGCACCTCATTTCAGTGATGGCGCCTATAGACTGAGGCCAGGCCTATAGTTAGTTAGTTAGGGTCTCTGTTTGTGTCAGGCCACAAGTGTTGTTACTGATTATTGGAAGGACTCCACAACTTAAAGTGACATTTCACATTGGAGAGCTGATAACATCCCACAAAATCAAGCCGGACTGACGTTTTGCTCAGAAGGAATACTCAGGCATGTGCTACAGGACCAGTTATGGGAGGGGGAATACTGTAGATTTGTGTAAGATTGTAAGCTGTTGTGCTGCACCGCAGGCTAGCCCATACCATACACCCATACACTGATTCCTGCTCTTTTAGGGTAATAACAGGTAAGGTGTGGCAGCTTAGTTGTGCCCGCCAGTAGATAAATTACTTCACTTTCTACCTTCATCCATCAGAAGGCGCCGTGCTGTGCAGCACAAGGGTCTCAGCCTTTGGGCTGGGTGTATGTAAATTTATTGTATGTTTCCAGCATTTGTGGTTGTGTTTATTTACCACATCTAAGTAAAATTCTGTTGTGACAAAAGCTGGTGTTGGGGTTGCTTTCCTCGTTCGTGACTTCACTGTATCCTGGAAAGCCCACCCCGGTACACGGCTTACAGAGGTGTCCTCACGAATTGCATCAATCTTGTTTTCTAAGTGATTGTCAATCTCTTGGGCAGTGAATGAGTTGGTGTGTAGAGGGGGTGGGGGAAAAAGCAGAGAGTTAAAGGCCGACGAGCACTAGATGACAAGGTAATATTAAGAATGACAAAGTAGGTTTGTTTGGCAGTATGGAGGCAGCAATTGTATTTTAGGAGTGCAGATTTATATAATGTGAAGTCCTGCAGGGATTTGGTTTAACGCCAGTCATTGACGAGCACGGCAATGTCTCTTGAGATTTCTGGTGTTGTCAGTTTGCCAGGGTTGTAACAGTCAAGGCCAGATTCTTCATGTAGTTAGAGGAGTGAGTGCATCCAGTGCAGATGAAAGTGAACTGTTGTAGACAGAGATCTGGGTTAAGACAGAAAAAGGGAGAGATTTTGTCAGAGATGGGCAGTAACAGAATAGAGAAGAGTTGAGAAGATTTCTACAAGTAATCATTTGCTACTTAGAGATAGGTGGTTTTATTTATTTATTTTTTAAAAAGAAAACCCTTTTATTTGCAAAAGCTTGGAATAGCTTTATACTGACCCATTCTATACGCTGTGCTGTACATTCTCACTTTTTACACTATCATTTGTATGTAGACTGGAATATCTGTAGAAAAACAATTTGATTGTATTTCCCACCATGCTGGAAGTTACCAGTCCTTGCTTGCTTACTTCATATAAAAAAGAGCCACAGTAATTGTGTAGGCAGGTTGCCTACTGAAAGTTAACAAGTTGTTGCCTTGGCCAGGGGGGCAAGGTTTAAACCTTTATGCCACTATTCCATTGGTCCTGTGCTGATATAAAAGGGACATGGGTCTGAATCAGAGCGTGCTAAAGTTCATACAGTCTGAAACCTGCTTTGGCCCATCCTGTCCTGCCAGAGATCCGCATCTGAAGCCTTCTACGTGTAGGGGGACTGCTGGGACCTGCAGTCCACCCTGAGGACAAAAGTGTTCTGGATACTGCCATAATGGACTCTGCCACTAATGGACTCTCTACCTGTGTAGGTATGCTGGGGCAGCCACAGCTATAGAAAAGATAAAAAATCAAAAGGTTCCTCCTGCGCTGTTATGGACCCCAACCCTACCATACAGCTGCTAACACTCAAACTGATACCAAAACAGTGCAATAAATAAATAAAAAATAGTGTAGCGCTACTAAACTACATGACCATAATAATTAATTCATAAAAAGATCAAACCATAACGTGATTGGTGATAAACAATTAAAATAAATATTAATATATATATATAATTGTGACACAACCTAAAGTGACAGGGTCATCTTAGTGTCCTAAACAAGTGCCAACACATTATTAAACATAATTACTATAAAAAAATTTTATGAATACTGTGATAGGTGCCACCACAAATCTCAAAATAAGTCCAATAGTTGAATAAGTGAGTGATATCACATATATATGCAATGTGCAAATTGGTGCTCAATCGTGCAAGTGCCAGCACACTTTTCCACTCCAGCTGCAGTGCCTCCTCACCTCCTTTCTGTGACCCCTAAGGGCCAGAAGGCCTTCAGGATCACCCTGGATCCTCAACAGCACCGACTGGTAACCCTCCTTCCCAAACTGTTCCTTCCAAATTTCTCCTCTGTGTCCTTTAGGACCCTCCAAACAGGTGTTCTTTGAAATCTCACTCACATATTAGTGAGCACAAAAGAGATCCTCCATAGTGTAGTAAATCAAGTTTACAGATCTTTTTATTTAAATTAAAAGGCAACTCACATTTGTTTTACAGCCTCTTTCCTCTATGTGAGTAGATTGCATGCATGTAGTATTTCCTGGGAGTTCCAAGATGGCGTCCCGTATCGGAAGTGCGTCACTTCAAAACCGGAAGCTGCGTATCGGCATACCGAGGAAAGAGGATCATGATTCCTCTTTAAAATATCCTTTATAAGAATAACCAAACCTCTCAGAGTTCCCTGGTTCCTCCACATGGACTTCTATGAGGTTTTGCCAGATTCTAAAATGGCCGCAGGAAGTGATCCGGCGGCCATAGAGGAGGATCTCTTTTGTGCTCACTAATATGTGAGTGAGATTTCACAGAACACCTGTGCACACCTGTGCCTCTGCCAATTCTGCACATTACAGCACATGGTGCTGTTCAAACGGGAGCGTTAGTGTGAACTAGCCCTAAGAGATCAGCGCAGAAGGCTTTCCTGATCATGGCTTCTGGGTTGGCCAGCGGGTGAGTGCTGGAATCTCTCTCTCTCCCCAACCCACATGTGGAAGGGGGGGGCGATTATACCCTTGCCTAGGGTGGCACACAACCAAAATACACCACTGGCTAGATCTCCTGTGTAGCTCTAAATCTGTAACCTGTAAAGGCTTTTAAAATGTTGCCTATGGAAATTTTTGGATACCATAGTCTGGAGCTATTCCATGGGTGTACGCCATGTTGAAGTGTGACATGTTTTGGTATTTATTTGCTTGACATAACATCTTCTTTTACGTTTTATGAAAAAATTGGGTGTTATGTTGTGTTTGTGTTCACCTGAACTCATTAAAATATATAATATGATGTATATAATGTTTGGGAGTTCTAAGTAATTTCCTAGGGAAAAAAAAAGACAAAATTTCCATGCATGAGAGAAATGTCAGAATTCAGCCAGATGGGAGCTAGTTAGCCACTTGAGCTCCTAAACCTTTTATCCCCTTCCTGACTAGGCCATTTTTTGCTGTTTGGCACTGTGCTACCTTAAGTGGCAATTGCGCAGTCATGCAACACTGTAACCAAATTAAATTTATATCATTTTTTTCATACATATAGAGCTTTGTTTTGGTGGTATTTGATCACCACTGGGTTTTTCTTATTTTTTATTATATAAAACGGAAAAAAAACATTTTCTACTTTCTGTTGTAAAACATATCCAATAAAAAAAAATTAAAAATCAAATTTTTTCATATATTAAGGCCAAAATATATTTTGCTAAATATCATTGGTTAAAAAAAAATCCCACTAAGTGTATATTAAAGAAGAACTCTGGGGGAAAAAATATTTTCCCATGCAATGGAGCAGTATCTACAAATCATGGTGTACAGTATATACTGGAATTTACACAGCTATAACACTGTGCTGGTAATGGCAGTGATAAGCGACTTATAATGAGTCTGTGATAGTATGGCAGGCAATCTGTTACTGGCTGACGTTGGCTGGGAGGTACACTAACTGACTGACATCAATAGTGACACTAATACAGTGATCAGTACGAATACTGTACACTGTCACTGTACTAATGACACTAATTGTGTGCCTAACAATGTGTAATGTGTGTCAGACATGCTGCTTTTACTTTACTGTATGACTGTTTATTCTCTCTGCTTTGCAGGGAGCATAAACAGCCAGATTGCTGTTCCTATAATAAAGTGTTAAAAATATTTTTCTCGCAGTGCCTCTAAACTCCGCAATTGGCCTTTGCTTTTTGTGTTTGAATTATTATATTTAATGTTATAGGACGTGGCACATAGGAGCCTATTATATGCCCCTACAGTTGGTCACTCTGTATGGGATATTTATTCATATTATCTGTCTGGAATTACATGAAGGGATCAAAGGATTTGAGGCAGCCTACATCCACCTACATCAGCCTACATCCACCTACATCAGCCTACATTCGTTTTGTTCAATTAGTTACATTTGTTTAATTTGTTTTTTGGAATTCTTTTCACTTATTTGAATTCGACAGAATTCAAAATTTCGGATTCAAAAAGAATTCTAATGGATTTGAAAAGAATTCTAATGGATTTGAAAAGAATTTTAACGGATTTGATAATAATTCTAATGTTACAATTCATAATCCACAATCCATATGTGTTTTTGATGGTATATGGGCTATATGAAGAGTTGCATGACCATATTGGAAATTTCAGCAAAATGTTCACAGTGTCTTTGATCACTACTCACGTCACCATAGTGCAGCTCACAATTTTTTGGAAATTATTTTAGTCTTTTCTAATCTGTTCTATTCTTTTTTTTTATATTCTATTCTAATGTATTCTGTTTGAATTCAAATTCATTCTATTCAAAATTTAAATTTCAGAAGGCAATTATATTTTTTCTATTTTATGCTATTCTATTGTTTTTCTACACTATTCTATTATTTAATTCTCTATTCTAATCTTTTCTATTATTTTCTACTCTATTCTTTGACTTGCTATTCTAATCTTTTCTATTCTATTCTAATTGAGTCTATTTTTTTCTATTCTATTATTTGATTTTCTATTCTAATATTTTCTATTCTATTCTAATGGATTCCATTTTTTCTATTCCTTTATTTTCTAGTCTTTTTTGCTTTGTTTTACTCTATTATTTTCTATTCTATTCTTTGATTTTCTATTCTATTTTAATTGATTCTATTTTTTTTCTATTCTATTCTTTGATTTTCTATTCTAATCTTTTCTATTCTATTCTAATGGATTCCATTCTTTTCTATTCCTTTATTTTCTAGTCTTTTTTGCTTTGTTTTACTCTATTATTTTCTATTCTATTCTTTGATTTTCTATTCTATTTTAATTGATTCTATTTTTTTTCTATTCTTTGATTTTCTATTCTAATCTTTTCTATTCTATTCTAATGGATTCCATTCTTTTCTATTCCTTTATTTTCTAGTCTATTTTGTTCTATTTTACTCTAATAATTTTCTACCTTATTCTGTTCTGTTTTTTTATTTTCTATTCTGTTTTTTTCCTCTATTCTTTTATTTTCTATTCTATTCTATTTCTTTATGTTCTGTTCTATTTTATTCTATTCTTGTTTTCAAATTTGAATTCGTTTTCAAATTTGTTTTCGTATTTGTTTTTGAATGCGTTTTTGCATTTGAATTGATTTAAATTCGGCCTAATTTTGTTTCGTTGTTTCAGATTCATTTAAATTCATTACTATTGTAATTCAGAATTCGGATACATCTGAATTTTCGAATAATAGATAATCCGTCGGAGAAGAGAAGTGAAAATGCTAACAAACTGGCTTTCCTCTGAGAACTTTGTTACACTGTGATGTGTAAGGGCCCTCTACATCGTTTTTTCATACATGTACATTTATATCAGACCTGCTCAGAAAAAAATCTCCTCTCATTCCTCACATTACATGTCTGTGTAAAAATACTTAAAATGTGGCCATCACTCAACAATGCCAGCATGCAGCACTCATCATTTCCAGTAACAGAAGCATTTCCAGTAAGAGAAGAAAGGTATTAAAAGTGAAACTAAACTCTCTATCAACATTAACTATTTTATTTCTTATGCTGCTAATATTAGTAAATAGCTAGAAAGGTGTATTTATTTGTTTTAAACTTTTTATATCTATTTCTTCAGTTACTTCCTGGTAACCATGCCTAGGCAAATGAAATGTCATATATCCGCAGGAAGGGAGGTGTTGTTTTCTCAGATTAGCACACCCTCCTACCTGCATCCCTGAGCTAAGGGAAGAGTAATTCCAGGAAGTAAATGCTACATGAATCTTCTGCCCGTTCACAAGATGGCTCCAGCTAGAAATGCTAGGGAGGTGTTTTTTTTTAAGTGATTTCTCAACAAAATAAAGCAATGAGACTTGGATGGATGAGTGAGTTTGCTTTGAATATTAAAAATTAATCAAAATGTTTTTAAAGTCAGATTTTTTTTACCTTAAGGTGTTACTGAACCAGGTACCCTGCATTCACTATATCTGGTCTCCCACAGTACACAGAACATGGAAGTGCAATTATTTTAGTGGTTCATGCTTTACATGACCTCAGAGATGACAAGATGTCAAATGATAGGTTGAGCAGATTCTACTATCACATGGTGGAGAGCACGGGTGCTTCAGTGAAGCATATTCTGGCAGAGAACATTATTTCTCCTGGTCTTGGGAGTCACAATTGGGGATATTGAACTGCTAAGTCCTTATTTATTTTTTAATAAATTTTTTTAAATTGTTTATTTTGGAATAGTTTAAGGCACATATTGTATTGTAGGTTGTGTTAATCGTATTATGTTGTGGTACACATGTATTATTGATGTGCAAAGCAAGACTAGAAGAGAGAAGGTGAACGGACGTCACAGATTTTTGTTTTGTATCCTATACATACAACCTTGAGTGGAGGTGGAGTGGATAAGGTGCGCTTGAGAGAAGTCTTTATCACATTCCATGGTCCCTTTGATGAGGAGCGGAATTGAGAGGACCTGATATTGTGAATTATAGCCTTTTGGCCCTGTGTGGGTCAGGGTGTGGAGGTGAGCAGGCATTGCTGCCATTAAAGGATCCCTTTTTCTTTTTCACTAGAGTGAAGATCACGTGGGCACAATTACACTTGCATGGACTTTTATGCTTTGGAATTTCACAGATAATTTTTGCTGCATCATATATTGTTATAAACAGTTGCAAGAAAAAGTATGTGAACCCCTTGGGGTTACGTGGAATTTTGCATGAACTGGGCATAAAATATGCTCTGAACGTCATCTAAGTCATAACAATAGAAGAACCCAGTCTGCTGAACATAATACTACACAAACATTAGATGTTGCCATGATTTAATTGCACATATGTAAACATTCACAATGCAGGCAGTAAAAAGTATGTGAGGCCCTAGCTTAATGACTTCTCCCAGAGCTAATTGGAGCCAGGAGTGAGCCAACCTTGACTCCAATCAGTGTGATGATATTGGATGTGTTGCTGACAGCTGTCCTGCCCTTAAAAAACACACACCTGTTTTGGGTTTACTGGTTTCAAGAAGCACTGTCTGATGTGAACCATGCCTCGCAGAAAAGAGCTCTCAGAAGACCTACGATCAAGAATTGTTGACTTGCATGAAGCTGGAAAGGGATACAAAAGTATCTCCAAAAGCCTTGATGTTCATGTGTCCACGGTAAGACAGACTGTCTACAAATGGAGAAAGTTTAGCACTGTTGCTACTCTCCCTAGGCTTGGTCGTCCTGCAAAAATGACTGCAAGAGCACAGCGCAGAATGCTGCATGAGGTAAAGAAGAATCCCAGAGTGTCAGCTAAAGACCTACAGAAATCTCTGGCACATGCTAACATTTTTGTTGACACATCTACAATAAGGAAAACATTAAACAAGAATGGAGTACATGGGAGGACACCACAGAGGAAGCCATTGCTGTCCAAAAAGAATATTGCAGCACGTTTGAAGTTTGCAAAAGAGCACCTGGATGTTCCACAGCACTACTGGCAAAATATACTGTGGATAGATGAAACCAAGATTGAGTTGTTTGGGAAGAACACACAACACTATGTGTGGAGAAAAAAAGGCACAGCACACCAACATTAAAACCTCATCCCCACTGTAAAACATGGCGGAGGGAGCATCATGGTTTGGGGCTGCTTTGCTGCCTCAGGGCCTGGACGGATTGTTGTCATTGATGGGAAAATGAATTCCAGAGTTTATCAAGACATTTTGCAGGAAAACGTACGACCATCAGTCAGCCAACTGAAGCTCACAAGTAATTCAACAAAACAATGGCTGCAACAGCACAGAATACGCCTTCTGGAGTGGCCCAGTCAGAGTCCTGACCTCAACCCGATTGAAATGCTGTGGCATGACCTTAAGAGAGCGATTCACACCAGACATCCCAAGAATATTGCTACACTGAAACAGTTTTGTGAAGAGGAGTGGTCCAAAATTACTCCAGATCGTTGTGCAGGTCTGATCTGCAACTACAGGAAATGTTTGGTTGAGGTTATTGCTGCCAAAGGAGGGTCAACCAGTTATTAAGTCCAAAGGTTCACATACTTTTTCCTCCCTGCACTGTGCATGTTTACATGTTATGTGCAATTAAACCATGGCGACATCTAATGTTTGTGTAGTATTATGTTCAGCAGACTGTGTTCTTCTATTGTTGTGACTTAGATGACGTTCAGAGCACATTTTATGCCCAATTCATGCAAAACTCCACGTAATCCCAAGGGGTTCACATACTCTTGCAACTGTATTATTTATAATTGTGTGGTTATATATATTGGTAAAATAGCACGTGATGCTATCCTTTCACTATTTGGATGTTCACTATATTTAATGGTTTGTTCACTTTGCATTGTTCAAAATTAATTCAATTTGGATTTTCCACTGAGCGCTATTATATTGGCACGATTTTATTAATCTAGCATGGTAGTATTGCACCAGCGTTAGATCAGATTGTTATAGTGCTTCACTATTCACATATATTTTGATATACACTTATTGGTCTAAGTTGAGTGGCAGCAGCTATAAGTAGATTTACTATCACCCATTAAAGTGCAGGAGGATATCTACACTCATTTCCTACAAGAAGATCAGCAAAGTTTTACTTATCAGTAAGAATACTGTAGCTAAAGCAATGTAACAAAGATGGAACTACAACCATCTCACAGAGACGGCCAGACCGTCCATGGAAGTTAACACCTCAACAGGAGCGTCTTCTGATGTGAAGAGTTGATAAATGTTTTTGGAACTGATGGCTTTAAAACTGTATGGTGTTACAAAGGTGAAGAGTACAAAGAAAAAATGCATAGTGCCTACAGTGAAACATGGTGGTGGAAGTGCCCTTCTGTGGGGCTGCATGAGTGCTGCTAATGTCGGGGAGCTGCATTTCATTAATGGTATCATGAATTCACAGATGTACTGCTCTATATTGAAAGAGAAGATGCTACCACCACTCCGTGCCTTTAATTGTCATACACTTTTCCAGTGGACAATGATCCAAAATACCCATCTAAGGCCACTGTTGCGTTTCTGAGGAAGAACAGGAGGCCAAAAGATGTCTCTTGATCTGAACCCAGTTGAACACCTATGGGGAATTTGGAAGAGATACGTTGAGCATCACTCTCCATTCAGCATCCAGGCTCTAAAAGAGGTCGTTCTTGAAGAATGGAAAAAGATAGATGTTGCAATATGTCGCCAAATTGTTCATTTTATGCCTAGAAGACTTGGCGCTGTCCTTACAAATCATGGAGGTCATACTAAATACTAGATGCAGTAGTTCTTGTTGTGGGGTGTATTCATTTTTGCATCAGCTAATGTGAGTAAAACAGATGATTTTGTAATCTAAGTTATATTATAAACCTTACTTTCATGTAATGAGCTAAACAAATGTTCTGTAAAACACACTTTTATCAAGATTTTGAAAATTGTTCACTAAGATATTGATTAAAATCTTACTTTTCAAAAGGGGTGTATTCATTTACATGTATAAATGTATTTCATGTATTCATTTTGTCAGAGCCTGGGTCCGAACCTGGGTCCTCTGTGGTGAAAGATAATGTTTCTTCTTGCTGAGCCACCTGGAATGCTGGACAGCTTGCTTGACAATTATTTGGATGATCCTGCCTTGACCTTGTTTGTCTTGAACCTTGAACCCCATGCTCCTCCCATGAACTTCCTGATAAAAGCCATGTCTCTGCATTTCCTGTTTGCCAGATTATTGTGCCTTCTCCAGCCAGTATCTCGCTTGTCTCTCCTGCTGCCGTCTAGACCTTCGCTACCGACCTTTGGCTTGTTTTTGGACTACGATTCTGCCTCATCCCCATCTACTACTGTGTTTCATGTACAGGAATGCAGGCAACACAAGCTGATCGTGTGAGGAATCATGTTGTACAACAGAACTGCATCCAGGTCAGCATAGAACAGGAAACAGGAAGTATAAGGCAATGCAATATTACCATATGCAAGTAGGGTCACAGTATTTGCATAATAACTCTATAACATCTCCCTTTTTTACATTCAATTCAAACCTTGTAAACAATTAAACTAAAACAGATCCTGAACAGTCTTGAACATGGCATACTGTGTTACTGGTAGATACACTACAGATTGAGTCTATCTGGTGGTCTTGAAACTCGACCACTACGCAAAGTCACAGGGATTTTGCCTGGGAAATCCGTTCAGCTCCAGAAGGTGTTGATAAGGAGCTACCCTCTTTCCTGGCTGATGTGTTTGGCAGAGAAGAACTTGACGGGATATGTGGCTGCATTATGTCATCCTCATTGTATCCCGATATGACAGCAGAGTTCTCTTTGCTTGAGTTTATGGTCCAATAGGACTTGGGGCATTGAGCACCTCAGGAGGATCACGTGCAGGATGCTCATAGGCTTGTGCGGTGAATCGTTCTGCCCTTCGCAGGTCCACTCGATTGCGGTGGTAAAGACTGCCTTGTACATCCACAAGATATGATCGAGGAGCAACCCTTTAAACACAGGAACCCAGTCTCCAGCGACCGGTCCTGTCACCTGGAAGCGGCTTGGCTCTCCAATGCTTAGTTCAGGTAAGTCTTTAGCAGACACATCGTATGACAGTTTGGCAATCTGTTTCCTCCACTGCAGTTTCGCCGGTACACCTGCGACTACACAAGGATCAAGTAATTTGTTGGCCACAGGCAATGAAGTCTTCACTCTCCTAGACATCAAGCGCTGTGCAGGACTACTGTCTATGCCTTCAGATGGGGTGTTCCTCCAATGTAGAATGGCCTTCCACGGATCAGTACTAGAGATGAGCGAATCGAAGTATCCGAAGTGGAATTCGAGTCGAATATCGGAAAAATTTCGATTCGTGCCGAATCCGAAAAATAGCCTAATTCGGACGCGCGAATCGAAATTTTTCAGAAAATGGCGGCTGACATGTGCGGCGACGGAGCGGGGATGTCTGGGAAGGCGCGCAGACAAGGCGCGCTGACCCATAATGCATTCCTCAACTACATGTGATCGCATCAGCCAATCAGCAGCCAGCCAGCCAGCACTGTGTAATGGTCGAGCTATAAATAGCGGCCATTTTGGAATTCTTCATTTGCCTGCAGTTATTGAACAGAGGCAGACCGCTCTGTACTAGGGACAGGGACAGAGTTAGGGCCACAGAAACGATAATTGGGGACAGAGAAAAGTTACTTAGGGACAGAGAACCATTACTCAGGGACACAGACTTGTTAATGAGGGCCACAGAATCGTTATTTAGGGACAAAGAAACGCTAGTTAGGGCCACAGAATTCATACTCAGGGACAGACAGAATTGTTACTCAGTGCCAGAGAATTGTTACTTAGGGCCACAGAAACGTTATTAGGGCCACAGAATTTTTACTCAGGGACAGACAGAATTGTTACTGAGTGCCAGAGAATTGTTACTTAGGGCCACAGAAACTTTAATTAGGGCCACAGAATTTTTACTCAGGGACAGACAGAATTGTTACTGAGTGCCAGAGAATTGTTACTCAGGGACAGACAGAATTGTTACTGAGTGCCAGAGAATTGTTACTTAGGGCCACAGAAACTTTACTTAGGGCCACAGAATTGTTACTCGCACAGACACAGAATTGTTACTCGCACAGACACAGAATTGTTACTGAAGGCCACAGAACTGTTACTTAGGGCCACAGAATTGTTACTCGCACAGACACAGAATTGTTACTCGCACAGACACAGAACTGTTACTGAGGGCCACAGAACTGTTACTTAGGGCCACAGAAATGTTACTCGCACAGAATTGTTACTCAGGGCCACAGAACTGTTACTTAGGGACAAAGAAACGCTAGTTAGGGCCACAGAATTCATACTCAGGGACAGACAGAATTGTTACGGAGTGCCAGAGAATTGTTACTCAGGGCCACAGAAACTTTACTTAGGGCCACAGAATTTTTACTCAGGGACAGACAGAATTGTTACTGAGTGCCAGAGAATTGTTACTCAGGGACAGACAGAATTGTTACGGAGTGCCAGAGAATTGTTACTCAGGGCCACAGAAACTTTACTTAGGGCCACAGAATTTTTACTCAGGGACAGACAGAATTGTTACTGAGTGCCAGAGAATTGTTACTCAGGGACAGACAGAATTGTTACTGAGTGCCAGAGAATTGTTACTTAGGGCCACAGAAACTTTACTTAGGGCCACAGAATTGTTACTCGCACAGACACAGAATTGTTACTCGCACAGACACAGAACTGTTACTGAGGGCCACAGAAACTTTACTTAGGGCCACAGAATTGTTACTCGCACAGACACAGAATTGTTACTCGCACAGACACAGAACTGTTACTGAGGGCCACAGAACTGTTACTTAGAGCCACACAATTGTTACTCGCACAGACACAGAATTGTTACTCAGGGCCACAGAACTGTTACTTAGGGACAAAGAAACGCTAGTTAGGGCCACAGAATTCATACTCAGGGACAGACAGAATTGTTACGGAGTGCCAGAGAATTGTTACTCAGGGCCACAGAAACTTTACTTAGGGCCACAGAATTTTTACTCAGGGACAGACAGAATTGTTACTGAGTGCCAGAGAATTGTTACTCAGGGACAGACAGAATTGTTACTGAGTGCCAGAGAATTGTTACTCAGGGCCACAGAAACTTTACTTAGGGCCACAGAATTTTTACTCAGGGACAGACAGAATTGTTACTGAGTGCCAGAGAATTGTTACTCAGGGACAGACAGAATTGTTACGGAGTGCCAGAGAATTGTTACTCAGGGACAGACAGAATTGTTACTGAGTGCCAGAGAATTGTTACTTAGGGCCACAGAAACTTTAATTAGGGCCACAGAATTTTTACTCAGGGACAGACAGAATTGTTACTGAGTGCCAGAGAATTGTTACTCAGGGACAGACAGAATTGTTACTGAGTGCCAGAGAATTGTTACTTAGGGCCACAGAAACTTTACTTAGGGCCACAGAATTGTTACTCGCACAGACACAGAATTGTTACTCGCACAGACACAGAATTGTTACTGAAGGCCACAGAACTGTTACTTAGGGCCACAGAATTGTTACTCGCACAGACACAGAATTGTTACTCGCACAGACACAGAACTGTTACTGAGGGCCACAGAACTGTTACTTAGGGCCACAGAATTGTTACTCGCACAGACACAGAATTGTTACTCAGGGCCACAGAACTGTTACTTAGGGACAAAGAAACGCTAGTTAGGGCCACAGAATTCATACTCAGGGACAGACAGAATTGTTACGGAGTGCCAGAGAATTGTTACTCAGGGCCACAGAAACTTTACTTAGGGCCACAGAATTTTTACTCAGGGACAGACAGAATTGTTACTGAGTGCCAGAGAATTGTTACTCAGGGACAGACAGAATTGTTACGGAGTGCCAGAGAATTGTTACTCAGGGCCACAGAAACTTTACTTAGGGCCACAGAATTTTTACTCAGGGACAGACAGAATTGTTACTGAGTGCCAGAGAATTGTTACTCAGGGACAGACAGAATTGTTACGGAGTGCCAGAGAATTGTTACTCAGGGACAGACAGAATTGTTACTGAGTGCCAGAGAATTGTTACTTAGGGCCACAGAAACTTTAATTAGGGCCACAGAATTTTTACTCAGGGACAGACAGAATTGTTACTGAGTGCCAGAGAATTGTTACTCAGGGACAGACAGAATTGTTACGGAGTGCCAGAGAATTGTTACTCAGGGCCACAGAAACTTTACTTAGGGCCACAGAATTTTTACTCAGGGACAGACAGAATTGTTACTGAGTGCCAGAGAATTGTTACTCAGGGACAGACAGAATTGCTACGGAGTGCCAGAGAATTGTTACTCACGGCCACAGAAACTTTACTTAGGGCCACAGAATTTTTACTCAGGGACAGACAGAATTGTTACTGAGTGCCAGAGAATTGTTACTCAGGGACAGACAGAATTGTTACTGAGTGCCAGATAATTGTTACTTAGGGCCACAGAAACGTTATTAGGGCCACAGAATTGTTACTCAGGGACAGACAGAATTGTTACTGAGTGCCAGAGAATTGTTACTCAGGGACAGACAGAATTGTTACGGAGTGCCAGAGAATTGTTACTCAGGGCCACAGAAACTTTACTTAGGGCCACAGAATTTTTACTCAGGGACAGACAGAATTGTTACTGAGTGCCAGAGAATTGTTACTCAGGGACAGACAGAATTGTTACGGAGTGCCAGAGAATTGTTACTCACGGCCACAGAAACTTTACTTAGGGCCACAGAATTTTTACTCAGGGACAGACAGAATTGTTACTGAGTGCCAGAGAATTGTTACTCAGGGACAGACAGAATTGTTACTGAGTGCCAGATAATTGTTACTTAGGGCCACAGAAACGTTATTAGGGCCACAGAATTGTTACTCAGGGACAGACAGAATTGTTACTGAGTGCCAGAGAATTGTTACTTAGGGCCACAGAAACTTTAGTTAGGGCCACAGAATTGTTACTCAGGGACAGACACAGAATTGTTACTGAGGGCCACAGAACTGTTACTTAGGGCCACAGAATTGTTACTCGCACAGACACAGAATTGTTACTCGCACAGACACAGAATTGTTACTGAGGACCACAGAACTGTTACTTAGGGCCACAGAATTGTTACTCGCACAGACACAGAATTGTTACACAGGGACACAGAACTGTTACTGAGGGCCACAGAACCGTTACTTAGGGCCACAGAATTGTTACTCGCACAGACACAGAATTGTTACTCGCACAGACACAGAATTGTTACTCGCACAGACACAGAATTGTTACTGAGGGCCACAGAACTGTTACTTGGGGCCACAGAAACGTTAATCAGGGACACAGAATTGTTACTGAGGGCCACAGAACTGTTACTTAGGGCCACAGAATTGTTACTCGCACAGACACAGAATTGTTACTCAGGGACACAGAATTGTTACTCAGGGACACATAATCGTTTAATTAAAGAGTATGTCAGACAACATGCAGAGGAGTGGCAGAGGAGGCAATGTTTTAGGAGCGAGCAGACGTGGCAGCAGAGGAAGGGGTCGAGGCAGCACTATTCGCAGCCAGAGGCCAGTGCTCCCGGTGTCATCCAGCGGTCGTGTCTCCACCGACAACCCTGCCGTCATCGATTGGTTGGCTCGGTTGTCTTCCTCTTCCCAGGTCACCTCTGACACCTACAGCCAACGGTCGGTGGGTACGTCAGACACAACCGTTAGTTGGCATGGCCCGGGACCAAGCCCACTGAAATCACGTGTCCTCTACCTGCCCCTGTCCTTTGGTGTTCCCTCACCAAGCGAAGTATCGCATGCTGTGGGCTCAGCCCCACTGTACAGTGAGGAAGAGCTAACAGAGGACGGTCAGGAACGGGGGGAGACATCCGCCTTTTCAGCAGCTAGGCGAAGAAGTAGTGGCGAGGAGAGTGGCCCGGTAGCCGGTCTAGAGACAGGTCTGTCTCCTGACCCAGACGCAGCCGAGGGGGCTAGTAGTGAGGCGGAGACCCTACTTGATGATGAGAAGGTTGATCGCACTTGGCAGCCTCGTCGTCATCAGGCAATTTCTTCCGCATCATCAGGAGAAGAGGGTGGCAGCTTGGCAGTGAGCGAAACAGTCGGTGGGTTGCCCAGGAGACAGCAGCAGGGTCGCAGCAGTGTCAGTGGAAGCAGTGTCAGTGGAGCCAAACGGCCACGGAGTAGAGCACCAGCTCCACTGCAGCCTACCACCACGGCCAGTAGTGGTGCCGGTGTGCACGGAGGAAGCAGCAGTCAGCCAGTGAGGAGTATCGGGGGCAAAGTTTCCTACTCGGCGGTGTGGCAATTTTTCGTCAAGCCGCCCGAGGAAGTAAACGTAGCCGTATGTCGACTATGTGGCCAGAAAGTCAAGCGTGGCCAGGGGGCCCATGTTGGGACTATTTGGGCCATGTTGGGACAATGGGAGACCTCCCATTGCTGCTGTCTCCATCGCCACACTCTGCCATGTGCCACTTTCAGGTCTCCTCACACACTGCTGGTGTGTTGAATTTTTTGACATAGGGTGCTGGCAGATTACGGGCCTCCCATAGCTGCTGCCAGGCCCCTAATCTGCCATAGGCCCCTATATACCGCCTCCTCATGCTGCTGCCAGGTCCAGAGTCTCTCATGGGTCCCTGTACGGCCTCCCATTGCTGCTGTCTCCATCGCCACACTCTGCCATGTGCCACTTTCAGGTCTCCTCACACACTGCTGGTGTGTTTAATTTTTTGACATAGGGTGCTGGCAGACTACGGGCCTCCCATAGCTGCTGCCAGGCCCCTAATCTGCCATGGGCCCCTATATACCGCCTCCTCATGCTGCTGCCAGGTCCACAGTGTCTCATGCCATGTGCCACTTTCAGGTCTCCTCACACTGCTGGTGTGTTGAATTTTTTGACATAGGGTGCTGGCAGATTATGGGCCTCCTATAGCTGCTGCCAGGCCCCTAATCTGCCATAGGCCCCTATATACCGCCTCCTCATGCTGCTGCCAGGTCCAGAGTCTCTCATGGGTCCCTGTACGGCCTCCCATTGCTGCTGTCTCCATCGCCACACTCTGCCATGTGCCACTTTCAGGTCTCCTCACACTGCTGGTGTGTAGAATTTTTTGACATAGGGTGCTGGCAGATTACGGGCCTCCCATAGCTGCTGCCAGGCCCCTAATCTGCCATAGGCCCCTATATACCGCCTCCTCATGCTGCTGCCAGGTCCAGAGTCTCTCATGGGTCCCTGTACGGCCTCCCATTGCTGCTGTCTCCATCGCCACACTCTGCCATGTGCCACTTTCAGGTCTCCTCACACTGCTGGTGTGTAGAATTATTTGACATAGGGTGCTGGCAGATTACGGGCCTCCCATAGCTGCTGCCAGGCCCCTAATCTGCCATAGGCCCCTATATACCGCCTCCTCATGCTGCTGCCAGGTCCAGAGTCTCTCATGGGTCCCTGTACGGCCTCCCATTGCTGCTGTCTCCATCGCCACACTCTGCCATGTGCCACTTTCAGGTCTCCTCACACTGCTGGTGTGTAGAATTTTTTGACATAGGGTGCTTGCAGATTACGGGCCTCCCATAGCTGCTGCCAGGCCCCTAATCTGCCATAGGCCCCTATATACCGCCTCCTCATGCTGCTGCCAGGTCCAGAGTCTCTCATGGGTCCCTGTACGGCCTCCCATTGCTGCTGTCTCCATCGCCACACTCTGCCATGTGCCACTTTCAGGTCTCCTCACACTGCTGGTGTGTAGAATTTTTTGACATAGGGTGCTGGCAGATTACGGGCCTCCCATAGCTGCTGCCAGGCCCCTAATCTGCCATAGGCCCCTATATACCGCCTCCTCATGCTGCTGCCAGGTCCAGAGTCTCTCATGGGTCCCTGTACGGCCTCCCATTGCTGCTGTCTCCATCGCCACACTCTGCCATGTGCCACTTTCAGGTCTCCTCACACTGCTGGTGTGTAGAATTTTTTGACATAGGGTGCTGGCAGATTACGGGCCTCCCATAGCTGCTGCCAGGCCCCTAATCTGCCATAGGCCCCTATATACCGCCTCCTCATGCTGCTGCCAGGTCCAGAGTCTCTCATGGGTCCCTGTACGGCCTCCCATTGCTGCTGTCTCCATCGCCACACTCTGCCATGTGCCACTTTCAGGTCTCCTCACACTGCTGGTGTGTAGAATTTTTTGACATAGGGTGCTGGCAGATTACGGGCCTCCCATAGCTGCTGCCAGGCCCCTAATCTGCCATAGGCCCCTATATACCGCCTCCTCATGCTGCTGCCAGGTCCAGAGTCTCTCATGGGTCCCTGTACGGCCTCCCATTGCTGCTGTCTCCATCGCCACACTCTGCCATGTGCCACTTTCAGGTCTCCTCACACACTGCTGGTGTGTTGAATTTTTTGACATAGGGTGCTGGCAGATTACGGGCCTCCCATAGCTGCTGCCAGGCCCCTAATCTGCCATGGGCCCCTATATACCGCCTCCTCATGCTGCTGCCAGGTCCACAGTGTCTCATGCCATGTGCCACTTTCAGGTCTCCTCACACTGCTGGTGTGTTGAATTTTTTGACATAGGGTGCTGGCAGATTATGGGCCTCCTATAGCTGCTGCCAGGCCCCTAATCTGCCATAGGCCCCTATATACCGCCTCCTCATGCTGCTGCCAGGTCCAGAGTCTCTCATGGGTCCCTGTACGGCCTCCCATTGCTGCTGTCTCCATCGCCACACTCTGCCATGTGCCACTTTCAGGTCTCCTCACACTGCTGGTGTGTAGAATTTTTTGACATAGGGTGCTGGCAGATTACGGGCCTCCCATAGCTGCTGCCAGGCCCCTAATCTGCCATAGGCCCCTATATACCGCCTCCTCATGCTGCTGCCAGGTCCAGAGTCTCTCATGGGTCCCTGTACGGCCTCCCATTGCTGCTGTCTCCATCGCCACACTCTGCCATGTGCCACTTTCAGGTCTCCTCACACTGCTGGTGTGTAGAATTTTTTGACATAGGGTGCTGGCAGATTACGGGCCTCCCATAGCTGCTGCCAGGCCCCTAATCTGCCATAGGCCCCTATATACCGCCTCCTCATGCTGCTGCCAGGTCCAGAGTCTCTCATGGGTCCCTGTACGGCCTCCCATTGCTGCTGTCTCCATCGCCACACTCGGCCATGTGCCACTTTCAGGTCTCCTCACACTGCTGGTGTGTAGAATTTTTTGACATAGGGTGCTGGCAGATTACGGGCCTCCCATAGCAGCTGCCAGGCCCCTAATCTGCCATGGGCCCCTATATACCGCCTCCTCATGCTGCTGCCAGGTCCACAGTGTCTCATGCCATGTGCCACTTTCAGGTCTCCTCACACTGCTGGTGTGTTGAATTTTTTGACATAGGGTGCTGGCAGATTATGGGCCTCCTATAGCTGCTGCCAGGCCCCTAATCTGCCATAGGCCCCTATATACCGCCTCCTCATGCTGCTGCCAGGTCCAGAGTCTCTCATGGGTCCCTGTACGGCCTCCCATTGCTGCTGTCTCCATCGCCACACTCTGCCATGTGCCACTTTCAGGTCTCCTCACACTGCTGGTGTGTAGAATTTTTTGACATAGGGTGCTGGCAGATTACGGGCCTCCCATAGCTGCTGCCAGGCCCCTAATCTGCCATAGGCCCCTATATACCGCCTCCTCATGCTGCTGCCAGGTCCAGAGTCTGTCATGGGTCCCTGTACGGCCTCCCATTGCTGCTGTCTCCATCGCCACACTCTGCCATGTGCCACTTTCAGGTCTCCTCACACTGCTGGTGTGTAGAATTTTTTGACATAGGGTGCTGGCAGATTACGGGCCTCCCATAGCTGCTGCCAGGCCCCTAATCTGCCATAGGCCCCTATATACCGCCTCCTCATGCTGCTGCCAGGTCCAGAGTCTCTCATGGGTCCCTGTACGGCCTCCCATTGCTGCTGTCTCCATCGCCACACTCTGCCATGTGCCACTTTCAGGTCTCCTCACACACTGCTGGTGTGTAGAATTTTTTGACATAGGGTGCTGGCAGATTACGGGCCTCCCATAGCTGCTGCCAGGCCCCTAATCTGCCATAGGCCCCTATATACCGCCTCCTCATGCTGCTGCCAGGTCCAGAGTCTGTCATGGGTCCCTGTACGGCCTCCCATTGCTGCTGTCTCCATCGCCACACTCTGCCATGTGCCACTTTCAGGTCTCCTCACACTGCTGGTGTGTAGAATTTTTTGACATAGGGTGCTGGCAGATTACGGGCCTCCTATAGCTGCTGCCAGGCCCCTAATCTGCCATAGGCCCCTATATACCGCCTCCTCATGCTGCTGCCAGGTCCAGAGTCTCTCATGGGTCCCTGTACGGCCTCCCATTGCTGCTGTCTCCATCGCCACACTCTGCCATGTGCCACTTTCAGGTCTCCTCACACTGCTGGTGTGTAGAATTTTTTGACATAGGGTGCTGGCAGATTACGGGCCTCCCATAGCTGCTGCCAGGCCCCTAATCTGCCATGGGCCCCTATATACCGCCTCCTCATGCTGCTGCCAGGTCCACAGTGTCTCATGCCATGTGCCACTTTCAGGTCTCCTCACACTGCTGGTGTGTTGAATTTTTTGACATAGGGTGCTGGCAGATTATGGGCCTCCTATAGCTGCTGCCAGGCCCCTAATCTGCCATAGGCCCCTATATACCGCCTCCTCATGCTGCTGCCAGGTCCAGAGTCTCTCATGGGTCCCTGTACGGCCTCCCATTGCTGCTGTCTCCATCGCCACACTCTGCCATGTGCCACTTTCAGGTCTCCTCACACTGCTGGTGTGTAGAATTTTTTGACATAGGGTGCTGGCAGATTACGGGCCTCCCATAGCTGCTGCCAGGCCCCTAATCTGCCATAGGCCCCTATATACCGCCTCCTCATGCTGCTGCCAGGTCCAGAGTCTCTCATGGGTCCCTGTACGGCCTCCCATTGCTGCTGTCTCCATCGCCACACTCTGCCATGTGCCACTTTCAGGTCTCCTCACACTGCTGGTGTGTAGAATTTTTTGACATAGGGTGCTGGCAGATTACGGGCCTCCCATAGCTGCTGCCAGGCCCCTAATCTGCCATGGGCCCCTATACCACCTCTTCATGCTGCTGCCAGGTCCACAGTCTCTCATGCCATGTGCCACTTTCAGGTCTCCTCACACTGCTGGTGTGTTGAATTTTTTGACATAGGGTGCTGGCAGATTACGGGCCTCCCATAGCTGCTGCCAGGCCCCTAATCTGCCATGGGCCCCTATACCGCCTCCTCATGCTGCTGCCAAGTCCAGAGTGTGTCATGGGTCCCTGTACGGCCTCCCATTGCTGCTGTCTCCATAGCCACACTCTGCCATGTGCCACTTTCAGGTCTCCTCACACTGCTGGTGTGTTGAATTTTTTGACATAGGGTGCTGGCAGATTACGGGCCTCCCATTGCTGCTGCCAGGCACGTAATCTGCCATGGGCCCCCGTACCGACTCCTCATGCTGTGACGTTGCAACAAGGTGGAATTCAACCCTACATATGTTAGACCGCCTTTACGAACAGCGAAAGGCCATCACCGATTTCCTGATGTTAAAAGCGGATAAAGGTACTCCCTGTGTAACTTAGATGTCAGCCATTGGCAGCTCATGCGTGACATCTGCGCTTGCTCAGGCCCTTTGAGGAGGCCACGCTATTCGTGAGTCGGCAGGACTATGGGATGAACGACGTCATTCCTCTGTTGCACGTCCTGGAACAAATGCTGTTAACAATGGCTGGTCAGGGTGCGGTAGACGTGGCGCACAGATCTCAACGCCACATGACCCCTGTGGGGGCAGGACAGGAAGAAGAGGAGGAGGTAGAGGAGGACATTGGTGCTCAGGAATTATTGAGTGAAATGGGTGGTTTTTCCACTCAGCGGACAGGAGTGGAGGAGCAGGAGCATCTGGTAGAGGAGGAGGAGGAGACAGAGGACCCAGACGCACCGTGGCAGTATGCTGTGGAGATGGAGGCAGGGAGTCCCTCGCATTCCTTGGCACAAATGGCCCATAGCATGCTCGGTTGCTTGCGTAGCGACAGCCGAATAATAACCATCAGACAGAGGGATGACTTTTGGCTGTCCACCTTGTTGGACCCTCGCTACCGTTCAAAAATGGTGGCCTTTTTCACACCTGCTGAGAGGGAGGCCAAAATAACGTACTATAAAAACCACCTATGTAGTCAGCTGGTCTCTGCCTGTCTGCGCCAACGTCCATCCTCAGACACTGTGGGCCCTGTGCGCTCGCGTTCCGCTGCCATGGCAGCAGGGGAGGGGTGGGGTGGTAGGAGCAGTGGCAGCTCCACCAGCAGCGGCTGCCTCAGTCTGCAGTCGATGATGAGTAGCTTTCTTCACCAGCGCAGTGAGGAAACTACTAACCAGCCGCAGCAGCAGCAGCAGCAGCAGCATCAGGTGGACCTGGAGCAGGACCTCAAACAACAGGCTTAGGCCTACTTGGACAGCACCCTGCCAACCGAGGTAGACAATCCCCTTGACTACTGGGCAACGAAACTTGACCTTTGGCCCCAACTAGCTGAATTTGCCCTTGAAAGGCTGTCATGCCCGGCCAGTAGCGTGGCATCGGAGCGCGTGTTTAGTGCGGCAGGAGGTATTGCAACTCCGCGGAGGACACGACTGTCCACCCAAAGTGTGGAGAGACTCACGTTTGTGAAAATGAATCAGGCGTGGATTAGTCTGGATTTCAAACCACCAGTTCCTGACACAACTGACTAAATCCGCCATGAATCATGCCCCAAACATGTGCCACTTTCAGGTCTCCTCACACTGCTGGTGTGTTCCATTTTTTGTCATAGGGTGCTGGCAGATTACGGGCCTCCCATAGCTGCTGCCAGGCCCCTAATCTGCCATGGGCCCCTATACCGCCTCCTCATGCTGCTGCCAAGTCCAGAGTCTCTCATGGGTCCCTGTACGGCCTCCCATTGCTGCTGTCTCCATCGCCACACTCTGCCATGTGCCACTTTCAGGTCTCCTCACACTGCTGGTGTATTCCATTTTTTGTCATAGGGTGCTGGCAGATTACGGGCCTCCCATAGCTGCTGCCAGGCCCCTAATCTGCCATGGGCCCCTATACCGCCTCCTCATGCTGCTGCCAGGTCCAGAGTCTCTCATGGGTCCCTGTACGGCCTCCCATTGCTGCTGTCTCCATCACCACACTCTGCCATGTGCCACTTTCAGGTCTCCTCACACTGCTGGTGGGTTCCATTTTTTGTCATAGGGTGCTGGCAGATTACGGGCCTCCCATAGCTGCTGCCAGGCCCCTAATCTGCCATGGGCCCCCGTACCGACTCCTCATGCTGCTGCCAGGCCCGTAATCTGTCATGGGCCCCTGTTGTCGCTTGTTGGCATATTCCGCTCGTTCAGATGCTCCTTCTCCTGCTACTCCTCTTCACGGATTCCGTCAGCAGTCTTTCTTGGAATCCGTTTCCAAGAGACAACAGTTTGCGAGCACGCACCAGACGGTGCAGAAACTGAACGTCCTCCTGTCCAAGTTGCTGCTGCCAGGCTCGTAATCTGTCATGCGCCCCTGTACCGCCTCCTCATGCTGCTGCCAGGTCCAGAGTGTGTCATGGGCCCCCGTACCGACTCCAAATGCTGCTGCCAGGCCCGTAATCTGTCATGGGCCCCTGTACCGCCTCCCCATGCTGCTGCCAGGTCCAGATTGTGTCATGGGTCCCTGTACGGTCTCCCATTGCTGCTGCCAGGCCCGTAATCTGCCATGGGCCCCCGTACCGACTCCTCATGCTGCTGCCAGGCCCGTAATCTGCCATGGGCCCCTGTACCGCCTCCTCATGCTGCTGCCAGGTCCAGAGTGTGTCATGGGTCCCTGTACGGCCTCCCATTGCTGCTGTCTCTATCGCCACACTCTGCCATGTGCCACTTTCAGGTCTCCTCACACTGCTGGTGGTTTCCATTTTTGTCATAGGTTGCTGTATGGCCTCCCATTGCTGCTGCCTCCACCGCCACACTGTGGCTCCACACTCTGGTTTTGGCCCCGTGACTGCCCAAATGAGTGAAGTGTGCGGTGATTCTAAGATCGACGGCACTCATCTGCATGTCATACTGCCTGACAGTATTATTTCTCTTCCCCAGCAGACTCCAAGGGCATTTAAATTAAAGGTACAGTGTTCAGCACTAATATTAAGTCTCTCTGAAGCCTAGAAACACCCTTTTTTAAGTTAAATTCACAGCGAATATATTCGACTCGAATCGAAATTTTTCCACGAATTCGCCGAATCAGTCGAATCGAATTTTTGAATACTTCGCTCATCTCTAATCAGTACCATCAAACTTGGCCTTCTTACAAAGGTTCTTCACTATCTTGACAGCTGATTCCGCTTTGCAATTGGCTTGCGGGTGCCTCGGGGATGAGGTAACATGCTCAAATCTCCAATCTGTAGAGAACCGTCTGATTTGCTCACATGCAAATTGAGGGCCATTATCCAAGATTACTCTATTCGGTTGGCCATAACGTGCAAACTGTGCTTTACAACGCTTGATGGTAGTATCAGCAGACAGGTCAGGAAGTAGCTCAATCTCCCAAAAGTCAGAATAGTGATCAACAATTAGTAGAAAATCCTGCCCAGCATAATCCAGTAAGTCCATGCTTACAATTTGCCAAGGCCGGGTGGGCAGCACATGCGACATCATAGGTTCTTTCTGTTGTGCCTGCGCATATTCATTGCATGCCGAGCAACAGCTAACAAAGTCTCTAATCTCGTTCTGCATGTTGGGCCAGTATAGGGTATCACATGCTTGCCTATAAAATGCTTCTCCGCCAATGTGACTGGCATGAATACGAGTCAGCATCTCCGATCTTAAAGATTTAGGAATGATGACCCTTGGCCCCTTGTACAGTATACCATCTTGAATGGCGATTTCATCTCTGAAAGTCCAATATTCTCTCACAAGCAATGGTACTTCCAACTTGGAATCAGGCCAACGATTCAGAACAACATATTTAAGAGCCTGCAGACTGTCATCGGTTTCAGTGTGCTGTTTTATCTGGAGCAATCGTTGGTCCGTGATGTTTAAATAGTCTGAATGATTAATCTGTGACAGGACATCCAGGTCCCGTTGAACATTGCAAACTGTGTGTTGTGCATACTCAGGTGTACCACCTGCTGCTGTAGTTCTGCTAAGAGTGTCACTAATGTACATTTCAGGACCAGGTTTATAGAAAACATTTAGGCAATAGTTTTGTAACGTGAGCAACATGCTCTGTAGACGTTTGGGTGCACACAAAAGTAGTTTCTTGAAAATAGAGATCAGAGGTTTATGGTCAGTTTCTGCCGTGATCTCATCGCGCTCATAGAGGTAGTGGTGAAAGCGCTGACAGGCAAACACTATACTCAGACATTCTTTTTCTATTTGTGCGTAGTTTTGCTCGGTAAGAGTCAGTGCCCTTGAAACAAAAGCGATAGGCTGGCCAGTCCAGTTTTGCTTGCATCACTTTGAATAGTTACAGGTTTTGTAACGTCATAGTACTTCAGGACAGGTGTGTCCGTGACCAAGAGTTTGATGTCCTGCACTGCATTATCACCTTAGGAAGCCAATGCCAAACAGCGTCCTTGTCCAGAAGCCTTCTCAAGGGCTCGCAGACCTCTGAGAGGTGTGGTAGGAATTTTGCTATGCAGGTAACAAATCCAATGAAGCGATGCAGGGATTTCACATTTGCTGGCTGTGGCATATTATTATTATTATTATACAGTATTTATAAAGCGCCAATAGTTCGCTCAGCGCTGTACATTACAAAGGGGGACAGAACATGTGACAGAACAAAACCAATACAATGCAAAACATGAGGGGATTGAGGGCCCTGCTCTTTCGAGCTTACAATCTAGGAGGGAGGGGATAGTGGTACAGGAGGAGATAGCTGTGGGGGATGGAGTGGTAGGAAGAGTGGAGGAGGTCGGCATGTTAGCAGGGGGTGGGGTAGGCTTCCCTGAAGAGATGGGTTTTCAGGGTGCGCCTAAAGGAGAGGAGAGTAGGTGATAATCTGATGGGTTGGGGCAGGGAGTTCCAGAGGATGGGTGACACCCTGGAGAAGTCCTGGAGGCGGGCATGGGAGGAGGAGACCAGGGAACTAGAGAGAAGGAGGTCTTGTGAGGAGCGGAGTGTGCGTGCTGGGCGGTACTTTGATATTAGGTCAGTGATGTAGTTCGGGGCAGTATGGTGGACAGCTTTGTACGTCAGTGTTAGGATTTTGAATTTGATCCGTTGTGCAATCGGAAGCCAGTGGAGGGATTAACAGAGGGGGTTGGCGGAAACAGAGCAGTTGGAAAGGTGAATGAGTCTGGCAGCCGTATTCAGGATCGACTGAAGCGGCATATCCAGTATGACTCTGATTTTTTCTGGGTCAGCCTTCAAACCCTCCCAGGTTAGAATGTGTCCATGAAAGTGGACCTCTTTGACCTTGAATTGCATCTTTTTTATGCCAAGTCTTAATTTTACCTGCTTACAAAGTTTCATCAGTTCCAGCAGTTTGCCATCATGATCTTGCTCTGCTTCCTTATCTGTGTCCCCACAGCCAACCACAAGGATGTCATCAGCTATTGGTTCAATACCACTGAGTCCAGCCAATAGTTCATGTTGTTTATGTTGATACACCTCTGGTGCAACTGATACTCCAAAAGGCAGTTTGAGCTATCTTTTCTTGCCCCACGGAGTCCAGAAGGTTGTCATGTAACTACTTGCATCATCCAACTTACACTGTAAAAATGCATCCCAGGCATCAACAAGCGTGAACAGACGTGCCTTAGGCAACTTGTACAAAACATCCTCGAGAGTTGGCATGATGTAGTAAGATCATCTCAGTGCAATATTTAAGAATTTGGGATCTATGCATATTCGTAGCTTATTTGGCTTCCTTACAATCACCATGTTACTTATCCAGTCAGTTGGGTCAGTCACTGGTGCCAAGTGTCCATTAGACTCATGCTGGTCAAGCTGTGCCTTAACTGTCTCACATCAAGATCGAAATGAACTTCCCCTGGTACAGATTCTACTGGCCCAGTAAACACATCACTAAATTCCTTTAGCAGCAATTGTTTTGTCAAGGGCCCCTTGGATAGATTGTCCATCACATTAAGCTCTGCAGGGACGGAGAAACGTATCAGCCCTAGATGCTCACAGGTTGAGCCAGACAACAGTGGCTTTTGGCAGGCTTCCACAATTTCAAACTCCAGCTTGTGTGTTAGTCCAGGTATGGCACATTCTGTCTTGAAGAGCCCTAGAGATTTCACAATCGCACCTGAGTATAAGTTTAACCTGGTGTCACTTGGCAGTAGACGTGCTTCTGGTGCTAACACCATTTTGTCTCTTAAGCACATTACATCACACGTTGCTCCTGAATCGAGCTGACAGGATTGGGGCTTATTATTTAAATGTAAAGTGACAAACCATTTCTTTCCTCTGGATTGCACAGCGCCGATTAATTCACTGCTGTGTATAACTTCAGTGGTGTGTGTCTCTTCCTCATATGCGGATGTGTTCTTCACGTTGTGTAATTTGCCTATTGATGGCCATCGTTTATTTTACAAGCAAACGTTGGCAAAAAGGTTTGTTCTTCCACAAGAATTACAAGAGTTTCCATAAGCTGGACATTGCTCTTTAATTCCTTGATGCACAGTCCCACAGTATTTGCAAGCTGTAGGGTTGGCAGTATTTGTGCTAATCAGGAGGCGTTGCTGAAGTTTGTTTATGTTGCGATGCTGCATTGCAATGTTTATGCTGGCGGTCTGCTGTCTGTCCTGTTCCATAACTTTCAGACGTCTGTCAGTGAGCTCTGCTGTACGGCACGTCTCAATGGCTGTGTGTAGAGTTAACTCATGTACTCTTAGGAGGCGCCTGCGTGTGCTCTCGCTAGCTATACCAACAACAATTTTGTCCCTTATCAATTCGTCTCTGAGTATACCATATTCACAAGTTGCTGCCTTTTCTCTCAAGCGTGTAACAAAGTTATCAAAAGATTCTTCCTCTTGTTTGCAGCATCCAAACACATACCTTTCATAAATGACATTTTTAGCAGGTTTGAAATAAGCTTCCATTGCATTTAAAATGGCTGTAACATTGTCTTGCTGATCTGCTGTGAGGGTCAGATTGTGTTTATACACATGCCTGCATTCACTGCCCATGACTCTTCTCAGAGTTGCTGCCTGCACTACTGCACATTTCTCATTCAAGCCTGTAGCCAGAGAATAATCTTCAAATTCAGCTCTGAAACATTCCCAATTGCTGCTCCAATCCCCACTCATTGTCATCCCCTCTGGGGGAGGTATGCCATTCATGGCAGCCATATTGTCAGTAAGCCTCTGAGCTATCAAATATCAGAAAATCCTCAGTCTCAGGCTGTAGTTCACAAACCTGTGTTTCCCAAAGCTGCTGTGCTCCAAACAAGAGGCTCAGTCCTGATTCAAGTCACTTCTGAGACCATGTTTCATGTACAGGAATGAAGGCAACACAAGATGCTGGTGTGAGGAATCATGTTGTACAACAGAACTGCATCCAGGTCAGCATAGAACAGGAAACAGGAAGTATAAGGCAATGCAATATTACCATATGCAAGTAGAGTCACAGTATTTGTATAATAACTCTATAACATACTGCTTGTTACTGACCCCTGGCTTGTTGACTGACTCTGCTTCTGCTAGATCCCTACCTGCTCTATCTGCTAATGGATTCTGGCTTGCTCATTCCCTGGTGGGGTGATCCTGAGTATTGCGACCTGGTACTAACACGCAGCTAAATCCATCCCCACCATTAGGTGCTCTGGTGAAAACCGCTTCCCGCGCTCTGCGCCCACCAGTGACAAAGGCCGCGGTCATGAGAGCATGGCCTGAGTCAAGGGGGCGTGCCTCGTTGCCCCGGCAATGCGACCCTGGGCCGGCCGTTGCCGGGGCAACCCAGAACAGTCCCGCATGGCTTTAAAAAGGCTGCTGCGGGTCCAGGCCGGCCTCTTTTTCCTGTTCCGCTGCTGGAGCCACAAGCCGCTGGGAGGCCCGGGTGGGGGGACTGGGCCTCCGCAGCCATCCCTGCTGAGCACTCTGAAATACCCCAAAGATCAGGACTATTATCCGCTGCCACTCTGCAATACCCCAGGGTGGGAGTATCCGCAGCCATCTCCGCTGAGCCCTTTGCAGGAGACCCCCCAAAGGTCAGGACTATTATCCGCGGCCACTCTGCAATACCCCAAGGTTGGGAGTACCGCTGCCCTCTGCTAAATACCCCACGGTGGGAGTATCCACAGCCATCCCCGCTGAGCCCTCTGCAGGAGACCCCCCAAAGGTCAGGACTGCTATCCGCGGCCACTCTGCAATATCCCAGGGTTGGGAGTACCCGCTGCCCTCTGCTAAATACCTCAGGGTGGGAGGATCCGCTGCCATCCCCCTCATACTCTGGGACCCGGATTACCCGCTGTCATGTGGGCTAGAACTGTTTTGCTGTGGGCCCCATGATACCCTGCCTAACACTCTGGGACCCGGATTACCCGCTGTCATGTGGGCTAGAACTGTTTTGCCATGGGCCCCATGATACCCTACCTAATGTTCTGAGGAGGTTCGCCCCCCCCCCTTTTTGTTCCTGTCGCCTGCTGTGAGCCAGGACCTACCTGCCGGAGCCGTAAGTGTCCGCAAGTCGCCTACCTCCCTAGAAGCTGCCTGCTGCCAAGCGTCCACAAGCCACCTACGCCCCTGGAAGCTGTCTGCTGCTGAGCGTCTGCAAGTTGCCTATCCCCCCTGGAAGCCGCCTGCTGCTGAGCATCTGCAAGACGCCTATCGTGAGTGCCCCTAGAAGCCATGAACTGCCCCTATTGTGTGCTCAGACCACCCTTGTCATGAACTGTCCCTACTGTGCGCTCAGACCACCCTTGTCGAGAACTGTCCCTATTGTGCGCTCTGACCACCCATGTCATGAACTGCCCCTATTGTGTGCTCCGACCACCCTTGTCATGAACTGTTCCTATTGTGCGCTCAGACCACCCTTGTCGAGAACTGTCCCTATTGTGCGTTCAGACCACCCTTGTCATGAACTGCCCCTATTGTGCGCTCAGACCACCCTTGTCATGAACTGTCCCTATTGTGCGCTCAGACCACCCTTGTCATGAACTGCCCCTATCGTGCGCTCAGACCACCCCTGTCATGAACTGTCCCTATTGTGCGCTCAGACCACCCCTGTCATGAACTGTCCCTATTGTGTGCTCAGACCACCCTTGTCATGACCTGTCCCTATTGTGCGCTCAGACCACCCTTGTCAGGAGCTGCCCCTATTGCGCTCCCAGACCACCCTTATTTGAACCGCCCCATGGCGTGCCCGGAGTATAGCTACCTGGGCTGCCCCTGAGGGCTTGAGCCATCGCTACCCGTTGAGTCCCCGTGAGCCGGATGTTGTCCCTAGTAAGCTGTGTGGGAGCTGTGCTGAGACCAGACTCCACAGCCAAAGTCCCGTTGAGTCCCTGTGAGCCTGATGTTGTCCCTAGTAAGCTGTGTGGGAGCTGTGCTGAGGTCAGACCCCACAGCCAAGGTCCCGCTGAGTCCCAGTGAGCCCGATGTTGTCCCTAGAAAGCTGTGTGGAGGTTGTGCTGAGGTCAGACCCCATCGCCAAGGTCCCGTTGAGTCCCCGTGAGTCCGCTTACCGTGGGTGTCCCTACAAGCCGCATGTTGCGAAGTGCCATGAACTGTCCTGATTGAGTGCCTTTCATAGTTCAATAAAGCTTTGTGTGTTCCCCATCTTCTTTGTGTGTTCTGTCCTGCCTACGCTTCCGTTACAATATATATATATATATATGTGTGTGTGTATGTAAAAAATGTGAACAGTGAGCGCAAAGGAGTATATGAGCAGCTAGCACAATGTGGCAAACCCTCTGCTTCCACTGTATAAACACATAAATAAAGATGTGTGAATATTATTCACTTTCATATGGTTATACAGTTTCCCAAAAATAATCTGTGTGCCAATGATGACAAGAAATAAAAAATGTCTAACATATTATGTAAACCGATAGAGATCAGTAATAAAAAGTGACTTCTGCGATAATCTTCCTCCACTGTGCACTCACCAGAAGCAAGAAGCAAATCAGCATTGAATGGAAATCACTCCTAAGAATGCATCCGTCCACTTCCTATCGCCAGTCACTGATCCAACAAAGGTGGAGTGCCTCCTAAGGAAAGAGCTCACATACAGAGCCCGAAGACAGCGTGATATAGTGTAGCATTTTATTAAAAATTATTGCAGCCACGTAGAGCATAAACACATTGACAAGCAACAGATCACTCACAAAGATAGCTGCCGGACCATCGCATGGACCCGGCAGCGTCACAACGCCGAGTCCATGCTATGGTCTGGCAGCCATCTTTGTGAGTTTCAGTTCCATACACCAGCAGATAAGGGTCTGAAATAAAGAAACTCACATTTGCTGAAATAACAATAAATACCTGACCTAGAAAAAACAAGTTATTCTGGAAAAGAAGAATTAAACTTGAAAAATGTCTTCTTTTCCTCATTCCGCAGTCACCCTAAATAAACACACCTGGCAGATGGTTCAGTCATTTCACAGTCTGCAGTTACAGTACAAGGATGGCGCTAACACGGATCCTGGCTATTGCTCTGACCTGTCATCTTGCTGCTGCAGAATATCGGTCTCTATTTTTCAGACAACATAAGATGGAAGCGGACAGCCGTAAGTTTTCATTTTCTGTAACACTGTCATTTGTTCTTTCTCTGTAGCTCTCACAAGAAACACTGAGTTACACAAAGGATACACTCACTGCCTGTTTTAACCCCTATAAATTGGCACCAGTGTGCTGCAAGTGTATGCATTGTATGCAGCTGCAGATCAGTCCCATTCAGTTGTACAGTATGTGCCACATTTGGCAGCAGAACTGCCACTGATCTTGTTTTTGCTTGTTTAAAGCAGAGCGGTTGGGTGTCGTAAATATATGGTATCCTCCCAAAGACAAGTAGACCTAGCCTATCTCTCACAGAAGACACTGTGGGGAAACCATGCAGAGCTTATTACGAATGTCCATATAAAAGAACATCTGGGTAGCAGTGACCATAATATGATGTCACTCACCTTGCTTGTGAGCCTGACGGTAGAGGAAGGCCTATCGTACAGCTCCGGCTCGAGGGCCACTGAAGGTGGAACAGCAACCACAAGAGCACAGTGGGGTATGAGTGCCTGGTCAGTCCTGTAGTCTGTGCGGGAATTGTTGGCACTTTGCTGGCAGATGGGACAGCTGGACCGGCTGGCAGCAGAGCAGGCTGGTAGCAGGCAGACATCACAGCTGGACTGGCTGGTGACAGAGAAGGTTGGTAGCGGGCAGGCATCGCGGCGGGGCAGGCTGGTAGCAGAGCAGGCTGGCAGTGAAGCAGGCTGGTAGCAGGCAGACATCACAGCTGGACTGGCTGGTGACAGAGAAGGTTGGCAGCGGGCAGACATCGCAGCGGGGCAGGCTGGTAGCAGAGCAGGCTGGCAGCGAAGCAGGCTGGTAGCAGGCAGACGTCACAGCTTGACTGGCTGGTGGCAGAGCAGGCTGGCAGCGGGCAGACGTCACAGCGGGGCAGGCTGGTAGCAAAGCAGGCTGGCAGTGGAGCAGGCTGGTAGCAGGCAGATGTCACAACAGGTCAGGTTGGTTGCAGAGCAGGCCAGCAGACTGTATGCTGGGTTAGACAGGCTGCGTCGGTAATGGATAGGTGGATCAAGCATAAATGGCAGGCAGAAGAATAGTTGGGTCAAAAGCCAAGGTCAATAATGGTGAGAGCAGATCAAGCAGAGACAGAAGGCAGAGGAGGAGTTTAGAGATGAGCGAATCGAACATGGCGAAGTGGAATTCGTTTCGAATATTGGGAAATATTCGATTCGCGACGAATCCGAAGATTAGCCAACTTCGGATGCGCGAATCGAAATTTTCCCAAAAATGGCGGCGACATGTGTGGCGACGGAGCGGGGATCTCTGGGAAGGCGCGCAGACAAGGCGCGCTGACCCATAATGCATTCATTCATGACATGTGATCGCATTAGCCAATCAGCAGCCAGCCAGCCAGCACTGTGTAATGGTGGAGATATAAATTGCGGCCATCTTACAATTCTCCATTTGCCTCCGGTCATTCAAGAGAGACAGACCTCTCTGTATTAGGGACAGAGTTAGGGCCACAGATACTTTAGGGACACAGAATTGTTACTTAGGGACACAGAATTGTTACTCAGGGACACAGAACTGTTACTCAGGGACACAGAACTGTTACTCAGGGACAGACACAGAATTGTTACTGAGGGACACAGAATTGTTACTGAGGGACACAGAATTGTTACTGAGGGACACAGAATTGTTACTCAGGGACAGACACAGAATTGTTACTGAGGGACACAGAACTGTTACTCAGGGACACAGAACTGTTACTCAGGGACAAAGAACTCTTACTCAGGGACAGACACAGAATTGTTACTGAGGGACACAGAATTGTTACTGAGGGACACAGAATTGTTACTGAGTGACACAGAATTGTTACTCAGGGACAGACACAGAATTGTTACTGAGGGACACAGAACTGTTACTCAGGGACACAGAACTGTTACTCAGGGACACAGAACTGTTACTCAGGGACACAGAATTGTTACTCAGGGACAGACACAGAATTGTTACTGAGGGACACAGAATTGTTACTGAGGGACACAGAATTGTTACTGAGGGACACAGAATTGTTACTCAGGGACAGACACAGAATTGTTACTGAGGGACATAGAATTGTTACTGAGGGACACAGAATTGTTACTGAGGGACACAGAATTGTTACTGAGGGACACAGAATTGTTACTGAGGGACACAGAATTGTTACTCAGGGACACAGAACTGTTACTCAGGGACACAGAATTGTTACTCAGGGACAGACACAGAATTGTTACTCAGGGACACAGAATTGTTACTCAGGGACACAGAACTGTTACTCAGGGACACAGAACTGTTACTCAGGGACAGACACAGAATTGTTACTGAGGGACACAGAATTTTTACTCAGGGACAGACACAGAATTGTTAATGAGGGACACAGAACTGTTACTCAGGGACACAGAACTGTTACTCAGGGACACAGAATTATTACTCAGGGACAGACACAGAATTGTTACTGAGGGACACAGAATTGTTACTCAGGGACAGACACAGAATTGTTACTGAGGGACACAGAATTGTTACTGAGGGACACAGAATTGTTACTGAGGGACACAGAACTGTTACTCAGGGACACAAAATTGTTACTCAGGGACACAGAACTGTTACTCAGGGACACAGAATTGTTACTCAGGGACAGACACAGAATTGTTACTGAGGGACACAGAATTGTTACTGAGGGACACAGAATTGTTACTGAGGGACACAGAATTGTTACTCAGGGACACAGAATTGTTACTCAGGGACACAGAACTGTTACTCAGGGACACAGAATTGTTACTCAGGGACACAGAATTTTTACTCAGGGACAGACACAGAATTGTTACTGAGGGACACAGAATTGTTACTGAGGGACACAGAATTGTTACTCAGGGACACAGAATTGTTACTCAGGGACACAGAACTGTTACTCAGGGACACAGAATTGTTACTCAGGGACACAGAACTGTTACTGAGGGACACAGAATTGTTACTCAGGGACAGACACAGAATTGTTACTGAGGGACACAGAATTGTTACTGAGGGACAGACACAGAATTGTTACTGAGGGACACAGAATTGTTACTGAGGGACACAGAATTGTTACTCAGGGACACAGAATTGTTACTGAGGGACACAGAATTGTTACTCAGGGACACAGAACTGTTACTCAGGGACACAGAACTGTTACTCAGGGACACAGAATTGTTACTGAGGGACACAGAATTGTTACTGAGGGACACAGAACTGTTACTCAGGGACACAGAACTGTTACTCAGGGACAGACACAGAATTGTTACTGAGGGACACAGAATTGTTACTGAAGGACACAGAATTGTTACTCAGGGACAGACACAGAATTGTTACTGAGGGACACAGAACTGTTACTCAGGGACACAGAACTGTTACTCAGGGACACAGAACTGTTACTCAGGGACACAGAATTGTTACTCAGGGACAGACACAGAATTGTTACTGAGGGACACAGAATTGTTACTGAGGGACACAGAATTGTTACTCAGGGACAGACACAGAATTGTTACTGAGGGACACAGAATTGTTACTGAGGGACACAGAATTGTTACTGAGGGACACAGAATTGTTACTCAGGGACACAGAACTGTTACTCAGGGACACAGAACTGTTACTCAGGGACAGACACAGAATTGTTACTGAGGGACACAGAATTGTTACTCAGGGACAGACACAGAATTGTTACTGAGGGACACAGAATTGTTACTGAGGGACACAGAATTGTTACTGAGGGACACAGAATTGTTACTCATGGACACAGAACTGTTACTCAGGGACACAAAATTGTTACTCAGGGACACAGAACTGTTACTCAGGGACACAGAATTGTTACTCAGGGACAGACACAGAATTGTTACTGAGGGCCACAGAATTGTTACTGAGGGACACAGAACTGTTACTCAGGGACAGACACAGAATTGTTACTGAGGGACACAGAATTGTTACTCAGGGACAGACACAGAATTGTTACTGAGGGACACAGAACTGTTACTCAGGGACACAGAACTGTTACTCAGGGACACAGAATTGTTACTCAGGGACAGACACAGAATTGTTACTGAGGGACACAGAATTGTTACTCAGGGACAGACACAGAATTGTTACTGAGGGACACAGAATTGTTACTGAGAGACACAGAATTGTTACTGAGGGACACAGAATTGTTACTCAGGGACACAGAACTGTTACTCAGGGACACAAAATTGTTACTCAGGGACACAGAACTGTTATTCAGGGACACAGAATTGTTACTCAGGGAAAGACACAGAATTGTTACTGAGGGACACAGAATTGTTACTGAGGGACACAGAATTGTTACTGAGGGACACAGAATTGTTACTCAGGGACAGACACAGAATTGTTACTGAGGGACATAGAATTGTTACTGAGGGACACAGAATTGTTACTGAGGGACACAGAATTGTTACTGAGGGACACAGAATTGTTACTCAGGGACACAGAACTGTTACTCAGGGACACAGAACTGTTACTCAGGGACACAGAATTGTTACTCAGGGACAGACACAGAATTGTTACTGAGGGACACAGAATTGTTACTGAGGGACAGACACAGAATTGTTACTGAGGGACACAGAATTGTTACTCAGGGACACAGAACTGTTACTCAGGGACACAGAACTGTTACTCAGGGACACAGAACTGTTACTCAGGGACAGACACAGAATTGTTACTGAGGGACACAGAATTTTTACTCAGGGACAGACACAGAATTGTTACTGAGGGACACAGAACTGTTACTCAGGGACACAGAACTGTTACTCAAGGACACAGAACTGTTACTCAGGGACACAGAATTGTTACTCAGGGACAGACACAGAATTGTTACTGAGGGACACAGAATTGTTACTCAGGGACAGACACAGAATTGTTACTGAGGGACACAGAATTGTTACTGGGGGACACAGAACTGTTACTCAGGGACACAAAATTGTTACTCAGGGACACAGAACTGTTACTCAGGGACACAGAATTGTTACTCAGGGACAGACACAGAATTGTTACTGAGGGACACAGAATTGTTACTGAGGGACACAGAATTGTTACTGAGGGACACAGAATTGTTACTCAGGGACACAGAACTGTTACTCAGGGACACAGAATTGTTACTCAGGGACACAGAACTGTTACTGAGGGACACAGAATTGTTACTCAGGGACAGACACAGAATTGTTACTGAGGGACACAGAATTGTTACTGAGGGACAGACACAGAATTGTTACTGAGGGACACAGAATTGTTACTGAGGGACACAGAATTGTTACTGAGGGACACAGAATTGTTACTCAGGGACACAGAATTGTTACTGAGGGACACAGAATTGTTACTCAGGGACACAGAACTGTTACTCAGGGACACAGAACTGTTACTCAGGGACACAGAATTGTTACTGAGGGACACAGAATTGTTACTGAGGGACACAGAACTGTTACTCAGGGACACAGAACTGTTACTCAGGGACAGACACAGAATTGTTACTGAGGGACACAGAATTGTTACTGAAGGACACAGAATTGTTACTCAGGGACAGACATAGAATTGTTACTGAGGGACACAGAACTGTTACTCAGGGACACAGAACTGTTACTCAGGGACACAGAACTGTTACTCAGGGACACAGAATTGTTACTCAGGGACAGACACAGAATTGTTACTGAGGGACACAGAATTGTTACTGAGGGACACAGAATTGTTACTCAGGGACAGACACAGAATTGTTACTGAGGGACACAGAATTGTTACTGAGGGACACAGAATTGTTACTGGGGGACACAGAATTGTTACTCAGGGACACAGAACTGTTACTCAGGGACACAGAACTGTTACTCAGGGACAGACACAGAATTGTTACTGAGGGACACAGAATTGTTACTCAGGGACAGACACAGAATTGTTACTGAGGGACACAGAACTGTTACTCAGGGACACAGAACTGTTACTCAGGGACACAGAACTGCTACTCAGGGACACAGAATTGTTACTCAGGGACAGACACAGAATTGTTACTGAGGGACACAGAATTGTTACTCAGGGACAGACACAGAATTGTTACTGAGGGACACAGAATTGTTACTGAGGGACACAGAACTGTTAATCAGGGACACAAAATTGTTACTCAGGGACACAGAACTGTTACTCAGGGACACAGAACTGTTACTCAGGGACAGACACAGAATTGTTACTGAGGGACACAGAATTGTTACTCAGGGACAGACACAGAATTGTTACTGAGGGACACAGAACTGTTACTCAGGGACACAGAACTGTTACTCAGGGACACAGAATTGTTACTCAGGGACAGACACAGAATTGTTACTGAGGGACACAGAGTTGTTACTGAGGGACACAGAATTGTTACTCAGGGACAGACACAGAATTGTTACTGAGGGACACAGAATTGTTACTGAGGGACACAGAATTGTTACTGAGGGACACAGAATTGTTACTCAGGGACACAGAACTGTTACTCAGGGACACAGAACTGTTACTCAGGGACACAGAATTGTTACTCAGGGACAGACACAGAATTGTTACTGAGGGACACAGAATTGTTACTCAGGGACAGACACAGAATTGTTACTGAGGGACACAGAATTGTTACTGAGGGACACAGAATTGTTACTGAGGGACACAGAATTGTTACTCAGGGACACAGAACTGTTACTCAGGGACACAAAATTGTTACTCAGGGACACAGAACTGTTACTCAGGGACACAGAATTGTTACTCAGGGACAGACACAGAATTGTTACTGAGGGACACAGAATTGTTACTGAGGGACACAGAACTGTTACTCAGGGACAGACACAGAATTGTTACTGAGGGACACAGAATTGTTACTCAGGGATAGACACAGAATTGTTACTGAGGGACACAGAACTGTTACTCAGGGACACAGAACTGTTACTCAGGGACACAGAACTGTTACTCAGGGACACAGAATTGTTACTCAGGGACAGACACAGAATTGTTACTGAGGGACACAGAATTGTTACTCAGGGACAGACACAGAATTGTTACTGAGGGACACAGAATTGTTACTGAGGGACACAGAATTGTTACTCAGGGACACAGAACTGTTACTCAGGGACACAAAATTGTTACTCAGGGACACAGAACTGTTACTCAGGGACACAGAATTGTTACTCAGGGACAGACACAGAATTGTTACTGAGGGACACAGAATTGTTACTGAGGGACACAGAATTGTTACTCAGGGACAGACACAGAATTGTTACTGAGGGACATAGAATTGTTACTGAGGGACACAGAATTGTTACTGAGGGACACAGAATTGTTACTGAGGGACACAGAATTGTTACTCAGGGACACAGAACTGTTACTCAGGGACACAGAACTGTTACTCAGGGACACAGAATTGTTACTCAGGGACAGACACAGAATTGTTACTGAGGGACACAGAATTGTTACTGAGGGACACAGAACTGTTACTCAGGGACAGACACAGAATTGTTACTGAGGGACACAGAATTGTTACTCAGGGACAGACACAGAATTGTTACTGAGGGACACAGAACTGTTACTCAGGGACACAGAACTGTTACTCAGGGACACAGAACTGTTACTCAGGGACACAGAATTGTTACTCAGGGACAGACACAGAATTGTTACTGAGGGACACAGAATTGTTACTCAGGGACAGACACAGAATTGTTACTGAGGGACACAGAATTGTTACTGAGGGACACAGAATTGTTACTCAGGGACAGACACAGAATTGTTACTGAGGGACATAGAATTGTTACTGAGGGACACAGAATTGTTACTGAGGGACACAGAATTGTTACTGAGGGACACAGAACTGTTACTCAGGGACACAGAACTGTTACTCAGGGACACAAAATTGTTACTCAGGGACACAGAACTGTTACTCAGGGACACAGAATTGTTACTCAGGGACAGACACAGAATTGTTACTGAGGGACACAGAATTGTTACTGAGGGACACAGAACTGTTACTCAGGGACAGACACAGAATTGTTACTGAGGGACACAGAATTGTTACTCAGGGATAGACACAGAATTGTTACTGAGGGACACAGAACTGTTACTCAGGGACACAGAACTGTTACTCAGGGACACAGAACTGTTACTCAGGGACACAGAATTGTTACTCAGGGACAGACACAGAATTGTTACTGAGGGACACAGAATTGTTACTCAGGGACAGACACAGAATTGTTACTGAGGGACACAGAATTGTTACTGAGGGACACAGAATTGTTACTCAGGGACACAGAACTGTTACTCAGGGACACAAAATTGTTACTCAGGGACACAGAACTGTTACTCAGGGACACAGAATTGTTACTCAGGGACAGACACAGAATTGTTACTGAGGGACACAGAATTGTTACTGAGGGACACAGAATTGTTACTCAGGGACAGACACAGAATTGTTACTGAGGGACATAGAATTGTTACTGAGGGACACAGAATTGTTACTGAGGGACACAGAATTGTTACTGAGGGACACAGAATTGTTACTCAGGGACACAGAACTGTTACTCAGGGACACAGAACTGTTACTCAGGGACACAGAATTGTTACTCAGGGACAGACACAGAATTGTTACTGAGGGACACAGAATTGTTACTGAGGGACACAGAACTGTTACTCAGGGACAGACACAGAATTGTTACTGAGGGACACAGAATTGTTACTCAGGGACAGACACAGAATTGTTACTGAGGGACACAGAACTGTTACTCAGGGACACAGAACTGTTACTCAGGGACACAAAATTGTTACTCAGGGACACAGAACTGTTACTCAGGGACACAGAATTGTTACTCAGGGACAGACACAGAATTGTTACTGAGGGACACAGAATTGTTACTGAGGGACACAGAATTGTTACTCAGGGACAGACACAGAATTGTTACTGAGGGACATAGAATTGTTACTGAGGGACACAGAATTGTTACTGAGGGACACAGAATTGTTACTGAGGGACACAGAACTGTTACTCAGGGACACAGAACTGTTACTCAGGGACACAGAATTGTTACTCAGGGACAGACACAGAATTGTTACTGAGGGACACAGAATTGTTACTCAGGGACACAGAACTGTTACTCAGGGACACAGAACTGTTACTCAGGGACAGACACAGAATTGTTACTGAGGGACACAGAATTCTTACTCAGGGACAGACACAGAATTGTTACTGAGGGACACAGAACTGTTACTCAGGGACACAGAACTGTTACTCAGGGACACAGAACTGTTACTCAGGGACACAGAATTGTTACTCAGGGACAGACACAGAATTGTTACTGAGGGACACAGAATTGTTACTCAGGGACAGACACAGAATTGTTACTGAGGGACACAGAATTGTTACTGAGGGACACAGAACTGTTACTCAGGGACACAAAATTGTTACTCAGGGACACAGAACTGTTACTCAGGGACACAGAATTGTTACTCAGGGACACAGAATTGTTACTCAGGGACAGACACAGAATTGTTACTGAGGGACACAGAATTGTTACTGAGGGACACAGAATTGTTACTCAGGGACACAGAATTGTTACTCAGGGACACAGAACTGTTACTCAGGGACACAGAACTGTTACTCAGGGACACAGAATTTTTACTCAGGGACAGACACAGAATTGTTACTGAGGGACACAGAATTGTTACTGAGGGACACAGAATTGTTACTGAGGGACACAGAATTGTTACTCAGGGACACAGAACTGTTACTCAGGGACACAGAATTGTTACTCAGGGACACAGAACTGTTACTGAGGGACACAGAATTGTTACTCAGGGACAGACACAGAATTGTTACTGAGGGACACAGAATTGTTACTGAGGGACAGACACAGAATTGTTACTGAGGGACACAGAATTGTTACTGAGGGACACAGAATTGTTACTGAGGGACACAGAATTGTTACTCAGGGACACAGAATTGTTACTGAGGGACACAGAATTGTTACTCAGGGACACAGAACTGTTACTCAGGGACACAGAACTGTTACTCAGGGACACAGAATTGTTACTGAGGGACACAGAATTGTTACTGAGGGACACAGAACTGTTACTCAGGGACACAGAACTGTTACTCAGGGACACAGAACTGTTACTCAGGGACAGACACAGAATTGTTACTGAGGGACACAGAATTGTTACTGAAGGACACAGAATTGTTACTCAGGGACAGACACAGAATTGTTACTGAGGGACACAGAACTGTTACTCAGGGACACAGAACTGTTACTCAGGGACACAGAACTGTTACTCAGGGACACAGAATTGTTACTCAGGGACAGACACAGAATTGTTACTGAGGGACACAGAATTGTTACTGAGGGACACAGAATTGTTACTCAGGGACAGACACAGAATTGTTACTGAGGGACACAGAATTGTTACTGAGGGACACAGAATTGTTACTCAGGGACACAGAACTCTTACTCAGGGACACAGAACTGTTACTCAGGGACAGACACAGAATTGTTACTGAGGGACACAGAATTGTTACTCAGGGACAGACACAGAATTGTTACTGAGGGACACAGAACTGTTACTCAGGGACACAGAACTGTTACTCAGGGACACAGAACTGTTACTCAGGGACACAGAATTGTTACTCAGGGACAGACACAGAATTGTTACTGAGGGACATAGAATTGTTACTCAGGGACAGACACAGAATTGTTACTGAGGGACACAGAATTGTTACTGAGGGACACAGAATTGTTACTCAGGGACACAGAACTGTTACTCAGGGACACAAAATTGTTTCTCAGGGACACAGAACTGTTACTCAGGGACACAGAATTGTTACTCAGGGACAGACACAGAATTGTTACTGAGGGACACAGAATTGTTACTGAGGGACACAGAATTGTTACTGAGGGACACAGAATTGTTACTGAGGGACACAGAATTGTTACTCAGGGACACAGAACTGTTACTCAGGGACACAGAATTGTTACTCAGGGACACAGAATTGTTACTGAGGGACACAGAATTGTTACTCAGGGACACAGAACTGTTACTCAGGGACACAGAATTGTTACTGAGGGACATAGAATTGTTACTCAGGGACACAGAACTGTTACTCAGGGACACAGAATTGTTACTGAGGGACACAGAACTGTTACTCAGGGACACAGAACTGTTACTCAGGGACAGACACAGAATTGTTACTGAGGGACACAGAATTGTTACTGAAGGACACAGAATTGTTACTCAGGGACAGACACAGAATTGTTACTGAGGGACACAGAACTGTTACTCAGGGACACAGAACTGTTACTCAGGGACACAGAACTGTTACTCAGGGACACAGAATTGTTACTCAGGGACTGACACAGAATTGTTACTCAGGGACACAGAATTGTTACTGAGGGACACAGAATTGTTACTCAGGGACAGACACAGAATTGTTACTGAGGGACACAGAATTGTTACTGAGGGACACAGAATTGTTACTCAGGGACACAGAACTGTTACTCAGGGACACAGAATTGTTACTCAGGGACAGACACAGAATTGTTACTGAGGGACACAGAATTGTTACTCAGGGACACAGAACTGTTACTCAGGGACACAGAACTGTTACTCAGGGACAGACACAGAATTGTTACTGAGGGACACAGAATTGTTACTCAGGGACAGACACAGAATTGTTACTGAGGGACACAGAACTGTTACTCAGGGACACAGAACTGTTACTCAGGGACACAGAATTGTTACTCAGGGACAGACACAGAATTGTTACTGAGGGACACAGAATTGTTACTCAGGGACAGACACAGGATTGTTACTGAGGGACACAGAATTGTTACTGAGGGACACAGAATTGTTACTGAGGGACACAGAATTGTTACTGAGGGACACAGAATTGTTACTCAGGGACACAGAACTGTTACTCAGGGACACAAAATTGTTACTCAGGGACACAGAACTGTTACTCAGGGACACAGAATTGTTACTCAGGGACAGACACAGAATTGTTACTCAGGGACACAGAATTGTTACTGAGGGACACAGAATTGTTACTGAGGGACACAGAATTGTTACTCAGGGACACAGAACTGTTACTCAGGGACACAGAATTGTTACTCAGGGACACAGAACTGTTACTCAGGGACACAGAATTGTTACTCAGGGACACAGAACTGTTACTCAGGGACACAGAATTTTTACTCAGGGACAGACACAGAATTGTTACTGAGGGACACAGAATTGTTACTCAGGGACAGACACAGAATTGTTACTGAGGGACACAGAATTGTTACTGAGGGACAGACACAGAATTGTTACTGAGGGACACAGAATTGTTACTGAGGGACACAGAATTGTTACTGAGGGACACAGAATTGTTACTCAGGGACACAGAATTGTTACTGAGGGACACAGAATTGTTACTCAGGGACACAGAACTGTTACTCAGGGACACAGAACTGTTACTCAGGGACACAGAATTGTTACTGAGGGACACAGAATTGTTACTGAGGGACACAGAACTGTTACTCAGGGACAAAGAACTGTTACTCAGGGACACAGAACTGTTACTCAGGGACAGACACAGAATTGTTACTGAGGGACACAGAATTGTTACTGAAGGACACAGAATTGTTACTCAGGGACTGACACAGAATTGTTACTGAGGGACACAGAACTGTTACTCAGGGACACAGAACTGTTACTCAGGGACACAGAATTGTTACTCAGGGACAGACACAGAATTGTTACTGAGGGACACAGAATTGTTACTGAGGGACACAGAATTGTTACTCAGGGACAGACACAGAATTGTTACTGAGGGACACAGAATTGTTACTGAGGGACACAGAATTGTTACTGAGGGACACAGAATTGTTACTCAGGGACACAGAATTGTTATTCAGGGACACAGAACTGTTACTCAGGGACACAGAATTGTTACTCAGGGACACAGAACTGTTACTCAGGGACACAGAATTGTTACTCAGGGACAGACACAGAATTGTTACTGAGGGACACAGAATTGTTACTCAGGGACACAGAATTGTTACTCAGGGACACAGAACTGTTAATCAGGGACACAGAATTGTTACTCAGGGACACAGAACTGTTACTCAGGGACACAGAATTGTTACTCAGGGACAGACACAGAATTGTTACTGAGTGACACAGAATTGTTACTGAGGGACACAGAATTGTTACTGAGGGACACAGAATTGTTACTCAGGGACAGACACAGAATTGTTACTGAGGGACACAGAATTGTTACTGAGGGACACAGAATTGTTACTCAGGGACACAGAATTGTTACTCAGGGACAGACACAGAATTGTTACTGAGGGACACAGAATTGTTACTGAGGGACACAGAATTGTTACTGAGGGACACAGAACTGTTACTCAGGGACACAGAATTGTTACTCAGGGACACAGAACTGTTACTCAGGGACACAGAATTGTTACTCAGGGACACAGAACTGTTACTCATGGACACAGAATTGTTACTCAGGGACAGACACAGAATTGTTACTGAGGGACACAGAATTGTTACTGAGGGACACAGAATTGTTACTCAGGGACAGACACAGAATTGTTACTGAGGGACACAGAATTGTTACTGAGGGACACAGAATTGTTACTCAGGGACACAGAATTGTTACTCAGGGACACAGAATTGTTACTAAGGGACGCAGAACTGTTACTCAGGGACACAGAGTCATTACTCAGGGACACAGAATCGTTGAATTAAAGAGTATGTCAGACAACACGCAGAGGAGTGGCAGAGGAGGCAATGTTTCAGGAGCGAGCAGACGTGGCAGCAGAGGAAGGGGTCGAGGCAGCACTAGTCGCAGCCAGAGGCCAGTGCTCCCGGTGTCATCCAGCGGTCGTGTCTCCACCGACAACCCTGCCGTCATCGATTGGTTGGCTCGGTCGTCTTCCTCTTCCCAGGTCACCTCTGACACCTACAGCCAACGGTCGGTGTGTACGTCAGACACAACCATTAGTTGGCATGGCCCGGGAGCAAGCCCACTGAAATCACGTGTCCTCTACCTGCCCCTGTCCTTTGGTGTTCCCTCACCAAGCGAAGTATCGCATGCTGTGGGCTCAGCCCCACTGTACAGTGAGGAAGAGCTAACAGAGGGCGGTCAGGAACGGGGGGAGACATCCGCCTCTTCAGCAGCCAGGTGAAGAAGTACTGGCGAGGAGAGTGGCTCGGTAGCCGGTCTAGAGACAGGTCTGTCTCCTGACCCACACGCAGCCGAGGGGGCTAGTAGTGAGGCGGAGACCCTAATTGATGATGATGAGGCTGATCGCACTTGGCAGCCTCGTCGTCATCAGGCTATTGCTTCCGCATCATCAGGAGAAGAGGGTGCCAGCTTGGCAGCGAGCAAAACAGTCGGTGGGTTGCCCAGGAGGCAGCAGGGTCGCAGCAGTGTCAGTGGAGGCAAACGGCCACGGAGTAGAGCACCAGCTCCACTGCAGCCTACCACCACGGCCAGTAGTGGTGCCGGTGTGCACAGAGGAAGTAGCAGTCAGCCAGTGAGGAGTATCGGGGGCAAAGTTTCCTACTCGGCGGTGTGGCAATTTTTCGTCAAGCCGCCCGAGGAAGTAAACGTAGCCGTATGTCGACTATGTGGCCAGAAAGTCAAGCGTGGCCAGGGGGCCCATGTTGGGACTACAGCGTTGCATCAGCATATGCAGCGTCGCCATTCGGTGGCCTGGGAAAACCGTGATAAAGATACGGCGGTTCTGCCTGCCCCAGCCCCAGCTCCATCACCCGCTCCGTTACTTGCTCCGTCACCCGACGTCAATCGCCCTCTATCAGCCAGTCAAGGCTCCAACACCTCTGCTGAGGGGAGTTGTCGCTCGTTGGCATCTTCCGCTCGTTCAGATGCTCCTTCTCCTGCTACTCCTCTTCACGGATTCCGTCAGCAGTCTTTCTTGGAATCCGTTTCCAAGAGACAACAGTTTGCGAGCACGCACCCGACGGTGCAGAAGCTGAACGTCCTCCTGTCCAAGTTGCTGGTGCTGCAGTCCCTCCCTTTCCAAGTGGTGGACTCAGCACCTTTCCGAGAAATGATGGCTTGTGCCGCGCCGCGGTGGAGAGTGCCAAGCCGGCATTTCTTCGCCAAAAAGGCAGTGCCAGCCCTGCATTCACATGTAGAAGAGATGGTGGGCCAGTCTTTGAGCATGTCGGTCTCTGCCAAAGTGCACGGCAGCGCCGACGTGTGGAGCTGTAACTACGGTCAGGGACAGTACATGTCATTTACGGCCCACTGGGTGAACGTGGTGCCGGCACAGCCGCACCAGCAACTTGGACAGGTCACGCCGCTTTTGCCTCCACGTTTGCACGTCCTTGGTCCAGCAAAGATGTCCGCCTCTACCACCTCTTCTTCCGCCGTGTCCTCAGCCGCCACCCCCGTGCCAAGTCCCATTACCCGACCGGCATATCACATGTGCAGGGCGCAACGGTGTCACGCTGTGCTGCACCTGGTATGCCTTGGCGAACGTAGTCACACAGGGGAGGAACTTCTGAGTGTAATGAACAGAGAAATCGACAGATGGCTGTCTCCGCGCAAACTGAAAATCGGAACCATGTTGACCGACAACGGAAAGAACATGGTGTCTGCTCTGCGTCAAGGAAGGTTGTGCCATGCGCCATGCATGGCTCACGTGTTCAATCTGGTTGTCAAGCGGTTCCTAAAATCCACCATCCCACTGCAAGACATCCTTAAAATGTCACGTAAACTTTGCATGCATTTCAGCCATTCCTACACCGCAAAGCACACCCTCCTTGAGCTGCAGCGGCAGAACGGAATTCCACAGCATCGCCTGATCTGCGACGTTGCAACAAGGTGGAATTCAACCCTACATATGTTAGACCGCCTTTACGAACAGCGAAAGGCCATCACCGATTTCCTGATGTTACAAGCGGATAAAGGTACTCCCCTGTGTAACTTCGATGTCAGCCATTGGCAGCTCATGCGTGACACCTGCCGCTTGCTCAGGCCCTTTGAGGAGGCCACGCTATTCGTGAGTCGGCAGGACTATGGGATGAACGACGTCATTCCTCTGTTGCACGTCCTGGAACAAATGCTGTTAACAATGGCTGGTCAGGGTGCGGTAGACGTGGCGCACAGATCTCAACGCCACATGACCCCTGTGGGGGCAGGACAGGAAGAAGAGGAGGAGGTAGAGGAGGACATTGGTGCTCAGGAATTATTGAGTGAAATGGGTGGTTTTTCCACTCAGCGGACAGGAGTGGAGGAGCAGGAGCATCTGGTAGAGGAGGAGGAGGAGACAGAGGACCCAGACGCACCGTGGCAGTATGCTGTGGAGATGGAGGCAGGGAGTCCCTCGCATTCCTTGGCACAAATGGCCCATAGCATGCTCGGTTGCTTGCGTAGCGAAAGCCGAATAATAACCATCAGACAGAGGGATGACTTTTGGCTGTCCACCTTGTTGGACCCTCGCTACCGTTCAAAAATGGTGGCCTTTTTCACACCTGCTGAGAGGGAGGCCAAAATAACGTACTATAAAAATCACCTATGTAGTCAGTTGGTCTCTGACTTTCTGCGCCAACGTCCATCCTCAGACACTGTGGGCCCTGTGCGCTCGCGTTCCGCTGCCATGGCAGCAGGGGAGGGGTGGGGTGGTAGGAGCAGTGGCAGCTCCACCAGCAGCGGCTGCCTCAGTCTGCAGTCGATGATGAGTAGCTTTCTTCACCAGCGCAGTGAGGAAACTACTAACCAGCCGCAGCAGCAGCAGCATCAGGTGGACCTGGAGCAGGACCTCAAACAACAGGCTTGGGCCTACTTGGACAGCACCCTGCCAACCGAGGTAGACAATCCCCTTGACTACTGGGCAATGAAACTTGACCTTTGGCCCCAACTAGCTGAATTTGCCCTTGAAAGGCTGTCATGCCCGGCCAGTAGCGTAGCATCGGAGCGCGTGTTTAGTGCGGCAGGAGGTATTGTAACTCCGCGGAGGACACGACTGTCCACCCAAAGTGTGGAGAGACTCACGTTTGTGAAAATGAATCAGGCGTGGATTAGTCTGGATTTCAAACCACCAGTTCCTGACACAACTGACTAAATCCGCCATGAATCATGCCCCAAACATGTTATTATTTTTAACATAGGCCTCTGTATGGCCTTCAATTTAAGCTGCTTACGCTTCGCCACTCTGCCATGGGCCCCTGTACCGCCTCCTCTTGCTGCTGCCAGGTCCAGAGTGTGTCATGGGTCCCTGTACGGCCTCCCATTGCTGCTGTCTCCATCGCCACACTCTGCCATGTGCCACTTTCAGGTCTCCTCACACTGCTGGTGGGTTCCATTTTGTCATAGGGTGCTGGCAGATTACGGGCCTCCCATTGCTGCTGCCAGGCCCGTAATCTGCCATGGGCCCCTGTACCGCCTCCTCATGCTGCTGCCAGGTCCAGAGTGTGTCATGGGTCCCTGTACGGCCTCCCATTGCTGCTGTCTCCATCGCCACACTCTGCCATGTGCCACTTTCAGGTCTCCTCACACTGCTGGTGGGTTCCATTTTGTCATAGGGTGCTGGCAGATTACGGGCCTCCCATTGCTGCTGCCAGGCCCTTAATCTGCCATGGGCCCCTGTACCGCCTCCTCATGCTGCTGCCAGGTCCAGAGTGTGTCATGGGTCCCTGTACGGCCTCCCATTGCTGCTGTCTCCATCGCCACACTCTGCCATGTGCCACTTTCAGGTCTCCTCACACTGCTGGTGGGTTCCATTTTGTCATAGGGTGCTGGCAGATTACGGGCCTCCCATTGCTGCTGCCAGGCCCGTAATCTGCCATGGGCCCCCGTACCGCCTCCTCATGCTGCTGCCAGGCCCGTAATCTGTCATGGGCCCCTGTACCGCCTCCTCATGCTGCTGCCAGGTCCAGAGTGTGTCATGGGTCCCTGTACGGCCTCCCATTGCTGCTGTCTCCATCGCCACACTCTGCCATGTGCCACTTTCAGGTCTCCTCACACTGCTGGTGGGTTCCATTTTGTCATAGGGTGCTGTATGGCCTCCCATTGCTGCTGCCAGGCCCGTAATCTGCCATGGGCCCCCGTACCGCCTCCTCATGCTGCTGCCAGGCCCGTAATCTGTCATGGGCCCCTGTACCGCCTCCTCATGCTGCTGCCAGGTCCAGAGTGTGTCATGGGTCCCTGTACGGCCTCCCATTGCTGCTGTCTCCATCGCCACACTCTGCCATGTGCCACTTTCAGGTCTCCTTACACTGCTGGTGGGTTCCATTTTGTCATAGGGTGCTGTATGGCCTCCCATTGCTGCTGCCAGGCCCCTAATCTGCCATGGGCCCCCGTACCGCCTCCTCATGCTGCTGCCAGGCCCGTAATCTGTCATGGGCCCCTGTACCGCCTCCTCATGCTGCTGCCAGGTCCAGAGTGTGTCATGGGTCCCTGTACGGCCTCCCATTGCTGCTGTCTCCATCGCCACACTCTGCCATGTGCCACTTTAAGGTCTCCTCACACTGCTGGTGGGTTCCATTTTGTCATAGGGTGCTGTATGGCCTCCCATTGCTGCTGCCTCCACCGCCACACTGTGGCTCCACACTCTGGTTTTGGCCCCGTGACTGCCCAAATGAGTTAAGTGTGCGGTGATTCTAAGATCGACGGCACTCATCTGCATGTCATACTGACTGACAGTATTATTTCTCTTCCCCAGCAGACTCCAAGGGCATTTAAATTAAAGGTACAGTGTTCTGCACTAATATAAAGGCTCTCTGAAGCCTAGAAACACCCTTTTTATAAGTTAAATTCACAGTGAATATATTCGGCTCGAATCGAATTTATTCCTCGAATTCGCCGAATCAGCCGAATCGAATTTTTGAATACTTCGCTCATCTCTAGAGGAGTTCAAGAAGCAAGCCGGGGTCAATCACAGGTATCACTCACAGAAACAGGCACATGAATACGGTAGGGGGAGCTGCAGATCAGACAGCACAGGCTAATAGTGCTGCTGGGTTTAAAAAGTCTGATTGGTGCCAACATTAGCAACGGGCAGTCACGGGTGCACGCATGCGCAAACGCAAATGCACACAACTATGCACCGCAGAACGGGCCCAGCATCTGCGCCTGTGCCACTGTGTAAGCCCAGAGGCTTATTTCAAGCATCTTCCTGACACATGATTTAATTTATTGTTAGCTGTAAACAACAAGCACATACGGGGAAAAAAAACACTCAATTTTAAGAGAGTTAATTTTCCAAGGCTGAGAGCTGCTATCCAAGACTTAGACTGGGAGGGAGTATTGGCATCAATGAGCACAACACAGAAATGGGAGACTATGCGAACAAATTACAAAATATATTCCCATGGGCAACAAGTTTAAAAGGCTAAAAATAAAACCTATGTAGCTTACGGCCAAAGTTAAAAAAGCTATAGATAATAAGGAAAGAGCTTTTATAAAATATGAAAATGAAGGAACGTTATCGCTTAAACATCACAAAGAATATAACAGAATATGCAAAAATTGAAAATGAACGACAGATTGCAAAGGATACCAGGACAAACCCCCAAAAATTATTCAAATATATTAATAATAAAAAGGTTTGGTCCGAGCATGTAGGCCCTTTATAAAATAATGTAGAGTGGAAGACTGGGGACAAGGAGAAGGCAAATTTATTAAATACCTTCTTCAGCTCTGTGTATACAAAGGAGCATGGGGGAGCTCTTGTCCATAATGGGCATAGTATTGACACAACTCCAGCTGAACCACAATTGATATGACCCAGAAATATTTAGACTGAATAAAGGTGAATAAAGCACCTGGACTGGATGGCATACACCCATGGATCCTTAAACAATTGATCTCTGTCATTTCAAAGCCATTGTTTCTAATTTTTAGGGACTCTTCAATGACTGGCATAGTACCACTGGACTGGTGTAAGGCCAATGTGGTGCCAATATTTAAAAAGGGGTTAAAATCACCAAGTAATTATAGACCTGTTAGTTTAACTTCTTTAGCTGGGAAGATACTGGAGAGTTAAATAAAAGACCACACAGATGAGTTCATGCTGGAAAAAAATATTTTAAGCAACAGACAGCATGGATTCATGAAAGACAGAAGTTGTCAAACAAATCTGATTTCTTTTTATGAGGAGGAGAGCAAAACCTTGGACAGAGGGGTGGCGGTGGACGTGGTATACTTGGATTTTGCAAAAGCGTTTGACACAGTTCCCCACACATGGCTAATGTGTAAGGTAAAGTCTACAGGTTTGGAAAAATCCGTATATACAGTATCTCACAGAAGTGAGTCCACCCCTCACATTTTTGTAAACATTTTATTCTATCTTTTCATGTGACAACACTGAAGAAATGACACTTTGCTACAATGTGGCGTAGTGAGTGTACAGCTTGTATAACAGTGTAAATTTGCTGTCCCCTCAAAATAACTCAACACACAACCATTAATGTCTAAACCCCTGGCAACAAAAGTGAGTACACCCCTAAGTGAAAATGTCCAAATTGGGCCCAATTAGCCATTTTCCCTCCCCGGTGTCATGTGACTCGTTAGTGTTGCAAGGTCTCAGGTGTGAATGGGGAGCAGGTGTGTTAAATTTGGTGCCCTCTCTCTCTCTCTCTCTCTCTCTCTCTCTCTCTCTCTCGTCACTGGAAGTTCAACACGGCACCTCATGGCAAAGAACTCTCTGAAGATCTGAAAAAAATAATTGTTGCTCCACATAAAGATAGCCTAGGCCAGGCATGTCCAAAGTCCGGCCCGCGGGCCATTTACGGCCTGGGGGTCGGTTTAATACGGCCCTCCAACAGCCCTCCCTGCTCTGTGTAATGTGGCCCTCCCACGGCCCTCCCTTCTATGGCAGACAGTCTTCTGCTTGAGAGCAGAGGGCAGTGCGCATGCCTGACCGCGGCGCGTTCTCCCTGGTCTGTGTAAATGCGGCTGTCGCACGGCCCTCCCTTCTGTGGCAGACAGTCTTCTGCTTGAGAGCAGTGCGCATGCGTGACTGTGCCGCGCTGGGAGCGACAGAGGGCGGTGACGTCAGGGCCGGGCTTCCAGCGTGAAGTGTGTTTCTCTTCCCCTCCCGGCTGCCGAGCAGAGACTTCAGCTCCAGCTACCTTTTTCACCCTTCACATTAGTGCAGGTAAGTTTTTTTTTTTATTTATTTTCAATACATTGTGAAAACTCAGCTGTCAGTTGATCTTAATGTTATGAAATGAAAAGTATGTCGTTTGCAATTAACTTGGCATAAAATAATTTATTTGCATTTAATTGTAATGGTTCAAAGAATGTTCGGAAAAATGTTCGGCCCTCCACCATGTTCACTTCATCCAATCTGGCCCTCTTTGAAAAAAGTTTGGACACCCCTGGCCTAGGCTGTAAGAAGATTGCCAAGACCCTGAAACTGAGCTGCAGAATGGTGGCCAAGACCATACAGCAGTTTAGCGGGACAGGTTCCATTCAGGTTACTTTTTAATATATTTCTAAACAATAAAGGTTCTGGGATTAACAATACCATTTCTGTCTCTGCAGATGACACCAAGCTGTGCAGTGGAATAACATCCTTACAGGATGTCTCCAATTTAAAAGATGACCTCAATGTACTGTTTAATTGGGCAACTATGTGGTAAATGAGGTTTAATGTTGATAAATGTAAGGTTATGCACTTGGGGGCTAAGAATATGCATGCATCATACATACTAGGGGGAGTACAACTGGGGGAATGATTGGTGGAGAAGGATCTGGGAGTTCTGGTAGATCACATGCTTAATAATGGCATGCAATGCCAAGCTGCGGTTTCTAAAGGAGCTCAGCTATGAGGAAAGATTAGAGGAACTGAGTTTATTCTCTCTTGAGAAGAGGAGATTAAGGGGGGATATGATCAACATGTATAAATACATAAGGGGGGATATGATCAACATGTATAATACATAAGGGGGGATATGATCTCCATGTATAATACATAAGGGGGGATATGATCTCCATGTATAATACATAAGGGGGGATATGATCAACATGTATAAATACATCAGTGGTTCATATAGTGAATTCGGTGTAGAGTTATTCACCCTGAGGTCATCACAGAGGACAAGGGGGCAGTCTTTACCTTCTGGAGGAAAAGAAATGTAATCTCCAAACACGGAAAAGGTTTCTTCACAGTAAGAGCTGTGAACATGTGGAATAGACTCCCTCAAGAGTTGGTTCTGGCCAGCCCGGTGGATTGCTTTAAAAAAGTCCTGGATTCTTTCTTAGATACACAGAATATAACTGGATACTAACATTTATAGGTAAAGTTGATCCAGGGAATATCCGATTGCCTCTGGGGGGATCAGGAAGGTTTTATTTCCCTGCAGGAGCAAATTGGATCATGCATTGCTAGGTTTTATTGCCTTCCTCTGGATCAACTGTGGGAATAGGATTATAACTTTTTTTTTTAATGGTTGAACTGGATGGACTTTTGTCTTTTTTCAGGCAGACTAAATATGTAAGTTTATACCCAGCCCAAGCTAATGCCTATCTCCGACTACCCTCTCAATCTCATGGGAGAAATACTCTCTCTTGCAGGATACTCAGTTTCCTAGAGGAGACACATACACACACTCCCTCCCTCCACTCTCTCTGTCACTTTCTCAGACTAGATTCACATAATCTGTGTTTAATTTAGCATGCGTTAAATGCACTTGCTCTGTGTTGAAATGCATTTTGTTTTTGGTTGCCATGTATTGCTGTTCATTTTTCTTTTTTTTTCTTGCACTAGTACGTGTTGCAATAAGTTTCATTGTATTTAACCATTTGCCATTGGAAGATTTACATTACATATTACATTTTTTTCCTATACGGTGCTGCACAACTTTAGCTGACAATTGCACGGTCATGTAACACTGTACACAAATGAAATTTGTATAATTTTTTCTCACAAATAGAGCTTAAATTTGGTCATATTTGGTCATCACTGTTTTTTTTTATTTTTGCGCTATAAATGAAAAAAGACCAAAATTAAAAAAAAAAAACAGCAAACAAGATTTTTTATTTTTGCTATAAAACATATCCAATAAAAAAAATAAAATGTTTTCATACATTTAGGCCAAAATGTATTCTTTGGTAAGAAAAAAAAATCTCAGTAAGTGTATATTGATTGGTTTGCAGGAAAATTATAGCATCTACAAACAATGGTATCCTGGAATTTATTTTTGTTACTAGTAATGGCAGCAATCAGCGACTTATAGTGGGACTGTGATGGTGCAGTAGGCACTTTGACAATAACTGACACTGGGTGGGAACTGACTAACTGCCACTCCCATCTCCAGTGACACTAATACAGAAATCAGTGCTAATAAAAAGCACTGTCACAGTACTAATGACACTGGGCAATCAAAGGGTTAACTGTGTGCCAGGGACTGTTATTGTTTGTGCAGTGTGCTGTTTTACTAGGGGATGTACTGGTTTTTATTCCCCTCTCTTGCTGACAGGAGAGAGATCTGTGTTGTGTCAGTTGCTGCTGATTGCTGGTGTCTTGGCCATGAATCACTGGCTGGGACCAATGATTGACATCAAGGGAGCCAATGACAGCGTGGGTAGGCACACGCATGCATGCCATCTACGCAGAAAAGCAGAATCACGTACACTCACCGACTGCTTTATTAGGTACACTTTGCTAGTGCCAAGAAAATATCCCCCACACCATTACACCACCACCAACCTGAACTGTTGATACAAGGCAGGATGGATCAATGCTTTACGCTAAATTCTGACCCTACCATCTGAATGTCGCAGCAACCAGTCTGCCCATTCTCCTCTGACCTCTGACATCAACAAGGCATTTTCGTCCAACAACTGCCACTCAGTGGATATTTTCTCTTTTTCGGACCATTCTCTGTAAACCCTAGAGATGGTTGTGCATGGAAATCCCAGTAGATCAGCATTATATGAAATATTCAGACAAGCCCGTCTGGCATTAACAACCATGCCACGCTCAAAGTCACTTGAATCCCCTTTCTTCCTCATTCTGATGCTCGGTTTGACCTTCAGCAAGTCGTCTTCATCACATCTAAATACCTAAATACGCTGAGTTGCTGCCATGTGATTGGCTGATTAACAATTTGTGTTACCAAGCAATTCAACAGGTGTACCAATAAATAAATAATTTGCGCTAGTAAATGTGTATAAATATATATGAAGAAATCATCAAATCATAAGTCCAGAAAAAAATATATATATATATGCCAATACCACAAAAAAATATAAATATAAAAAAACTTTTAGGTGCAAAAAACTTTTGTGCAGAAAAAGTGTCTGAATATGAAAAATTTCACCAAAAAACCTTGATAATATAATGGCAGATCATCCATAAATATATCTTCAGAAACGGAAACTCTGCAGCACACCGATCCTCATCGATCGAAATAACAGGATGAAAAACTTTGTAGTTAATCGAAAATCCACTTCTCCAATAGGTAAAGGACCACCTTCAAACGTATCCATAGGGGGAAATGCCAAGCACTCGGGAGAAACAGAAAGACTTCATGGTGCAATATTATAAAAACCAATTCCTTTATTAGGTACTCATTGCACTTACTCAAGAGGTGTCCCAGCCGACACCAGCATCAACAGCATAACAGCAATCACATAAACGAGCCTGGCTACTCAGCACATGCGCAGTAGCTGGCAGCCAAAAACGTAATAACGTCACATCAATCAAGCCCCGCCCTACGCGTTTCGTCATCGACGTCCTCACGGAGCGGATAGATGTGAGACGTCTCAACCTCCTTAAATATTCACTCACAGGAAACGAACAGCTGACATCAATGGGGAATCAAGCAAAGCAAGCCGCCCCATCGATGACAGGAGTCCACAAAGGATATAAAATGTATCCAATATATTTGCCATCACAAGCAAAAAAACTTTAAAACAAGAGAACAAAAATAAAATAAAAAATTAAATAAACAATAATATTAAATAAATTAAATGAATACAATAACGGGCCAGTACCCTCTAAGACTGTGTTTCAAAAAGGGAACTTAAAGGGCCAGTAACACTTTAAACACAAATAAAGGGGAACTCTAGTAATAATACAAAAATAATACAGAAATTGTACAAAAAGCATACAATCTCCCATATGTCATCTTTAAACAATTGCCTATATAAAATATACTTAAAATAGCATAAAAATTAAAAATTTGTGAGAAAACAATTCAAATCTATATCGACATTTAACCCAAATGGTTGCAAGGAATTTAGTTCATAAATCCAAAACGTCTCTTTTTTGGAAATCTCATTAACCAAATCCGAGCCCCTCCAATGGGGTTTTACCATCTCGATCCCATAAAAGGTAAGTAAGCTCGGATCACAATTATGTACCAATTTGAAATGTTTGGATACACTATGTTTATCGAATCCTTTTACTATGTTTCTTATATGTTCGCCTATTCTTGTTTTTAAACATCTCCCAGTTCTCCCAATATATCTCAAATGACATGGACATTCTAAAACATAAATCACATGTGTAGAATTACATGTAATCAGGGATTTAATATCATATTCTTTTTTGGAAAATGAAGAGCAGAATGACTTTCTTTTTTTATTATTACCAACTTTTACAGTCCTACAAACTTTACACTGCCTACAAGGAAAAAAACCCTTTAAATTTGGAAACAGATCGAACTTTTTTGGGGGTTCGATGACATTGCGAGCCAGTTTCATCCTAAGAGACTTATTTTTCTTATAAATGAATTTAGGAGTTTTAGATAAGAATTTATTTAGTATATCATCTTTTAACAAAATGGGCCAATATTTTTTAAAAATTCGTTCAATATTTTTGTATTGCATATTATAGTTAGTAATAAAGGGTACATTATTTTCAAATCCCAAATGAGCCTTTCTATTTCCAAGAAACGTCTCCCTATCTTTAATACTAATCGAATTTCTCTCTTTAATCAAAAAGGTCTTATCATACCCTTTCTCTATAAATCTTTCAATTAACACCTCAGATTGATCGCAAAAATCTTTGTTAGCGCTACAATTTCTTTTTAATCTGGTAAACTGACTTTTTGGAGTGCTATATAACCAATTTGGATGATGTCCACTAGAAATAGTTATATAGCTGTTTTTGTCCACTTCCTTGAAGTAAGTTTTGGTGCAAATTTGGCCATTATCTTTATATAGGACCAGATCCAAAAAATTAATTTGCTCAAAATCACAAAAAGAGAATAATAGGGGCAGGAATTTATAACTTGAGTGATGTTACTTTTTCTGAAAGAGAAATTAAAGTTTTGGATCTTGGGTTGAAATATATACCTAGGACAAATTTAAATAAATTCGATGTTTTTATTGATTTGCAAAAATTTGTGAGAAAACTTAATATTAAAAATTTTTTTGAATTGAATAAATCGCAAGGAAACAATCCTACTTTATCTTCTCATGGTTTTCAAAATAGTGGTTTAAAAAATGCTTCTACATTTAACCCTAAGATTTCTGGTAATGCTTTTCTGGAGGTATTTAAAAATATGGTAGAAAATGAGATTAAGAGTATTAATGTTAAAAATTCATACTGTATTCCACCAGATATAAAATTAGGTATTGAGGATCTTGAAAAGAGAAAGAATATAGTAATTAGAAGTGCTGATAAAGGGGGAAGTATTGTTGTTTTAAATAAGAATGACTATGAAAAAGAAATGAAGAGATTATTACAATCTGAAGATACATATAAAATTTTGCAAAAAAATCCCACTAAAAAACTTAAATTACTACTTAAGTGTATTATTAACAAAGGAAAAAAGTTGGGGGTATTAACTGAAAAAGAAGCAAAATATTTATTGATTAAACATCCGAAAATACCTACTATATACTATTTACCAAAAATACACAAAAATAAGGAGAACCCACCGGGGAGACCCATTGTGAGTGGGATAAATTCTTTATTTGCAAGAGTTGGTGAATATGTTGATACTTTTCTGAAAAACATTGTTATGACAAATAAGGCTTTTCTGAGAGATGGTGGACATCTTATTAACATCCTTAAAGAATTACATAATGTTGATAATTGTATGTTGGTTACTATAGACGTAGAATCTTTATATACTAACATCGATCAAAATGATGGAATTAATGCGGTAAAATGGGCCCTTAAACATAAATCACTCCTGAAAAGATCGCAGAGGAAGTTTGTTGTTGAATTACTTGAATTTGCGATGAATAACAATTTCTTTTGGTACAACAACACTTTTTTTCAGCAATGTAAGGGTGTTGCCATGGGAGCTAAGTATGCTCCCAGTGTGGCAAATCTGGTAATGGATAAATGGGAGGAAGAAAGTATTTTCAATAAATGGCCAGAGATGGCGCTATACAAGAGGTATATTGATGACATTATAATGGTATGGGATGGATCCAGAGAAAAGCTCGATTCCTTTATGGAATATATTAATATGAACCGCTATGGATTGAGATTCACTGTTATTAGTGATTTTGAGCAAATAAATTTTTTGGATCTGGTCCTATATAAAGATAATGGCCAAATTTGCACCAAAACTTACTTCAAGGAAGTGGACAAAAACAGCTATATACCTATTTCTAGTGGACATCATCCAAATTGGTTATATAGCACTCCAAAAAGTCAGTTTACCAGATTAAAAAGAAATTGTAGCGCTAACAAAGATTTTTGCGATCAATCTGAGGTGTTAATTGAAAGATTTATAGAGAAAGGGTATGATAAGACCTTTTTGATTAAAGAGAGAAATTTGATTAGTATTAAAGATAGGGAGACGTTTCTTGGAAATAGAAAGGCTCATTTGGGATTTGAAAATAATGTACCCTTTATTACTAACTATAATATGCAATACAAAAATATTGAACGAATTTTTAAAAAATATTGGCCCATTTTGTTAAAAGATGATATACTAAATAAATTCTTATCTAAAACTCCTAAATTCATTTATAAGAAAAATAAGTCTCTTAGGATGAAACTGGCTCGCAATGTCATCGAACCCCCAAAAAAGTTCGATCTGTTTCCAAATTTAAAGGGTTTTTTTCCTTGTAGGAAGTGTAAAGTTTGTAGGACTGTAAAAGTTGGTAATAATAAAAAAAGAAAGTCATTCTGCTCTTCATTTTCCAAAAAAGAATATGATAAATCCCTGATTACATGTAATTCTACACATGTGATTTATGTTTTAGAATGTCCATGTCATTTGAGATATATTGGGAGAACTGGGAGATGTTTAAAAACAAGAATAGGCGAACATATAAGAAACATAGTAAAAGGATTCGATAAACATAGTGTATCCAAACATTTCAAATTGGTACATAATTGTGATCCGAGCTTACTTACCTTTTATGGGATCGAGATGGTAAAACCCCATTGGAGGGGCTCGGATTTGGTTAATGAGATTTCCAAAAAAGAGACGTTTTGGATTTATGAACTAAATTCCTTGCAACCATTTGGGTTAAATGTCGATATAGATTTGAATTGTTTTCTCACAAATTTTTAATTTTTATGCTATTTTAAGTATATTTTTATATAGGCAATTGTTTAAAGATGACATATGGGAGATTGTATGCTTTTTGTACAATTTCTGTATTATTTTTGTATTATTACTAGAGTTCCCCTTTATTTGTGTTTAAAGTGTTACTGGCCCTTTAAGTTCCCTTTTTGAAACACAGTCTTAGAGGGTACTGGCCCGTTATTGTATTCATTTAATTTATTTATTATTATTGTTTATTTAATTTTTTATTTTATTTTTGTTCTCTTGTTTTAAAGTTTTTTTGCTTGTGATGGCAAATATATTGGATACATTTTATATCCTTTGTGGACTCCTGTCATCGATGGGGCGGCTTGCTTTGCTTGATTCCCCATTGATGTCAGCTGTTCGTTTCCTGTGAGTGAATATTTAAGGAGGTTGAGACGTCTCACATCTATCCGCTCCGTGAGGACGTCGATGACGAAACGCGTAGGGCGGGGCTTGATTGATGTGACGTTATTACGTTTTTGGCTGCCAGCTACTGCGCATGTGCTGAGTAGCCAGGCTCGTTTATGTGATTGCTGTTATGCTGTTGATGCTGGTGTCGGCTGGGACACCTCTTGAGTAAGTGCAATGAGTACCTAATAAAGGAATTGGTTTTTATAATATTGCACCATGAAGTCTTTCTGTTTCTCCCGAGTGCTTGGCATTTCCCCCTATGGATACGTTTGAAGGTGGTCCTTTACCTATTGGAGAAGTGGATTTTCGATTAACTACAAAGTTTTTCATCCTGTTATTTCGATCGATGAGGATCGGTGTGCTGCAGAGTTTCCGTTTCTGAAGATATATTTATGGATGATCTGCCATTATATTATCAAGGTTTTTTGGTGAAATTTTTCATATTCAGACACTTTTTCTGCACAAAAGTTTTTTGCACCTAAAAGTTTTTTTATATTTATATTTTTTTGTGGTATTGGCATATATATATATATTTTTTTCTGGACTTATGATTTGATGATTTCTTCATATATATTTATATATTTATACACATTTACTAGCGCAAATTATTTATTTATTGGTACACTTTATATATGGTGATTTTTTGCAGCTGGTACATTATTAGTAAGTTATATAATTTTGACCATAGGCGCGATTATTAATTTTTCTTAATTCAACAGGTGTACCTAATAAAGTGGCCATTGAGTATATACAGTATATATATGTGATTCTGCACAGACCACCTGCCTGTAGCAGTAAAGCTACAACGGGCTGGTCGCCAAGTAAAGTGTTACTAAACTAACAACAGTAAAATCAGTCTGTATATGCAGTAAAGCATGCTTGTTATAATCACTGTGGAACCCAAGGAGATAATCCTCTGCATTGTGTTAAAATTCTGTTTGATCCTGACGTCTATGATTTTCCTCTGCTTCCAGTGCCCCCCTCTTATCTCCTGATAAGACATAACATGCAGAGTCATTCTGCACATGCTCAGTTTAGTGTGTATTGCTAGAGAGGTTATTTTTTTTCTTGGAGAGTGCATGTGATCAGCACAGGACCAATCAGCACTGTCCAGACAGAGGTCTGGGATTCTGTATCATGACTCCTAGAGCAGAAAGAAAACTCCTCCTACAAGTTTTAACATGAGCTCTGCTGAACACTGATAGAAATCACAATACTGGGGGGCGTGTCCAAGATGGCGACCGGACGAGTCGCATGACCTGGAGCTCCGGCGGTATTCCTCTCCAACCTCGGGCATCCAGGTCGTATAGGAGGGCGGGGGCGAGCGGGTTGCTCACCCGTCCCTGCTGCAGTGCTGCTGGGCAGATTTGAGCGCTTCGGGCGCCGTCCTGAGGTGACGACCCGGTGCGGCCTGCTGTGGCCGGGTGCAGCCGCGGAATCCGCCTACGGATCAGCTGGTGGTGGTGAGACGGGAGTGGGAAGGGGGACGGCTGGTCACCCCCCCTTCCGCGCGTTCAGGGAGCGGCCAACTTGTCTCCCCTCTGGGTCTGGCGATCCGCGCCGGAGGAGCATCATCATCACCCTCCCTCCCCCCCATAAGTGACACAGGGGTGGTGAGGCCTAGTGCGGCCTAGTGAGCCCAGGTCCTTTACCACCAGAGCACGGGCTGGAGGTGATCCTAATCAAGGACAGCTCACTACCCAAGCACCTATACCTCCTCCCATAGACATCTGTCAGTATTCCAGGGCCCATCGGGGCATCCCCCACACAAACCCAGGGACCACCGGCACATGATAGAGGCCTTGCTATAGCCCACACAGCAGGGAGCTGTGTTGAGGTTAGGCCTACTGAAGATTCTTCCCCTGTAGATTCATATAAAGAGACGACAGTGATAATCACTATATCCACACAGCAATATTCAGTGTCTCCCCTGATTTGCCTATCCTCTCCAGCCAATAGAGGCTTTCAGTGCAATTTAGGGCTTGTTTTCATCTACCTACCCACATCTTCATTTTCCTGTTTTGGGGGTTCCAGCATGACCCCAAAGAAAATGGCAACTTAATACCCTGAGCCTTGACACACGTAGGTGGGGCTACGCATTCATGACAAGGAATTGCTGCTAAAATGGGGAAAGCAGACAGGAAAGCTAACACTCCTCACTCCAGATCCCCACGCCGTACAGGTGGTCCTGCTAATCAAGGCATCCCGGAATTATTCCGTTCTCTCACTCCGGATCAAACAGATTCTTCCACCCTTGCCTCCCCACTACATTCGCCTGCAAAAGAAATTCCCTCACAGTCAATGAGCTTGTCAACAGCTACTGCAACTGGACGCTCTGATCCTCCCCCTCTCACCATAGGGGATTTGAAAGCGATTGCATCAGATATTAAAGGGACCCTTTCTGCGGCGATAGCTGAGTTACATATCGACATGCAGGCAGTGGCTCACAGACTGGACGCAGTAGAAGTCACAGTTCATATGCAAGGTCTTGCTATTCATGATATGCGCAGGCAGGTTGACACGCACACCTTGCACTTAAGAGAGCTCGATCGTCACATTGAAGACCTGGACAATAGGGGAAGACGACATAACTTAAGAGTACGCGGTGTGCCTGAAGCAATAGAGCCTGGCCAATTAGCCCAAGCTATTTTATCTATCTTTAATGATCTTTTAGAAAGACCGCATGAATCTCCAATTGAGATCGAGCGCCTACACAGGGCTTTGCGTCCTAAAGGCAGAGATTCTGACCCACCGAGAGATATAGTTTGCTGTCTCGTCGACTTCCGCCTTAAAGAGGATATTTTACGCAGAGCTCGAGACAAACAACGCTTGCTATACCAAGACGTTGAAATCAAATTGTTTCAAGATCTCTCCCATCTCACCCTGCAACGCAGGAAAGACCTGCGCCCTCTTCTAGATCTACTTCGCTCTAAAGGTATTGCCTACCGTTGGAAGTTCCCGTTTGGCCTCTCTGCAACACATTTAGGGACATCTGCTCTCATGAGATTTCCGGAAGATCTTGCACCATTCTGTGAAACCTTGAATATCCCACTACCGGTCATACCTAATTGGTCCAATGACTCTCTTCGACAAGTGCAACTAGATGAAGGCCCCATGGAGCCACAGTCTAATGGCCTTTCTGCCGGAGAAAGACGACGCAAATCATCTCACCAAGCTTCAACTTCTCCGGTACGTAGAAGGCTCATTAGCGGCGACAGTCTACCATCTTCACCTGCGCACCGCAAGGCACGTCATGAATGACTTCTCCTTGTTCTCACTTCTCAATGCTTCTGAGTAAAAACTCCCCCGTACCCTGAAGCTGCTCTACTGGTGGATCGTATGCGTTTAGGGGAAAGAAAAAAGAGAAAGAAAGAATTGTTTTTTTTTTTTGTTTTTTTTTCTTTCTTTCTCTTTTCTGTTTATTTTATCCAAGGTTCCATTATACGCTTTATTTGACATCATTCATACTTCTGAAGCCTGGACTTAAGGGTATGTGTATCGCATCACATTGTCAAATTTTATATGTATACTGTCTATCAGTGGTAAATATTGGTTTTGTTGGCATATATTAGCTAAGGTATCCTCGTGTGTGATAAAGAAGACCGAGGTGGGGATAAGTTTACTGGAGGCCTTGATTGTGCCCCTATGGGTGTTGAAGATTATTTGCTTGGTCGGTAAGGGTCTAACACATTACGAACCCTGCCGGTTACAGAAGTGAAGTTAGGCTTGGGTTCCGGGGACATGGGCTAGGCCCCTTTTTTGGATTGTTGCCTTCCTCTCCGAATCCCAATGTAGGGGTAAATGGTGCACTTGGATGGGGAGTCTCCTGGATCCTAGGTTTTGTGTTTCTTAGGATCATGGTTTCGCAACGTTCCTTGTCATGATCTTGGAAACAGGTTCTGTGGGAGCATTGAGATATCCGGACTAGCCTTTACATTTATTTTACCTATCCTTAAGGTGGCAGGGGATATTGGCTTACGCAGATCAATCTCGTACTATGTTGTGTCTCTCGCTCCTGCTGTACCTTGAGAGATGATATAATGGGGTTGATTCCTAGGATTCAATGCCATTTTCTTGTACCATTATACATACCTTCCTCTGACCCTTATCTTATAGTTGGATCAAGGTAGACAAATTATTCGTTTGTTACTCGCACTATTCCTTCGCTCTTCCTAAATTGTTCTCTCCCTACATAGCATTTGGAATACCTTAATTGTCAATGTGGTTTCTGACAGGTTACATACCCTCTATCTAGCTATGACTATGATGGTATTTTAGATTTGAAATTTGGGATCGTTCTATTTGATATTCTCGTTTATAATTCACTATGTAGACGGGTCCAACTTGGCCCTACACAGTTACCTGCTTTGACTTGGAGCTCATGTTGGGTCACGGATCGTGGACTCTTCCCCTCTAATAACCTATCTATGTTTAGTAGGTGGCGGGGAGTGAGGCACTATACAAGTTTCCTCGGTTGGGACTAAGATTTACATTGTATCTGGGAAAAGGTTACTGACAATGTTTGGTCGGTGACCTACTTCCTAGAACAATCATAAGTGATATTATTGCTACTGCTATGCACTGTTTCATGTAAAGTAAATATCAGTATTTGAAATGAATATGGCCTATGATGACCTCTTTCGAGTGACTCAATTACTTAATAGGCACGGTTTAATGTACCTTTCAGGATAAGACAGATTACAGATTACTTTATGGTTAACTGATAACATAACTTATCTATACTTAAATTTATGGTTCGCGCAACTGAATTTTACATTTTCAGGATCTGGCCAAAGTTTTCTGCTGTACATCCATAACGTACAGGTCTTATCCTTTGACACGCACTCTCTTCCATACCTAACATTACACGTCTTTGTTTATGAGCCTTGATGTGGTCTAGGTGCTTACCCTATAATATTTTGCTTAATATGCTGTTACTTCTATTACTTCTAGTCTGCATACTCCCCCTGTTACACACCTCTCATCTCTCGATACAAATTAGCTACTTCCCACCTACGTATATGTGTCAAGGACATCTCATGTTGGATTATTTCCCCTCTGAACCTTTTTATTCAGGAGAGTTTGGCCTCTTTCAGATTGTACTTAACATTACCAATTCGGCCGTCTCTGGGTTTGACACTTCTCCGACTGTAATTTCAGACTCCCAGATAACGTCTTGCTAACAACTAAGTATTGGGAGCTGTATTATGAGAAAGAGTAGCTGGACTATTCTGCCTCTGGATTCTAGTCTTTACAGGAAGTTGAAAGAAGATAGCTCAATATATGCATATGGGTTTATATGACATACACCTGACACTTCTCTTCTTCTTTGCCACATTCCTTGAATCTTTTCCTTTATAATTTCTCTACTCCAATATTCTGAAACTTTATACTAGCCTTTTTCTAATCTTTCTACTAGTCTCTTTCCCCTCCTCATCACCTTCCCTGCCCTCCCCTAACCCACCCCCCTCTCTACCCCCCTCCCTCCCCCCCCCCTTTTTTTTTTTTTTTTCTCTCTCTCTCTCTCCCTGCTGCTGTGATACTCATCTGGTATACTTATAGCCCTTAAGCAACCCTTCTGGGTAGATGACATAATGACTACTAACCACATATCTAATCGGTCGACTCGTACACTCTCCGTGGCCTCTCTTAATGCAAGGGGCCTAAATATACCTGAAAAACGTTCGCAACTTCTCACTTATATGAAAAGCCTTCGTGCAGATGTGCTCTTTATCCAAGAAACTCATTTTCGGGCAGACCAAGTCCCTAGATTCTCAAATATTCAATATCCCACGGCATATCATTCAGCTAATGCGGAGGTGAAAGCCAAAGGGGTATCCATTTTACTCTCTAAAACGCTCCCGTTTGAACTTACTGAATCGCTCGAGGATCCTGAGGGGAGATTCCTTTTTCTCAAAGGCACCCTCTTTAATAAACCACTTACCTTAGTCAACATTTATAGTCCCAATACAGCACAGGTATGTTTTTTTCGTAAAATCGCCAAGTTACTTGCTACATTTCAATCGGGTATTTTGATTTTTGGTGGTGATTTTAATGTAGCTCTGAATCCATTGGAAGATACCTCTTCAGGGGTCTCATCCATTCCATTCAAAGCACTTAAACAAATAAAAATTTAACTGAAAGATCTTCTCCTACATGATACCTGGCGTACTCTTCACCCATCGGGCAAAGACTATACATTTTATTCTGCTCCTCACAACCGCTATTCTAGAATAGACTATTTCTTCCTCTCGCAAAACGATCTATATACCCTGAAGTCTGCCTCGATCGAACCAAAGATCCTTTCGGATCATCATCCAATTATGATAACCTTGCAATTTCCGGATACACCAGGTATATCCAAAATATGGAGATTAGACCCATTTCTCCTTACGGATGCATCAGTTGTCCCCCAGATCCGTGATGCCCTGAAGAACTATTTTCAGGAAAACACATCCATGGAAACGTCCCCTCTCATACGGTGGGAAGCACACAAATGTGTGATACGTGGTCTTCTAATGTCTATCTCAGCGGCACGAAAACGTCAGGCTCTAGCATCGTTCAACTCTTTATTGCATAAAGTTCGTACACTTGAGTGCTCTCATAAACGATCAATGGCCTTAAGATACGCTACTGAGCTAGAGCACGCACGTAAACAACTCCGCGAGTTAGTGGAAAAGAAAACGAAACGCAATTTTACTCTACAACAAAAACTTTTCTATGAACATGGCAATAAGAGTGGCAAATTTCTTGCCCGGGCTTTACAATCTAAAAAAGCTGCTCGGCACGTATATCTGCTCCATTCTAAATTTGGTCACTCACTGAAATCGTCGTCGGATATTGCGAAGGAATTTGAGGAGTATTATTTTAACCTTTATAACTTACCCCTACCATCCAAACCAACAGGTGATACTAGGCCACGTAAGACCATTATACAGCAATTCCTTAAACAATATCTTCCTAAATCGATCTCCAGATCACAAGTGAAGGATTTAGAGGGAGCTCTGACGTCGCTTGAACTACAACAAGCTATTACGCAATTGAAACCGGGTAAAAGTCCAGGACCTGACGGTTTTACCAATTCTTATTACAAGTCTTTTCTTGACGTTTTGGCGCTTCCATTTCTACAGGCCTTCAACTCACTAGACACGCCAGGGCAGTCTATGCGCCATCTTTCTGAGGCTCACATCACGGTTATACCCAAAGAGAATAAGGACCATACATCACCAGCGAATTATCGTCCGATCTCTCTATTGAATGTTGATCTAAAGATTTTTGCCAAGATTCTGGCTAACCGTTTACAACAGGTAATAGATTCCATCATATCACCGGACCAGGTGGGCTTTGTTCCAGGGAGAGAGGCCAGAGATAACACAATAAGGGCCATAAATATACATCATTGGTTAACCCAAAATCAACAGTCTGGATTCTTTCTCTCGTTAGACGCCGAAAAGGCATTTGACAGACTAGCATGGGATTACCTAGAGGCAGTTCTGATTGGCATTGGACTGCCTTTGCGCTTTTTGACATTTATTCTGTCTTTATATAATGCCCCCACAGCACGAGTGCGAGTGAATGGATGCCTTTCGGATTCCTTTTCAATCAGCAATGGGACTAGACAGGGATGCCCACTATCACCCCTCTTATTCATTCTTACACTGGAACCTTTCTTGAACTGCATAAAAGATAATGATAACATTAAGGGGATTTTGATCAATGGCAAAATGCATAAAGTGGCAGCCTTTGCTGATGACGTACTACTTTTCCTGAATGACCCACATATCACGATACCTAATTTGTTACAAGATTTCAAATTGTTTCAGTATTTGGCTAATTTTAAAATCAACTTTTCTAAATCCCAAGCGCTTAATATATCATTGACTCCAGATGTGATTAGACAGGCGACATTAAATTTTCCCTTTACCTGGCAACGTGAAGCTATCACTTACTTAGGTATCCAACTACCATCCCATCTTACAGAACTGTATACAAAAAATTTTCTACCCCTCTTACGTAACATCTCCAAAGACCTCCAGACATGGAACAAACCTTGGTTCTCGTGGTTTGGTAGAGCAGCAATTCTTAAGATGAACGTGCTCCCCAGAATATTATATTTACTACAGACAATACCAATTCAATTGCCAAATTCGTTCTTTCAATCGTATAAAACGCTCTGCTCATCCTTTCTGTGGTATAATAAACGTCCAAGAATTAGCTATGCCCAACTCACTATGCCCAAGAAGAATGGAGGTATTGGATTACCAGATATTAACCGTTATTACAGGTCTTGCCACCTAGCTAGGTTAGTAGACTGGACCACGAATCACATTCCTAAGGTCTGGGTTGGTTTGGAGGCTGATTTCTCTCAGACACCTCTTTCTACCTCCCCATGGCTGAAAACTTCCCACGTCCCTTCTGAGTTTCGGAATCACCCACTTATAGGTCCCACATTACGCTGTAGCTCACAATTATTCCAGAAAAAAGAACTTTCTTCCTCTCCGAGCCCTCTCACTCCGATCAAAATGAATCCAGACTTTGTTCCAGGGATGTCTCCAACATTTCTCGCTGGGTATAACCGTGAGGATAACCTAACAGTACGTCAACTCTTCAAAGATTCTAAGCTCTTATCTAGAGAAGACATTACTTGGGCGTGGCCCTCCCTCACTCTAACGCCTTGGATGTATAGACAAATACACCACTTTTTGCGTAACTCCCCACATTTACAGGATTTTTCAAGACCGCTTACTGCATTTGAGAAGCTCTGCTTTACAGACTCCCCTCAGAGGCATGTAATATCTAAGATATATTCTTTTTTGGAAAGTTCCAATGCCTCTCATTTGCAGAGGGCTTGTATAGCCTGGCAACGTGATCTACAAATCCCACTCTCTCCAGAGGACTGGGACCAGATTTATGACCACATACATAAAGGTTCCATGTGTGTTTCTACACAAGAAGGCAACTACAAAGTATTTTCCAGGTGGTACAGAGTTCCATCTGTGCTTCATAAATTTGATCCTAACGTTCCTAACTTATGCTGGAGAGGTTGCCAGGCAACAGGTACTCTTTTGCATATATGGTGGGATTGCCCGCAACTGCAGCCCTTCTGGATAAATGTTTTGGACATAATCGCACAAGTTACTACATACGCCCTAGACTTTACCCCAGCACAATGTCTACTCCATCATTCCTCTCTTCCTGTGAAGACCTATCGTAAGTCGCTTGCATTACACATGATAAATGCGGCAAAACAGTGTATTCCTGTTCATTGGCGATCAGACCATATTCCCACCGTGCGAGAGTGGATCCTTAGGATCAATAAGATCGCGGAAATGGAGGAGCTGATCTCAGTGGCTAAAGAACACCCCGAGCGATTCAGGAAGACATGGGCATGTTGGACTCACTTCCTATCTACTGAGACTTATCATGGCTTAATGAAGGAATGAGCGAGAAGATTTGGAAACCTGGAAAGCCTCTAGAACTTTCACCTCAGGAATAATTCCTTTACTGGACTTTACCGGACTTTAAAGAGATTATAACCTTAATTTAAGACAGCATCTGTTATAACCAGGCCGATACTATGTGGTGTGATTGGCTTAGTTATACTTATTTGATTCTAATCCTCAACTCCCCCCCCCCCCCCCTTTTTTTTTTTTTTTTTTTTTTTTTTTTCTTCTTTCCCCCTATTTATTTGTCTTCCTTGTCCCACTCCACCTCACTCTGATATTACTTCCCATACTCCTTTTCCATTTCCACTCGAGTCTCTTTCTTTTCTTTTCTTTCTCCCTTTAGCAACCCTTTTTCTCATATTCTAAATAGCAATATTTTTTACAAGGATCAGAACACTCCTAGATGTACAAGTGTGATAATACTTTAGAAAACTAACCCACGATTTTTGGATACGGATATAGCAGACATCTGTGCCTTGAGATAATACGTTTGTCTTGCACCGCATAGTCTTGATGCTTGAGCTCTCTCTACATAGAGACTAATGTATACCATATTTATCGAAAATTACAGACGGTAAATAGTTTTACTATGGTTATACTTTTTGCATATGCTTTACTGTGGGAATTGGATGCATGTTGATCTAAAATCTATTCTAATGTCCTATTCCCATCTGCGATACGGGAGAACATATATGAAGATGTGCACGGACTGCGATCCGTATCTGTCTATGATCTGTTTTGTCTTTCTTACTTCAATAAAACTTTTTTTGAAAAAAAAAAAAAAAAAAAAAAGAAATCACAATACTACTCTAACTGCTGATGAAAAAAGGTATTTAGCAGTTTATACTAAAATAATTGCATTTCCATTTTCTGTGTACTGTGGGAGACCAGATATAGTGAATGCAGGTTCCAGGGAGACCAGATATAGTGAATGCAGGTTCCAGGGTTTAGTAACCATTTAAATGCAGTGTGTTCCACCTTCACTCACTACATTAGGATGAATTGGGCCTATTGGAAACAGTGGATTTTGGCTTGTTGTTGAATTAGACCTGCATTGAACAATACAATATTCATGGTGTGAATGTGCCCTAAGAATACTCTTCCTAAAACAACTTATATTGCCCATTTGCTCCTTACATTAGTGTAAATTTTGAATGGTCTTCCAGTGCATCCGAAAAAAAAAAAAACAGACATCCAGCATTTTTTTCAGATGAAGATTGTGGACGGCTGCAATGCATTTGCAAGCTTCTTTCCTTAGTGCCATAAAGGAGACGTCAAAAGTTCCAAATGGATGGTACCACAACATGTTAAAATATGTAACCGCCTGTTACTGCAAGGTACCACAATGCAAAAGTGTGATTGGCCCCTTAAATGGAAGTGCTCTTGCTCATGGGAGAATCAAGTACTGACTTCCTAGCAGGGGTGGACTGACAACTCATAAGCCCCCGGGCAATAGGGGATCATGGGGCCCCATTGTCTTTGCCCACACTCAAACTACTCCCATAAAAAGCCTATGAAAGGTATCAGGGGCATCTCATGGGGCCCCTTGCTGAGCACGGCCCTCAGGCAGTGCCCGAGTGTCCGAATGGTTAGTCCGCCCCTGCTTCCTAGCTGATGTCAGAATTTGCACAACAGCATATCCTGGATTTTGGGTCTCCTGGGACTCTCTTGAAAAAAACCTCAAAAAACTGCAGCTATATATACCAGCACCTTTGACTACTTGTATTACATTTCCCATACATAGAGGTGAAACTCCAAAAATTAGAATATCGTGCAAAAGTTCATTTATTTCAGTAATGCAACTTAAAAGGTGAAACTAATATATGAGATAGACTCATTACATGCAAAGCAAGATAGTTCAAGCCGTGATTTGTCATCATTGTGATGATTATGGCTTACAGCTCATGAAAACCCCAAATCCACAATCTCAGAAAATTAGAATATTGTGAAAAGGTGAAATATTCTCGGCTCAAAGTGTCCCACTCCAATCAGCTTATTAAGCCATAACACCTGAAAAGGGTTCCTGAGCCTTTAAATGGTCTCAGTCTGGTTCAGTAGGAATCACAATCATGGGAAAGACTGCTGACCTGACAGTTGTACAGAAAACCATCATTGACACCCTCCATAAGGAGGGAAAGCCTCAAAAGGTAATTGCAAAAGAAGTTGGATGTTCCCAGAGTGCTGTATCAAAGCACATTAATAGAAAGTTATGTGGAAGGGAAAAGTGTGGAAGAAAAAGGTGCACAAGCAGCAGGGATGACCACAGCCTGGAGAGGATTGTCAGGAAAAGGCCATTCAAAAGTGTTGGGGACTTTCACAAGGAGTGGACTGAGGCTGGAGTCAGTGCATCAAGAGCCACCACACACAGACGGATCCTGGACATGGGCTTCAAATGTCGTATTCCTCTTGTCAAGCCACTCCTGAACAACAAACGTCAGAAGCGTCTTACCTGGGCTAAAGAAAAACAGACCTGGTCAGTGGTCCAAAGTCCTCTTTTTTTCTGATGAGAGCAACGTTTGCATCTCATTTGGAAAACAAGGACCCAGAGTATGGAGGAAGAATGGAGAGGCACACACTGCAAGATGCTTGAAGTCCAGTGTGAAGTTTCCACAGTCTGTGTTGATTTGGGGAGCCATGTCATCTGCTGGTGTTGGTCCACTGTGTTTCATTAAGTCCAGGGTCAACGCAGCCGTCTACCAGGAGATTCTGGAGCACTTCATGCTTCCTTCCGCAGATGAGCTTTATGGGGATGCTGACTTCATTTTCCAGCAGGACTTGGCACCTGCCCACACTGCCAAAAGCACCAAAACCTGGTTCAATGACCATGGGATTACTGTGCTTGATTGGCCAGCAAACTCGCCTGACCTGAACCCCATAGAGAGTCTATGGGGCATTGCCAAGAGTAAGATGAGAGACATGAGACCGAACAATGCAGAAGAGCTGAAGGCCGCTATTGAAGCATCCTGGTCTTCCATAACACCTCAGCAGTGTCACAGGCTGATAGCCTCCATGCCATGCCGCATTGAGGCAGTAATTTCTGCAAAAGGGGCCCAAACCAAGTACTGAGTACATATGCGTGCTTATACTTTTCAGAGGTCCGATATTGTTCTATGTACAATCCTTGTTTTATTGATTGCATGTAATATTCTCATTTTCTGAGATTATGGATTTGGGGTTTTCATGAGCTGTAAGCCATAATCATCACAATTATGGCAAATCAAGGCTTGAACTATCTTGCTTTGCATGTAATGTGTCTCATATATTAGTTTCACCTTTTAAGTTGCATTACTGAAATAAATGAACTTTTGCACAATATTCTAATTTTTCGAGTTTCACCTGCACTAGTATATCTAAAAGATGACATGTATACTTTAATGCAGTGCAGTGCGTTACAATGACATAATGCAGTCAAATATTACAATGTCTCCAACATATATGCTACATGAAACTTCATCCTAAAAATAATGAGTTGCTTTTTCATGTTGAAAAAATCTGCGATAAACACAGAAAGCTGTGTGGTTGAAAAATGCCTCTTGACACTTCAAAAAAGGTACAGTAGCTACTTTGCATTTATCATGCATAGAGCAGCTCATTGAGTCGAATGGGCTACCCTATGTACATGACTTGGCAACATGCAGAAACATGTATATGCCCTATGTCTGGCGTTGTGGGTCATAGTGTGAATGAGGCCTAAAAAAATACTTGTCCAGCTTGGCATATAACTAAACAAGTATCATAAAATAATGTTAAATATTTCCTTTGTCACATACAGCTTGTCCAAAAGGCAAAGCTGACCTGGAGAGTCAGCTGGATGACATAGACCTGAGAACACCATGGCTCAATGGTCAGATTACTATCCCTTCTGTGGGAAATGTATTTTATAAATTCTCAAGGTGAGTATGATGCTGACCACACATGCTAAGATAGGTGGTAACAGTAATCATTAAAAAAAAATCCCAATACGTGTAAATTTATTGGTTTACGTGAAAGTTATAGCATCTACAAATGGCGGTATACTGGAATTTTCTTTTTTTACACTAGTAATGGCGGTGATCACCGACTTATAGCAGGACTTCGGGACTGCGGCGGGCATTCTGACACTGGGGGGGAACTGACTATCTATCACTGACATCCCCAGTGACACCAATACAGTGATCAATGCTAATAAAAAGCACTGACTGACACTGTCCTAATGACACTGGGCAGGAAGGGGTTAACATCTGGGGCGATCAAAGGGTTAACTGTGTGCTGTATGTGTTTTACTGCGTGCTGTGTGTGTGCTTTACTATGTAATCACACTTATTTATATACCTCTGCTATGCAGAGCAATACAAAGCAGTGTGCTTGAGCTGACGGGAGAGTACTGTATTGTTTACATACAGGTCTCTACCCCATCAGTGTTCCTCGGGGATCACTGGGTGCTGACGGGGAATCACCGGCCAGGACCTGGTGATCGACAGCTGAAGCCGCCAATGGCGACACGGGTAGGGCGCTCCCCCTACTTGGAAATACAATCTCACGTATATATATATATATATGTGATTTTGCGCAGCCCTGCCACTCTGTAGCAGTAGTTCTGCTATAGGCAGGGTCGGATCTAGCTTATTTGATCTGTGGGTGCAGTAAAAAAAAGTAAGGGGGCATAATGATAACACTGACTAACAGTTTGTCACATGAGGTGCTACCCAGAAGTAACATCTGACAGGTAGTGCAGAAGCAATGCCATTACGTATTAGGCTGTTATTGGATTACCCCCATACCCTCTTATATCAGGTGTCCCTATCAGTGTCCCTCTACATCAGGAGTCCTCAAGGGAGTCCCCCTTTACATCAGGACCACTCATCAGAGTGCCCCCTTACATCAATTGTCCCTATCAGAGTACCCCCTTACATCAATTGTCCCTATCAGAGTACCCCCTTACATCAATTGTCCCTATCAGTGTGCCCCCTTACATCAATTGTCAACATCAGAATGCCCCCTTGCATCAATTTCCCCCCTCAGAGTGTCCCTTACATCATCTGTTGACATCATAGTGTCCCCTTACATCGACTGTCCCTATCAGAGATTCCTCTTACACCAAATGTACTCTTCTGAGTGCCCCCTTACATCAATTGTCTCAATTAGACTGGATGCACTTTAAGAGACCTGGGGGGGGCACAAATAAAATCTGGAGGGGCACAGCCCACCCCAGCACCCCCTTAGATCCGGGCCTGGCTATAGGACGGTCAGGAAGCAGTTAAAGTGCATGTAAACGCAAAGGCAGGGGAGTTTTCTGCAAGAAGTGGGCCTGTGTGCAAGACCATAAGCTGAGCCCATCTGGCCAAGACAATGAAAGTGCGGTGCATGCAGCACTGCAAACAAATGAAATAAAATAATTAAATAACTTGTGAGCCACTACCTAAATTAAACAAGGTTCGTCAGCACCAAACACATACTCAAGCAATGTGTATAAAACATAAACCAATTTAAATGATAGTGCCGCGCTCCTAAATTACTAATAAAACATTTTATAAAATTATTTCATATCTCTCAAGAGAAATATATAAAACAATACAAATATAAATAATCTCTATATGTGTAATTAATAGTGATAAACGTCCAATGTGATAATGTGATAAACAACCGATAAAAAAGTGATTAAAAAAAGTCTCTAGTGATGAAAGTGACAAATCCAAAGCGAGAAATCGCAATTCCCCGTGACTTCTTATTGTATTCTCAATATGCGCTCACCTCATTTAAAGCCTACTGAAAGGCTCAACCAGCTTTTGTTCCCCAAATGGAACTATAAATCATATATTGCTCCATAGCAGTAGTGGTTAGTATCTCTTTGAATCGAATCCCCCTGATGAAGCTGCATGACCTGCAGCGTAACGCGTAGGGGAGGAGCTACGACGTCACCCGGCTCCCGAGGACGGCAAGTATACACAGTGAACGGCGGACACGCTGGCTGTTATTTATCGTGGATGTTATACTTAAAACGCTTGATATTTTATATTACATGTGAGTGCATATGGGCACATATTAAAGGTTTGTTATATTTGAAGGATAAGGCACTATGTCTATGTCTCTGTACTGATGAATATCCTAGATTGAGCGAGAGATCCCTGCAGTGATAGTGTTAGGAGAGGAGAGCCACGTTGGAACAGCAATTGGGAGATACTCACCACTACTGCTATGGAGCAATATATGATTTATAGTTCCATTTGGGGAACAAAAGCTAGTTGAGCCTTTCAGTAGGCTTTAAATGAGGTGAGCGCATATTGAGAATACAATAAGAGTCACCGGGAATTGTGATTTCTCACTTTGGGTTTGTCACTTTCATCACTAGAGACTTTTTTTTTGATCACTTTTTTATCGGTTGTTTATCACATTATCACAATGGACGTTTATCACTATTAATTACACGTATAGGGATTATTTATATTTGTATTGTTTTATATATTTCTCTTGAGAGATATGAAATAATTTTTTATAAAATGTTTTATTAGTATTTTAGGAGCGCGTCACTATCATTTAAACCACCTCCCGCCCGCCATATAGTCCAATGACGGGCGCAAGGTGGTTCTCTCGTTCTGAAAAGACGTCATATGACATCCTCCCATTCTCACCACGCATGCGCGGCTGAGGGAGTGTGCAGCGTGGCGATCGGCGGGCGCTGTGTCCCTCGGACACGTGGATCACCAATCACGGAAAGAGTCAAAGATGTCGGCTTGGTCATGTGATCAGCTGTGTCCAATCACAGCTGACCACATGTAAACAGGGAAATCTCGGTTATGGGCATTTCTCTCCTCTCGAGCTGTTATGCTGACAGCTCGAGAAGAGAGGAGAGCCAGTAATCGGCTTTCCATGGAGGGGACATGTACACTGATCATCAGGGCACTGATGATCAGTGTGCCCTGATAATCTGTGTAGCCCCAGCAGTGCCATCTGTCAAAGTCCATCAGTGCCAGCTGTCATTGTCAATCAGTGCCACGTACCAGTGCCTAGCAGTGCCACATCAATGCCACATATCAGTGCATACCAGTGCACATCAATGCCACATATCAGTGCCCATCTGAGCTGCCTTTCAGTGTCATCCATCAGTGCCAGTCAGTGCCACCTATCAATGCTAATCAGTGCCACCTATCAGTGCCAGTCAGTGCCGCCTATCAGTGCCAGTCAGTGCCGCCTATCGGTGCCATATATCAGTGCCATATATCATTGCCATGTATCAGTGCTGCCTTTCAGTGCCCATCAGTGATGCCTGTCAATGCCCATCAGTGCCACCTACCAGTGCCTCCTCATCAGTGCCCATCAGTGCCACCTATCAGTGCCCATCACTGCAGCCTCATTAGGGCACTTCAGTGAAGGAGAAAATCACTTATTTACAAAACTTATAACAAAAACTAAGAAAAAAATTAAAAACCCAGAGGTGATTAAATACCACCAAAAGAAAGCTCTATCTGTCACCAAAAAATTATGAAAATATCATATGGGTACAGTGTTGCATGACTGCGCAATTGTCATTCAAAATGCGACAGCGCTGAAAACTGGAAATTGGCCTGGGCAGGAAGGGGGTGTAAGTGCCCTGTAGGCTAGCGGTTAAACTGCAAACAAATGATTGTGGTTTTCATTGCACTGAATATTGGGTGTGGCTTAAAGGGTTCAGTAGTAAGTAAGACAGAGTTCAGTTATCAGGCATAAGTGATGCAAAGTAAGGGGTCAATAGTAAGTGATGGAAAAGACAGGAGTCAGTATTAAGTGACAGAGTTCAGGGGTCAGTAGTAAGTGACACAGAGGTTTGGAGAAAGTGACGTAATCATATCTCTCTGAAATCAATTGCAACAAATGGGCAACATAATCAATAAACGATCGCCTGGCTGCCTCCTGCTCCATGCTCCATGCTGGGAGCAGACACAAAGAACACGTGGGTGCAGGAGGCAGCCAGGCGGTTCTACCCACAGCACTCACCAGACGCGCAATGTAATTGCGCTCGTAAACATAAATCCAGATGTCATCAGGGTATCATCAGGGTAAGCCAGGTACTGGGGTAACTTCCCTCTGAAGGGTGGAATGCTACATCAAATGGATCCTGGGGCTTTTACTGGTGATCCAAATCAGCCAGAGCTCCCCTTAAGGGATGAGTGGCTGCTGCTCTTAGGATGTGCAGGAGGCTCCTTCTCTGGATACTGGGATGCACAATTTTTATCACCAATTTTGTTTTATTTAGCCTCATACACCAGATTCCAGTAACAAGAATCAGTGGATTCTTTCACCTGGAATGACAGGTACATGGGAATAGCAGAGGCCACTCAGTCAGTATAAAGTAATGACAGGCTTATGGTGGCCATCACTGTTTGCATGTAGCCACACACCAAGCAGTTACCTGCAGTTAGGGATCGGTGTCCAAGCCTGATCGCAGTCAGATGTGACCATGCTCGGACACCTGTCCCTAACCACAGGTTTTCGTATTCCTTATACAATTGCAGAAGGTTGACTAGTACTGCACATGTTCCTACCTGATGTATCACTAAGATGTTTTATGTTTCATTTTTTCTGTCTTACTATAGAGCTAGAGTAGAACAAGCCATGTTGTCAGATATGGATGTGACACCCACAGAAGATGGCCTAATACTGTCAGTGTCACAAGGATCTATGAGCATGAATGCACAGTATATTATTATCATTGGCACAGGGTAAGGTACTTGTTTACTGTATATGAAATTCCTGCTGTTGTAATCTACACTTTTCTTGGTTCAATGCAAAAAGATACAGAAATAGGCCAGGACCTACAGAACACCAAGACCAAACTAGAATCCTCCTTGGCATAAGCTATGTACTGCACACTGTATTACAGTTAACAAAAATCACAAAAAGAACATTGGGGAACTGGAGAAAGTACAGAGAAGGGAAACCAAACTGATAAGAGGCATGGAGGAGATCAGCTGTGAGTAAAGATTAGAGGAACTGAATTTATTCTCTCTTGAGAAGAGGAGATTAAGGGGGGATATGATCTCCATGTATAATACATAAGGGGGATATGATCACCATGTATAATACATAAGGGGGGATATGATCACCATGTATAATACATAAGGGGGGATATGATCTCCATGTATAATACATAAGGGGGGATATGATCTCCATGTATAATACATAAGGGGGATATGATCAACATGTATAAATACATAATGGGGGATATGATCAACATGTATAATACATAAGGGGGGATATGATCAACATGTATAATACATAAGGGGGGATATGATCAACATGTATAATACATAAGGGGGGATATGATCAACATGTATAATACATAAGGGGGGATATGATCACCATGTATAATACATAAGGGGGATATGATCACCATGTATAATACATAAGGGGGATATGATCTCCATGTATAATACATAAGGGGGGATATGATCAACATGTATAATACATAAGGGGGGATATGATCTCCATGTATAATACATAAGGGGGATATGATCTCCATGTATAATACACAAGGGGGATATGATCTCCATGTATAATACATAAGGGGGGGTATGATCTCCATGTATAATACATAAGTGGGATATGATCTCCATGTATAATACATAAGGGGGGATATGATCAACATGTATAATACATAAGGGGGGATATGATCTCCATGTATAATACATAAGGGGGGATATGATCTCCATGTATAATACATGAGGGGGGATATGATCTCCATGTATAATACATAAGGGGGATATGTTCACCATGTATATTACATAAGGGGGGATATGATCAACATGTATAATACATAAGGGGGGATATGATCACCATGTATAATACATAAGGGGGGATATGATCACCATGTATAATACATAAGGGGGGATATGATCACCATGTATAATACATAAGGGGGGATATGATCACCATGTATAATACATAAGGGGGGAATATGATCTCCATGTATAATACATAAGGGGGATATGATCTCCATGTATAATACATAAGGGGGATACGATCACCATGTATAATACATAAGGGAGGATACGATCACCATGTATAATACATAAGGGGGGATATGATCTCCATGTATAATACATAAGGGGGGATATGATCTCCATGTATAATACATAAGGGGGGATATGATCTCCATGTATAATACATAAGGGGGGATATGATCTCCATGTATAATACATAAGGGGGATATGATCTCCATGTATAATACATAAGGGGGGGATATGATCAACATGTATAATACATAAGGGGGGATATGATCAACATGTATAATACATAAGGGGGGATATGATCAACATATATAAATACATCAGTGGTTCATATAGTGAACTTGGTGTAGAGCTATTCACCCTGAGGTCATCACAGAGGACAAGGGGGCACTCTTTACGTCTGGAAAAAAAGTGATTTAATCTCCAAATATGGGAAGGTTTCTTCATAGTAAGAGCTGTGAAAATGTGGAATATATTCCCTCAAGAGTTGGTTTTGGTCAGCTCAGTGGATTGCTTTGAAAAAGGCCTGGATTCTTTCTTGGATACACAGAATATAACTGGATATTAACATGTAAAAGTAAAGTTGATCCAGGGAGTATATGATTGCCTCTCAGGGGATCAGGAAGGATTTTTTTTCCCCTGCAGGAGCAAATTGGTTCATGCTTTGCTGTGTTTTTTTTCCTTCCTCTGGATCCACTGTGGGTATAGGATTTTAACTTTTTTTTTTTTATGGTTGAGCTAGATGGACCAGGGGCGGACTGACCATTTGGAAACTCGGGCACTGCCCAAGGGCCCGGGGTCAGTAGGGGGCCCCATGAGATGCTCCTGGTACCTTTTTCATAGGCTTTTTTGAGTTTGGGCAAGGTCACAGGGGCCCCATGATCCCCTATTGCCCGGGGGCCCCATGAGTTGTCAGTCCGCCCGAGATGGACTTTTGTCTTTTTTCAGCTAGAGTAACTATGTGACAGTCATAGCAGGCAATTGGTGTGCTGGAAAGTTGGAGACTCTTGAAGTGAAACCCCAGCCAAATTTGTTTTTATTCTTTGAATAAGTGTAGAAGGGTTAAAACCTCTGTCAAGCTATGTGTCTGTCTACCCATTCACAAAAAAAGTGCAGTGTAAAAATGACAAGAGATAGTCTTTGACAAGTCCTTTAGTCCTCCGATTCCTTCTGTTTTGAACTGTACTGTTCTTGTACTGTTCCCTTTTATATTGTAAAGTGCTGCACAAACTATTGGTGCTATATAAATCCTGTATAGTAATAATAGAACTGTACTCATTCGAATGCAAGTACTGTAGGTGCACATATTATACAGGATCTTCTGTTATCTCTGCCTAGAAGAGCCTGCATTCCATACAGAAAATATGCGTATGAATGAAGCCTTTAAGTGATATATATTTTTTTCTGTTTTAGCACACCCATATTTGGAAACTATAATTTGAACGTCATGGGAATCCAAATATCAGCAAGCTTGGATATAACAACCGATACAGATGGCAGACCAATATTTATAAATTCTCAATGCAGAAGCCAAATCACGACCACCAATGTCGATTTCTACGGAAAATATCAGTAAGATAACTTTGTACGATCTTCTTTAGATTTACTGACAGCTATGCAGTATAAGGTTCTACCTGTATCATCCATTCAATTTCCAGGCCAGTCAGGTGAGCCCTTGCACTGCATACCTGTTAGTAAATGTGTAGGTGGGGCCTAACCAAGGTACCTGAGAATTGGAAGAAGTCAACAGAAATGGATACTTAACCCCTTAACACCTGCGCCTCCTGACCCATTAGGAGGTTTCTGATGGTGAGAGGCAGGATTTATAATCATGTGACAGCCGTGACTAGCTGTCACATGATCAGAAAGCTCCCGTTTGAAAGTAGTAGCCTACTGAGGAAGCCTGTTGATTGGGCACAACACATAAGGAATGGAGTGGAGTCAGTCTGCGGCCATATTGATGTCGGCAATGGAGGTGGTAAGACAGAGAGCCGCCTGTATTTGATATGCCCTGTACATAGCACTGTGTGTGCACAGCCTTGTGAGCAGGGGTGGACTTACCATTTGGAAACTCGGGCACAGCCCGAGGACCCATAATCAGTAGGGGGCCCCATGAGATGCCCCTGGTACCTTTTTCATAGGCTTTTTTGAGTTTGGGCAAGGACACAGGGGCCCCATGATCCCCTATTGCCCAGGGGCCCCATGAGTTGTCAGTCCGCCCCTGCTTGTGAGTGTCATTTTAAATATTGACTAAATGTTTTAACTGTACAGAGGCCACTATCAGTTCCTATTCTTCTTTCATGAATGAAATAATGCTTCTTATGTGAGTGGAGGAGCCGTGGAACAGTGGGAGCCATCTGTGGTGGAGTGAATCTGAAGCCATCCTGTTTGTAGCTTGTGAAACGGGCACAAGCACATGTGACCCTTGACTAGCCATCAGGGTCTAGTCTGGAGGTGAGTATATATTGTTCATGGGAGGTGTATGCATGAGTAGCACTGGTGATCAGTTATTGAAGATATTAGTGCACAGAGATATTGGGACAGGTGGATAATTTGGTGGAAGATCTTACTACATTGGACTTTATGTTTTGGACATTATTATTATATAGTGAAGGTTTGAGGGTTGTGTGGCATCTTTTGCTGCATAATTTATTGAGGGGTGGAGTGAAACCACTTTATGGTGCATGCAGCAACCTTATGTTTAATTATTGATTCATTAGCAATCTTATGTTTATATTCTGGATGATTTTTGTGGTCTAAGGGGTAATCACGTAGTGGCTGCTCTGACTGATAATTAGGTTTGGTTTATATTTTTCAATAGTGACATAACATGAACCTACAGATATCAGAAAGCCTGAAGAGCACTTCCTTTGGAAGAGGTATAAAATTACTGAGTCACTTTGTGATCCCAAACCATTGTCACCTACTCCCACACTGCCTGGATGACCTAGACATTGCTATTTCAGGCACTTCTGTGCCAAGAGGGCCACCCAAATCTCAAAAGATTTTGGCATCCAATAAGGTATGCCAGTCTCCCCAAGATATCTACCTGGAGTTCATAATGGGGATAAATTAGTCCTCTGTGGTAGCCTGACAAGGTGTTTCCCCTTATAATGAACTATAGAAACCTAATGAGTGTCCGGCTTCGGCTGGACACAAGGAACGGTGGTCCACCAGGCCTTTTGGCCAGGAGGACCAATTGGGAACCTTGTCCCCGTCAGGAGCTTTGTCCCCCGGGGGATCAGGGTAAGCGGTCCAAGCCCCTTTAGCGGTAGGACACAAGCACACCCCTAAGTGCACTTTTTCGTGTGGTGTTTTGCACTTGCACTTTTTTTGTGATTCACTTACGGGTTTTTTCATTGTAGTTTGCACGTTTGCGGACTTAAAAAAAAAAAAGAAAACCTAATAAATGGCTAACACAGGCAGATACTGTTTATAGTACAAGTTGGGCAGACTGTCTGGCCATGGGGATTTATGAGGGGGTAGATGTACCTGTTTAGGGATGCTAAATCAGCCGCCGATAGCTTAGGGAGCTCAGGGGAAAAGTATCAAATTTATCCTGCTGAAAGAGGGGGTTGACTATCCAGAGGCAGACCATTGTATCCTTTACTATAGTAATCCCCAAAAGCTTTGTCTATCATATTTGGGCAATATGTTGCCATGCCATTAGATTGATAGACATAATCAGGCATGGACTGGGCTTTCAATCTATTGGCTAGCATCCTATGAGGTTTGTTTGCATACTCATAGAATTTTTGTTTTGTCCAAAGAAGAGATTTTTCAACGTTTTCATGTCCAGATCTTTAAGGTTATACTATAAGTAGAGGTGACATGTTATAGATGGTTTCGCAGCAAGAGCTAAGTCTAAGACAACAGTAGCATGGTCCAGGGGCAGACTGACCATTTGGAAACTCGGGCACTGCCCGGGGGCCCAGGGTCAGTAGGGGGCCCCATGAGATGCCCCTGGTACCTTTTTCATAGGCTTTTTTGAGTTTGGGCAAGGACACAGGGGCCCAATGATCCCCTATTGCCCGGGGGCCCCATGAGTTGTCAGTCCGCCCCTAGCCTGGTCTGACCACGTTCTTGGATTAATGTTAGAGCCAACCATGCAGTACAGTAAAGGTGCAGACACCAAAAAGTAATCTAACCTGAAAAACGTATTATGTGATGATGAAAGGAAGGTTAATTGTTTTCTACAGGGGGTGTTTGACCCTCCAGGAATCAGACTATGTTCCCTCATCTATTTTCAAAAAAGAGATGGAGGTTTTAAAAAACTGGGATGATTGAGTTCCCCATACAAGGGCCTTCCTATGTCTACGGGGTGACATAATCATATTTAAGTGTTATCCCACTATAGGCAGGGCTTTTTTTTCAGCGGGAACGCGAAGGAATGCAGTTCCAGCACCTCCAGCACTGAATGTATGTATGTATTGGCAAGGAGTGTGGGGTGTGCTGGAGGGTCTATTGATGCTGGCTGATGGGGGATCTATTGTCACTGGTGGGGATCTCTTTTTGTGTAAAGGTCTATTGTTGCTGGTGGTGGAATATTGCTGCTGGGGGGTCTTATGTTGCTGATAGGGATCTACTGTTGATGGAGAGGTTGCTGGTTGCTGGGAAATCTGCCGCTGCTGGGGTGGATCTTTTGTTTCTGGGGTGACATTTTGTTGTGGGTGGTATATTGTTGCTGTGGGGGTGTCTGTTGTTGCTGGGGTGGGGCCTATTGTTGCTGCAAGGGATCTATTGTTGCTGGAGTGGGATCTATTGTTGGGGGATCTATTGTTGCTGGTGTGGGCTTCATTGTTGATGGGGGGGGGTTATTGTTGTGTGAGGGATCTATTGTTCTGGGGGTGTTGTCTATTGTTGCTGGGGTATCTATTGTTGCTCACTGAAGGGGATATATTTTACTACTTTTCTTTTTAAAATTAACACATTCCATACAAATTATTTAGCATCCCAAAATTATACTTGGTTCTGTTTTCTCTAAAAGGGGCAGTACTGGAAGGTGGGTAGGGGGTCGAAACAAGGGACAGTAGGCAGAGGAGGGTAGGGGGTGGAAACAAGGGGGGACTAAAAAAAGGGAAGTTCCTGCACCTATTGTCTGAGAAAAAAGCCCTGGATATAGGAATTCAATTTGTCCAGAATTAGGTACATATACATTCAATAAAGTGAGGGGGGTATCCACAAGTCTGCAATCCAAAGAGCTGAATCTCTCCTGAGGATCTAAATTGGGTGAGATACCCTTTAAAGGCAGGCATTTTTAATCAAAATAGCAATTTGTATACCTGAAGGGTATACAAAAGAAAATGTATTTCCTGTACAAATATCACATCAGCACAATAGACTTTAAATTCCTTCAAAGCCAACCACCTGAATGTTATCTGACCCCTGGTGTGAGAAGGCAATAAATGAAAGGATGAAAATTCAAAACCAACAAACATTAAACCAGAAAAAAATGACCATAGAAACAGTTGTGGTTTGTAAATACCATAGAGCCTGAGAGGTCAAAAAATCTGAGGGGGATACAGTGCCTTGAAAAAGTATTCATACCCCTTGAAATTTTCCAATTTTTGTCATGTTACACCCAAAAACATAAATGTATTTTATTGGGATTTTATGTGATGGACCAACACAAAATGGTACATAATTGTGAAGTGGAAGGAAAATGATAAATGGTTTTCAAATTTTTTCACAAATAAATATCTGAAAAGTGTGGTGTGCTTTTGTATTCACTCTCCCTTAGTCAATACTTTTTAGAACCATCTTTCACTGCAGTTATAGAGGCAAGTCTTTTTGGGGATGTCTCTACCAATTTTGCACGTCTAGAGAGTGAAATGTTTTCCCATTCTTGTTTGCAAAATAGCTCAAACTCTGTCAGATTGGATGGAGAGTGTCTGTGAACAGCAATTTTCAAGTCTTGTCAATTGGTGCTCTGATCTAAACCATTGCATTGTAGCTCTGGCTGTATGTTTAGGGTCGTTGTCCTGCTGGAAGGTGAACCTCTGCCCCAGTCTCAAGTCTTTTGCAAACTCTTAACAGGTTTTCTTCAAAGATTGCCCTGTATTTGGCTCCATCCATCTTCCCATCAACTCTAACCAGCTTCCCTGTTCCTGCTGAAGAAAAGAATACCCACAACATTATGCTGCCACCACCATGTTTCACGGTGGGGATGGTGTGTTCAGGGTGATGTGCAGTGTTAGTTTTCCGCCACACATAGCACTTTGCTTTTAGGCCAAAAAATTCAATTTTGGTCTCATCTGTGTCCCTCACATGGCTTCTCGCAAACTGGAAACAGGACTTCTTAGGACTTTGTTTCAACCATGGCTTTCTTTTTGCCACTCTTCCATAAAGGCCAGATTTGTAGAGTGCACTACTAATAGTTGCCCTGTGGATCTCTGAGTTACCATGAGTCTCTTGGCTGCTTCTCTGATTAATGCTCTCCTTGTCTGGCCTGTCAGTTTAGGTGGACAGCCATGTCTTGGTAGGTTTGCAGTTATGCCATATTCAGTGCTCCATGAGATGTTCAATGCTTGGGATATTTTTATAACCTAACGCTGCTTTAAACTTCTCCCCAACTTTATCCCTGACCTGTCTGGTGTGTTTCTTGGCCTTCATGATGCTGTTTGTTCCAGCTGTATTTATACTGAGATTACACACAGGTGGACTCTATTTACTAATTATGTGATTTCTGAAGGCAATTGGTTCCACTACATTTTAGTTAGGGATATCAGAGTAAAGGGGGCTGAATACAAATGCATGCCACACTTTTCAGATATTTATTTCTAAAAAATTTTGAAAACCATTTATCATTTTCCATCCACTTCACAATTATGTGCCACTTTGTGTTGGTCCATCACATAAAATCCCAACAAAATGCATTTACGTTTGTGGTTGTAACGTGTCCAAAATGTGGAGAAATTTCAAGGGATATGAATACTTTTTCAAGTCACTATATATGCAATGACCACATGGCAGATGCTAGCATCTGCTATAACATAAAACACAGAAAAAGGAGCTGATTAACAAATTAAATGACACAAAAATAGTCCTCATCTGAACAACAAGGTATCTCCAAAGGGATCCTCTCCTGCCAGTTAAGTAAAGAACATAAGAAATTTCTGGTTAATGTAATTAATAATAAACAGTATAACAATATGGTGTTAATCTCAAAGTACATGTTTAGACTGTTCATCAGAAAGGATGTATAAATATGCAAAACGTAGATGTGCATCATGCTTGAGTATTGTTTCTTAAACAGGTCCCCTTAGGCTTCCAGATAAGGTGCTGTGCTGTCAATATAGGGCGCAAGTTTGCACCAATTCAAAAGCAGGCTTGATAAAAGTGTCCCAAAACTCCAAGAAGCATCCAGAGTTACTCCCAAAGTTGTCCCTGCTCTTTACATACCTCTCACTACACTAATTCTACTCCCTACAATGCATGATGCACCAGAATAACCCAGCAGGGTCCAATGGCTGCCAATATTTCAGGAAAGCTCTGTATCCCCCCAGTTTGACCACTGGGAGTCCAATGCAGAGGACACATAGTCCTCTGCAAAGTTCCCTTAGTGCCAGAGGAAAACAGCAATTAGGTGATTGCTGTGTTTACTTCTTACCATTAATGAGGTAGTTCAACTTGTTGGGATGGGGGCATCTGTCATGCAGCACCTTTCCTACATGCTTCCTGGGGTAACCACCAAGTGTGTAAAGGGAATGGGGCCTGCTGTGCTGTCATATTCTGTGCAACATGATGAGGATAACGTCCTGACTGAGTTGCAGTGCAAAGATTCATTCTATCTGGCCACCGCTATAACCACCTTCAGAAAGGCAACTTATGCAGATGCCAACTTCTGTTATGGTCCACAGCACAGAGCTGAGGGGAGTGCTCCAAACTAGTCAAAAAACAACAAACGAAAATTCCCAGCCAGCCTGAAACAAACTGAAATAACCATGTCTAACAGTTCACATTAAAACAAGGGGGTTACTTTTGCAAATATATGTGTAGGCTGCAGAGGCCACGTCATGGCACCTCAGTGTATGGCAGTCTTAACTCTATACATTTTGAGAGTCTTCAAAGTTGGAGCACATATATAATATTGGATAGACTGAGGACAGATATGCCTGGAGCGAGCCCAAACTATCCAGCACAAATGCTACATTAAAACTGAGACTTGTGTTTTATAAATCAGACACAGTGCCAGGACAAGGTCATCCAGCTCCCAGGGCAAAGATTGCAAACTGAGCAAGCTTAGGGGATATTACACCCAGCAATCACTCGCTTAACAAAATCACTCCCACTGTCACTACTCCTGTCAGCCTTCTACAGTAACAGAAAATGACTTTTTGGTGTCTTTCTAATTATTACTCCTGGGATCTATTTTGCTTTTATTATAAAAAAGCAGATTTAAAATGGGGACAAATTACAATTTGTATATTTATAAATAGTCGTTACTGATCACCAGACTAATTTCTTACTCATATCAATATATGGTACAATGTTCAGAATCAAGAATCAAGTGGAGGAAACAAAGGGTGTCAGTAGGTACTCAGGATGGTCTACATGGAATATTCATACAATGTTGATCCTCTAGAGCAGCCTTTCTCAACCTTTTTTTTTACCAGATAGATTTTTATTGAGGTGTTGGCAGGGTTTACAAACAAAAAACATATTTTTTTCTTACCCCAATTTCAATCTTTTTATCCCAGAGGAACCCTGGAAATAATTTCCAAGTCTTGGGGTACCCCTAATAACCCCAATTCACCAGGGGTCAGTGGGAACAATTTCCACAGAATGTCACTTTTACAGATAGCTAAAAAGGTAATTGCCATCCTGATGCTAACTATGCGATATATGCAGGTACCATCAATTGAGAGATTAGTCAGTCAAAGGAACTATGGTTGAGAATGGTTGCTCTGGATTGTAACTTGCAGGGGAATGATCTAGCCTAATCTCTTCCTGCAAATCTATTCTATGTTTGGTTCTCCCATATTATTTACAATTTATGAAAGGCAATAAAAAGTGACTTTGTTCTAATTTGCTCTTTTTGTTTTATGTTTTATAATTATAGATGGCTGAAAAATATTTTCAGGACACGAGCTGATAAATCTCTCAGGAAATCCATAGAGGACGAGGTACTTTTAAACTATTTCTCAAAAATCTGCAATAAGTTAAAAACACATGGGAGGACAAGTTACTGCAATGATAATAATCTTTAAATACATAAGAGTGCAGCGCTTAAATAAAAAGTGACAAATAATCATAAGAAAACAGTGAAAAGTGTGTAAAAAAATAGTCCATCCAAAAATGAAAGAAAAGTCCCTGAGTCTGTGATGAAACAAAAGAAATCCAAGGACAGTTGTTGTGTCACCAACCGCTACTACAGAAGGCTTACCAGAAAGGCATGATCCCTTGTTTAGAGTGGTCAATCACGCTTTGTTAAAAAATCCAGAAAAACGGACACTTGAATCCTCCTCCAGATCACCAAAAGAGCAGATAAGGGTCTTCCAAACAATGGACCTTAATTAGAGTAGCTAAACTACTCAGGATAAGGCTTGGACTCACAGTGGAAAACATGCAAAGAAAGAACGCCCCACATAGTGTAAAACCACAATCACAACAATTATTTAAAGTATGGTTGTGCTCACATGTAAGCAAGCATCATTAGGCATTGATTGGTAAAAAAAAATCCAAATTTTCAAAAGGTCTGGTTAAGCATGTCAAGGTGTTGTCAGGCATATTGTAACTGGGCTTTTTTGTGGCATTGGTGCAGTAAAAGCTTCGGGCACCTCGGCCAAACAGCTCATTTTTGTTCAAGTGTAACCGTATTGTACTCCTTAAAAACAAACACACCATCTTTTTCCAGAGCAGCCTGTATTTCTTTTGAGGTTGCCTGTGGGTTTTTCTTTGAATCCCGGACAATTCTTCTGTCAGTTATGGCTGCAATCTTTCTTGGTTTACCTGACCTTGGCTTGGTATCAAGAGATCCCCAAACTTTCCACTTCTTAACAGGTGATTTAACAGTACTGATTGGCATATTCAAGGCTTTGGACATCTTTTTATATCCTTTTCCATCTTTATAAAGTTCCATTACTTTGTTACGCATGACTTTTGACAGTTCTTTTCTGATTCCATGGCTCAGTATCTAACCTAGTCAGTGCTTCCACGTAAGAGCTACCAAACTCAATGACTATTTATACACTGATACTAATTGCAATTTAAAAAGCCACAGATGTGGGACATTAACCTCTAATTGGCATTTTAACCTGTGTGTCACCGTGTGTGTCTGTACCAAGGCCAAACATTCCAGGGTATGTAAACTTTTCATCATGGCCATTTGGGTGATTTCTGTTATCATTAGGATTTAAAAAGGAGCCAAAGAACTATTTGATAATAAATGGCTTCATATGATTATCATCCTTCAATAAAAGAGCATTATTTGGCATGATCAGTCATATTTTCAATATCAATGCCAAAATTTCACAATTTCTGCTAGGCTATGTAAACTTTTGAGCACAACTGTATGTTTAGCAGCTCTTATGTAGACAGGCATTCTGCAGTTTGCTTGGGTAATGGGGACTTGTAGCCTTTCACTTATCCAGATTTCATACTGTGCTGATTACTGCTGTATTGTACCGTAGAGTTTTGGGTATGGGTGGGGAACCAGACTTTAGACATTCTGGTGGGGGTGGAGGGGGCAGGGATTACTGCCGATATGTACTGTATAATTTGAGTTGTGTTCAATAAAGCGATGCATTCATTCACCCTACACGAAGTTCCGACAGTGGTTTGGGATATCTGGGAAGGATTGTCTTTGATCTTTAATACCCACCTTGGCAGAGCGCTGGAAGACTTGCCGGAAAAGAGGACCATTAGCTGAGACTGTGCCATGGATGCTGCATCGCTTCGCCAGAGGAAGCCCAGGCAGACTGGTTCCGCCACATAGTAGTAATTCCAAACATAACATCATACGTGATACACCCGTGTACCAACTATGCATAACAAAAACCGTGTAAATTTGAAACACTTCGTGAATAGTATCCACCGTTATCCACACTAATTACTCTTACCCTCACAGGGTGAAAATGTCCATATGACTCCCTATCAATATATATTAAACTCTTGACTGAAGTGGAACCATGCACCATCCACCTCCAGTGTGCAAACAAATTCACATGCTCTTCCCTTCTCCTGTAGGCATGCACCTTACCCTGCATACATCGATATGTGCTTTCAATACTTCACTCTGCTCCTCTCCTCAATGATTCTTCATATACTCTCGATTACCATATTAAATCAAACATACAAGCCCATAGTGCAACAGTAGTGTAAAATGACCTATTTATGAACAGCAAGTGAAGTTCTTGTGGGGCACTTACAGTTGTGTTCAAAATAATAGCAGTGTGTTGAAAAAAGTGAATAAAGCTCAAAATCCTTCTAATAGCTTTTATTTCCATACACACAAATGCATTGGGAACACTACATATGCTATTCCAAATCAAAACATGAAGAAAAATATATCAAATTTGTGTTGTTCCTCTAAAAAAATTGAAGAAAAGTGAATATTAGACTTAAAAAAAATAGCAGTTTTTGTATTCTTCTTTACAAACTCAAACATTCACTATATAAACTGAAAAATGTTTGAAGATTTTGCTTTCCTTTGAATCACTTAATGAATATTTAGTTGTATAAGCACTGTTTCTGAGAACTACTGTACATCTGTGTTGCATGGAGTCAGCCAACTTCTGGCACCTGTGAACAGGTATTCCAGCCCAGGATGATTGGACTACATTCCACAGTTCTTCTCTATTTCTTGGTTTTGCCTCAGAAACTGCAGTTTTGATGTCACCCCACAAGTTTTCTATTGGATTAAGATCGGGGATTGGGCTGGCCACTCCATAACGTCAATCTTGTTGGTCTGGAACCAAGATGTTGCACGTTTACTGTGTGTTTGGGGTCGTTGTCTTGTTGGAACACCCATTTCAAGGGCATTTCCTCTTCAGCATAAGGCAGCATGACCTCTTCAAGTATTCTGATGTATTCAAACTGATCCATATCCCCATATCATGATGCTTGCACCATCATGCTTCACTGTCTTCACAGTGTACTGTGGCTTGAATTCAGTGTTTGGGGGTCATCTGACAAACTGTCTCCGGCCACTAGACCCAAAAAGAACAATCGTACTTTCATCAGTCCACAAAATGTTACGCCATTTCTCTTTAGGCCAGTCAATGTGCTCTTTGGCAAATTGTAACCTCTTCAGCACATGTCTTTTTTTCAACAGTGGGACTTTGCGGGGGCTTCTTGCAGATAGCTTGGCTTCACATAGGCGTCTTCTAATTGTAACAGTACTCACAGGGAACTTTACACCTTCTTTGATCTTCCTGGAGCGGATTGTTGGCTGAGTCCTTGCCATTTTGGCTATTCCTCTATCCATTTGAATGGTAGTTTTTCGCTTTTTTCCACATCTTTCAGGTTTTGGTTGCCATTTTAAAGCATTTGCGATCATTTTAGCTGAGTAGCCTATCATTTTCTGCACTTCTTTATATGTTTTCCCCTCTCCAATCAACTTTTTAATCAAGGTACGCTGTTCTTCTGGACAATGTCTGGAATGACCCATTTTCCTCAGAATTTCAGAGAGACATGCACTGAAACCAGCATGTACAACATTTGCTGCCTTCTTTCCTTTAATAAGGGCAATAATTGCCACCTGTTTTTCAAGGAATGAATGACATCACTAATAGAACTCCACACTGCTATTATTTTGAACATGCCCCTTTCAATTAGTGATTCAATTACACAGAATCAGCAGCATGCATGTCATGACTGTTGGGTCTGTTGGATTTCTATTACTCTACTACACCTGCTAGTAAATTATTTGCCATGTAGAAATATCATTTCTACCAAAAACAGTGATTGATCAGGTTAGTGATGTCCGACTGCTATTATTTTGAACACAACTGTATGTGTGGCTATCTGAGGGGACAGTCCTCTGCCCTGGTTCTTCAGCTGGCTATCATTAGGGCCCAATCTTTACAGTGGTGCATGTGAGGACAGTCCATTAAAGTCTGAATGCAGTAATAAAGGCTGCTAGTTAGATGTCCAGTCCATATGTGCTCAGTCTCTGCTAGCAACAACAGGTCAATGGTAACAATGCCCTCTCACCAGTCCCAGTAGTACAGCTTCTTTGGGTTCACTGTCCGGAACACTTGAGGGACCAAGGAATGCAGATCAAAGCCCCACTGTGCTCTCATGGACTGCTACAGCATACTAACGCTAATGTTTTTGTTGTACAGCAAATGTTTGAGTGAAGGTGAACTGTTTAAAAGTCTTAAAATCTCCTTCTTCCTCCATTTAGATCTGCAGTAAGGTTTATGAATCTGCTCCATTACTGGAGGAATGTATCCGTCCTTTATCAGGTATGATACTTTATTTTGCTTTAGCATAAAGACGTTATTGGTACGTTGGCTATCTGATTAGTATTCTTGACTTGCAGTGCTGGATCCTGCATTAATTTCCCACCAAAGGTACCATCTGCTTCTGTGTTTCCACTAGACGTGTGCTGTTCATTTTGTTCCAAATCAAAATTTTTCCAAATTTTTTGTTATTCGGAAATTCACAAATTACAATAGTAACAAATTTAATCTAATCTGAAATAATGAAACAAAATTCATCCAAAATTTGTATCAAATTCAAATCGAATTCAAATTTGAATTTGAAAACAAAAATAGAATAACATAGAATAGAAAAAAAGGAATGAAATATAAAATAATAGAATAGAATATAAAATAATAGAATAGAATAAAATAGAATAGAAAATAAAGTAATAAAAAAGAAAAAAATTCAAAAGAATAGACTAGAATAAAAACTGAATTTAACTGTCTTCCAAAATTCATATTTCTAACAGAATAAATTCAAATTTGAATAGAATATAAAATAATAGAATAGAAAAAAGAATATAAAAGAATAGAATAGAAAATATAAAGCAAAATAATAGAATAAAATAGAAAAAAATAACCATCTTCCAAAATTCAAATTTCAAAGAATAAATTTAGTTTCAAATAGAATAAATTTGAATAGAAAAAAATAGAATGGAATAAAAAAGAATAGAATGGAATAGAAAATAATAGAAATGACAATAGAATAGAACAAAATAGAAAATATAACTGTTTTCTGAAATTCAAAATTTGAATAGAATAAATTCGAATTCAAATTCCAATTTGATACTTTTCCATTCAGATTTGAAAATGAATAAATTAAATGAAACTAAACAAACTCCAAAAATGAATTAAACAAATTTAACTAAGCACATTGATTTAAATAATGAATCAAAATCAAACATTTTTTTTTCGTTCTGCGCATGCCTAGTTTCCACTGGGTTCATGTGGTTTTCTGTTGGGTATACATCTTTTTTTTTTTCCAAAACCAGAAAAGCTGCTGAAAAGTACTGTGGCAGTAATTTATCAAGGCTGTATAGAAGTATGCGCAATCTGCATGGCATTATGGTAGCAATCATTAGCTGTGTAAACCCTCCCAATAAAAATTCATATACTGTATACCAATTCATAAAATCGAAATCTTCCCCTCAGTGCCGATTCACACATATGCAGTGCGGATTGTAGCTCAGGTTTTACAGCTAATTAATATAGTAGTTGTTCAGAGGTTCAGGTCAGGTTTAGATCAGATTCAGTACAGGTTTAGATCAGGTTCAGGTCAGGATTTTATCCTGTTTACAGCTGATGACATGTGCGATTTAGAAACGACCCCCATAGAAGTCAATGCCTGTAATCTGTACCTGAACTGGACCGCACTGCTCAGAATTTGGACAGGACTCTTTTTCAATCCTCACTGAATCCACAATGCCAGTGCATCGGATGTAATGTGAACACCATAGGAAGCAATGTCGCTGTATTTCACGTCATGTGGATTGGATGCAGTTCAAACCGCATCCAATCCGCATAAATGTGAAACGGCACTCAGCTCCCGTATTATAGTAACCTCGCACAATGTGTCAATATATGAGGACTGTGAAACCAATATCTCCCACATGTACAAAGCTGAATGCTAACACACAAAACAATCCAAACCAAAATATAAACAATGTTGCAAAAAAAAAAAATACAAACTAACTACTACAATATTTATAAATATTCTTTCTAATGATTTTTATATCTTCTTAAGTCTTTTGATAATGATGTGGAGGGGACTTTATGTTTGTTTGTGAACACATGATACATTAGTGTGATAGTCAGTGGCCAGTGATATTTGTGGTCATTGGAAAGAATTTCCGTCTTACAGATAACTAAAAAGATCAATGGTGTCAGTGGGAACTTATCTGAGAACACCTAGCAAGGTCTTGAGGAACCCTAGTTGGTAAACCCTGCTCTAGAGCTTAGTAAATAGGGCAAAGCTTCACTTTGCAAAGAATACAAAATCACATGCAAGGAGAATAAAAAAACAGCATTTTGCTTGCACATGATTGGAAGCCAACAGAGCTTCCCCTCATCTACATGCAAAGTGAACAATCTATTTGCCTTTAGCAAATCAACCCCAATGTCTTACACAGTAATTGTATAGTATATATTTTTGTTTATTTCCTATATTTTCCACAAAAGTGGAGGTACACTTTAAATGTACACTCACCAGCCACTTTACTAGGTACAGCTTGCTAGTGCCAAGAAAATATCCCCCACACCATTACACCACCACCACCAGCCTGAACCGTTGATACAAGGCAGGATGGATCCATGCTTTACACCAAATTCTGACCCTACCATCTGAATGACACAGCAACCAGTCTGCCCATTCTCCTCTGACCTCTGACATCAACAAGGCATTTTTCGTCCACACAACTGCCGCTCACTGGATATTTTTTATTTTTCGGACCATTCTCTGCAAACCCTAGAGATGGTTGTGCATGAAAATCCTAGTAGATCAGCAGTTTTTGAAATACTCAGACCAGCCCATCTGGCACCAGCAACCATGCCGCATTTAAAGTCACTTAAATCCCCTTTCTTCCCCATTCTGCTACTAAGTTTGAACTTCAGCAAGTCGTCTTCACCACATCTAGATGCCTATATGCATTGTGTTGCTGCCATGTGATTGGCTGATTAGCAGTTTGTGTTACCAAGCAATTGAACAGATGTAACTGATAAAGTGGCCGGTGAGTGTATTTGTTGATATTGCATATAACAAAGTATATAATTCTATGTTTGTTTGACACTTTAATTTCCAAGTCACAATACCATATACATTCATTCCAGCTAACAAAAATTTTTTTCTTGTAAAGAACATAGGAACTAACTATAATTTCTATTTCCAGGGGAAAGCCAACAACCACTATGAAAGAACAACGTCTCCATATGTTGTCAAGCTCTGGATGCAAATTATATGTTTAATGCTTTGGGTGCTGTTTACCAGCCTGCTGATAGGCTTGTCTTTAAAGAGGAACTTCCACATGTTCACCAAAAACTATAACTCACTGCTCCAATTACTTCCTTGCATGATATAAAAAAACATACTTCCTAGTCCATGGAGACCAGCATTGTCTTCTAATCTGTAGTAAAAATACTGCAAATATTCATGATTGTGTAAATAGTGGAGTGGGGGGGAGGTTTAGTAAAAGGTGCACTTTAGGGGGACAAATCAAATAGTTTATTTGGATCTTTTAAAATTCAGTTCCAGAAATAATACAGTAGATTCTGGCATTTTAGATTTGACATACTTAGTAGATTCTGTAGATTCACTAGGATTCTGGCAATTGGGACTTTGATACCTGGCATCTTTTTTGAATAAGAAGGATTGTCTTTCCACACAGAGGATACCAGCAAAATAAAAGTGGATATGAAGGGGATGAAGTTTAGGTAATAACTGATAAGGAATTAGGGGTACAAGTTAATATTAGGGTTACAGGGAAGGTCAGCGTGAGGGCTACTGTTAAGATAACATGATGGATTAGTGTTAGGATTGCAAAGACGGTCACAGTAGACTTACAGGGAGGGTTAGTTTTGGGGTAACATGGAGGGTTAATTTGAGTGTTACAGGGAAGATTTGTATTACAGGGATTTTTTTTTAAAGAATAACATTTTAATAAAGTTGGGACACGTAAGCAATAGAAGACAAACAGCTTTGGCATCCATGTCAAAATAAAAGGTAGTTACAATTTTCCATTAGTAATGTAAAAGATGTATGAACATTAGGGGAGATGAACTGAAACATAGAAAAAAATCCTACAGGTGTCAGGCTCAAGCAATCACTTGGTTGGCATCAGTACGTAATTCAAGATAGATATAGGGAAGAGAAGCCATGCCGATACCTTCTCAGGCTCTAGATAGACAGTGGAAGATGTGTATCTCCAAAGTGACAATGTGCCAAAAGCGGCCTAGTGTTAGTCTTCGATGAAGACCATTTTTCAAAAACCATTTGAGAGGAAAGGAAAGATGAGGGGAAGAGAGGGAGGACTGGAAAGGAGAGAGAGGAAAAGGGGAGGAAAGATGTGTCCGACAAGAGGGTTAACCTAGTTAGGCCATTAAAAGGGGTCAGAGTGCCTCATTATCTGAGGAAAGTTAAGACTTAAGGTGAACAACAGGTCCTTGAATTTGGTGAAGTTTTCATTGGCATCAGCAAGTAGCTCCTTCATCCTCATAATGAAATTTAGCTCAGTCACCCATTCCCGGAGTGTAGGTACTATTTCCAGTGCCTGGCGATCAAAGCATGGCCTGTCAAGATTAGAAACACTCCCTTCTTGATATTTTTTATGGACCGTGGGATCATAGACAGGAGGGCTACCATGTTCTACCTTCATGAGATGATTTAACTGGAAAATAGCCCTCCAAGATCCTAGGACAAGACCATCACACATGGAGATGCATACCACCTGGCTCTCTGCATCTCCAACATTGGTCTGGTGTTGACGGGTTAATCTTGTGTTACATGACCAGACTGTTGTACCACCCAGTCAGTATTTTAAAGTTCCTTTCTTGTTTCTGAGAGTCCATGGTTAGTTTAAAGGGAATAAAAAAACGTCATCCCAGGCTTCTACAGGAAGGACATGTCCCAGTTCTGGCTCCCAGTCTAAGACATAAAATGCATGAATAGGGAAGGCACTCTAGTAAGAAAGCATATAGTTTGGATGCGGTGTATGTCAGATAAACAGAAATCCTCAAATGGGGTCAGGTCCCTATAAAGTCCTACAGCTTTGTGCTTGTCATAAAAGTGTTGGAGTTGAAAGTAGCATAGCCGCTGTCCCTGGCATAAGGGGGATGGGCCATGATTTCCCACAAGAGTTTCAACCCAGTAGAGCCAATTGCTTGTTGGATAGGGGAAGGGTTTGATACCTGCCATTACAGTCCATCCCAGGTGGAAACTCTGGGTTTCCCATGATTGGGGTCATGGGGACCAGGTAAGAGGAAACAACCTTTTTCCTAATTGCATTGCCCCAAACATAGAGAAGCAAGGATAGCAAGGGTGGGTTAAGGCAGACATTGTAGTGATGGTTAGTGTCAGGGTTACAAGGAGATTTTATGACAGCCTATATATTTCAATGGGCTGCCAAATCACATGAATGCTCAAGAAACTACAGCAGGTGTGACTTTTATAAGTGCCCCACAGCAAAACACATGGTACTCTGGTCCGACTTGGTGGCTGGAACATGTTTGGGGTACTATTAACAATTAATGACATCCACATGCATCTAACAAGGGAACTCATTTCCCGCACCAAAATTGGTGTGAAGTGGCTATAACGGTTGCAGCTACAGGGTATGTTAGTGTTAAAAGGTGGGTTAATGTTAGGACACAAAAGGATGGTTAGGGAGAAGTATTAGGATTACAGAGAGAATTAGTGTCAGCCTCCTAATGTGGCAATTTTCATACAGACTGGAAGAGGATCTAATGTCTAAGGGAGTGTATATTTATCTCCATCAGTTTTGTCATCCTGGAACATTTCTCACTTTACCATTGTTGTGACAGCAAAAAGACTATTCTCAAGGCCTAGTAATTGGCCATTGGGGGATACATTTAAAAAGCAGCATTATGGCCAAACAAAAAAAAGAGCACAATTATAAAGCTCAGTGGTGTGTTTCATAAATGTGTATTGCTCTTAGCTGGCTTTGGAGTTCAAAGCACAACAGAAATAAATGGAAGTCAGGGGAAAAAAGTCACATGACTAACTTTCCTCCAGTCCAGGAGTTCTCTATGGTGCTCTAAGCAGAGAGAACTCCTTTGGGCACTGCAGACTCCACAAATTACATTTTATGAATGAGCTGTAAAATGTTGGCTGCAGTGTGCACAATTTTCTCCCTCCTCTTTCCCATTTCTCTTTTTTTCTTCCTCTGTGTATTTTCTTTCAGTACATAATCCCCTTCAAGAAATGATTAAGGACCCTTTATTAGTAGTATCATGTTAAAAATAGGCAAAAATATGCAAAATATGCATCTTAAAAATATGCATGGTATAGCTCTTGATTTTCATTTTTGTTGTTTTTAATCATTGTCTGTTAAAGCTTATTGGGTGATTGGGTCTTAAAGGTGATTGGGTGGTGGCAATCTTGCAAGTGCAAGTATACACAGTACTGCTTGAATCGTATACCCCAAGAGCTTGTCCTGAAATTTTCCTGTTAATAAAAATAAAATTATCATTGACAGTACTGTGTTGCTTTTTGGGAACATATAGAAATGGGGGATTTTTTAGGATTCTCTCAGCAGAAGGCTGTTTATTTTTCTGTTAAGCTGCACATTGGAAATGAATGACTGCATGCAGTTTTGCAGCCAAAAAATCTACATTTAAAGGGGGTGTATATACTTTATATATATATATATATACACACATATATAAAATCAATTACTTAATAGAGAATATTTATTTATTTTTTAAATATCTTTAAAATCACTAAAGGTAAAATGTTTATTTTTGAAAAAATAACAAACATATCATACTTACCTGCTTCCCTGTACAATGTGGTAGAAAAAAAAAACCTTCTGCCTTTACAACCACATTAAGCACTTTTGGCAGACTGCATTTGGAACAGGAGGAGCCACGGTCAGCATTTACCCACTCTCAGTTCTGACATTCTTCTCCTACAATTTTAATTGGTTACATTTTGAACAAGAGACAAACCAGTCAGTTTTTAATAAAAACATCAACATTAGATTGTATTCAGGGGCGGACTGACCAGTAGGGGGCCCCATGAGATGCCCCTGGTACCTTTTTTCATAGGCTTTTTTGTTTGGGCAAGGACACAGGGGCCCCATGATCCCCTATTGCCCGGGGGCCCATGAGTTGTCAGTCCGCCCCTGATTGTATTATATAACCAAAAACTATCAGCAAAATATTTGTCAGACTCCATGCACACAGTGTGCGCAGCATTTTAGTGAAGAGAAACAAAGTAGTTTTTAATGAGGAAATCTCTATTAGGCTACTTTTACACTGACCCACCCCAAAAACACAGCAAAAACACATAGGCATTTTTATCACGGTTTTGCTGCACTTTCTGAGAGTTTTTAAAGGACATGTGACTTAAAAACTTCACCAAAACACTTTTCAGGCATTTTCTATTGATTTCAATGGGAAGAGGGTTTTTTGGGGCGTTTTTTTTAACTCACCAAACATGCAAGAGTTTTTACACCCCATCACAAGCGCAACGCCTCAGTGTGAAAACACATAACTATACATTCACATACACAGGGAAGCATTTTTCTTGAGCTTTTCAGGTGCTTTTTTTTAACGCAGAAACGCTTCAAAAACTCCTCATTGTGAAAGTAGTCTTAGAGCATGCACACACTAGGATTCCCAACTGGGCCTCATTCACAGCTTTGCATTCGGGAACCCCCTGTAAAGGTGCAGAAGCTTCTTTAGAGCGTTTGTCACAAGTGAATGGGCTGCCCTATGCATGTCTTGTAACAGAAAAAAAAAATGCTGTCGGGAATGCATATTTCCACTTTGCCTAGTGTGAATGGGGCCTTAGGTCTCCTTCACACTAGGAGATCAGAGGGGGGTGGGGTAGTACAATCCCAAAGTTGAGCATTACTTTTGCTGCCCCCATCTGCTACTTCCTTTTAGCTGCAGAGGAAGCGGCTGAGGGTGTACATATCCTGCTGCCAAGATGCTTTGTGGCTGCAGCAGAAATTATGCCCCCTGTCATTTCCGGTAGGCATAACTCATTCAATTTAATGGGGCAACTCTGCAATTGCCCCACAACTGCATGCAATGCATGCAGTTGTGATGTGTTAGTGCGGGCTTCAAGAGGTTAAAGCAGGCAATACGAAGGCGATACAATGCCTGCTTTCCGCTTGTCCGAATGCTCTCTGAAGAGCGATTCCAATGTGGATCACTCTTCAGAGGGCATTGCTAATCTGAACAAGTCCCTAGACTGCATTATATAAGACAGGTAATAACCACAAATATTGTATGTAGCACCCTTCTAGTTTAGCTAGGGGGAGCTAGATCCTAATGGTTAGACAGGAGCTGAATAGCAGCTCAGGTGTAAAAGCCTGAGGGGTCAGATTGTGGTCAGGGCTGAGAGGCTGTGCAGGCCAGCCTCTCTGGATATTCCCTCTGCTCTGGGGCTTTTGGAGGAAGGCCTTGGATGCAGACGGTGGATCTGAGAAGTGGCTGGCTACACTTTTGAGGGGTCCTAGCCAATCCCCAACAAGAGGTTGGCAAGGGGATGGACACCCTTAATAAGTGTTGGAGCCTGCTCAGTGGCAGGAGTGTGAAGAAGAGGTGGAAGAGTGAGAGAGGAAGATGAGTGAGTGAGGCTGTGAAGAAGCCAGGAGGCCAGGACTGCTAGGAGGCCTAGTGGGATGGGGTCTGCCTGCAAACCTGGAGTTGGAGAGGTGGAAATCTTGGAACTCACTGGCCCCCTGAGAGAGGACCGACCACCTGTATGGCAGGGAAGGAGCAGCCCAGCTGATAGGCCTGGTAGCAGCAGTCCACCCACAAGTGGTACAGGAGAGGATCTGAGTGAGTACACGTACACACCCTGGGTGGATAGGAGAAGGAGCACTCTGGTGGAAAATCAGCTTAGTCCCCTACTAGTGACTGCTCACCTATTTAAAGGGACAGGAGCCAGATCCCCTGCTCTGGAAAATCTCCAGATTGCTAGGTGAAGAGAATTTCATCTAGGGTTTGGGGTGATGTGGTTTGGGGTCCTTGACCACACTCAAAGCACACCCCAAAAAGCCTATAAAAGGTACCAGGGGCATTTCATGGGGCCCCCTACTGACTCTAGGCCCTCGGGCAGTGCCCGAGTGATCGAATGGTCAGTCCGCCCCTGCCTGCAGCAAACACACATTTCACTGCTGAGGAGCAGCTGCAGAAACATTGGGTGTGGCACCTTAACAATACCAGAGCAGGAGGATACAATGAAAACTTTGAGGTGCAACACAGCAAATACCCTGCAGAAAATATTGCCCATATTTGACAACCGAGGAGTGCTGTATAAACGTTAGTTGTGGCGCTTGTGACAGTGATGAAACACCAGACTAGAGCTTAGAAGCAGCACAAGATAGTAATGCTGGTAGACCTGCAATGGTGGCAGGAGATGATTATGGAGTCAGGCCAGCAGAGGTAGAAGCTCATAATGGTGGCAGGAAATAGTAATGGTAGCAGGCCAGCATCGGTAGCAGTAGATGGTAATGCTGTATAGTAAATTAAAATATTTTGGGCCAGATGAAAAGAAAAAAATATAATCTTATCAGCTGCAGGGGTGTGTTATTCATTAATATTGATGACACTAACTATAAAAAATAACAATCAGGTAGACATCAAACTTACCTACATTACAAGAAGCAGAATACTTATAAATACATTCAAGCTCATAAGAAAAATATGCATAGTGTTTATATCATATTTGGACTCTTTCAAATCATAGTTTCAGTCTGTTTGATAATATGTTGTTTGTTGGATTCTGAAACATGTCATCTTAAAATATAGTGTTGTGCCCGGCCCTAGTAAGGCTAAATTTAGGTACTCAGTGGAATAGAGATCGTTTTTTTGGTCTGGTCAGGTTTTCCTAAGCTTGTTTATTGATTGCCCAACCCTGTTTCCAGAAGAAGCTTCCAAAAAATTGAGCAGAAGAATCAATCACTAAGTTAGGAATATTTACCAGACCTAAACTAATCCTTGGAACGGGCCACCCTAAAGTAAATGATAAATATTTGGGAGGTGATCAGATGGTTTCTTCCTCCTCCCCTAAGAGGGTTTTATTAGTCCTGGGGCTGCTATTCCTGGGAGGCAGCCAGTGCGTGTTCTGAATAGTTGCTGTTGGGTCTCAGCATGTGTTGGACCTGGAAGAGTTACGACTAAAGGATTTTCCCAGAGGGTGTCATCTGTGGAATTGGTCTGGAGAAGGATCTGTCTCCCTCACTACAGAGTGTCATGTGGAACCTAGCATGAGCAACAGCTCTCATAGGACATTGTAGGGGTCTTGACTCTGGATCCTGGGTGTACATCTGCTTGGGGAAGTAGGTGACAGAGGTTTCTATAAGGACTGGAGTTACTCACATAGAGTCCTAGATTCACTGACCATTTCTTCTAACCCCAGCAAAGAATGTCACTAGAGATTTTACGCTAAGAAACTGTTCTCATGTTGTTGCTACTAAAGTTTTGGAGTATCCTGCACCTTTAAGCCTTTCCTGTTCATATTTCTGCAATACAGTAAATCCACAAAAATACATCCTGTAGATTAAGCCTGTGTGGGCTTATTACCTGTGTTTGTGTTTATTACCTTCCCCCCAAACCCCTCAGTACAGCGCTCAGATCCATCCCCTCAAATCTAGCGCTTACTCCCCATCCCCTAGTACAGAGCTCCCTGTATCAGCACAGAGTTTTTCCTCCACCCTCTTTCTCCTAGAATCCCCACCACATTATGGAGTCCCCCACAGTATAGCGTCCCCCTACAGTACAGAGCTCCCACTCACAGTGCAGGGGTTTCCCCCCACATCCCCCAAGTTCCCCCACGTTACAAAGGCCCCCATGCAGTAGAGAGCATGTCTTCCACAATATAGAGCATAGAGCCCCCCTACACAGTACAGTGCATCCCACATACAGTATAAAGGCCCCCACATGTGTTACAGAACTGTTCTGCCACAGTACAGAGCGCCCCTCATCCACACAGTACAGAGCTCCCCTCACAATATTGCCCCCCCCCCCACAAACACACACCCAGTATAGATTTCCCCACACAGAGTATACAGCCCTCTACACACAATAGAGAACCCTCCCACACTTCACCTGAGAGGGCCTGGGAGAAGTCCTCAGGAGAAGCAGCAAGGCTGGTATGGCTCGGCAGAATCCCTGAGTTGCTCAAAGAGACGTGCAGTCATTGTAAACACAGAAGCCAGTATAGGACGTGAGTAGAGCAGAAACCTTCCCTTACCAGCTTCTGTGTTTACAGTGACAGGTGGGAGTTCCAATACATTGTGGCTGCACACCTCAAAACCAAAGGGGGGGGGGGGGGACAGCTAAGGCTGCATGGGGGAAGGGGGTGGGGCACAAAGAGATTTAGTCTAAAAAAAGGGACAGTCCTTCAAAATAAGGGACAGTTGGGATCTCTATTGCTTCAAAATGCAGAGCAATGCAGCAATCAAATAAAGTCCACATAGAAAAGTTTTATTGAAGCCCTATACCAGGTAATACTCCAGTGCTTCGTTCTGCAATGGCACCCTTTCTCAAGCTGAATTTTAATGATTTAAAAAAAAAAAAAAAAGCACAGAGACAGTACTCATCATAAGGTTACCAGATTTTAAAAAGAAATCCAGGAATGCCTTACTGACCGTCCACATAAAACTACACTCGAAAAATGATACTGCCATTTGTAACCACACCAACAATACCACACCTCTGTTTTTACCATATCATCACATTCAGGCGCTCCCTCAAAACCCATCTCTTCAGGGAAGCCTACCCCACCCTCACCTAATGGCCGTTCTCCCTCATTCCTTTCACCACTCCATCCCCCACAGCCACTTCCTCCTGTACCACTACCCCCTCCCTCCTAGATTGAAAGCTCGAAAGAGTAGGGCCCTCTTACCCCTCGTGTGTTGTTTGTTATCGTTGTACTGTGCCACGTATTCTCCCCTATGTTGTACAGCGCTGAGCAAACCCTTTGGCGCTATATAAACTCGATGTAATAATAATAACTGGCCACAAACGTTTGGAACAAGAGACAGATGTGCAAGGCATAAAGACAAAATAAACAGATATGCATGTATAGCTAGGAGGGACACCTTGGAGATACCAAGAAGAAACAGCAGTGGACCTAGCAGTCACTGCCAGACTTAGTCATGTGTCTTCAAGGCTGGGGACTCCATTACTAAAAACAAGGACAGATCTGGGGATACTTTTTATCTAGAGTCAACCTACTAAAATTGGGGACTGTCCCCAGAAATTGAGGACATCTGGTTAGCTTAACTTACCATGAATGAAGAAGGTCCCATATGCTGGTGAACAGAGTTCCAGGTTCAATCAATAGTATCACTTTATTTCAGTAAATACATATCCACACTTACATTAAAACTTGTTGTGGAAGGGTGTACACAGCAGCTATACAGGAACAGCCACAAGTCTCTGAGTTGATACGATGCAGCCAGACCTGCCAGAAGTAGATGACAGCAGAGGCTTCTCTCAGCCTCCTTACCACATGCAAAAGGCAACTGTGTGCTGGTGGCTGCTGTGTTCATTTGAAATCTGAAATCCTCTGTGCTTTTTTGCATTAAAATGAATGTGTATTTTTCCCAAAAAATGTGCTTGATAAACCGCTGAACAAATACCGCCTGAAATAAAAAAAAATCAACGACCAACATTTTATTCACTAGGGCCTCTGTTAAAAATATGTATATAATATTTGGGGTTGTAAATAATTTTCTACCAAAAAAATACAGATTTTGATATTTTGGAAGAAAAGTGTCAGAATAGGCCCGGATTGCAAGTGGTCAACTGAAGATGCCAATGCCCCACAAAATCTGAAACATATGTAATCCAGAATGGCTATAAAAATGCTGTGTAATCATATAGAGGTGAAACTCGAAAAATTAGAATATCGTGCAAAAGTTCATTTATTTCAGTAATGCAACTTAAAAGGTGAAACTAATATATGAGATAGACTCATTACATGCAAAGCAAGATAGTTCAAGCCGTGATTTGTCATAATTGTGATGATTATGGCTTACAGCTCATGAACACCCCAAATCCACAATTTCAGAAAATTAGAATATTACATGCAATCAATAAAACAAGGATTGTACATAGAACAATATCGAACCTCTGAAAAGTATAAGCATGCATATGTACTCAGTACTTGGTTTGGGCCCCTTTTGCAGCAATTACTGTCTCAGTGCGGCGTGGCATGGAAGCTATCAGCCTGTGGCACTGCTGAGGTGTTATGGAAGACCAGGATGCTTCAATAGCGGCCTTCAGCTCTTCTGCATTGTTCAGTCTCATGTCTCTCATCTCTTGGCAATGCCCCATAGATTCTCTATGGGGTTCAGGTCAGGTGAGTTTGCTGGCCAATCAAGCACAGTAATCCCACGGTCATTGAACCAGGTTTTGGTGCTTTTGGCAGTGTGGGCAGGTGCCAAGTCCTGCTGGAAAATGAAGTCAGCATCCCCATAAAGCTCATCTGTGGAAGGAAGCATGAAGTGCTACAAAATCTCCTGGTAGACGGCTGTGTTGACGCTGGACTTAATGAAGCACAGTGGACCAACACCAGCAGATGACATGGCTCCCCAAATCAACACCGACTGTGGAAACTTCACACTGGACTTCAAGCATCTTGCAGTGTGTGCCTCTCCATTCTTCCTCCATACTCGGGGTCCTTGGTTTCCAAATGAGATGCAAAAGTTGCTCTCATCAGGAAAGAGGACTTTGGACCACTGAGCAACAGACCAGGTCTGTTTTTCTTTAGCCCAGGTAAGACGCTTCTGACGCTGTTTGTTGTTCAGGAGCGGCTTGACGAGAGGAATACGACATTTGAAGCCCATGTCCAGGATCCGTCTGTGTGTGGTGGCTCTTGATGCACTGACTCCAGCCTCAGTCCACTCCTTGTGAAAGTCCCCAACACTTTTGAATGGCCTTTTCCTGACAATCCTCTCCAGGCTGCGGTCATCCTTGCTGCTTGTGCACCTTTTTCTTCCACACTTTTCCCTTCCACATAACTTTCTACTAATGTGCTTTGATACAGCACTTTGGGAACATCCAACTTCTTTTGCAACTACCTTTTGAGGCTTTCCCTCCTTATGGAGGGTGTCGGTGATGGTTTTCTGCACAGCTGTCAGGTCAGAAGTCTTTCCCATGATTGTGATTCCTACTGAACCAGACTGAGAGACCATTTAAAGGCTCAGGAACCCTTTGCAGGTGTTATGGCTTAATTAGCTGATTAGAGAGGACCATTTTCCTGCAAGAAAACTTGACCTGTGACACAAATACTCCTGTTAAAGATCATTGTGATTCTGGACTGTCGGCCATTGTTGTGCCCCCATATCTGGCCTTCCGATTAACCCCTAGCCTTGTGGAAACACAGAGGAGGCCTACCCCTTATGCATGGAGGATTTTGCTGCTGCATGGTGCATATTCATATTATATATTTTACTACTAAGCCCCTGAAGAAGCAAAACATGTTGGGCCATTTTCCTGTAGCTTAATGTCTCTCAACCCCCCATAGGATCCATCTGGTGGTTTTTGTATCCCTCATCACTAGTGTGTTCCTTGTACATGGTGGGTTGTGGGACATTGTCTGCGGGGACAGTATAACTATGATCTTTTAAACTGCAAGATGTTTTTTCATAACTTATTGTCACAATAAAGTACAAATAATTTTACCAATATGTGTTTTGGAATTTCTGTGCCGTTAAAGTCCAATTTCAATTTCTCCCGTTTCCTTCCCTTCAATTTTTGACTAAAAATGTACATAGTTTGTCAACGTTGCACGAGGCGTGCCATGTTTAGTATCTTTTTACTTGGCATAACATCATCTTTTATATTTTACCAAACAATTGGCCAATACATTGTGTTTTTGTGAATTAAAATTAAAAAAAGTGTATTTTTATTAAAAAAAGTGCATATGAAAAATTGCTGCGCAAGTATTGTGTGGCATGAAAAATTGCAACACCCACCATTTTAGTCTCTAGGGTGTCTGGTTTAAAAAAAATATAATGTTTGGGGGTTCAAAGTAATTTTTTAGCCCAAAAAATTATTTTTTTTCAAGTGAACAAAAAGTTTTAGAAAAAGCTTGGTCTTCAAGTGGTTAGAAGAGTGAGTAATGTGTGGCATAAGATTCTAATGCTGAGCATAAAATGCCAAGATAACAACTCCCCCCCAAATGACCCCTTTTTGAGAGTGGACACCTCAAACTATTTGCTGAGAGGCATGTTGAGTCAGTAGAAGAATTTATTTTTTACCACGTGTTTTTGGAAAATGACATAAAATATATATATACATTTATTTTTACACAAAGTTGTCAATTAAATGATATATTTCTCACACATGCCATGGGTATATGTGGAATTACTGCCCAAAATACATTCTGCTACTTCTCCCAAGTATGGGGGTACCACATGTGAGAGACGTTTTGGCAGTCTAGCCGCATACAGGACCCCAAAATCCATGAAGCACCTTCAGGCTTTTAAAGGGCTTTATTTCCTCATTACACTTCCTAACTACCTATCACAGTTTCAGGGGCCCTGAATAGTACAAACCTCCCCCAAATGAGCCCTTTTTTGGAAAGTAGACACCCCAAGTAATTTGATAAGAGGCATGATGAGTATTTTGCAGATCTCGTTTGTTGCATAAGTTTTTGGAAAATGAAGAAAGAAAACAAAAACATATTTTTGATTTCCTTTTTGTTTTTCAAAACCTTTTATGAGGAAAAATAAGATCTGCAAAATACTCAACACGGGGGGTGCTATCCTGGCATTTCAGGGCCTTTGAAACTGTGATAGGTAGTCAGGAAGTGAAATGAGAAAGTTATGCACCTTCAGGCTTTCAAAGGGGTCATTGGATTTCAGGCTCCTGTATGCGGCTAGCCTGCCAAAAAGTCTTGCACATGTAGTATTCCCATACTCGAAAGAAGTAGCAGAATGTATTTTGGGGAGTAATTCCACATATACCCATGGAACGTGTGAGCAATATATCATTTTACCACCTCCCATCTGGCCGTTGTATATAAATGGCCGGATGGTGGCAGTGCAGGTTCGGGTGGCCGTTTATAAACGGCCTCCCCGCACCCTGCTTGTGCGTGCTCCCTGGGAGCACGCAGCACCGCAATCCGGTGCTCGATGTGTCCTCCGGACACAGTGAAATACCGATCGTCGGACGGGACCTCTGTACGAGGTCCCGATAATGTGATCACTGATTGGCCAATCAGTATTCACATGCAAAGTAGTAAGCAAGATGTCACTTGTGACATCATTGATTACTACGTGTGAAATCTGTGAATGATCACAGAGGTCACATGGTACAAGGCTATTCACAACAGCCTTGTACCATGTGACACGCTGTGACCAATCACAGCTCACTCAGTAGTTCTCAATGGCTGCAAGAATGCAGACAGAGAAAGGGAAACGATTGCTTTTACATCCTATATGGGTGTAAAAGCAATCAGTGTAAAAAAAAAAAAAAAAATCTTCATCACCCCCCACAAGTAGTACAGTGTCACCATGGTGACACTACTCCTAGGGTGACAGTATGTAAAAAAACTCAAATAATAATATAAAAAAATAAAATAAAAATGTAAAAAAAAATGTTTAAAATTATAATTTTTGGTTATAAACTAATTTGGCTAATTTTTTTTTTTTTTACTAAAAAGATAACGGAATAAATTTTGGCAAAGCTTTATGATGAAATATTATTTATTTGCACCTTTTTTTCACAATTTTTGGACTTTTTCATTTACATAGCAAAAAAAATAAAAATCCCAGCGGTGAAATAAATACCACCAAAATAAAGCTTTATCTGTCTCAAAAAAAATGGTAAAAAATTCATATGGGTACAATGTTGCATGACCGCGCAATTGTTATTCAAAGGGTGATAGCGCTGAAAGCTGAAAATTGCCCTGGACAGGAAGGGGGTAAAAGTGTCTGGACAGGAAGTGGTTAAGTGACAACTTTGTGTATTTTGTTTTTGTCATTTCCAAAAGCTTATGGCAAAAAATAAAGTATTCCATTGACTGAACATGCCTCTCAGCAAATAGTCTGGTGTGTCAACTTTCCAAAAAGGGGTCATGGGGGGGGGGGAAATTGTGCTATATTGCAATTTCAGAGACTCTGAAACTGTAATAGGTAGTGAGGAAGTGCAATGAGGAATTTTCGCACCTTCAGGCTTTCAGTGGGGTCATTGGTTTTCAGGCTCCTGTATACCGCTAGACTCCAAAAAAGTCTCACACATGTGGTATCCCCATACTTAGGAGAAGTAGCAGAAAATATTTTGGGGTGTAATTCCAAATATACCCATGGCATGTGTGAACAATATACCATTTAGATGCAAATATGTGTAAAAAACCCCCAAATGTCATTTTCAAAAAACTTGCCTCTCAGCAAATAGCTTAAGGTGTCTACTTTCCAGAAAGGGGTCACTTGGGGGTGTTTTTACTGTCCTGGTATTTTAGCACCTCAAGAAATATGATAGTGATGATAGACAGTCAGAAGGTAAAAGCTATGTAAATTCCAGTATCTATAGCATCATTTTCAGATGCTATAACTTTCATACAAACCAATTAATATACACTTATTTTTTTTACCAAAGAAATGTAGCAAAATACATTTTGGCCTAAATTTATGTTGAAATTTAAGTTTATTGTATTTTTTAATAACAAAAATTAGAAAATATTGTTTTATTTCCAAAAAAATTTTTTTTTATAGGCACAGCTCTCTTGTGACAGGAGAGAGTGATCGATCGTGTCCCCCCGCAGAGTTGGTAAAGGCAATCCATCACTTCCTCTTGTTCCAGTACCACCTAGTACACACCAAGCACATAGCTAGGCACACACTTAACCCTTTGATCACTCTAGATGTTAACCTCTTCCCAACCAGTGTCATTAGTACAGTCATCAGTGTATATTTTTAGCACTGATCACTGTATTAGTGTCACTGGTTTCCAGAATGTGTCAGTTAGTGTAAAACTGTCTGCTGCAACATCACAGTCCCGCAATAAGTCACTGATTCCCGCCATTACTAAAAAATTCCAGTATATGTCCCAAAGTTTGTAGACACTATAAATTTTGTGCAAACTAATTAACATACGCTTATTGTGATTTTTTTTTTTACCAAAAATATGTAGCAGAATACATTTTGGCCTAAATTTATGAAGAAAATGGATTTTCAATTTTTTTTATTGGATATGTTTTAGAGTAGAAAATAATATATATATATATATATATATATATATATATAATTTTTTTTTTAAATTGTTGGTCTTTTTTGTTTATAATGCAAAAGTTAAAAGCCGCAGAAGTGATCAAATACACCAAAAGAAAGCTCTATTTTTTGGGAAAAAGGACATAAATTTCATTTGGGTGCAGTGTTGCATGACTGCACAATTGTCAGATAAAGTAATGCAGCGCCGTATCGCAAAAAATGGCCTGGTCAGGAAGGGGGGGGTACATTCTCAGGAGGGCAAGTGGTTAAAGCTAGATATTCCCTAGTATTCAGGTACTCACTGTTCTGCAGATACTTCATTTACAATTACAATACAGACAATGGGCATTTTTCTATTTACAATACATAAGTAGTATCCTTCTGCCATTACACATTCTGTCACTAGATGTCGCTGTGGTAGTGCAGAGCTCGGCTCAGGCTGATGACGTCATTGTTTCTTCCTGTCCTCTGTCTGTGGAGGGGCACGTGTGTGCTGTGCAGGCTGATCGGATCTCCTGCTCACCTGACTCCTATTTTATAGGGATATGAGTGAGTATACTTGTGTATGCTGTGATACTGGCTGCAAAGTACTGTGAGACACGTGTTCAGGAGGAGTGCATGCTTAGAAGGCAGGGGGACTCAGTCTAGGTCAAGGGTAGGCAACCTGAGAGCCCCAGGACTACAAGTTCCATCATGCCTCTGCAAGTCATAGCTGTAACTATCAGTTTTGTAATCTTTGCAATGCCTCATGGGAATTGTAGTTCCACAACAGCTAGAGAGCCACAGGTTGCCTACCCCTGGTGTAGTTGAATCTGCTGGCATATCCATGGAACAGCATGGCTACACAATAAGGGGCTCTGTACTGAGAGAGATGTGGAGCTGCTGCTCTTCTGATAATGCTAGCTGCCTTGCTGTCTCTGGCTCTTCACCTGTCTTAAGTATGCAGCCAGTGAAGTCAGAGTGATTTAGAACTCCCTGATCTGCATATTTGCTTTAGGTTAGAGAATAGTGATTCAGTATGACAGACAGCGGCCAGTTTAGGAAAGGAGAGACCAGCAATGGCAGGCTGTATGCCTCCTTAGTAATTGTCTCCTTTAAATCTCGTTATTCCTCAAGCCTCACAGAAATCAGCGCTGTCTCTGTTAGTGTATGACATATGAATGCTGAGCTGGACAGATCAGTGATACGCAGGACCCTATTGGTCTCGTCTGCCATAATTGCTTCTCCCTCCCTGTCAGCATTAAAGTGGAACTTCACTCTCTCAATCAGCATATTTCTTATGCTGCTATCAGGGGCGGACTGACCATTTGGAAACTCGGGCACTGCCTGAGGGCCCGGGGTCAGTAGAGGGCCCCATGAGATGCCCCTGGTACCTTTTTCATAGGCTTTTTTGAGTTTGGGCAAGGACACGGGGGCCCCATGAGTTGTCAGTCCGCCCCTGGCTGCTAGCTTTAGTAAATAGATAGGAAAGTATATCATATTTACTTGTTAAGGGGTGTGAATTTTTTTTTAAAAAACTACTTGACCAAGGGACTAAATCAGTATTCCAATCTACTTGTCCTGATAAAAAAATACATTTTCCACGAATGAAAAATATGAAGGGTTGATGTTTTCATATTAGGCATAGGTGCTTTTATGAACGTGTGGGGCTTTTAAAAAAGAAAGGGGGTTTAATGCGACTTAAACTTTTAATATTTTTTATTTTTTGCTAGCACATTTCTTAGAACCCAGGACCCCCCATTCATCCCCGGCCAAGGTTAATAGTTGTAGTTGTTTATCTTTTAAAAATAATTTCCAGCGTATAATGCAAAGAACTAGTTATGAATAGGCACAATTACCTGATTTTTCCCCATCCAAAGGTGTACAGGGAAATCCTCCCATTGTGCCTGTGTATTCTGAGGGTGGTGCGACTTCTGTGCCATCAGATTAAACAGATCAGCAGCCGACAGCCGACAGCACTTGTGGAGCAGCAAAAATATGGCAGGGTGGCTGTACAGAAGTCGATTTGTCAACCGACTTCTGTAAACCACCCTGCCTATACATACAGTATCTCACAGAAGTGAGTTCACCCCTCACATTTTTGTAAATATTTTATTCTATCTTTTCATGTGACAACACTGAAGAAATGACACTTTGCTACAATGTAAAGTAGTGAGTGTACAGCTTGTATAACAGTGTAAATTTACTGTCCCCTCAAAATAACTCAACACACAGCCATTAATGTCTAAACTGCTGGCAACAAAAGTGAGTACACCCCTAAGTGAATGTCCAAATTGGGTCTAATTAGCCATTTTCCCTCCCTGGTCTATGCTGCCAGGTTTATATAAGAAAATTAGAAGTCTAGTACGCCACTTTATTATGACCGCTCGTTCTGTGATCGCCAGGCATTGGCGTCAGACTGAGGTTCCGTCTATAGCTGAATGGACTTGTGAGGTTGACAAGATTGAACATATGGAAAGGATGATTGGATGGGACAAGAATAAATCCGAATCATTCAAGCTTATGTGGATAGTGTGGTCTCACTTCAGATTTTCAATGGGCTTTGACTCCTTTATTTCAGTGTAGGTCGACAGTCCTTCTGCTAATCAAATTCTTCCCCCCCCCATGTGTGTGTGTTTTTTTTTTTCTCTCATTTCTCTTTCTTTTTTTTGTTTCCTACTTTTCTCTTGTTCTATCTAATAACAGCTTCATAGTAGAATGGTATAATTTATTTTACAGGGTGCTTTGATATTTCACTTGCGTTCCGGATAATATTTTTCTTCATTGAATTGGATATAATCTAATTTTCCCTAAGGCTTTGCATATATCTGGTGCAAGATGGTTTGTGCATTATTCCCCTCTTCTACTGCTTTATAATATATTATTTTTGTGTTTCATATGAGGTTGTTATGTTTGTGGCACAGTTATTCATATGCTTTGTATAAATGCGACGTACTTCTGTAATATTTGCTAATACTCCATAATAAAAATGGATTAAACGTAAATAGATACCTAACATTTTTTGCATGCCCGTGCAACGGCAACAAACGATGTAAATGTCACTATGTCCATAAGCGACTTTTTAAAAGCCTTTACAGGTTAACACTTTAGATTTACAGATAAGGTCTGGTGCTAGAATTACTGCCTGTGATCTGACGTTTGCGGTGATAGTTCACATGTGTGGGACAATTGGCAGAGGAGGCCAGTAGACAGAGGTGTTAGGCGGGTAGTACGGTAGGGTGACGTTCCCCTCATCTGGGTAGCCCCCTGACTTTAGACTCTAGCAGCTCCATGCTAACACAAAGGTGGCTGCCTAGAAGAACGTGATTAGGGCCAGTGTGGCCATCTCCCATTTCGAGCACTGTGACACCCCATCGGGCACACAAACATCAGTCATCACTATTAACAGTGTCAATTCGCACTCTCCGCCAAAGGGCGGCATGGAGTGGGACTGGACCAGAGCGTGCCTCCACCTATTGGAGATGAGGGAAGTCGTGACATCAGGCTGACAACCCCTGGCTCACACGAGACCGCTTCTGTCTGATTTATCCAACCGGTCGACAGCAGGGGGAGATGACATAGTGACCGGACAGCCTGCAGAAGGTGGAAGGAGGGGGGAACATCTCCTCTTGCTGCTCGTAAAAACAATCCAGTGGCCTGTTAGCTGCTTGGATTGATTTTACAAGAGAGCCGACTGCCGGTACTAAACCCTGCTGCTTGCCTGGCCTAAATGTTAAAAAAAAAACCCTCTTGCCTGGTGCCTGGAACTGCATGTCCCGGGGCATCGGGCAATAGGAATCGAACATCCCTGATTGTTTTAATCTTTTTTTTTTTGCATTCCTTCATTTACTTCCTAGTTTCCGTGCCTCGGCAAATTATATCATACATCCCAGGAGTCTTCAAGAGGGGAGGGTTCTCAGCTCAGTAATGCCTGAGCTAAGGGTAGATGGATTCCAGGAAGTAACTGCTGCATAAATCATCTGCCCTTACTCAGGATGCTCATGGCCAGAAATGTGTTTTTCAAAATGATTTCATAGCAACATGAAGCATGGAGACATGAATGGATGGAAGAATTAGTTTTTAATATTAAAAATTAATTATATAGCATTTTTGGTTTGTAGTACTCAGATGCAGTGAGTTCTACTTTAATGTACACTGAGCCATGCATGCGCAGTGCACATTTATGGCACCCCTGTGTGCTGTGATGATGTGACACATGGAGCAGCGGCTTGGGAACATGCCTGCTTGGGGGTGCCCCCTTAGCAAGCTGCTTGCTGTGGGGGCACCCAACAGGAGAGAGGTTCCAGGAGCACTGGCGGGAGACCCAAGAAGAGGAGGATCTGGGCCACTCTGTGCAAAACCACTACACAGGGCAGGTAAGTATGACATGTTTGTTATTTTTTTCCAAACAACATTTAAGCCTTCAGTATTAATTTAAGTAATGACAAAGTTATTGTCGATTAAACGGGTCCAAAACAGAAATTTTAAAATTGCTCTGATCCATAGGGGTGAACAGGTGTGAGAGGCAAAGTGATTCAACTCCAAATCCAGTCAAATGTTTTGTGGGTAAGAGTCAGGTTTGTTACTGCTGTACATGTCCTGGTTAGAAAGTTACTTCCTGTCCCAGTGACACCAGTAAAAAAAATGAACTAGCATGAGTGTCACTAGCCCAGGAAGACACAGTAATAAAAACCTGACAGAGGGACTAACTTTTCCCTATGACACCTTATAAATAAATAAAGTGTGTTGCTGTTTGTGCCCCATCACACAAATATTGCATCACTTCCTGTCTGCTTGACACCTTCTAACTGGGACAGTGAAGGTCAATCTTCAGAAGAGAGACACAGACAGCCAGAAGGTTGTAGCCCTCTCCCTCATACAAAACAAAAAAACAAAACATTAAAAAAAAACAAAAGGTTTGGGCTGGACTAGAAAGATCTGATGACTGGCTTTGATTTTCCCATATTACCCTTGTCAGTCCCTATTCTGGATCAGTGGTTTACCAAGCAATGAAGGGAAGAACAGATACTTTAAAAACAAGTCAGTGGAGACGGCTCCTATTCTTTTACCCTAATAGGTTTTATTTTAATACATATCCAGAGTTCTGCTTTAAATTGAAATTGATTTTATATTTGTCACAATTGTTGTGTTTTCCTAATCTGTTGTAGTAAATCAGGTTTTTTTTTTCCTTTGCTGTATTCATGTACTGCAGGTCTTAGGTGCCGCCAATGGAACCATTGAAGTTATCTCGCCTTCTTTCCCGAGCCAAAATCTTGCTGTCCTGGAGACTTTTATGTACTGGTGTCTCTGGCTCTCAGAAAGCTGCGACCAGGAAGGATGAGTTCAGTTCCAGGCTGGCTGCAGGCCCACATCTTAAAGAGTTTATTGCTAGCACTACTCCAGCAGTGGCTGTGCCTCCACCTGTAGAGGATGATGTACCTCATTATATCACTGACTGTTCTTCACCACCAGTGAATAATAAAGGTTTGTTCAGTGGACCGAGAGAAAGGAAAGTCTCTCTTAGTCTCAGTTCACACTACTGCAATCTGAAAGTCGCGTGATTTACAGTGGGACTTTGCCAGGCCACTTTGAGTACTATGAAGCGACTCTGAAGACATTTTCAGGGGATGCCTGGGTAATCTTCCTGTAATGTCAGATCCAAATATCAATATAGATGAGAATCCGACTTGGAGGCGACTTCCATTAACTACTTGCCAACCGCAGATAGCCGAATGATGGCTACATTGCGGCCGGCCAGTTCTGGGAGGGAGTCCTATGACGTCCTCCCAGAACGCGCTCTCCTGCGCGCCCTCGGGGGTGCACACCCGGTGAGCTCCGTGATCGCTGTGTCCTATGGACACAGCTGATCACGTGATGTGGTAAAAGGCCAATCACAGCGGCCTTTTATCACGTGATCAGCCGTGTCCAATAACACGCTGATCACCGGGAAATGCAATTGCTGGTTCTCGGCTGCACTTTTCTCACGCTGTCAGAGCGTGAGGAAAGTACTGCCGGGAACCGGCAGTTGTCAGAGCAGGGATCGGCACCGATCATCAGGGCACTGATGATCAATGCCACCCACCAGTTCCGCCCACCTGTGCTCAGCAGTGCCACCTACCTGTGCGCACCAGTGCCACCCACCTGTGCCCATCAGTGCAGCCCAGCAGTGCTGCCAGTCAGTGCCCAGCGGTTGTGCCAGTCAGTGCCACCTATCAGTGCTGTCTATCAGTGCCGCCTATCAGTGCCACCTATTAGTGGCCATCAGTGCTGCCTCATCAATGCACATCAGTGAAGGAGAAAAATTACCTGTTTGAAAATTTTTATAATAGTAACAAAGAAACTTTTTTTTTTCTCCAAAATATTTGCACTTTTTTTGTTTATAGCGCAAAAAGTAAAGTGCCCAGCAGCGATTAAATACCACCAAAAGAAAGCTCTATTTGTGAGGAAAAAAATGATAAAAATTTCATATGGGTACAATCTTGCATGACCGCGCAATTGTCAAAGTGCGTCAGCGCTGAAAGCTGAAAATTGGCCTGGTAAAGAAGGGGGTATAAGTGTCCGGTAGGCAAGTGGTTAAAGTCCATGGGCACAAGTCGGATAGAAGTGTCTTTGAAGTAGTACTTTTTCTAAAGTCGGAATGACTTCAGTAGTGCTGATTAAGACAGCTCTCATTGACTAACATGGGATTTTACATGTCATGCAACTTGGGGTCTCACAAGTTGGATCCCAAGCCTCGGCAGTGTGAATCGAGCCTTAGGGCTCATGTACACGGGGCGTTTGGAAAACTCTTCTGAACGATGGAAACTGCTGGAAAACGTAGGTTAAAAACCGTCAGTTTAGCTGTGTTTGCATACCGCGTTTATGAGCGGTTGCATTTAGAAGCGTTTTTAAAAGATAACCTCAGGAGACCTTCCCAAATGCCCAGAATGCACTGAAAATAGTAAATAACTATTTCAGACATTTCGAGAGGAATAGAGAGCAGAAGCAGAGAGAGCAGTATGTGTTGAGATAACCTGTCTTTTCTGGTTGTATTCACTATGGATCCCATCATGAGTATAATGCGGCACATTCTACCATTTTTTCTTCACACAAAACCGGGAACTGACTGCGCAGGTGTACCGGGTCCATTTGAATACATGGAAAACGCTTTTCATGCATTTCTGATGATGAAAAAGGCTCTGGACAGCATCTGGATATGGAACAGTTAAAAAACGATTCTAAACGCAAACCCTTTTAAATGCAGTTAACCGTGTTTACAAGCGTTTGGCGTTTGAAACGCTGGTAAAATCTACTCCTGAACTCAAGTTTGGTGTATTCAAAAAAACCGACTGTGAACTCAACTGCCTGTAAATGATTATGTGTACATGGACACATAGGAAAACATTAGGGAGAGTTCAGGGGCTGCTGAAAAAAAAACAGCTCCTGAACGTCAGTTTAGCAGCTGCAGTGTACATGAGCCCCTTACACATTGCTTATTGTTAACTTGCTTTGGGGAAAGTTTTATTTTTTTAAGTTAATTGATTTTTAAATAAATGTTTGGGGTTTTTTTAAACTTACCCCAAAAGCACAGAAATCATATTATTGTCAGTTTGGCTCCTGCTGCTCTAATTTTCTAAAAGTGATTTGATAACTTTACAGTCTCGAATCACTAATGTAATCACAATGCAGGTGTTCTTGGAAGGTCTAACTAGGTGAGCTTAGCTGTACAGAGAATGACTTGCATAGCTTTAGTTCTTCTATAATATTGAGGATAAATTGGTCCACAGTGTCTGTAGCAACAAAGGTCAGTGCGGGTTTGGTTTAAGGGCTCATTCACATGGTTATTTACTAAACTAATTTTTGTTGCAACAAAAGCAAATGTATATTTTTAATATTTGGGGGCAGTAGCTCTATTTTAGAGTTATGTAATACATTAGAGGGCAATCTGTGTGTCAAGTGAGATTAATATATTATGTCTTTATTTCTTTAGTATATTTTGAGACGTATGGATGTCAGATGAACGTGAATGATACAGAAATTGCCTGGTCTGTCTTACAGAAAAATGGATACGTCAGGATTAATACAGCAGCTGAGGTAATGAAACCTCTGTAGAAACACTGAAGTGGTCCATGTAGATCAATTTATTGTTCATACAGCTTTTTTTTTTTTTTTTGTGGATATAGCCAGTATACCAAGTATCTTTGAAATAGCAACCAAACGTTTATTGAAACTATCACATCACAGCATAAAATTGTGACATTTTGGGGCAGCACAGGATCCCAGGCATGATCACTTCAGTAAACGTTTGGATGCAATTTCAAAGATCGTTAGTGTGCTAACAATATATGCCTAAGTCGTATAAAAGGCAATTAAAAAAAAAAAAATGTCATACTTACCTGCTCTGTGTTGTGTTTTGCACAGAGCAGCCCCGATCCTCCTCTTCTTGGGATCCCCCGCTGGCGCTCCTGGCCCCTCCCTTCTGCCCCCAGAGCAAGCAGCTCATCCAAGCATGTTCGCTCCCGAGCCGCTGCTCTGTGTCCATTCACACACAGCACCGCTTCTCTTTCCTGCGCCCTCTCTCTCCTCATTGGCTCCTGCTGTTGCCATTGGATCCTGCTATGGTCTCAGCCATGAGGAGAGAGAGATTCCAGAAATCTGAGGCTCTTGTGCACATTGCTGGATCGTGATGAGGCTCAGGTATGTATTTGGGGAGGGGGGCTGCTGCACACAGGTAGTTTTTACTTTCATGCATAGAATGCATGAAGTTAAAAAACTTTGAGCCTTTACAACCACTTTAACTTTATGTCGATACCGGTTCCCAGCAAGCAGCCACTGTAGCTCCCACCTATTACAAAGCCATTTTCAGGAACTTGTGTGATAGGCGTACAGGCGTACCTTGGTTAACGAATTTAATGCTTTATGCGGGACTTTTCGTATTGCAAAAAATTCATAAACCGAAACGCGGTCTCCCATAGGAATGCATTGAAAACCAGTTAATCCGTTCCAGTCAGAAAAAAGTAAACAAAAAAGTATTTTACTTGTTCAAAACTCTTTATAAAGTGCACTTTAAAGGTATAAATACTGTACAGGGACATGATTAAAAAAAATTTCATAAATGCATTGAAAACCAATTAATCCATTCCGGAGGTCAGAAAAAAATAAAAAAAGAGTCTTATCAGTTCAAAACTCTTTATAAAGTGCAGTTTAAAGGCATAGTACTGTACAGGGACATGATTAAAAAAAATTTGTAAATGCATTGAAAACCAATTAATCTGTTTGTATTGCGAAAAAAAATTCTTAAATCGGGCATTACTTTCAATGGATTTTCATTCGGAAGCCGAAAATTACGTTAACTGAGGCATTTGTAAACCGAGGTGCGCTGGTACTTTACGGGACTTATATAAGTTTGGGTTAATAATATTACAGATGGGAGATATCTTGGTTCCTCTGTTCATAGGACATAGCAATGGATAGTGGGTTTTTCAATCCAATATCCTTACATGACCGAAATATTACCTTTTATCAATCATGACCTGGAATTTAGAGTTTTATGTTCACATACGTTGCTGAAATTGAAGAGGTGTCAATAGCTTACCTTTCTTAATACGTCCTGCAAACTCTAGCCATGGCATTGGAAATTTTGCTCTGATCAGTGCCTGTTCATACATGTGCGATTTCGGGGGTGATTTGCAAATTGAAATCGCATCTAGTGTATGTCAGTGTCTTGTGTGATTTGCTGGAGCAGGGGCGGACTGACAACTCATGGGGCCCCCGGGCAATAGGGGATCATGGGGCCCCTGTGTCCTTGCCCAAACTCAAAAAAGCCTATTAAAAAGGTACCAGGGGCATCTCATGGGGCCCCCTACTGACCCCGGGCCCTCAGGCAGTGCCCAAGTTTCCAAATGGTCAGTCCGCTCCTGTGCTGGAGTGTGATTTCTAAAGTAGTTCTTGAATTACTTTTTCTGCAGTTTTTTGTTGCGATTTCACATACATAGACTATAGTGGAAATCGCACTGCAAATTGCAAGAAATTGTTGAAAAGTAGCAATAAAGTCTTCAGAAATTTGCATTTGAAATTGCGCTGAAACTGCACACAAGGGAGAATGTCACCAGCACACCGAGGATCACCAATATGGGTCCAAAGGTTTTAATGACTGATCACATAGTTACAGCAAGGCAACGTTTCAGAGTCTCGCAGGACCCCTTCATCAGGCATGTGATCGACGGTCGCTGCAGCACCCACTTATACACACTGCCATTTTTAATGCAGGAACGTGTGCATTTTGATTGTACACTTGAAATTGCACACAAATCGCACAATTTTAAATCTCAGAGGTGTGATCGGGGTGTAAAGTAAGAATACTGTTCTTTTAAATGCCCCCACCACCACCGACTGATTGAATGTGCCTGAACTTCATGTCACAAGACTTCTTTGTGGAGATTATGTGATCAGCTGCAGGGAAGAGATGACAGGAAATAATTAGAATAGTATGTTTATTTTCATGCCTGAAGAGTGTGGGCTGGTTGTGTGGACTTATGTGGGCAGTATAGGCTCATTTACTCCTGGTCAGGTTATGCTAAACTGATTTTTCATGGTGAATGTTTATGGGCTGAGTTACTTTCTGATGGGGTCCCCAGTGACAGTCTCCTTATTGCAGTTCCTTCCTTCATACTTGTGTCATGCAGTCTTACTTCCTCTGGATAATGAAACAGTTCTTTTTTTTTTTTTTTTTTTAAATCCAAACAACTTTTATTGCCAAGACAATTTAAAAAATGGAACAGTGCTTACAGAATCTACAATGATGTTACTGCAACAACAGGATTACACATAAATAGAACAATGTGGATCCGCAGATCCTGTAATAGACAGAATAACAGAAATAGTAACCAATCAAAACAGAGAACATCAGGATCCATAGCCATCTTGACAATACCTTACTTTTTCCTTTTACCTTTTATTCCTCCCTGTTTTAGATGTAAGCATAAATGGGGGAAAGGAACAAAACCAAGAACATACCAACAATAAAAAAACAACATCTGGTTAAAACAGTTCTAAATAGGCAGATTTAATCCATATTCTTTTTTTTCACGGCTGAATTCTTAGTAAATACAAAAGACACATAGTAATGCAGCTTTCTATTCAGCAATACATAATAAAAGCTTAACTCCATCTTTCATTGAACTTTAAATAGTTTGTTTACACTGAGCCATTTCAAACAATTTCCTTCACTAGCACATACAGCGGCCATCAGCACTGCGTGAGTTGTGTGTAGCACCAGCTACATACAGTATACAGCACTGTGTTCTGGCAGCAGAATGGGGAATTTCCTATCCTGCTCCTGGAACAAACTCAAGATGGGCTGAGCGCTGTTTAGCCATTCACAGAAAGTCTTGTAGTTTTTTGAATGCAAAACTTCCTCTGGGTGAGGTGGAGAGGCGGGTGAATGATTCCCAATCTCCAACTCAGAGGAAGCTTTGTGTTCATTCATAAGGCTACTTAAGAGTTCATAGAGCACTGACAGCTGCTGTATGTGTTAATGAAGGGAATAGTTAGTTTGTCTAGGCCAGCTTGGCAAAATTAACTATTAAAACATGAAGTTAGGCTTTAAATGTATTTTGAGAAATGCAAGCAGTGTAAGAACCTGAGCTTGACATGGAATCAGCCTCTGTACAATGAGCTCAGACTGGAAGAGGAAGAAGAAACACAAGAAGCCAATCAATTCACATGTTGATAGTTGAAGAGAGCGAAGTGAGTCTCATCGGTTGCCTGCTTCCCCTTCATTGTCCAGTCACGGTAAGGGTGGGAAGGAGACCTGAAAGTGTTCTTTACTGCAGTAGAGAAAAATCTGGTCCCTTGCCAGACAGGCTGTGTAAATCTCAAAAGTAAATTGACATAACTAGAAAATCCTTTGTCTGTATGTATGTATGTATGTATTTAATCTGTGTATTTAGATGTTTCATGGAGTTCAGCCTAAGGTAGTGTTCATTTTAGATTTATTAGCACCTTTACTGCAACCTTTCAGGTATTCATTCTCTCTTTTTATTTTAGGCTGATGTGATCCTTCTGGTTACATGTTCAATCAGGTAAAGCCTTCATTTCAAACTGAATGTCATTTACGTGTATTTTCTGTTGTCCGCTATTGTTTGCTTTACCATTAAATATCATAAATACAATACAAGCTGCACTATCAATCAAATACCGTATATGTGTTGGGATGTGCTAACCGAAAACAACACAAGTTATGAAAGGGAACAGAAAAAGACTACTCTGTATATGGTGAGCTTAAGCAAGGCTATGTAGGTTATCATCAACCTTTTTTATTTTTAGGTGTGATACAGACTTCATATGTAAATAAGGCTTTATAGAAAATGCATATAAAGGTCATAAAAGCACTTAAAATTTCCTCAACTAACAAAATGTTGCAGTCACCTATGGTAGTGAGGATGATATTTTCAGATCTGGACATCCCTGTGTTCATGCAGGGTTTGGTAGAAGTGGTCAGGGGTTTACATTTAGAGTCTATTTCCCCTTTTGAAGACGTCAAGTGACGAAACGCGTTGGGCCTGGCCTAGTGGATGTGACGTTGGAACGTTCCTCCTAGCTGTCGGCTGTGTTGATCGCAGTGCAGGAGGTTCGTCCCTTGGTTTTTCCCTTGTGGATGTGGCATTTTAGAGGCTGTCATTGCTGGTGTCGGCTAGACACCTTCTTTGTGAGTGCAATACTTTATTAATAAAATTTTACTGGTTTTAAACGTACTGCACCATCATATCTCTTCTTATTCCTCGAGCTTTGCCCAAGTTATTGGAAGATCATTTGCTGCTTAGCTGTTCCATATGTGCTGCCTAGCTGTTCCATATGTGCTGCCTAGCTGTTCCATATGTGCTGATTGGATCACTATTGTTCCTCTACTGGGATATCCTGCAGATCATCGCTCCCAGAGCAAAATGCTATCATGCTGGTTTATAATATATTCAGCATATAGCTCTGGTGAGTGTATTCATTTCATCTGGTGTTGGATTTGCACATGGGTGTTTGTTTTCAAGATTGACATTAAGTTGATATTGGACTATCACTGTTATGGTGGCTGGACTTATGTTTATATTTATGAATTTATTTATTTTTATCGTTTATCCTTGCATGTTTTGTGAATAATTAGCGCACTTTTTATTTGTACACTATTTCCACTTTTGGATAACATATACTGTATATTTGTTACATGTCCCCATTGACATATCAGAATCGGCATTGTTGCTTACATTTTTCTTTCTTAAAAACGGTTTAGCGGTCCTCTTTTACGTAATTTTAAGTAGTCAACTGGGAAAGTATGTTTACCGTAATTAATCCTGTCTGTACTGTGCTGGCAAATCTCATTTTCCGTTGTAAACTAGATGTTAACACTGTCATAAAAGGGCTAAAGATCCCAAGGCTTAGGTGGTACAATGTACACTATATTGCAAAAAGTATTGGTCGGCCTGCCTTTACACGCACATGAACTTTAATGGCATCCCAGTCTTATTCCGTAGGGTTCAATATTGAGCTGGCCCCCCATTTGCAGCTATAACCACTTCAACTCTTTTCTGAAGGCTGTCCACAAGGTTTAGTAGTGTGTCTATGGCAATGTTTGACCATTCTTCCAGAAGCGAAATTGTGAGGCCAGGCACTGATGTCGGATGAGAAGGCCTGGCTCGCAGTCTCCGCTCTAATTCATCCCAAAGGTGTTCTATCGGGTTGAGGTCAGGACTCTGTGCAGGCCAGTCAATTTCCTCCACCCCAAACTCTCTCATCTATGTCTTTATGGACCTTGCTTTGCGCACTGGTGTGCAGTCATGTTGGAACAGGAAGGGGCCATCCCCAAACTGTTCTCACAAAGTTGGGAGCATAAAATTGTCCAAAAAGTCTTGGTATGCTGACGCCTTAAGAGTTCCCTTCACTGGAACTAAGGGGCCAAGCTCAGCCCCTGAAAAACAACCCCACACCATAATCCCCCGTCCACCAAACTTAACACTTGGCACAATGCAGTCAGGCAAGTACCGTTCTCCTGGCAACCACCAAACTCAGACACATCCATCAAATTGCCAGACAGAGAAGCGTGATTCGTCACTCCGGAGAACACGTCTCCTAGAGTCCAGTAGTGGCGTGCTTTACACCACTGCATCCAACGCCTTGCATTGCACTTGGTGATGTAAGGCTTGGATGCAGCTGCTCGGCCATGGAAACCCATTCCATGAAACTCTCTACGCACTGTTGTTGTGCTAATATGAAGGCCACATGAAGTTTGGAGGTCTTTAGCTATTGACGCTGCAGACAGTTGGTGAGCTTGCGCTGACCCCTCTCTGTCATTTTACGTGGCCTACCACTTCATGGCTGAGTTGCTGTTGTTCCCAGTTGCTTCCGCTTTGTTATAATACCACTAACAGTTGAACGTGAAATTTTTAGTAGCAAGGAAATTTCACGGATGGACTTATTGCACAGGAGGCAACCTATCACGGTACCATGCTTGAATTCACTGAACTCCTGAGAGCGACCCATTCTTTCACAAATGTTTGTAGACGTAGTCTGCATGCCTAGGTGCTTGATTGTATACACCTGTGGCCATGGAGGTGATTGGAACACCTGAATCCAATGACTTGGAGGGGTGTCGCAATACTTTTGGCAATATAGTGTATGTTTACCTGTCCTTTAGTTTGTCCCTAGTTGCACATTGGTAACTGCTTTCATTTTTTAATCAATTTTAGGTATGCTGTGTGAATTGGAACACATAACAAACATATAGTGGGGGTTTCCTAAATTTGACTGTATAAGTGAAAAATGATTTCAGGGTTAACAACTGCTCACATCTTTTGACAACTCCTATATAAATGAAATGTAATTTAGGGCTCAAAATATGCATTTTTAAATGCAGTACGATTGCATATACAGGAAAAATGTATGTATTTTAATGAGCCTGGCTTAGGCCTGGTTCACAGCTATGCAGTTTGCTTTTGATCTGTTTCTGCAGTGCTTTTTGCACATGTGTTTTTAACGCGGTTTTCATGCATTTTGCATTTTTTTATGCTCTTTTTGGCCAATTTTTTGTTGGGCAGATTAAAATACATGACACGTGTCAAAAATGCTTCACAAATGCGTCAAAAATGCACTACATGCTTTTCTGCAGTGACTCCATTGAAGTCTATTCAACCAGAAACGCACCGTTTTACATTTAAAAATGTCCCTGACCCTTTCCAAAAATGTAACAGCTGAAAAAGCATAGATGTGTACATGTCCAATTGGAAATTATGTTAAATGGACTGTAGTGCGTTTCTGCAAAAAGCACCAAAAAACGAACAGGTGTGAACCAGGCTTTACACCATTGTGGTGTTTTCACATGGGTTAAAAAAAAAAAAAAAAAAGTACAGCAGGTTGCAAATGCAATCTAAAAGGGAAAAGAACAGTGAGCGCTGGTCCTAAACAGCAGCTAAGCACTCTAAGCAACTGATATCTACTTAAACAGAATAACATAAAAAATAGTGCAGCGCTGAGGGTAGTAATCATAAAACAGAAAGGAGTCCACTGCAAGTCCAGTTCATAAAAACATGTCAAGTGACAAGTGGGAATTCAATGTTGGTGATCCGTGAGGAAGTGGCTGAAAAACGCACTCACCAGAAAGAAGATATATAAACGCAGTATATATCCCAAAGCCCATGGATCCTCAATCCAGAAGGAAACAAAGCTGGTCCGGTCACAGAAAGTGGGTCCCTCCTTTATGGATGCAGCAACAGATCTTCCTCCTCCCAGTTTGGTGTAGGATTCCAAAATCAGGGTTCTGCAAGCACCTCTCAGGCTCCTTCATTCCGATTGGCTACCGAAACGAGGCGTGAGGTGCACGGAGGACCCATGAGGAGAGCACGCTGTTTTCCTGCTACAGTAGAGCACTTTGCTTGCAGAACCCTGACCCTACACCAAAATTGATTGATTGGTTTTAAATCTGACAGTACAGGCAAACTTCTCCCTGTACTATCTGTCAGAGGGAGGGGGGGCAGCGGGCACGGTTGCAATTATGGGAAAATGTTACATGTTCCACCCTACATGTAACATTTTCCCAAAGGTGAACTTATCCTTTAAATCTGCTAAAACCTTCATCATTGGAAAACCAATGTTACACTTACATTATTGTATCACTAATCTATAGTATAGGTGTACTATATATTACTTCAGTACATTGACGATGTAGATATGGACACAAAAGTAAACCATTCTGATATTTGTTGGCAGAGAAAAAGCAGAACAGACCATTTGGAACCGTCTAAAGCAACTTGCACATCTCAAGAGAACTCGAAATAAATCTCAAGGTCCTTTGAGGATAGGACTATTAGGTATGTGCACGAATATATGCCAACTACCCTTAGGTCTGATATTAGGGAGAAATTAACATAATGCTTGGTAATTTTTTGTGACATTTACAAGTTAATAAACTGTCCTTTATATTTTTCTCATACTTGTATGAAATCCTACAGAACCTGTTGATACTACTGGCCTTTCTAATAAGAAAGCTCAGCAGTTGCTGCCAGTTTTCCAGCCATCTTTGTCTAATTGAAATTTCATGCGGGGGTCATATGAAATGGAAAGGGAGGGTATGTCTCTTCTTTGATGGAATAGCAGGTCAGATTATAATCTTTTATTGGAAAAGCAGTAAAATGACTCAGCAGAGGTGATGGAAAAAATGATTGAACAAGGCTTTTTGCTAATCATTGTGATGTGATTTTTTTAATGTCTTGGTAAAGGATGTATGGCAGAACGCCTGAAAGAGGAAATCCTTCAAAGAGAGAAGCTGGTGGATGTACTAGCTGGTCCTGATGCCTATCGTGATTTGCCTCGACTTCTTGGTGTGGCAGAAACAGGCCAGCAAGCTGCCAATCTTCTCCTTTCCTTAGATGAGACCTATGCTGACATCATGCCCGTGCAAACATCTGCAAACAGTATTTCTTCTTTTGTGTAAGTTCCTTTAACATTCAATCATAAGACAATAGAGCCATCATCAGAGAAATTCCTTGTAGCTTCATTTTTTTTGTACTCCTGAAATTCAACGAATTCTGAGATGAACTGAGTAACCCATCACCAATTCTCCAAGAAGGGAGTTCAGAATATCCTGGCCTGCTGGTGATGTGTTGTGGTGCTTAATGTAAAACCATCTCAGCAAGTAAATGCTCTCCTTGCCATCATATCATGTTAATGCTAGAAATGACCCTCTTTACGTTGGTGATACAGGAGAAAGACCTTTTACATTGAAGACCCCTATGGCCTTGAAGGTCACAGACCATTTTCATTGATGGTCAGCCACTATGACATCATTGATCACTGATTTACAGCATGACATGTTATGCTTTGATTCTGGATGTCCTGGTGCAGGTGGTGGGGTGTATTGCTATCATGGTGCACAGGTGTACACTATTGCTGCTGTCAGTGTATAATGCCGCTTTGAGATAACCGTTTGAAGCTATTATGGTACAAGTGGGGGGATCATTCTATGGCAAACTAGTCTTGACAGTGAGATAAAACAGGAGGGTGCAGGAAAGGGGTTAATATCAATATGTTTATTTAAAAATAAAAGAAGTATCCACTTACATGGTAAAGCTCCAAAGGCAAGCTTAGAATCCACATTGGAGCCCAGCCAGAGTGTTTTAGGAACTGTCAAACTGGGGCCAGCAGAAGCACACTGGACCCACTATAGCTGTCAAAGGAGCCGCATCTGCAGCAATAGAAAACACACTTGGATAGGGGAAAGACCATGAACCTGACTGAAACTGACAGGCAATGTATTTCAAGGACATACCCACTTTTTCAAGGAAGGGGAAAAGGATGAGTCCCTGAAAAGCATTGCCTGTCAGTTTCACTGTCTTTCCCCTATTAGTGTGGGCTTACAGCTACTACAGATGCTGCTCCTTTGACAGCTAGAGCAGATCCAGCATACTTTTGATGGCCTCAGTTTGACAGTTCCCCAGCACTCTAGACATTATTTGCTGGCTGTGCAATGTGGTTTGTAAGTTTTCCTTTGCAATATATCGTTTAGATCTTCCATAAATGATCAGATTGTATAGTGTAAGGCCGGCTGTAGGCAGATAATGGCTCATGTTAGTTCTCTTATTTAATCACACTTTCTTTCAGCTCCATCATGCGAGGATGTGATAACATGTGCACTTACTGCATAGTCCCCTTCACTCGTGGCCGAGAGCGAAGCCGCCCAGTCCACTCCATCCTGGAAGAAATTAGGATGTTGTCTGAGCAGGTAAGTAAATGTGCATTGTTTGTCTAAATATATTATAACAGAGAAAATACAAATGTTGAAGTGCAATGCACACTTGATTATAATATCTGAGCTGGAAGCTCACCAGTTATATCTTTCATTTAATTTTATTTTTTTTTTCAGGGAGTAAAGGAAGTAACTTTACTAGGTCAAAATGTCAACAGCTACCGCGACATTTCTTCAGTCCAGTTCCCTGCTTCAGAAGCATCTCATCTGAGCCGTGGTTTTAGTACAATTTACAAGCCCAAAAAGGGGGGGCTGAGGTTTGTGGAGCTTTTGGATCAAGTCTCCAGGATAGATCCAGAAATGAGGATACGATTTACCTCTCCGCATCCAAAGGACTTTCCAGATGAGGTTGGCAATACTGCAGTCTTTTGTGAACTAAACTTATTACAAACAAATCATTTGGTTTAAAAACAAGAAAATCTGCTTTTTGTAAAGATCATCTACATCTGTTTCTGTGCCCCTCCTCCCTCTGTTCCTACACAACCTTTTGTTCAGATGGTAACAGGTACTGATATTGAGAATGCAATCATCCATTTATTCAAGGGTTGGTGTTGGGTTCAGCTGGGCAGAGACTGCTGGTTGCCCATGTGAATTCTCATTTGATTCAGGCAGTGCTGATGATTTAAAGCTCCACTGGACATTAAATTGATCAGTCACTCAGGGAGCAGAACACAGGCAGTGGCAACTGATTGATACCAGAAGTACTGGGATCTCACTAACTGAAAGAGAAACTTTGAGGAAGGATTGATGCACATTGGAAGTGCAGATCCACTAAGTATTGACACCATACACATATGTGAGCCATTCACTGCTTTAGTTTTACACCTGAATAACTTGAGCTTTAAAAAAGAAAACTAAAGTAACATAAATGTTCTATATAAATTTTTACTTTTCCTGTAAATATACACTTGGCCATACTCAGTCATGCCTCCTATTGTTGCTTTAGGTTTATTGGTTGTCTCTTTTATTGATAGAATGACTGTGGAGATAGGACCAAGCTTGACTTTCAGATACCTATACAGTAAATCCAAAACTGATTTAGAGGCACTAGGTCTAGCAGGAGGAATATCAAAAACAGTAGTGTTTTTATTGTCAGCGTTTCGATGAAGCTCAGTCCATTTTCTCAAGTCTTGAGAAAGATGGACCGAGCTTCATCGAAATGTTGATAATAAAAACACTGCTGTTTTTGATCTTCCTCTTCTGCAAGACCCATGAGTGCCTATAAATCAGTGTTGGATTTATAAAGATTTCTTTTTGTGTGAGCACCTGGGCATTTATCTCAAATATAGTGTGCCATGGCTACCTTTAGAACTATACCTATACAGTATATGGACTTTCTTTCCATTGCAGTTATTGATCAAAAGTGAGGTATGCAAGGGGGGAGGCCACATCAGGACTGTTTATTATCTATTTATGATCTCCATTCTGCTGGGATCACTCACTGGTACTGTACGTTGTAATTTTGGTAGAGGTGAGAGACAGAAGAAGGCTGATCTGTGTGAAATGCATATATACAGACAAACAAGTTTTTTCTACAGAATGCTGTCATTCTGTGACTCTACAGGAAATAAAAAAATGGTAGTGAATTATTCCCCTCTGTCAAGTAACCTGAATAGCTCCTAGCATCGTTCAGCAGCTGTGCATTTGAAACTGGTGCTGCAATATTGTAGTTCCTCCACAGCTGTGCCTGCCTGTGAGGGGGGACCTGTACAACCAGTTTTGATACTATTACAGTAACTACTGAGCTGAATAAGAGCTTGTTCACACTTGATTAATTTCTAATGCTTGCCAAACGCCCCTATAGCGTTTGACAGGCATTTGAGAAGCATTTTGAAAGCTCCCCAAACGCCCTATGAGTGTTTTAGAGGTGTTTGCCAAGCGTTAAAACCGCACCACAAACGCCTACAATGAAGTTTAATGTTATTAACGCTCCGCAAACGCCTGCCAGGCATTTGAGGAGCGTCACCATAGACTTGAATGGGAGACTTCAACTGTGTGCTGCCATGTGTAGAATTTTCATAGGCGTTTGAGGAGCGTTAAAAACGCTTCCCAAACACCTGTCTAACGCCTGCTAACAAAACTAGTGTGAACTTGGCCTAAATAAAAGACTTCTACTGATATGACGTCATTGAAGGTCTGGATCAGTTGGGTTGGGGAGGTCCTATTAAATAGAAATTTGTCTTTACACTAACATTGCCTCCCCTCTATTTGGTTGTAGGTCCTTCACTTACTAAGCGAAAGGCATAATATCTGCAAACAGATCCACATTCCTGCTCAGAGTGGAAGTAACAGGGTTTTAGAAGCCATGAGAAGAGGGTGAGTTTTTCAATTAATTTGCTAAAACAAAGAATCAATAAATGTGTAAAAATCACTTTTTATGTCCTTTCCATTGAGGCACTCAGGAGCAATGTCACCCTTGGGTTATACTGTTGACTACAGGAGCATTAGAAATGGGCAAAACAAAAGAAAAAGCTGTGGTCCAGCCCAGGATAACCCCTTCTACTGTACTACCAGCATGCCTTAGTTTTGCTAATGTCGTAGGGGGATGTACGGCTTTTCTTCAGCTCCATTGTGTGAAAGACTAATTTTGTTAGCACATTTTTTCATACTCCTCCTCCTCAACATTTTTCTTCAATTAACTCTCTTTATTTTTCTTTGTTACATTACTGCTGAAGCTGGTCTCTTTGATTGCAGCTGTCCAGCTCAGCCATTTACAAAGTAGGTTTTGGAATGCTATATCCAGACCTTGCTGGATTGGATGCCCACTGCTCCTAGAATTTAATCCATCTTAAGAGTCTTCTTTAGCTCCATTGGGTGTAGTTGGTTCTTCTGTCCATTAATCTGAGGATTTTACTATAGTCATGCAAGATTGTATGGCCCAAATCATCCAGCTATTCACTGGCACTAGTCACATACAGTGGGTATAGAAAAGAATCACTCCCCTTTACAATAATCACATTTTGTTGCTTTGCAGCCTGAAATGAAGACACACAGTTTTTGTTTTATAACATTCAAGTGAAAGCTGTAACACCAGCATGTCAGAAAAAAAAAAAAAATAAATACAAAACATAATTACTGAGTTGGAAAAAGGATCTCACCCCCTGACTAAAAATGACTCCTAAAAATCAGCTGTGATCCTAATCAAGCTCAACATGAAAAGATCTTTGCCTGGAGCATTTCAGTCACTGGTAGTGCAACTGAAGCAAACAATCAACTATGGGGCAGTAAGGCACTGTCATAAGATCTCCGGGATAAAGTTGTGGACAGGCACAAGTCAGGAGATGGATATGAAAAAATGTCAAAGGTGTTATCAATGCGTGGAAGTGAAGGGAAGTCTGTTATTAAGAAGTGGAAGATATTTGGTACAACACAAATCCTCCTTGAACGATGTTGCTCCAAACTGGATGAGAGAGCCAGGAGGAAACTGGTCAAAGAGGCTACCAAAAGCAAAGCAACAAAATGTGATTATTTTAAAAGGGGGTGATGCTTTTCTTTACCCACTTTAGGCCACAAGCACAATCTGATTTACCCTCGGTCTTATCAGCTTTTGAGCCTTTAGCTGCAGACGTTCTGATTTTATTTATTTATTAGAGGTACTTACAGTTGTGGCCAAAATTATTCAACCCCCAATGCTGTAAAGGGGTTTAGGGACTATAGTGTACATTTGGAATTGTATTCAGAATCAAATCCTACAAGGACGTTGTAACTACCCAAATGCAACTAAAATGACATCAATTGTTTATGTAATACAGTAGTAAATGGTTCTTATGTGGTTTCTTCATTGCCACAATTATTCAACCCCTTAAAGACTACCACTCTGAAGAACAGAGGTTCATACAGGTGCTTTCCATCAGGTATTGAAAACACCTGTGGATGTCACCGAGCAGCAATCAAGCATAATAAGCACCAATTAGGCAGCTTTAAAATGACTGTGATACTCAGCTCCTTCTAGACATTTACTGGTGTGGTTACAAACATGGTGAAGGCAAGAGAATGGTCCAGGAAGACAAGAGAAGAGGTGATTTCTCTTCACAGGAAGGGCAATGGCTATAAGAAGATTGCAAAGATGTTAAACATACCAAGAGACACCTTAGGAAGCATCATTCGCAAATTCAAGGCAAAGGGCACTGTTGAAACGCTACCTGGTCGTGGCAGAAAGAAGATGCTGACTTCGACTGCTGTGCGCTACCTGAAGCGTAGAGTGGAGAGAAGTCCCCGTGTGACTGCTGAGGAACTGAGAAAAGATTTGTCAGATGTGGGTACAGAAGTTTCAGCCCAGACAATAAGACGCACACTGCGTAATGAAGGCCTCCGTGCCAGAACTCCCAGGCGTACCCCCTTGCTGTCTCCAAAGAATAAGAAGAGTCGACTGCAGTATGCCAAAAGCCATGTGGACAAACCACAAAAGTTGTGGGATAGTGTTCTGTGGACTGATGAAACAAAATTAGAACTGTTTGGGCCCATGGATCAACGCTATGTTTGGAGGAGGAAGAACAAGGCCTATGATGAAAAGAACACCTTGCCTACTGTGAAGCATGGTGGAGGGTCAATCATGCTTTGGGGCTGTTTTGCTTCTGCAGGTACAGGGAAGCTTCAGCGTGTGCAAGGTACCATGAATTCTCTTCAGTACCAGGAGATATTGGATGGAAACGTGATGCAGTCCGTCACACACCTGAGGCTTGGGAGACGTTGGACCTTTCAACAGGACAATGATCCCAAGCATACCTCCAAGTCCACTAGAGCATGGTTGCAGAGGAAAGGCTGGAACATTTTGGAGTGGCCATCGCAGTCACCAGACTTAAATCCGATTGAGAACCTCTGGTGGGACTTAAAGAAAGCAGTTGCAGTGCGCAAGCCTAAGAATGTGACTGAACTGGAGGCCTTTGCCCATGAAGAATGGGCGAAGATACCCGTAGATCGCTGCAAGACACTTGTGTCAAGCTATGCTTCACGTTTAAAAGCTGTTATAACTGTAAAAGGATGCTGTACTAAGTACTAAGATTGAATGTCACTTGGGGGTTGAATAAAACTGATAATGCTGTGAGCACAGAAAAGACATTTGTGGTTATTTCATTATAACTGTTATGTTATATTTGTCTGACCTACAAGTGCCTCTTTAATGTAAATGTAAGCAAGATGACTGAATGATCAAAAGCAATGTCAAACTGGCCAAAACACTCAATTTCAGTGGGGGTTGAATAATTTTGGCCACAACTGTATATAGTGCTGTCAATTTTATGCAGTGCTTTACATATATTGTATATTCACATCAGTCCCTAACCCTCAAGGGGCGTACAATCTAAGGTCCCTAACTCACATTTATACTTACACATACTAGAGCCAATTTAGACAGGATCCAATTAACCTACCAGCATGTCTTTGGAGTGTGGGAGAAACCTGGAGGAAACCCAGGCAGGCACAGGTGATTCTGAGTCGCTTCAGTCTTTACCTGGTGACCTTATCCTTGAGAAGTCACTTTTATTTTGCTGATATTCCCAAATTAAGATAGATCATTTTGGCTCTTGTCAATGCAGTGCATAGCTCTGTGAAACTATGGGATCAGCTTGGTGCTTCTACCATTGTTGCTTCCAGTCTTGAATACTTTAAAGTCCCTAAGATAGCAAGAAATTTCCCATTGCATCTGCTGTATAAAGTCTTCTATTACTGCCTGACATGTTTACTGCCCCCTTAAGCACTTAGTTGCCTTGTACCTGTTTGAAGAGGACTTTGAAAAGTACTGTTACCAGTCAATCCCTGACATTTTGAGCTAACATATCTCATGAATTTTTGAAAAAATCTTTTCCTCCTGTTTTGCAGTAGCTGATTTGTATCTTTTTGCTAACAATTTACTTTATATTGGTTTACATTACTAGCTGCCTAGCTTAAGTGGGTGATAGGAAGGGTTTACCACTGACGTCAGGGTTTATAAGGGTGGGTGTGGATGTATATGTATTATTTTTCTAATTGGCACTTTTTTTAAAGCTTAAGTTTTCCTTCTTCATGTTTCTACAAGGTGGTGTTGAGGCCCAGGGCTTCTGTCTTGCCTAAGTTAGTTTCTGCCTTTCACCTCAACCGGGACATTGTTCTTTAATTTCTCTGTCCAGCTTCATTTCCCCAAAAGGAAATTTCCCTCTATTGTCTGGATGTAGCTTGGGCTGTGAGAGTCTAAGAGCCTCTCTTTCAGCTACTACTTTCAGAAAGACTGATTCTCTTTGATTTTTTTTGTCATCCTAGATCAGCAATGGGCAAACTACGGCCCGGCGGACCTTTTAATCCGGCCCGCGGAGCTAGGCTCCTCTCACAGTCCGCCCTGAAGACCGGTGTAGCATGAAAAACTGTCTCCTATGAGGATCTGTCCCCCTCAACGTATCTGCGCATGTGCCGGAGATCGCCAATCGGCTGCTAATGCCTGAAACTGGCACATGCGCAGATACGTCGAGGGGGACAGATCCTCATAGGAGACAGATTTTCATGCTACACCGGAACGCTGCGGGAACACGGCGAGAGGAACGCGGAGCAAAGGTAAGTGAATTGACACAGGGGGGACTTGGGGACTTAATATGGGGGATGAATTAATATGGGGGATGAATTAATATGGGGGATGAATTACTATATGGGGGATGAATTATTATGGGGGATGAATTACTATATGGGGGATGAATTACTATATGGGGGATGAATTACTATGGGGGATGAATTACTATATGGGGGTTGAATTACTATGGGGGATGAATTACTATATGGGGGATGAATTACTATATGGGGGATGAATTACTATATGGGGGATGAATTACTATATGGGGGATGATTTACTATATGGGGGATGAATTACTATATGGGGGATGAATTACTATATGGGGGATGAATTACTATATGGGGGATTAATTACTATATGGGGGATGAATTACTATGGGGGATGAATTACTATATGGGGGATTAATTACTATGCTTACTATGGGGGAATATTACTATACTTACTATGGATGACACATACACATCATTCATCTACTCTTGGTCCGGCCCCCGGGTCCAATATATGAACCCATTGCGGCCCTCAAGTCAAAAAGTTTGCCCACCCCTGTCCTAGATAGTCCCCATACTGATGATTCAACTTCTCATTTCACTATCTCTATGAGGCTCAGACAGACCATAGTCCAAGCTTATGGTTCCTAGGTTTCTGTTCCACCCTTTTCTGTCAAGGTGTGGTCTACTAGACCTGTGAGCACTTCTTGGGCTTTTCAGCATTAAGCAACTGTTTCTCAGATATGCACAGCACGGCTGCCACTGTTTTCTGGTCTTGCATTCTTTCCATCATGTGCCGTGATGTTCCATCATGCAGATGTTGCTGTCGGATTCTAGTGTAAGGTCCTACAAGTGGCTCTTTAAACTGAAGGCAGTGCCCAGTTTTCTGTTGTTTTCTTGGATTTGTCAGCGTTTATCTGGTATGCTGCCCATCACTTAGTTGGTCTGCTTTTGGATGTCCTGAAAGTGAAAGGTGTCCCTCGATGGACGAGAAAGAATAAAGGATTTTTTTTTTTTTTTAAATCCAGTGAAGGACACAGGTCCCACCCATCAGTATTTAAGATGATATTCTTGGTACTGTTGGTGGTGTTGTATAGGCTAGCCTACATTTTTTTGTTTACTAGTGTCTCTTGTAAGCTGCAGTATAGCCCTTAAAGTGAAAGACTTCCTGTGTCCCTCAATGAACTCCCAAGAAAAAGAATTTCCAGTGAATACAAAAATCCTATTTTTCTTGTTTTGCAGATATAGCAGAGAAGCTTATATTGATCTGATTCATAATATAAGAGAACATATTCCAGGTTGGTGATCACTTCTTTAAATTTTACGCATTACTACTTCTTACCGCTAGAGGGGGAGACTTACTTATTAAACTTAAGAAATCAGCTTGACAATACCACAGTAAATGTACAGTGCATGTCCAGGTATTACTGAAATGTAACCCCCAAACTTCCCTCCCCCTCTCTAGGTCATATCCTGGCATTGACTGACAGCTAAGAAAAAATAAATAAAATATATATATAATATGGATTGCTGCACATAAAAGAACTTTTAATGTTGAAAAATCACCATACAAAAGAGTGGTCAAAAATGGACAAAGCCATGCATAATAGTGTTCAACAAACAGTTTCGGGCTATTATGTTAATACCCTTCTTCAGATCACAACACATATTGAAGTACAAAATGCTACTATGATCACACACACACAAAAACAAAGTAAAAAAATGGCAGTTATCATTTGTGCTATATGTGATTAAATGTCCATGCGGTTTGTTATATATTGGTGAGACCACCCAAAAGGTGAAGGACAAAATAGCCAGACATAAGTGCTCTATTAGACATAAACTCACTAAGTTACCCTTAGGGAGATATTTTGTTGAAAAAGGTCACATGGTTTCCCAACTTAGATTTATGGTCATTAATGGAATTTCTAGAAATAGACGTGGAGCTAACAGAGAATTACAACTTAGACAAGGGGAGGTTCAATGGATCCAATGTCTGGATACATTAACCCCTAAAGGGTTAAATTTGGATTTTGATCTGTATTTATATCTTTAAAAAAATTTTTTTTTGATGGATTTAGTTTTTTTTTACGGTTTTTGTATATGTATGTGTGTATATATGTATATGGGTGTGTGTGTATGTGTGTGTGTATGTATGTATGTATATGTATATATATATATATATATATATATAAATAATGTGTGTGTGTGTATGCATATTAATTTATTAATTTGATTTACGCTTCCTTTTTCATTTCCTGTTTTTTCTTTAATGTATATATGTGCTTTTTATAATAGGTATTTATGTCTACATTCCACATCTTTGATATGGGGACTTTTTTTCTTGACAGAATTTTCACTCTTAACCACATTTATTAGAAGATGTATATCTGATGTGTATTCAGTTTGTGGTTAATTATATAATCGATTCAAATTATGATGTTTGTATAAATTGATCATAGTAGCATTTTGTACTTCAATATGTGTTCTGATCTGAAGAAGGGCATTAACATAATAGCCTGAAACTGTTTGTTGAACACGATTATGCATGGCTTTGTCCATTTTCTGATCACTCTTTTGTATGGTGATTTTTCAACCTAAAAAGTTCTTTTGTGTGCAGCAATCCATTTTTTTTCCATACATGGCCTTTGGGAGGGCCTGATTGCTATGCACTGTGATTGATCATTGCTGTCCACTCCACCTATACCATTGTTTGTTTTTATTTATATATATATATATATATATATATATATATATATATATATATATATATATATATATTGAAATTGTGCATTTAGATCATGGGACACATTTGTGACTTCCATTGTGCTAATAATTTAAAGTGAAATATGGTCTACCATTAATGTAAATATATATTTTAAATGTAATAGATTCTTCTTTCTTTATGATAGGTGTGAGCCTCAGCAGTGATTTTATTACTGGGTTCTGCCAGGAGACTGAGGAAGATCATCAAGAAACTGTTTCCCTGCTAAGAGAGGTGTCCTACAACTCAGCTTTTATATTTGCCTACAGCATGAGGAAGGTAGATTGACAATTTTAGGTGGTGTTCTTTGTGCCTGAGGCTCTAGTGTTTAATGGCTTAATAGTCGTTGATTTATTTTTCTGTGTCAGAAAACTAGAGCTTTTCATAGGCTGAATGATGATGTCCCGGATGATGTGAAGAAAAGAAGGGTTGCGGAGCTCAATGCAGTTTTCAGAGAGGAGGCCGAACGTGTCAACAACAGAGAAGTTGGGAACAAACATTTAGTTCTAGTAGAGGGAGTGAGTACATTCTTCTTTAAAAGTTGAACCCTGAGCATACAATAGAAATACTAGTAGGTAGCCAAAACACCGCTAAATAATGATCTGATAAATTATTATTCTTGTCACCTTTTTGCATGCTACAGATTTTGCCCCTGTAATTTCTTACTGCACATTCTTTTTATAAATGCTCCTTTAGGGGATTGTAAAAAGCTGCAGCTAAGATACAGTGGGTATAGAAAAGAATCACCCCCCTTTTAAATTAATTACATTTTGTTGTTTTGCAACCTGAAATGAAGACAGACACCGTTTTTGTTTTATCCAGCTGTATTCACACAGTGCAACTTACAACATCCAAGCGAAAGATATAACACCAACATGTCAGGAAAAAAAAATTAAAAACAGAATCGCTGAGTTGGAAAAAGGATCACCCCTTGTGTCAGTATTTTGTTGAAACACCTTTCCTTTAATTCCAGCCTTTAGTCTGTTGGGATATGTCTCTACTAACTTTGCACATCTAGACTTTGCTATATTTGCCCGCTCTTCTTTCCAGAACTGCTCAAATTCAGTTAAATGTGATGGTGGCCATTTTTGGACTGCAGTCCAGTCATTCCACAGATTTTCAATGGGGTTTAAGTCTGGGCTCTGACTAAGCCATGCAAGGACATTCACCTTTTTCTCCTTCAACCACTGTGTGCTCATTTTTGCGGTGTGCTTTGGGTCATTGTCATGTTGGAAGGTAAACAGTCTTCCCATTGACAACTTTCTGGCAGAGGGCAACAGATTTTCCCCAAGAATTTGATGGTATTTTGCCCCATCTATTTTTTCCTTTTATCCTGACAAGTGCTCCAGTCCTTGCAGCAGAGAAACCCCCATGATGTTACCACCTCCATGGTTTATTGCAGTAATGGTGTTATTTGGATGGTGATCTGTATTGGATTTCTGCAGGACATATTGTTTAGTGTTGAGGCCATATAATTCAGTTTTAGTGTTCTGTTCAGAGGACACTAAAACTGAATTATATGGCCTCAACACTAAATGTGACATTTTGGCAACTTCACTGTGATTCTAAGCATTGATAAAGTCTTTGGCATTTTTTCACATCCATCTCCTGACTTGTGCCTGTCCACAATTTTATCCTGGTGATTTTATGACAGTGCCTTACTGCCCATAGTTGATTGTTTGCTTCAGTTGCACTACCAGGGACTGAAATGCTCCAGGAAAGCTCTTTTCATGCTGAGCTAATCAAAATAGCCACAGCTGATCACAGTTGAAAGTCAAATGACTTTGTGTGCAATTGAGAAGGTGATTAGCTACACCTGATTTGAGTTTACAAGTAATTTTTAGGGGCGGGGGGGGGTCTTTTTTCCAACTCGGTGATTCTGTTTTTGAATTTTTGAATTTTTTTTTTTTCTGGCATGTTGGTGTTCTGTCTTCACTTCACTTGAACGTTATAAGCCGCACCGAGTAAACACAGCTGGATAAAACAAAAACTGTGTCTGTCTTCATTTCAGACTGCAAGGCAACAAAATGTGATTTTTTTTTTTTAAAGGGGTGATTCTTTTCTATACCCACTGCATGTCACTAGCTCTGGGAGCAATGATCTGAAGAGGCACACACTGGCTAGTTGCAACTCCTTGAAATGACAATTGACTCTTCATGCACTCAAAATGGGATCATAAAGAAAGAAAGAGGGATCCACATAGCGTAAAACCATCCAGTCATTTTATTCAGTAAAAAAAGCTTCACATTGAAGTCTCAGAGCCGACACTAGCATATATTGAATACAACCCATACGCCTTGAGGACGTCGGATGATGAAACGCGTAGGGTGGGGCCTCGGAGGTGACGTCGCCACGTATGAGTGAGCTGCCAATGTCTAATTGGGACCGGAGCAAACCTATGATTATCATTGTTGTATGCAATATATTTTTGATCCCATTTTGAGTGCATGAAGAGTCCATTATCTTTTCAAGGAGTTGCAACTAGCCAGCGTGTGCCTCTGCAGATCGATGCTCCCAGAGGTAAAGCGCTTGTAGCTGATTTATAATTTTACCAGCATGGAGCTCTGGTGAGTGTATTTAATTCATTTGGTGGTGGATTCTCACGGTGGAGTTTGGTCACATAACACAGAAGTTTATTATAAGAATTTATGAAGAAAATGTATGATTTCACTATTATGAACACTATTATTTTTATGGACATTTTCGTTGGACATTGATTTATTTGTGTATTTACAGAGTTTAGTTGTCACGTTCTTTTGCATGGTCTTGTTTTGCATGGTGTTATTTAGTGCACTATTCTATTATATTGCACTAATATGTGTTTGGTTCATATATTAAGAGGTATATTATGATTGAGGAGCGCTGTCTTAATCGATTAATTGTTTTGTATTGCACCTTGTCCTCAAGGATGAGATAGCTGCTCTTTCCAATATATCTTTTTTATCTTATATAATTTTTCCTGATATTGTTTCTAGTGGCGCTGTCCATATTTTTAACCTCTTCATGCCGGCCGCACAGAAATGTGCGGCCTCCCGGCGTCTGGGCCTACACCGCACTTTGCGTGCAATTAAAAAAGGACATATGTGCCAAGAGCGTGCACCCTGCGCACTCCCAGCACACATGTCCGGTACTCACGGAAAGGTCCCGATCTCCTTTTTGGATCAGGACCTTTCCCGATCATGTGACCGCTGTGACTGACCCTAAATCCCGCCCCGCCTTCCGGCTTCTGAAACCCTTAAAGGGCCAGGAGGCGCCGGCATACGGGGGTTAACATAACTTTAAAGGGTGCCTTGACTTAAAAAAAAAAAAAAAAAGGTTGAGAAACACTGAATTAGCATCATCAAACTGTCCACTTGAAAAAAGTAAGCTGGCCAATATTGGTAATTGAGGAAGTAGTAAGTGATCCTATAGACTAGTAGGGGTGGGTGTATCACTAAAATGGCTGGCCAAAACCACAGTGAACATATATGCACTTAAATTGTGTATTTAGCTGTACATTTTTTTGGAGAAAATATACAATTAAATCTGTTATCCAAAAAGTACACACACAAAAAAAAAAAAATCAATGCGCTATAAAATTATGTCCAACATGTAAACAGCACGGAGTACTCTCGGGGGGGAGGGGGGTTATTTAGACCTCAAACCTTGTATCTTATAGACCTTACCTTTCTTTAGATTTTTTTTTTTTTTTTAACAAATTGGCTATGTCTTCCAGGTCAGTAAACGGTCATCAGCAGAATTATGTGGCAGAAATGATGGTAACATCAAAGTCATTTTTCCTGATGTTCCTGTGGAAAGCAGCTCTTCACCTGAGACTGAAGTTCGAGTCAAAACAGGAGACTATGTATCTGTGGAGGTTATTATGTCTCTCTGTCACTATTTCTTCTAGTCTCTCTCCTTTTTACTCTTTTACTCTCACAGTCTCTCTTAGAGCCCATTCACACCATTGTCTTGCCATAACGCTCACCTCCACAATGCATGATACCTTGCCTCTGAAATGCACTAGCAAAATCCTACAGTTTTATCTTAGATCTTCCGGTGTGAAGGAGCCCTTACTTTCTCTTCTCTCCCTGTTACTTGCTCCCGCTACTACACACTTTTTTTTTTAACCATCTATTACTTTTACTTACGCTCTCTCTTTTGCTTTAGGTAAATATATCTTCCACTTTCGCATAGTCTAATTTACATTCACTTACATTCTTACTCTCTTTTACTTTTGCTTTATCTCTGTCTCCCTTAAGCCGGCCATACGTGGATTCAAATTCAGCCAGTTCAGCAGAGACCAGATGCATTTTGGTCCATATAGGAGCAGGCTGATTGTAGACAAGTTGATCCATTGACATTGTGTACAACCAGCTTGTCAGGTTTGTCCCAAACTATCAGTGCCAGCAACACTGATCATTGTATTCTGATGGTGGGGAAGGCCACAGCAGGAGTAATTCCCCATCCACATCGATCTTTTTTGTTCATTTGTCCTGCTCAGCCATGAAGTGGTAGGCCATGTAAAATGACAGAGTGGGGTCAGCACATGCTAAAGCGCACAGTGCACAAATTCGCCAACCGTGTACAGAGTCAATAGCTAAAGACTCCAAACTTCATGTGGCCTTCAGATTAGCACAACAACAGTGTGTAGAGAGCTTCATGGAATGGATTTCCATGGCCGAGCTGCTGCATCCAAGCCTTACATCAACAAGTGCAATGCAAAGCGTTGGATGCAGTGGTGTAAAGCATGCCGCGACTGGACTCTAGAGCAGTGGAGACGTGCCCCCTGGAGTGACGAATCACACTTCTCTGTCTGGCAATCTAATGGACATGTCTGAGTCTGGCGGTTGCCGGGAGAGCGGTAATTGCCTGAAAGCATTGTGCCAAGTGTAAAGTTTCATAGAGGGGGGGTTATGGTGTGGGGTTGTTTTTCAGGGGTTGGGCTTGGCCATTTAGTTCCAGTGAAGGGAACTCTTAAGGCGTAAGCATACCAAGACATTTTGGGCAATTTCATGCTCCCAACTTTGTGGGAACAGCTTTATGGACCTTGCTTTGTGCACAGTCACGTTGGAACCTTCTGTTCCAACGTGACTGTGCACAAAGCAAGGTCCATAAAGACACGGATGAGCGAGTTTGAGGTGAAGGATTACATAGAATCCTGAACTCAACACCTTTGGGATGAATTAGAGCGGAGACTGTGAGCCAGGCCTTTTCATTGTATATCAGTGCCTGACCTCACAAATGCGCTTCTGGAAGAATGTTCAAACATTCCCATAGACACACCTAAACCTTGTGGACAGCCTTCCCAGAAGAGTTGAAGCTGTTCTATCTGGAAAGGGTGGGCCAACTCAATATTGAACACTACGGACTAAGACTGGGTTACCATTAAGTTCATGTGCGTGTAAAGGCAGACGGCCCAATACTGTTGGCAATATAGTGTGTATTCCTAAACTACATTTACCGATGTAATATTTTTCTTATGCTGCCCATTGCATTAGATCATTGCTAGCCAGTATGGAGACCATTTTCATTTTAGCCAATGAGACCATTCTGACCTCTGAGTGGTGAAAGTAGACACACCTCTAATTAGTTGTATTTGATGAGCCTTTCAACAGCTCCCAGGCTACATACAAACATAGAGTAGCTTGAATCCTTTCTGGTGTGTAACAGTGTGGCCTTGGAAATTCACTGTTTTAAAAGATGAAATGAGCTAGATCTAGATGTAGTAAGCTGTGTTTACAGCCATTTCCTTCCAGCTAGTAGTGTGCAGAATATTATTATTGACATAATTCAACAACAGGCTAGCAATTTTGGTTATTGCCTCTAGGGGACTGTAGACACAGAAATGGAGCACTTACTGTTGAAGTATCTAAGACATGAAAGGAGTCAGGGGCTAACCCAGTCCACCAGTAGCATCAGGGGCTAACCCAGTCCACCCAAAAACATCCCTTTTGGGTGGATTGGTCATTTACCAATTTGTGTGTTATTAAATTATTTGAACTTTAGAAGCAAATACAGTCTTTAGAAAAAGATGTGATCTGTCCCTAGTATGTACAGTCCTTCATGTGAATAGGCAGACAAGTTAGTCTTTTGTTATGTTAGACTTATGGAACTACTGAAAATCTACTGGTTGAAAATTTTAATTTTTTCTTTTTTTTTAGATAACTTCATCTAGTTCGCAAAGCCTAAGAGGAAAACTTGTTGCTCTGTCCAGTCTTCAGTCATCACCTGCATATTCCTGACTATGAGAGTTTTCATCTTTCTTAATAATAGGATAAAGCTAATGCCTGATTCATTTAGTTTTTTTAACTGTATATTTGTTTCTAATGTATTTATAATACCTATAGTAAAACTGAATTGATAAAAAATGCTGTTTTACTTATGCCTTTAAATGTACCATGAAGAGTTTTCCCATATCGGGCATACTCTAAAAATTAAACATTTTTTTTCAGTGCATTTCCCCCCTGTGTTAATTAAAACAGATCTGCAAGTTACATTACAGCACATTTGTTTTTCTTTAGAAAAAATCAAACAGTTCTGGGTTTTTATGCCAACTGTGTCTCCTATGGGGAGATTTAGCCTCCCTGATTACCTTGGTGTCCATTGCCACCAAGGTGTAAAATGATGAAAAATCACTTTTTGTATTGATAACTATGGTGACACTGTACTGCTAGGGTGACAGTATGTTAAAAAAAAAAACATAAATAATAATATAAAAAAATTATATTTATAATTTTCGGTTATAAACTAATTTTTTTTTTTTTTTTTTTACTAAAAAGATAGCTGAATACATTTTGGCCAAGATTTAAGAAGAAAGATTATTTATTTGCAAAATTTTATAAGAAAAACACTTTTTTTTTCAGAATGTTTGGACTTTTTCATTTATATAGCAAAAAAAAATAAAAATCCCAGTGGTGAATAAATACCACCAAAATAAAGTTTTATCTGTCTCAAAAAAATGCTAGAAAATTCATATGGGTACAGTGTTGCATGACCGCACAATTGTCATTCAAAGTGAGATAGCACTGAAAGCAGAAAATTGGCCTGGACAGGAAGGGGGTGAAAGTGTCTGGATTTGAAGTGGTTAATACATTAGTGTCGCCACCTGGCATACTGCTTTTTTGTTCTGCAAGGGGTATAAGAGGCTAATCTGAAGACAGATGCCTGTAGTTATGGTAGTTGTATGTAAAAATACATTTCACGTTCTTTAAGTAAATAAACATTTGCTTAAAAATTGTTTCCGCAAGGGATTCAGCTTTAAAATGATGTTTTTGCTTGGAATAATGGTTTGTATTTGCATACTATATTGTTAGTTATTTTATTGCTAAAAATGGAAAGATTAGTAACCATTTTTGAGTCAAAAGATTAAAGATTGTAATCCCTTGCATATACTCAGTAAAGTGACTGGCCTTAGATGATGCAGAGAGATTGATTAAATCCTCCTACATAAGTTGTACCTATTTATCTGCAGTCTTCTCTACATCTGTTCAATGTGCTGAATTTATAAAGCTTGTTTGAGAGTTCAGAAAATAAAGCTCAGTGAGGAGAGTTCTGAGAGCTGATGGTGAGAGAGTTGGGACCCCCCCCCCCCATCCTGTTCACAGAGGAACAGTGCTGAGGCTGTCAGCCACAGGTTTGTGCCCTGCCCTATCACCATTTTTCTCTTCCCATTAGTAAAACTAGTTAGAAGTGGTTCATGCTGATGTCAGAGGAGCAAGGCAGCAAAATGCATGCAACTAAACCCTCTGTATTTAATGTGAATTTAATTGTTAGACAAGGTCAATTTGATTTTTTTTGCAGGCTAGCTGGTAAGCATGCTGGAAAAAAATTGTTTAATATTTCAGGATTAAATTGTAATTAGCCTGGACTCTTGCTAAAATTTTCTTTGACTTTCATTGTTCTAAATATGGGTGTAACGTGTTATGAAAGGTAAACTTATCCTTTAAGTAAAGTCATGCAAGGTTTTTTCCCACTATTGGGATCAAATACAGGCTCACACACCTATTCTGCTTCCACAAGAAGCAGCTCAAGTAAAATATACAGAACTATAGTATTTTTCTTTTTAACATCAATTTTATTTAACCACTTTAGAATTGCACACAGTCCTTTATTTCTCCTGTGGGCAGGCGGCACATCCAGGCTCAGCAATGTAAACATACATTGCTTCACACATGTGCACTGACCCGCCATTCCCGTAACAGTGGATTGTGGTTCTTGGTACTCGGCAACATAGAGCAGCCTGGGTATCACATGATCGCTTTATATGTATACAACTGTTATGAATGCGTTTCATTCATAACAGCTGTATTTACTGTAGTGATGCTGTGATTGGTTCACATCTATCACATGGTATGTGGCACCCTGTACCATGTGATTAGCTGTAGCCAATCACAGCATGTCACCAGTGAGCACAGCTGTTATGAATGAAACCTATTCATGACCGTGATCAATCTCTGATCATCCCCCAGAGTAGTACAGTGTTACTATACTCTACTACTCTGAAGAAAGTATGGAAAAAAAAAAGAAAATGTTAAGAAAAGAGAAAATGTTTAAAAAAAATTGAATAAAACTTTGTTTTACACACTGTCACCAGTCAGTATCCCTGATCACCGCCACACCAGTCATATGATAGCACTGTACTGCACTGGTGACAGTCTTTAAAAAATAAAATTGTGGGAAAAATGTTATTTCATTTCTCCATTTTCCAAACAATTGTAACAAAAATTGACAACTTCAAAAAACTCGCCATGGCTCTTACTAAAAACCTTGGGGTGTCTTCGTTTCAAAAAGGGGTCAAAACCAAAAACTCGGTGGTGAGTAAAAACCCGGTGGTGAGTAAATACTACCAAAATAAAGCTCTTTGTGTGAAAAAACAAATGATAAAAATTTAACTTATGTACAGTGTTGCATGACGAGCAATTGCCAGTTAAAGTAGCACAGTGCTGAATCGCAAAACAAAAAGCCCTGTTCATGAAGGGGATAAAACCTTCTGGAAGGTAAAGTGGTAAAAAAGGAATAAAAACACATTTTTTTTTTTGTGCACTCCACATATGCACAACATTCAGCACTTAACAGGTGTACCTCAATGAGCTTAGGAACACTGTCACTGATAGTACTCCAAGACACACATCCTAGCGTGATGATTAGACTTTGTCACGGGGACCACAGACAAAATGACACCAACATGTAGGGAGGAGATGAGGGTGATGTAAGGAATGCTGTAGAACATTTTCAGGGACTGCTAACATGCAAAAGATGGTCAGAGACTGTGGACACACTACAGGTGTGGTTGGAGACTGGGCATTACAAAAAAGAATGAATTGTAGTCATATTGATCCACAGACCCGATTCATTATATGCTCATGTTCTATATGCATGAGCAATATATAATTTAAGTGACAACTTTGTATTTAAAAAAAAAATTCTAATTTTCCAAAAATTTGTGGCAAAAAATAAAATGTTCCATGGACTCAACATGCCTCTCACACATTCCTTGGGGTGTCTACTTTCCAAAAAAAGGTCATTTGGGAGATTTGGTACCGTCGTGGCATTTTAGCAGCTCAAGAATTGTGTTAGAAAGTAAAAGCTGTGTAAATTCCAATGCGTCTTCTAGAGGGCAAGTGGTTCAAGCAGGTGGTAAGAAGGCAAAATAACACCACCTCGCTGTTTGTCAAATGCCCTCTAAAAGCAATCCACATTTGAATGAGCCCTAAGAGAGGGGATTAGGGAAGAGAAGATTTATGCTAGGAGAGTGATGGGAGAAGATTTGTATTTAGAGGTAGGATTTGGAGGGAAGAGGGTTTGTGCTAGGGAGGTAGAACTTGGAAAGGAGGAAAGGATTTCTGCTAGAAAGGTGCGCCCTCTGTTTTGCTTTCTGAATACAGTATTCTCGGACTTCCCCAGTTCTTCGAGGACAGCAAGGCAAGAATTATTCGTGTAAGCCAGGATGGAGCCATAACCAATTGTGTCTTTTGAGCTCACTCCCAAATGCAGGAGATTTTTTGTTTGTCGTAGACTGGTTTTCACTGATTGGAGGCAAGGATATAAAAGATTTAAAAAGGGGAATTTTTTTTATTAATTCACCCCGCACCAGAATTCTCATTCCTATTATCTCTGACTTAAATGCAATCAAATGAATTGCATGTCTTTCTGTGATTTTAAGAACTTTTAGAAGTGTAATACTATGCATAGGTAGGATGTTTTATCACTAATAAATCCCTTTTTGATTGTCACCTAATCTGCCCCCAACCATTAGTTGGCATTTTGTTGGCTGACATTTTTAGTTTAAGCCACAGAACTGCAGTCTGATATTATAAATAGATGTCACTAATACCTGTTTCCTTGTGGCAGTGTACAATACCTAGGACAATCTTGTCATCCTCCAAGTCCCTTTTAGATTCTTTCAGGGACATAGTTTTCCTCCTTCCATCATTCTGACATATTGCTCTTTGTATATGGTAGCCACAGTCCCCCTTGGGAGAGATTTGTCCCAGGAAAACAGGTTTCCCCAGATTTGTCCCTGGAATCTGGGCGCCGTCAATCTGTACAGAGGCTCCACTTGTCACACTGCTTAAGGCCCAATTCAAAAAAAGGATTACTAGAGTGCTCTGCCTGTGCGCACTGCAAAGATTACACTATGCTACTAGATTCACCAAATGATTCTGGGTCTTGGGGATGACTGAAGCAAGTCACAGTCTGTGAGTAACTGCTGTACTGTTTCCTGAACTCTTCGGAGCTGATTCACACATGTGCGGTGCGGATTGAAGCTCAGGTTTCACAGCTAATTGACACAGTAGTTGTTCAGCGTTTCAGGTCAGGTTTACATCAGGTTCAGGAGAGGATCAGCTCAGGATTTTATCCTGTTCACACTTGCGCAGTTTAGAAACGGTTCCCATAAAAGTCAATAGCCTGTAATCCTCACCTGAACCTGAAGGCACTGCTCAGAAATCGTACAGGGCTCTTTTTCAAACCAGAGTGAATCTGCAACGCCAGTGCACTGGACATTTGTGAACAGGCACTATAGGAAGTAATGTTATTTCACATGCCATGCGGATTGGATGTGGTTCAAACCAAATCCAATCCGCATATATACTGTATATCCTTCTGACTTTTTGGATTTTAAGCAGGAGGAGTCAGAAAAGTTACTACTAACTACTGAATGCGTGAAAAATATGGGAAAAGGCCCTGGCGACAAAAGGTTAATACCAAATAAAATAAGATCGAAAGCTCTTCATAATTATGAAGAACTAAAATTAAAAAAGTAGGGTAAAGCTTTAGGTCTGCTCATGTCTTCTTCAACACTCATGTAAGGATGTTGTTTGTTGATTTCAGCTCAGCTTTTAATACAGTTAGTCCTTCAAAGCTAATCTTGAAGCTGAAACAGCTTGGCATCGGCATGCATCTTTGTAATTGGATCCTGGACTTCCTTACAAACAGACCACAGTCTGTATGACTGAAGGCCTTCACCTCTTCCAGTCTTAACAACAGCACTGGGGTTCCTCAAGGATGTGCATTGTCCCCTCTTCTATACTCCCCTTTCACCTATGATTGCGTACCTGTATTATGCATCAAACAGCATTGTTAAGTTTGCTGAGGACACCAGGGTGGTAGGCCTGATCAGAGGTAAAGATGAGCGGGCTTATAGGGAGGAGATCCGACACCTAGTCACATGGTGTGAGGACAATAATATGGAATTTAACACCAAGAAGAAAAAGGAGATTATTGTGGATTTCAGATGAGCTGGTAATCACATCCATGCTCCCATTTCCATCAATGGAGCTGTTGTTGAGCGTATTAACAGCTTTAAGTTTCTTGGAATCCACATTTCTGAGTATCTCACCTGGTCTCTGTATTCCTTCCTGATCAGGAAGGCACAACAGCATCTATATTTTCTGAGGAAATTTAAAAAATCCTGTGTGTGCTACAGGATATTGGAGAATTTTTATTGTTGTACTATTGAGAGCATCCTCACAAATTGCATCTTAGTGTGGTACAGCAGCTGCACTGCTTCAGACCGCAAAACCCTTCAGAGGGTGGTGAAAACCGCCCAACGAATTATTGGTGTTCAGCTTTCCATCTTGGAGGACATTTACAAAAAACGCTGTGTACAAAAGGTGAGGGGCATCATTAATGATGCCTCTCACCCTAACCATGGACTGTTCATACTCCTTCCATCGGGCAAACGATTCAGGTGTCTCAGAGCCCGTACAAACAGACTGAAAAATAGTTTTTTCCTTGTGGCTGTTAAAGCATCAAACAGCTAATCATTAGACAATATTGCATTACTGTATATTTTATTCACCATTGCATTTCTGAATATTTTATCCATTATTGCACTACTTATTGCACCGATTATGGTATTACTGTATATTCCATACCCCGATTTTCGTTATATTGTTATTTATTGTAAATAGGCCATTTATGCACTTCTGGTTGGATGCTAACTGCATTTCATTGGCTCTGTACATGTACTTTGCACAATGACAATAAAGTTGAATCTAATCGAATCGAATCTAAATCTATGTGAACCGGCATTAATCCTGACCCCTGAATTCTGTGCATTACTTAATCCTGGCCCTAAACTCCCTGTGTTACTTAATCCTGACCTTTGAACTCTGTGCATTACTTAATCCTGACTGTAAAATCTCTATGCTATTTAATCCTGACCCTAAACTCTCTATGCTACTGAATCTTGACCCTGAACTCTCTGTATTCTGACTCAACTACAGGACAATAAACCTTATCTCCCACGATGTATACTGCTATTCCACGTGGTGTTGAATTTATCCCTTGCATCGGGTCAGATAGTTTAACTTAATGAATAAACTCACATGTTGAGGAAGTCAGATGAGGAAACCCATTTGAATGTTCCGTTTAATGGCGAATATTCATAGGTAGAAAAACGTTAATATTGTAGCCTCATGGAAGATGCATTCAGGAAGACAGGATACAGTGGAATGGTTTCAGAGAGAGGCAGGGGGAGGAGTATACACAAGTACGGTGAGAGAAAAAGTTCAGCTTAGACAGGAGAAGACCGCTTAATGACATAGAGCAATGATAATCAAGTGTTTATCAAAGCAGATATCCCAAAAGAGCTACCTTAGAAGTATCTAATGGGCCAGCCATGCAACCTAATTCCAACTTCTGGAAGTGTTGTTAGGTTTGACCTCCTATTATATGGTTTTTGGTAAATCTAAACCAACAATCTCAAGAAAATTGTATAATGTATGGCCAGCCTTAATGCTGGCCATACACTATACAATTTTTTGAAAATTTTCTGTTCGGTGCAATGTGCAGAATCAAATCGCATAGGTGTATACCCATGTGATCCGATACCCATGCGATCCGATTCTTATGCGGACCAAAAAAATGGTCCTGCACCTTTTTGGTGCAGGTGTGGTGCAATTGAAGCCATACAAAATGTATGGCTCTAATCGCACCGCACACAAATCGCATGTGATTTACACAGGAATACGGTGCAGTTCCTGTGCGAATCACATGCGATATACCGCATATGTGAACCCAGCCTGTGACCCGATTCACATATATGCGGGTTGGGTGCATTTTGAACCACATCCATTTCGCAGGACATGTGAACCAAAAGCCTTTTCTTTGGAACCAGTTCACATATGTGCAGGCCGGCCGCAATGCGATTTAAAAAAGAGTCGGGTATGATTTTCAGCCCGGTTCAGGTGCGATTTCCAATGTCATACACTTTAACAATTTTTACCTGAATCGCACCTGAAGTGCTATACGAAGCATCAGACAGGGCTTGAGGTCGTGCTGAGCATATGTGGACCCAGGCTAAGAGACAGGCAAGCTGGCCGGAGCCAGGAGAAGCACTGGAGGAGAGGAGATCTGGCCACACACAGCAACTCCCATTCTGCAGGAGGCTATGAGCTGTACCCTGATGACAGAACTTGAACACAAGACAAACAGCTGTGGGCAAGGACAGCCAAAAGTCCAGGCAATGTTTCAGTATTTCTGGAGGACAGCATCTAGCAGCATAGAGGGCAGAGTAGCAAACAGTGTGAATAGAAGAAGAGCTAATGCCATAAGAGCCAGGCACAGAGCTTTAGTCCTGTGTCCGGATGCAGTTCCACTGATCCTGGCAGGGCGTGGGGCTCAGTGGGATAGTGTGCCTACTAGTCCTGGAAGCGAGGGCCCAGTCATACTACCCTGCAGCCAGAAACGCTGCTGCCTGCACAGCATCATGATCCGCAGAGCCGTACAGCAGGAGGCAATGTGATGCCTGTAATATTGCAACACACAGCTCCCTTTTTTTCTTTTCTTTTTTTTCAAAACATTATATAACGCATAAAAAAGTTACACTTTATTCCTGTTATCGCACAGCAGCTTGGTGCACTGTATTTGCTATTCAGTGACATGCAGGACCTTGCAGAGCCATATCACACAAACCTGTTGCATAATATTGATAATATCGCACAGATCTGGGGCGCAGTGTAACACTCCACTCTGGTCTGACCATGACACAAACCATTGTTTTCTGTGTGTAATTGCAGCCGTCTGTGTTCTTCCATGAGGAAAAAGCAGGAAACTGAATATAGTGAGAATGGGCCCTGAGGGACCAGGGAACAGAGGAGAAGGCAGCTGGGGTAGAAGCAGAGGAAGGATACTCCTCATGAGGGGTAGGAACCAGATACATTTCTTCTGAACGTGTTACTTAAGCCACAACAGTAAAATCAGTCTGTATATGCAGTAAAGCATGCTTGATATACTCACTGTGGAACCTAAGAGGTTAATCCTCTGCACTGTGTAAACAGGCTGCTTGATCCTGACTTCTCTGATCTTCCCCTTCTTCCAGTGTCCCCCTCTTATCTCCTGATAAGACATATCGTGTGGAAACACTCTGCACATTCTCAGTTTGGTGTGTATTGTTAGAGAGGTTTTTTTTTTTCTTGGGAGAGTGCGTGTGATCAGCACAGGGCCAATCAGCACTGTCCAGACAGAGGTCAGGGATTTTGCATCCTAGAGCAGAAAGAAAACTCCTCCTACAAGCTTTAACCAGTACTCAGCTGGACACTGATAGAAGTCTCAAGACTGTTCTAACTGCTGATGAGAAAAGGTATTTAGCACTTTATATTTACTAAAATAGTTACTTTTCCATGTTCTGAGTCTTCTAGAGTTCAGGCTCCGCAACTTCACCTCAGGTCCTTGTAACCAACCTTGATGGAGCCACTTAACCTCCCAACACCCACTGTATAGCCATGCTTCCATCGGTCAAGGCTCCCTCTCCTTATTGAAGTCAAGGGGCTTTCAGATTTAATAAATTGGGGTTTAATATTACCTTAATACTAATTTATTAAACAGTATTTTATTTAATTATGTGGGCAGTTAAATGTGTAAAATACCTGTTAGAATGCTTTTAAAAAGTTGACTTAAAGAATGTGTAAACCCAACAATTTTATATTTTTGATATGTGCCATCTGTACCATGTACGTGTATGAAAAAGTATCTTGTTCTCTTTGTATTGCATCCTTTGTGTGAAACCCCTGTCGTTGCTGCCAGTCCCTTTGCTTTCCTATTAAAAACTGACCACATTAGACATGAGAACATGTTTTAACTTTCATTTCTATCTTAAACTGAATGGGTTGTTTTACAAGGTCTAGCCAGAGGGACCTAGCTAGGTTTTTTAGGCAGAGACTGATTAGCAGCCTGTGATGAGTCAGCCAGGTTACTCCAAGTCAGTGCTGAGGGCTCTGCAGGTCAGTTCCCTGATACCTTTCCCTGCTCTAGAAGCTTGATATGTTTCTAGAAGGCAGTGGGTGTGGGGGTGAGGAGTGGCTGATCTACATGTCTGAGGGATCTTCACCAATCCCCAAGCAGGAGGCTTGGCATGGGGTCAGGGCAGCCCTCAGATGTGATAGAACCTAATCAGCAGGAAGTGGTCAATGTGTGTGGAAGATGGAGTAGGACGCTGGAGTGTGGAACCTGGGATGGGGCTTAGGGAAGGGGCCTAACTTCAGGCAAGCGCTTGAAGAGGGGATCTCTACTGTACCACCATCTACCAAGAGGGACAGCCTGAGCAGCAGGGAAGGAGCCAGCCCGGCAGAAGGCCTGAAGGCAGCCACCAACCCATAAAGTTATCAGGAAGGACAGTGTGAGTAACCTTACACCCCCTGGGACAGATAAGGGGAGAGGGCAGTCAGGTGGAGAATCCAACTAGCTTTTTGGCCAGGACTGTTTAATACTTGGCAGCTTCTGGATCTCTTTGCCCAGGGAATACCCTTAGTACTGCTGGGTGAAGAGGAGGATTCATCAGGGGACTGAGGAGGTACACTGGAGAGCAGGAGTGCTCTCAAAGAAGAGACAGATTGTGCTTCTTGTCCATAGACTTGTACACAGTTTGTCCTCACACTTCACAGTTCCTTGGGCATCCCATGCATCCCTCAACCCCATCCCTAAGAATGTTGGGACTTGTATGCTGTAAGCAGTTTCTTCACTCAGATAAGCTGAAATTGAACTACAGACCCCAAAGGAGAACCGGGAACCTTTGGGAAGGAAGGAGGAGACTGTGAGAGAGTGAGGATGTGAGGGAGTTGACAGTGTAGTTCCAGGAGGATACAGGCCTGGATCGAATTTTGCTGGAGAGCCCAGATTGCTGATCATCCTGAGAGGCAGGAGAGCAGACTCTGTAGGCAGACGGTCCAGGCTACCACCATCAACACCACATCTGGGACAGGAGAACAGAGAAAAAGGAGGCCCTCCAACCACGAGGTCATCGCGTCAGCTGCTACATTGATGCATTGGGTGAAAGAGTTTTTACTCACATATTCGAGTGTTTTGTTGTTGACAGTTATTTAAGTTAACTTCTGCTTCCACCCCTTTTCAAATTACACAGCCTCTGCCATTATCTCATGTCAATAACCCCTTGGCACTGGCGCATCCCAGCCCTTTAAGGGTTCCAGAAGCCGGGAGGCGGGGTGGGGTATTAGGGTCCTGTGACCGCCGTGATTTGCTGTCACAGCAGAAATTCTGAAGGACCCTCTGCACACTGGTATATACCCTTTCAAGCAAACTATGCAACAAATAGGGATATTTGGTTCACACATATTGCAATACATGTTTAAGCTGGCCAACTGCGTCAAAGTAATCCCTCTATGGCCAGTCCTACTCTGCCCTGCCTACGCAAGTGCTACTGTGGACACAATGCTAACATAGGGGAAAAGACACAATGGGGAGAGCTACAAGGTTCAGAGGGTCCTTCAGAATTTCTAGAGTTAATGTGGTTACACCCCTTTAGCACCTGATGGATAAATGCATGTACTAGCTGTATGGATTTGAGCACAGGGATCTCTTGTTTGTTGTATTGTTGGGTCAGTAGCCAGACCTGAACCTTGTAGCTCTCCCCATTGTGTCTTTTCCCCTATGTTAGCATTGTGTCCACAGTAGCACTTGCGTAGGCAGGGCAGAGTAGGACTGGCCATAGAGGGATTACTTTGACGCAGTTGGCCAGCTTAAACATGTATTGCAATATGTGTGAACCAAATATCCCTATTTGTTGCATAGTTTGCTTGAAAGGGTATATACCAGTGTGCAGAGGGTCCTTCAGAATTTCTAGAGTTAATGTGGTTACACCCCTTTAGCACCTGATGGATAAATGCATGTACTAGCTGTATGGATTTGAGCACAGGGATCTCTTGTTTGTTGCTGTCACAGCAGTCACATGATCGGTAAAGGTCCCGATCAAAGGAGGAGATCGGGACCTTTCCGTGAGTACCGAACGTGTGTGCTGGGAGCGCACAGGGTGTGTGCTCTCAGCACATATGTTTTTTTTAATAGAACACAAATGTGCGGATGCTCGCCGTTTAGGGCTAGACGCCGGGATGCCACACATTTGTGTTTGGCTGGCACCAAGAGGTTAAAGTAACCTCCTCAGTTTACTGCCATATTCTAAAGGGGAACTCTGCTTGCTGTTGCACCATATCTGAGAAGTTTCAGCCTATCCCAAAGAGACAACGTCATTATTGTGCACCAACATAAGAATCTCAGAAAGTTGGCAGAAGAAATCCTGTTTGTGTCTAATGACTGGTTCTGTATGAGATATTGTATTCCCAGAATTATCGTAGAGTTAGTCCTTGCTTCTAGTCACTGGGAGCTTGCAACTGACCTAGACCATCATTTCTTAGTCTTTACTTTTTGTTTGCTTGGAGAAAACATCTCAGTGTGAGAGCTATTGCCTAACTCTGGGTCCTGCTGAACAGTTGGATCTAGTTAAAGTGGCACTGTGCTGTACTTTGTTGTTTATTTCTCCTATGTGGTTCACCTTTGCGCACATCAGTCATTGATTTTTTGTATTTATATTTCTGCTTTATTACAGACTGATCTGCAGTACATAACAGCTTGTCCGGGATGTCCCTGTTCAGAGAGTTTGGAACCTTCCAATATCCATATGGTGCCAGGAAGAGAATGGGTGGCCAGAAATATGTGTGGTCCTGAATGTTCCAGACTGGACTGAAGAGCAGGTCAATCTGATTAATATTATTATTATTATTATACAGGATTTATATGGTGCCAACAGTTTGCTCAGCGCTTTACAATATAACGGGAGGCAATACAGCAACAATACAGTTCAATACAAGAGGGTTAGGAGGGCCCTGCTCCTTTGAGCGTACAATCTAAGAGGGAGGGGCTAGTGGTACAAAAGGTAGTAACTGTGGGGGATGGACTGGTAGGAGGAGTAGAAGATTCCATTATTAGCTGAGAGCAGGAAAGGCTTCCCTGAAGAGATAGGTCTTCAGAGATCGCCTAAAAGTGAGCAGAGTAGGCGATAGTCTGATAAATTGGGGTAGAGAGTTCCAGAGGATGGGGGAAGCTCTGGAGAAGTGCTGGAGATGAGCATGGGAGGAGGAGACAAGGGAGCTAGAGATCAGGAGGTCATGCGAGGAGCGGAGAGGACGGTTTGGGTGATATTTGGAGACAAGATTGGTGATGTAATTTGGGGCAGAGTTATAAATGGCTTTATATGTTATTGTTAATGTTTTGAATTTTATCCGTTGGGCAATGGGAAGCCAGTGGAGGGATTGGCAGAGAGGGGTGGCTGATACAGAACAGTTAGCAAGGTGGATGAGTCTGGCAGCAGCATTCATGATAAACTGAAGAAGGGATAGCCTGGGATGAGGTCGGCCAATGAGGAGGGAGTTACAATAATCAAGGCGAGAGATAACAAGGGAGTGAATAAGTTGCTTAATATTTTCCGAGGTTAGGAACGGGCGTATCTTGGAGATGTTGCGGAGGTGAAGTCTACAAGATTTGGAAAGAGATTGGATTTGGGACTGGAAGGACAGATGGGAGTCTAGGATTACACCTAGCACCCTGGCATGAGGGGAGGGACTGATGATTGTGTTATTGATCTTGATGGAGAAGTCAGGGGAGGGGGCACGGGCTGGAGGGAATACTAAGAGCTCAGCTTTGGATTGATTGATAATTGGTATAAAGGTGCCCTCCTTCCTAGTGCTCTGTTCTCTCTTCTCTCCCTGGACTGACAGGGGGGTTCCGGGGCGGTTGCAGGCACGTTCACAATATTACTTCCGGTCTCCTCTTCTACTAGTCCATCGTTCCTTTGCTTCTGGATCTGGCTGTAGCTGTAGCCAGATCCAGAGGCGAAGGAACGTTGGATTGGTCGAAAAGGGGTCACAGGAGTGCAGAACGAACTGCACTCCTGTGATCCACAGACGTTTTGGGTGTACTTCTCCTTTAAGATGAATTATCTGCATTTCTGCATTACTGCAATTGCCACTCTCTAAAGTCAAGCTTAAGTACAGGAAAATGCAAAAACAACCTTAAGACTGTAAAATTCTTTATTGTTAGGAATCTGAGACAGTCATTGATTCCTTTTTTAAAGAGGTTTTCACATTTCTGTATCGGTGTCACTTGATGTTGCAGGTTTTCTCATGTAAGCCCATTCTCCCTGGATGATGATTGTCGACAGATATGAATTCAGATGCTTTGCAATAAATTTGCGGTCTGTAATGGGTGTAAGTTACTATGTGTGCCTAGGAGCGGGAACAATTAGAAACACCTCAGTACACGGATTGATGTTAGGCATAATAATTATGCAATCTTAAAGCAGAACTTCAGTCAACAAGCAAATGAATAGCCCATTAAAACAGCAAATAAACTAGCTTTAGCTTCAATATTCATTTTCATTCCAGAGATTTCCCTGCAGTACTTATTTCTTCCACTAAATTTCCTCAGTCTGATGGTCGGCATCATTCGAGCAACTTCTTCTGAGCCCAGGGTGTCCTGGACCCACCCCAGCTTGAGATTGGACAGTGCAGGGGGAGCTCAGGATGAGGTGCCAGGATGGCAGGCCACTCTTCTCCGGAACGCTGGAGCGCATGCTGGAGAGCACGCTGGAATGCATGCTGTCCAGATGGAACGGAAACCATAGAAGTTTGAAGAAGGAGCGCTGCGCATGCTCTGAAACACATCACCGCCCCACACTTGCATCATTTCCGGTTTGCGTTCCATCTGGACAGCGTGTGTTCCAGCATTCCCGAAAGAGCGGCGGCCATCTTGGCACCTCATCCTGAGCTCCCCCTGCAGCTGTTGGCTGGCACAGCGGGATGCTATACAGTGGAGAGAGCCCCGCACATTGACAAATTATTTATGAGCCTGTTATTTCTTCTATCCTGTAAGTGTTTTTAACCATACCTATTAAACCCAACTTTGAAGTTATTGCACTTAGAAGCGCCTTCTTGTCTCTTCTGTTCTTCACTCAGAGTTTGCTACATACTCTCAGAGGTGCTGCCCAGTGCATGTTTCTATCCTACCACCAATTACTGGCTGTCATCTCCTCATCCACCATCTCCTCTACAGATGTTCCCTATGAATATTCTCTTTTATATAACTTTTTTACCCACAGTTGTTTTTTGTAGTGCATTGTTATGGTATGGGAGGGCTATGGTAAATAGGCAGTGCGAGGTCCACTTCAAGATAATACTGCTGAAGTGGCTGAAAATATCTGGTTTAAAAGGACATGTTCACTTTTAGCAAAAATGTAATTGGTTCACCCTCAGCCCTCCTAACCTAAACTAATCTAGATACCCATTACCCAGCTGCTTACTTATACCTCAGCATGTTCCATTGTTTAAATCCTCTAGGTCTAAATCTTCTCAGGCACTGGCTGTGCTTGCTCATTGAATCCCTGTAGACTTGGATGGGCCCAGTACTGTAGATTTCAGGCCAAGGAAAGTAAACATCTGAAGTAATTAAGCTGCAGCTGGATGGGGGTACGATATCTATATTAGGATAGGAGGCTAGGATGGCTGATCCAATGTAGTGTTTACTAAAAGGAAATGTCTTTTGATCTTCAAATTAACTCATGTTTCTTTGTAGATCCCATTTCGAATTCTCAGATGGGACAGGACTTCAATTTGGGGTAAAGTCGATTTTAAGCAACTCCCTCTTACAACACTAAGTTTTGTTATTCATCAAAAGGCTAAAACTCAATGGACAGGAGGGATTCTGACAATCAGCAAGTGCCAAGGGCAGGGTTTAAAACATGGAGAGGGCTCCAAAAGGACAAATAATTTGACTGAAGATAAGTACATAGGACTATAGTATTATAATAAGCTAATACTTATATAATTATAAAATAATGTAATATAAATATAATAAAATATTACTTCTCCTGCTACGCTATGTTTACTTTATTTATATTGGACTGCTTAAAAATGTCTGTTCTTGTGCCTTGAATTGTTGTCCAGACAGGAAACAAATTGTTGTCCAGACAGGAAACAAATGAAGTTTAACCCCCCCTGATTCATTATTGGGAAGCTTCTATGTGCAACCACTAGTTTTTTTTAACTGTTAATTCATCAGGAAATGCTGACAACTAACTTTTTAACATTTCTAGAAGAGACTGGTCATCTTAAAGTGAACCTTTACTTTCCCACCCATTTTGTATTATTCCAATCTTCTTACCCTCCTCTCTTACAATTTGGACATTTTTTATTTGTATTTCAGCCTTTTTCAAGGAACACTTTCCTGTACTTCCTGTATTATTGCCTAGGGGAGAATGATATATGCAGCACCTGCAGCCTTCTGGGATAATCGCACTATGCATCCCAGGAAGCCGTGGGGGATTCTGTTGCATGGAAAAGACAGTTGGCCTCCTGATGACATCACACAAGAAGATGGTGGCACTAGGCCCAGTGTGCTGCAGCAGTGCAGTGCACCCCTACAGAACACCAGTGGATTGCTGGGAAAATGTGAGTATGTTTTTAGATAATACCAGTGGTCATTGAGCACTATGACACCCAAAATTTAAACCGGAACTTTACTCAACTCCACTCCAGCACTGCGGTGTCCCATAGCTCCCTCCCCGGCTGATATCCATTTATTTATTTTTAGCCCAACCTGAAACTGAGCTTTTAATAGGGCAGTGAATATTGGATAAGCTAAGAAACCCTTTGTGTATCCATTCAGTATGCTGTTACAGTATATTATATTAACAGGTGTAAAATTGTGCAATCTTACCTTCCATATTAGGAGTTTATTACAATAAGTTCCTAAGAATTGAAAATTTGCATTTTATTAGTTTTGACAAGATACATAGAACAGAAAAATATTTCAAGCCAGTAGTTGAAACTACTAGTAGTAGATTCCACCTACAGTATACTATACAAAAAGGAACTTTTCAATAATTCAATTTTGCTATTTTATTAAAAATAAATATAGAATCTACAAGTCAATTGTTGTAACAGTTTGAACCTTTTTATGGTGCTCATACTCTAGACGAAAAACCATTAGAAAATCTGTCATTTGAACACATTCTTTGTTTTTTGTCCAGTTAATGAGCACAAATCGAAAATTGGTAGTAATTTTTTGAGCAGAAAAATCGAAGGAAAACATCTGCCAAACAGACAATGAATTGAAAGGTTAATATGTTTCTCACCTGCTAAAAATCATACTGTTTGTTTTTACTTTGTTTCGCTACTTATACACAGTACAAATTCATTTATGTCCATTGAAAGATTTAGTGTTTGAAAATTGGTTGTTACATGATGGCAATATCATTTGCTCTCACGACTGTGTGTTCATTTTTCAGAAATGCGTTCAAAGGATTTTTCGACTAGTGTATGGCTAGCATTATTTTCAGAGATTTTTCTTCCTATACCCCCTTAATTCACTTGATGTATTTTTCTCCATTTCGAAAGAGTAGAGGCTGTTTAGATAGCTAATCGAATGTACACTTTGCAGAGTGAAAGATAGTCAATAAGATGGTGGCATGTTCACTTTGAATACCCAATAATGTGCAAGAGAAATTAGAAATTTATGATTTTCTCTAGCACATGATTGCGAGTTCAAAGTGAACACAGCTTTATATTTTTTCGCTAACATTGTTTGCTAAGAGAATAAATTTTGTGCATCAAGTGTCAACATACAGTAACATTTGGACAGGTTGGGTTTTGCAAGGGCACAAAATTTACATGAAGGCAACATTTTCACAGATTTGCAATCGCAAAAATTTCAAATTCTAGTCCTGTTGCTCATGTGAATGTTTGAAGGTTACCCTTTAAATACAAATGTCAGCCAGAGCATCTGGTGTAATTACTGAGACCAAGGCTTTCATTTTTTATTATTATTATTATTATTATTATTATTTTTATTATTATTACTACAGGTATTTATATAGCATTGACAATCTACACACTAAACGTTTAGATCCCTGCCATCAACGAGTTTACAATTCCTACCTCATCTGCCCACATAGTAGGGAAAATTAGGCAGGCCAAATTAACCTGCCAGCATGTCTTAGGAGTATGTCAGGAAGCCAAAGGAATCCCAAGTAAACTCTTAGAACGTGAAAACTCCATGACAATGGTGTTCTGGCCAGGAATCAAACCAAGAGCCCCAGTGCTGCAAGTGGTGCTAATCCCTAAGCCACTGCAGTGCCTAACTCAGAGAGGGAGTTTTTCTTTTTATTCTATCGATATAAATATTTTCTTCATGGTGATCTGGAGGTCAGAAGAGAGCTGATCCAACTCATCCATTACACTTCATGAAATAGACATGGCCTTGAAAAGTCTCCTAATTTACACCAATGCCCCATGTCACATTGTCATTGTAACTGACCAATGACCCCTATAGTACATACTGTAATTACATGAAAGAAATGCAATAAAAAAAGGTTCATGATTAAAGGGTATACTTACATCAAGAATGTCAACTTCTGAATTATTAAAGTCTATATTCATAAGATTTGGAAGAGGGATACCATTCCCCACCACAGCTATAATTAAAAAAACAGAAGCACATGAGTAGGATGACAACTTATACTGGGAATACATTAAAAAGTATCTGTGGTGTGAGATAAATTTCCTCAATGATACACAGAAACAAAAAAAATTACAGAGGTTTAATTATTTTGTATTTAATCTAAAAATATAAAAAAAAAAGTTTTAAAGTGGTAAACCTCATGAAATATGAACAAAGCATATTCCTCTATACTGTGTACTTGTCTCAATTGAGAGCACTAAGTGTCATTTCTGTGTGCTGCTTAGTTTCTTTGCTATCTGTCACTTATGACAGATTTTTCTGACACCAAGAGATAAAAAGGTGACTAGGGCGATCGCCAGCACACAGCCTGTGATTGGCAGCTTCAGCTCTGTTCCTGTGTGATGTGTGAAGGGGGGTATGTCCCTTCCCTCCAATAAGATCTCAGCTCTCTTCTCTGAGCTCTGCAGAGTGTACCTTTAGCTCCCTGCCCCCTGCTTTCTGAAAGCTCAAGCAAGCTGTATGCATTTTGGACTTTGAATGAATGCTGCAGATAAACAGGTACAATTTAATGTAGGAGGATTTGTTTAATCTTTGTGTAACATCTGAGGCTAGTCACTTTACTGGGTATATGTAAGGGTTTACAACCACTTTAAGTTATAGGCGACCAACTATAGCTGTTAGGCTTTTATGTAATTGATTATAATTTACATCTAACAAAGACCTTATGTATTGAACACTCGGTGCAAAAAGCTACTGTTTTTCAGATTAGGGAGTTAATGTTTATCAAATTCTTCACAATGAACTTCTCCTATTTGCTTTTTTCTTCTATCTGGTCGAGTGTTAACAGACCTAGAACGCACCTCTCTTCATATTATGGAGAAGAGGAGAAGTGGAGGTGTTCTATAATACTAAAACACTTTAAGGGTTATTTACAAAAACTGGAGAGTGCAAAATCTGGTGCTGCTATGCATAGAAACCAATCAGGTTACAGGTTTTATTGTCAAAGCGTAACTGAAAAAAATGAAGTTAGAAGCTGATTGGCTACCATGCACAGCTGTACAAAATTCTGAGTGCATCGGTTTTAGTAAATTACCCCCTTCCTGTCCTGAAGTGTCAACACAGGCACAGTACAGTGGGTGGGAACTCTCATCCTTTTACATGAAGTGTGTTATTGGCAGGATCACCAGGTAAAAAAAGGAAAAGAGACAGATTCCCTAATAAAGAAAACTAAAGCAGCTAAATGTATGTGGGGCCCATAGTCATATACATGGAAAGGAAGGCCCGGAGTAAGAAGAAAGAAGGCCTGAACGAAGGGTCGGCATGACTGGGGTTAAAGGGGGTTGGGAGAGGAAAGTCCCATTAGCATAAGGGTCTAAATGGTTTTAAGGAAGAAGTGGGGGGAGCTACAAGGGGTGGTCTGACAGGGTGTGGCAGGGGGTCTTCAGTCTGAAGAGAGTTTTCACAAGGAAAACTTCCCTCCCACCCGCCCGTTGTTTTATGGTTTGTCTTGGTGGTGGTTGTGCCATATTGGTGCTAGGGGACTTCTGGCTGGGTGCAAGGTCCTTGTTGGTTACTGTAGGCACAAGAAAAGGCAAGGAACCTATCTGAGGTACGGCTTCCAGTTGTTCTGGTGGGGGTATCTGCCGTGGTGTCTGCGAGTCGGTGATATTGCAGCTGGAGGCCTAGTTAAGTAGGACACAGGTATTCGTTTTCTTGATGCCTATTGGGACCTTGAAAAAACATATGTTTATACTGTGTTTCTGTTATTTAAATGTTATTTGTTAATGGTTGTAATAAAAGGCCATTTTTGGGCCATTAACTCCATTTTGTTGTCAGTGTGGTTACTTAGGTTAAGGTTGGGGGGTAGGTATTGGTTTAGTGGGGTTGGATCAAGACATCTTTAGTCCCCTGGTCAAGTCCCACAGCAATCTGGACAGTTACTAGTTAGGAAAAATATTTGCCAAGTCTAGAGTGAGGTGCAAAAATCTTAAAGGAAAAATAAAAAATATGGTGTCAGAACATTGTATTGTTGCTACCTCACTTTATGCCTGTGCTGATGCACCTGCAGCCCATTTCCAGCCTTTTTTGTTCATAATGAGAGTAACAGGCACAATAGGAAAATACAATTTATTGCTTTTAGCACTGGTTTGGTTTAGCTCTGAAGAAAGGGGTGCATCTTCTGAAACGTGTAAGGCTTCATGTACTGGAGCCTACTCTGACCGTCAGCCACTGGGAAATACAAATTGCTGTAAAAATGCGGTACCGCTGTTGCCATGGTTTGTTGCATTTTTACTGCATTTTGCATCTTCCCGTGGTCGGCAGTCAAAACATTCCTATCCTAAACATGATTCTTTTGCATTTAGGAGAGGGAGGTTTAACCACCTCCCGTCCGACCGTTGTATATAAATGGCTGGACGGTGGCAGTGCAGGGTCAGGTGGCCTTTTATAAACATCCTCCCAGCACCCTGCTTGTGCACGCTCCCTGGGAGTGCGCAGCACCGCGATACGGTGCCCGCTGTGTCCTCCTCTGTACGAGGTCCCGATCATATGAACACTGATTGGCCAATCAGTGATCACATGCAGAGTAGTAAGCAATGATGTCACTTACTACATGTGAAATCTGTGAATGATCACAGAGGTCACATGGTATAAGGCTATTCACAACAGCCTTGTACCATGTGACAAGCTGTGACCAATTACAGCTCACTCAGTAGTTCTCAATGGCTGAAAGAATGCAGCTAGAGGGAAGGAGAAATGATTGCTTTTACAGCCTTTATGGGTGTAAAAGCAATCAGTGTGAAAAAAAAAATCTTCATCACCCCCCCACAAGTAGTACAGTGTCACCAAGGTGACACTGTACTGCTAGGGTGACAGTATGTAAAAAAAAAAAATAATATTAAAAAAATTAAAATTTAAAAAAAAAAAGTATGTTTAAAAATTATAATTTTTGGTTATAAACTAATTTGGGTTATTTTTTTTTACTAATAACATAACGGAATAAATTTTGGCTAAGATTTATGATAGAAATACTATTTATTTGAAAAGTTTTGTAAGAAAAACACTTTTTTTTCAAAATTTTTGGACTTTTTAATTTACATAGCAAAAAAAATAAAAAATCCCAGTGGTGAATAAATACCACCAAAATAAAGCTTTATCTGTCTCAAAAAAAATGCAAAAAAATTCATATGGGTACAGTGTTGCATGACCGCACAATTGTTATTCAAAGTGTGATAGCATTGAAAGCTGAAAATTGGCCTGGACAAGAGGGGGGTAAAAGTGTCCAAATTGGAAGTGGTTAATCTCACCTAAACACGGCAGCTCTTCAACTCTGCTAAAAGCCTATGTGCACATGGACATGTAGGCTTTTGTGGAGTTGAGTTTAGGAGCTTTTGGCAAAAAAAATGCCTAAAGCTCCTAAACTCGAGTTTAGCAGCTGCTCGTCTACATGAAACCTACGCCTACCAATTCGAGAGACGGTTTGAGCCAGGTGGCACCATCCTACCACTTGATCTGAATACAGTGACATTATTTGCTTTCAACATATTACACTTGTGAGTATATTTTTGGCATTTGGTTTTGATGAAAGTTTTTGGTAATGCACTAGGCATTTACACCTTCCTGTTTCTTTTAACTCCTGACCCTCTTTATCCACATACTGTATAAAGGGAATTCCGAACCTCCAATCAGTGCCTGAATTATAGGTTCATCTGTTTTCTCGTATGTTGAATTTACTTAGGTCTCTGATTTTCGTCTTACTGTTCAGACCTTGAATTACTTTGTTTGTATCATCTGGACTGTTTTTGTACTCTGCTTGCCTGATCAGAGAGCCTACTACTTCTGCTTTTGTCAGCTATAGCTTCATTTACCTGTTTGGAACCTAGACCATGTTTGTCTTCATCTGACCTAGCCAAAATTACAAGTTTAAATTGTTATAGTTGTGTGATGCTTACTATTAACTGAAGGCAGAAAAGCAAGGGTGAAAAGGTTTGCAACCAATCCCTCTAGTGTAGAGACCTGTAAAAGAAAACAATGTAAATAAGCCAGCTGAAAACGGATCATAAGTAGAAATGAGCTCTTGGTTCAGTTTGAACATAAGTATGGACTGAATTCTGCTTGTTTGTGTATTTGTCCTAATGCCAGACTTATAGTGTTATATACAGTGCCTTGAAAAAGTATTTATACCCCTTGATATTTTCCACATTTTGTCATGTTACAACCAAAAACGTAAATGTATTTTATTGGGCTTTTATGTGATAGATGGCACATAATTCTGAAGTGGAAGCAAAATGATAAACGGTTTTCAACATTTTTTACAAATAAATAAATGAAAAGTGTGGCGTGCATTTGTATTCAAACTGCTTTACTCTGATAACTCTAACTAAACTCTAATGGAACCAAATGCCTTCAGAAGTCACCTAATTAGTAAATAGAGTACACCTGTGTGTAAATTAATCTCTGTATAAATACAGCTCAGGGGTTTGTTAGAGAACATTAGTGAACAAACAACATCAAGAAGCCCAAGGAACATACCAGACAGGTCAGGGATAAAGTTGTGGATACATTTGAAGCAGAGTTAGGGTAAAAAAAAATATCCAAAGCTTTGAACATCTCATGGAGCACTGTTCAATCCATCATCTGAAAATGGAAAAAGTATGGCACAACTGCAAACCTACCAAGGCATGGCCATCCACCTAAACTGACAGGCTGGGCAAGGACAGCATTAACCTCCCTAGCAGTATGATTATTTCTATGCTGAAAGTGGTACATTTTTTTGCATGGAAATATGTAGTTTTTTTTATTGCAGGCCTGGAATTTTTAGGAATAACTCACTGAAATCTGTCCGGACAAGAGTCTAATAAACATCCTGGGTATGATAAAATGTGAAACACGAAATCATAAATTATAATATAATAAATAATCATAAAAAATAATAATAATACATTTAATTCAATAATATAATCAAACCAAAAACACTGAAATTTGAAATAGAGCGCCAAGTTCGCACATCGCTGAGCAAAGTCGCAAAACTGTCTTCAGTGTCTGATGACGAATTTCTCCACAAATCATTATCACTCAATTCTGCAAGTGGTTCTGATTTACTATCGCTGTTCTCTAGCTGGTCTAAAACCGCTTTTGACATAAAGGGATGCTTTTTGGACGCCATGGACTTTTCTCAGTTTCCAGGCAGAAAGTAAAAATGCAGGCAGGGCACAGGACAAAGCACTCGGGACAAAATGTATGTGAAATGGTTTGATACAGTAATGTTATACTATGTGATTTTAGTGTATTAGTGAATGTCACTTTTTAAAATTTTTAAATTTCCCACTGGTTCTGGCCCCCGTACACTCGCAGGGACTGGAACCCGGAAGACAGATGCCGGCATCGGCCGGAGGAGATGGCTGGGGAAGCTGCAGGGAACACATCGCAGGAGCGCGGGACAAGGTAAGTGATCGAGGGAATCCCAGAGCAACGCTGCAGGGTAATCCCGAGTGTAGCTTGGGGTTACCGCTTTTGGCACTGATAATAAACCCCGAGCTACACTCGGGAATACCGCCAGGGAGGTTAATCAGAGAAGCAGCAAAGAGGCCCATGGTAACTCTGGAGGAGTTGCAGAGATCCACAGCTCAGGCGAGAGAATCTGTCCATAGGGGAACTATTAGTCATGCACTCCACAAATCTAGCCTTTATGGAACCTTGGCAAGAAGAAAGCCATTGTTGAAAAAAAGCCATAAGAAATTCCATTTGCAGTTTGCAAGAAGCCATGTGGAAGAAGATGAGACCAAAATTGAACTTTTTGGCCTAAAAGCAAAATGCCATTTGTGGTGGAAAACTAACACTGCACATCACCCTGAACACACCATCCCCACTGTGAAACATGGTGGTGGCAGCATCATGTTGTGGGGATGCTTTTCTTCAGCAGAGACAGGAAAGCTGGTCAGAGTTGATGGGAAGATGGATGGAGCCAAATAGAAGAAAACCTGTCTGCAAAAGACTTGAGACTGGGGTGGAGGTTCACCTTCCAGCAGGATAACAACCCTAAAAACATACAGCCAGAGCTACAATGGAATGGTTTAGATCAAAGCATATTCATGTGTTAAAATGGCCCAGTCAAAGTCCAGACCTAAATCCAATTGAGAATCTGTGGCAAGACTTTGCTGTTCACAGACACTCTCCATCCAATCTGACAGAGCTTGAGCTATTTTGCAAAGGAGAATGGGCAAAAATGTCCCTCTCTAGATGTGCGAAGCTGGTAGAGACATCCCCAACAAGACTTGCAGCTGTAATTGTGGTGAAAGGTGGTTCCACAAAGTATTGACTCAGGTGGGCCGAATACAAATCCATGCCACACTTTTCAGATATTTCTTGGTAAAAAATGTTGAAAACCATTTATCATTTTTCTTCCACTGTGTTGGTCTATCACATAAAATCCCAATAAAATACTATTTACGTTTTTGTTGTAACATGACAAAATGTGGATTTTTTTTAACTGCTATTATATATGACAGCTTCCTTTATTCCCTGTCAATGACTATTAAGAAAGCAACCGCCATGTCTTTAGCAACCAGTGATTTCCCCTGATCCTTATAATTTGATAGTTGGGAATCCCTAACCATGTAAACAAAGGAGCAGGGAATGACTGACATCATTGCGCAAATATGGCTGCATGGCCTTATTTGGGTGATGATTTTGACAAAATATGGCCATGGCTGTATTTAGTCCATGACATCACCAGGTATACTTTGCTCCTTTGTTTACATTCCAGATGAAAGTTCAGAGAACTGTTGAGGGCATGTGGCTTGGTAGTATTTAGGAAGTTTATCCCCCCTTTTCCTGGCTGCATATTTGGATAAGGGTCTGGTATGGACTATGGATTTTGTGGGGGACCCCATGCCTTTTCCATTATGTGTGTGTGGGGTTTCCTCTTTAAATTAATGCCAAATTATTATTTTTTTAGTTTTTTTCATGGGGTCCCATTTTTTTTTTTTTGAGTCCTTCATTAACATACTGTATATACTAGACTCTCATCTAGGCTAAAGATCTGGTATAGATTAAGAGAATTCCAGGCAGCTTTGTATTTGTAGCTTTAATTTACCAGCAATTAAAAAATGAATTTTTATTCTTTGCAAATGTCAGTTTTGCTGTAGTACAGGGGTATGGAATTAAAAGGTCACTAAAATTTTCTTTTAGTCAAGGTCCAAATCTGAAGTTTGTGCTGAAAGATTGTAGTCACTGCATATCTATCAAAAACTGAGAACTGTACAATTTCCACAGCATTTCAACAATATTTATTCTCAAGTTTCAGTTAGAACATTCTTACATCAGAGTGTCCCCTTACATCAGGCATTCCTGTCCGAGTGCCCCATTACATCAAGTGTCCAAATCAGAGTGTCCCTTACATCAGTTGTCTGCATCAGTGTCCCCCCTTAAATCAGGTGTCTCCCATCAGTGTGCGACCATACATCAGTTGTCCCCAATAGAAGACCTGGTATGGATTGGGCGGGACCCCCATGTTGTTTTTTTTTTTAAATGTTAACATTGGCAACACTTTTGTTTACAGTCTGATGTCAGCAGGGAATCCCGCTGTTAAGGACACAGATTTTAAGGACATAGTGGCCACTCGCTCCTTAACAACCAAGATATTTACTGGTTGTTAAGGATGCTGGCGGCTGGCGGCTCTTTAGCAACCAGCTAAAATCAAACACATTCCTTAACTATCGCATGCCTGTGCCACTACTTATTTACCGCATTCATTTACTTATTTCCCTTAGTGAATCGACTTTAACGCCATTTTATACGGTACTTACCAAGAGATTTTGCTTTTTGAGGTAAGTACCGCATAAAGGGATAGTGAATTGACATTTTCAGGGTTGCATGTGATATTTGGGAAAAATGCATTGGATCATGTAAATACTGCATGAGATCTGCTTTAGTGAAAGAAGCCCAAACTCCTTTATTTGTAACAATGCTTTGTCTTCTGTGAATATAAAACCATTTTTGTAAATCAATGAGTGGGGTAAAAGGGGAAGGCGAGCGGCCCGGTTTTTCACTGTTAGAGCCGAGGCAATTAACTCATGCAGCTGGGGAGGTACCTGGCATCAGTGAAGGGAGGATTTTTATAGTAACCAACAGCTAGCAGGCTGTAGGATACAATTCATTAGAGTTATTCCTCTAGTGCTGTACATTCAAAATATTTTAACCAACTATATATACACAGACACTGTATTTAGCTTTTTATGTTTTAGTTCTTATGCATCACTATACATTCCCCTTATGTTTTATGGTGAATTGTCACACATACCTCAAAGCGCCCAACTGAAGATGAGGTTAGTGAAAGGTGAGTGCTGAGGAAAAAAAATGAAAAGTTTATAAAAAAAGGTTGGTTGTTCCTTTTCTTAAAATGGAAAGTCTGTTTTGTTAAATTGTATATTACCCTAGATATTTTTTTCTGTGTGTTACCATATGTGTATTTTACAAATCCTAGCCTCTTTAATTTTTTTGTACCTGAAGTACCTGGTTGATCCTGGCAGTCACCTTTAAACACCTTCAGCTCTGATGAAGAAGGGACACCCTTCGAAATGCTTCAGCTGTACTGAATATCCATCCCCTTGATGGGATTCGCGCTGTCTTCAAGTCCCTTTGAGGACTTACATGCCTGATTTTATTCGCTGTTTGTGAGTATATTTTTATAATTAATAAATTTTGGTTACTGAGATAATGTGCAGGGTTGGTGCGCTTCTCGTTTTTATTTCGTTCTGCAGTATTAGTCGGGCTTCCCCAGCCTTGTTTGGAGCCGCACAACCCTACATGCATTGGTGGTCGATTTTTCCAGGTCTGGTTCCATCCATTCGCCACCCGTCTGGGTCCTAGAGCGCAGGAGAATTCGTTTTTGATTTATTATCACCTTTAAACTGACCACACAAAGCACAGAAGCTTATCTGCGTTAGCGTGATCAGTTTTCATCCTTTGGCTTGCCTGTGAGAGTTACAGGACACTGCCCATATGGAAGAAAAATATATTTGAAATATATTTTCAAAATATTCTTCCCAAATATATTGACATATATTTGAATTGCTACAATTTTGGCCATATTCAATATATTTCAAAATACATTTCTATATATATATATATATATATATATTTATATATATATATATATATATATATATATATATATATATATATATATTTATTTATATATATATATTTATATATATATATATATATATATATTTATATATATATATATATATATTTATATTTATATATATATATATATATATATATTTATATTTATATATATATATATATATATTTATATTTATATGTATGTGTGTATATATATATATATATATATATATATATATATATATATATATACTGCATGTTGAAATGTGTTTTTATTACAAAATATATAAAACATATTTTTAAAAATACATTTCAAATAAACTGTGTGTCTTTAAAAATACAAATCTACATTTTTGGAATGCATTTACAAATGTATGTAAAAATTTATGTTAAAATGACTTTATATGTTAAAAAAAACCTGAAGAATATATTTAAAAAAATCTGAAGAATATATTTTAAAAAAATATATTTTTAAAAATATATATATTTTAAATATATACTTCAGATTTTTTTAGTATACAATTTCATGTATACCCACTTGCAGATCGCAATACAAATATCAGCGTTGCAATTTTCAAGTGTTTTACCGGGGTTATGGCTGAAAAAAATCAGCCATAACCCCGGTATTGTTTTCTTCAGGAAGCTGCCGGCTTTCTTCTGAAAGTGGTCCTAGCGGCTCTTGAGGGACATCTCCTCCCGCAGCTCGCTGGTGTTTCTTGTGCTTACCGTTAACGCCAGCTGGCCCAAGAAACCATCTGACAATCCGGCCTGTTGAAGATGGAAGGCGATGAAAGACTCTATGGTCCTTGATCACCTCTATCATGATGAAGGACTGGAGCGACGCCATGACGTCACTTCCAGTCGACGGCGGAAGTAAACACATTTTTTTTCTTTTGAAGGTAATTAATTTTTTTTTTGATCTTTTGCTTTTGAAGGTAAATAAGAGTTTTGGGGTGTAAAAAGGACCTGTCATGCATATTTCTATTACAAGGGATGTTTACATTCCTTGTAATAGCAATAGAAAAGATAAAAAAAAGGCAGAGTGTAATAAAAAAAAATGTTTAATAGCCCCCATTCCTCCGTGCTCGCACACAGAAGCGAATGCATATGTAAATCACGCACACATATGTAAACGGTGTTCACAGCACACATGTGAGGTATCGCCGCGAATGTTAGAGCTAGAGCAATAATTCTAGCACTAGACCTCCTCTGTAACTCTAAACAGGTAACCGGTAAAAAATTTTAAAGCGTTGCCTATGGAGATTTTTAAGTACTGTATATTGTCGCCATTCCACGAGTGTGTACAATTTTAAACTGTGACGTGTTAGGTATCTATTTACTCGCCATAACATCGGCTTTCATATTTAAAAAGAAAATTGGGACATATATTGTGTTTTGTTTTTTATTCACTAAGGTGTATTTTTTTTTTTTTAATTGCGTTTGAAAAACCGCTACACAAATGCCATGTGACATAAATAACTGCAACAATTGCCATTTCATTCTCTAGGGTCTTTGCTAAAAAAATATAGTGTTTGGGGGTTATAAGTAATTTCCTAGCAAAAATACAGATTTAAACTTGTAAACAAAATGTCCCAGAAAATGCTTGGTTTTCAAGTGGATATACAAACTCTACTTTATATCCATTAAAACTGATTACCACTCTTTTAAGTCCAGTGCTGTCACGCACATATTAGACTTGATGGCTGCATATTAAACTGGGGGGGTGGCCATTCCTAGGCAGACTGAATTTGCCTGTAGACCACCCTAGGTAATGCCCACATGTGATGCTGAGCTTCCAGTAATGAAAAACCTGACGTCAAATGAATGAAAGGGGCGTGCCAATTACAGTCAGACTGGGGAGGGAAGAGTTAGATGCTGCTGGACATTCTCCAGCAAGGAAATGAGACAGGCTCTATGTGATTTGCTGCAACTTTTTGTGCACATTGTAAGAATCCCATAGTGTATAGTGAAATCAGAGTAAACAGTTTCCATATAGGAGAGGCTGGAGTTAACAAACATGTTCTAAACAATAAAACAACAATTCCTGTAGTGCATTTTTATCTACAAGTTACAGATTAATTTTCCATACATCATAAAAAAACTAAAATTATTTAAACAACATTTTTTACCTGTCTACAGACAAGGATATCTTTAGTTTATCTCCTGCAACAGAAAACTTGGCCTCTAACTGTGCATCCTGTAGTAAAATAATATCATGATATTAAAGGAAAACTCTGATTTTATTAAAACAAATACAGCATATCAAATTGCTGCTCAGTTCATATTCCTGATATGTGTATGGTGCACTATGTACTTGTATGAAAAAGTATCCTGTCCTCTTTGTATTGCTTCCTTTGTGTGAAATACCCAGTGTTCCTTACAGTCCCTCTGCTTTCTTATTAAAAACTGAACACACTAGGCATTGTGGTCAGTTTTCTAGCTGTGCTGGGAACTCAGCCTACTCTCCTCCAGTGATCAGACTTGAAAGTTCAGTGTTCTGCGGTTTCTCCTCTCCCAGCTCCCTAAGCTATTTATGCAGCTGATAACAGAGGGTATGTGATCACTTATACATGTAGCACTACCCCCTTAGGGGTTGCTGATGAATTGGGTCCTCCTATAGTCCTGCACAGCCTGGCATCGCACATTTTAAACTCTGACTTGCTTCAGGAGTCAGAAAAACAGTCCTTGAGCTTTGTTTTGAAGTTTTCTTGGGGATGTACAACTTAATAGGCTAAGGGGTGTATGAGATGCCCAAGGGTAATGGTAACAGAGGACACAACTTCCTGAACTATTATTACATGTCTTTACACAGAAATACTGTTCTTGGAGAGCTAGCCAGCCTCTCCTGGTGTACCACCCCAGACCCCATATAAGTCCTCTTCTTATCCAGCTGCCTGGAGGAATCAATGAGCAAAGGAGACCAAGCTGCCACTTGAGATGTAACAGTCCCGCGTGTAGAGCTAGTCAGGTTCCCCACCCAAATGAGAGTTCTTCTCCTGTGCTGCTGTTGGGTAGGTGGCTGCCACGAGGCCTATCAGCTGGGCCACTCCTTCCCTGCCGCCAGGTGGTCCTCTCTCAGGGGGCCAGTGAAGTCCACAGCTTTAATCGCCTCAAACTCCCTCTGCCTGGAGGTGAGCCCCTTTCAGCCTGGGCTCTCTCCCAGGCTCCTGCACCTCAGCTTCACTTTTCCATCTTCCACCCCAACTCTCCTGCTACTGAGCAGGCTCCAACACTTTTAAGGGAGTTCCAGCCCCTTGCCAAGCCTTCTGTTGGGGATTGGCTGAGATTCCTCAAGAGTGCAACCAGCCACTCCTCAGATCCACCAACTACTTCTAGAGCCTCCCTCCAAAGCCCCAGTGCAGGGGGAAATTCCATTGGGGCAGGCTTGCAGAGTCTCTCAGCCCTTACCACAATTTGACCCCAGTCTGGCTACTACACCTGAGCTGATACTCAGCCCCTTTCTAACCATTGGAGTCTAGCTTGCCCTAGTTACCTAGAAGGGCACTACATAAAAAGGGAAAACAGGTATTTATAAAACTTTGTTTATATATATTTATATATATATATATATATATATATATATATATATACTGTATACAAATATTTTGCCTTTCATTTCTATCTTAAACTGCATCTTTATCTTTTACAAGGTGAGATTCACCTATACTTTAACGCTGGACTCCACGCACATTGCTAAATGCACAGACAAAATGCATACAAGGGATCTGTTCTTCCTGCCAAAGGATATGTATTTCTTTCCATGCAGTTCTGGAATTTACACAGTTCTGCCACACAGCAAAGCTCTGACTTGTGGTGGTGGTGGGGGGCACCTACTTTGTTTTCTGCTGCAGTCCACAAACACTTTATAGTCTTGTCCCTTCTCCACCTTGTAAGTGGGCAGTATATGGAGAGGCAGAAGACTAGTGAGCTCTGCTATATGTCAGTCTGCTTTCTCCTACTATCCACATGTCTCTTGTTAGCTCATGGGCATTGCAGCATACTGATTGGTACCATTTGCTGTTTCTCCCTCTCCCAGTCTGATCTCTGCTGTACAAGGGGTTTCCAGAGGCTGATACTAGGCAGACATTGCCTGATACACATGACAACTACTAGTTTGAAGGAAAAGAATCTAAAACTATTCACTAAGGGGGGACTAGCATGTTGTCCATAAGGAGACATGACTGCTTCCATCACAGCATTCACACACAAGCTTTTTGGTTTGTGAGAGAGACTCTTTTAGTGTATGTCCTTCTGCATTTTGTTGACATGTTTTGTTGCTTTTTTCCCCATCCATAGAAGCAGCATATTACTCACCACACCAAGGACACATAGGGATGTCAAGGAACCATCCACATTAGAAACAAAGACTTCTGTTTTCACAAGTAATTTCACAATGCCTCGCTTGTTCTGCAATTTCACCATTGGAGCTCCGGGAACAGAGATCTTCATTACTAGCGGTCTTTCTTGTTTATACATAGCAGCAACCTGTGTTCAAAGTAAAACTTGATTAAAAAGTAAATTTGTAAAAGTAAGTCAGCATGGGCTCAATAAAATCTAACCATCCAGTTTCTCAAATTGGGGAAAGCTGTTGGTAAGAAAATCTTTTTTCCTGTCCCACTGACAATGGTCATTGTAATAGGTAAAGTGGGTTCTCTCTGATGGGCCATGTACGGCCACAAAAACATTTTAAGGAGAAAGTACAAGGGTAGGTCACAGATTACAGTATGTAAAGTCCAGATAAAATTGTATTAGAAATATTGTACATCTGGAGAAATCCTGATCATTCCTGATTGGTGATCTGATACCCCTCAGGATTTATCCAGATATTCTAGTCCACAACAGAACTGGAATTTGTAGTCTTTTTTAGAGCAAAATTTGGAAATAATATAACCTTAACACTAATTGAAATTAATTGATCTCTGACCTTTGGGATAATTCCACCAAGAACAGTTGTTGTCAGAGGGGGGACTCCAGGTATCTGAAAACAAGACATACAGTTACACAGTGCAGTCATCTTTTGGTACATTGTATTATCTATCTATCTATCTATCTATCTATCTATCTATCTATCTATCTATCTATCCAGTCGTATCCAACCCTTGGCGATTGCATGGACCGTCATTTGTAAGTGACTTTTTCCATGAATTCTCTTAGCAATTATTTTACAGGGTAGGTTGCCAGGTCTTTCCCCAATCCCTACCATGCAGGAGATCCAGCATGGCCAGGGATGAAACTAGGACAATTTAGACAAGAGCCAATTAACCTACCAGCATGTCTTTGGAGTGTGGTAGGAAACTGGAGCACCCAGAGGAAACCCACACAAACACAGGGAGAACATGCAAGCTCCATGCAGGAGGCTCCATGGTTGGGAATCGAACCCATGACCCATTTACTGCAAGGCAGACGTGCTAACCACTAAGTCACTGTGCCGCCCCATTGTATTATACCAAGCTGTATTTCAAACCTTTTTTAAAAGTGAGATAAGTATGGAGGGCTACCATTGCTTGCCTCCTGAAATTACTAGATTCCTGGCTGTGTCTGACTTCGATATATAAGGAAATGGAAATATAGTGATGGGCATGTAAGGTTATCTTATTGGTATTGCTATCCTATCTTAATGTATTGATATTGATGTAGGTGATCTGGTTATGGGGCAGGCAGCTTCTATACCCCGGAAAATCTCGTTTCCTTGGTTTGTAGTGTACTGTAACACAAATGTGTATTGAAGTGCCCCACCACTGCTAATGATAACAGTGACTGAAACATTTCAAAGTCAACCAAAATGTGAATTGACATGCCACATCACTACTAAAAGGACAGGATATAGCTTTAGTCCAACAAGGGTCAAGGGGACAATCAAAAGAGTAGTCAACACATTTTGGGGTTAAAAACACCCCCTCATGAGGACTTTGGAAAGAAAACAATATATATGGCCTAGATGCTAACTGGGCCTTCAAAGGCTTTTCTTCCAGTGCAATTATTTGCACAGTTTTTGTCAGCAGCTGCCAAGCTGGTTTGTGCTGCCAAACCAGCAGATAATCACAATGGAAGAAATACCTTTAAATGTCCAGCTAGCTTCTAGTTCATATACATTGCTTTTCTTCTAAAGGGAGTATTTTTGGACCCCTGAAAAGCGTTGACCACTATTTTGATTCTCATCCTAAACCTTATTAGAATAATTTGTATCTAGAACTTTTAGCAGTGGTGTGGCTCATGTATTCACATTTTGGTTGACTTTGATATGTTTTAGTCACAGAACTAAAAAAAACATGCTGTAAATGCTGTAAAGCATCAGAATGACAGCCAAGGAACCAGCATTCTCAGAGTAGATTAGAGGTCATAGTGTGGGTAGGGCAGTGTTGTGGCAGAAAACAATCTGGTTGCAAATAACGAGACTTGTATTGAAAAAAGAACCCAAATATACAAACAGCCAAGGGGAAATGCACCATGCTGGGAAACACTCACGGTTCTGGAGAACTTGTAACTTGTAGTGTAGAGCAGTTTCTGATGCACTGGCAGCATTCGTCTCTGAGGGCAGAATGCAGCCTTGCCAATCTGAACCCAATGCAAAGGATTCCGATGCAGGATGGCATGCTCCTAGCCTGTCCCTAATTTTCCAGAACCTTTCCCTGCCGCTACTCACTTTCCCTGACAGGTGGGCGCTCTGTCCTTACACTGTCCACTCAAAATGTGTGCCACAGTGGGGGCAGGCACTTAAAAAGGCTTTGCTGACCCAATGGCTATCAGGGTCACTTGTATGAAGCACAGCCAACCGGAACGTTGCCTCAGGGGACCAAGGAAACCATGGAGAAACCAAGTTTCTCTAGACTTCCTCTACAGTTGCAGTACTGCTCCCGTTGAGTGCTACCTACACCTGCACCTGCCTACAAGAGAAGTGCAGTTTTTCATTTTCCACACCCAAATCATTTTATCCCAAAATGGAACAAATTTTGCTTTTCCAGTTTCTTACCCTGATTAGTAGGATGTTTATGTAACATTTTTCTGACTGTAGTTATTAGATTAGCCTTCCTTAACAAGCTGAGTGTTCTATCTCTGAGTCTGACTAACCACTGGGAACTACACTGATAGGTTCCTGATCATGTGATCACAATGACAGGGAACCATGATAATCACATGGGTTTGTTTACACAATGAACACTCCCAGAGAGAGGTGCATTGTAAATACATTGTTAACATTTTGGTCTCTTGGTCAGCTCATGTTAAATTTCTAAAATGGATGTACCAATGAAAACTTTTTTAGGGGTCTAATTAACAAAATGTTTTACCCCAAGATTCACAAAGCCTTCACCCAAGATTAACACATTGTTGTAAATTAATCTTGTGTGAAAAATATACTACTCTTGGGTGAAAGTATTGATAAACAGACTGCTTAGTTTTGGGTAGAGTAGGGAATAGTTAGTATTCTTGTCTGATTTTTTTTTTTTGTTGCTGCCTGTGTCTCTTTGGGGAGGTTTTCCTTGTCAAGGCACATGAAGAGAGTGGAGATTTCTCTAAAAGAAGGGGAATTGATTCTTAGACAATGGTTGAAATTTGAAGATTTCCCTTTAGTGATGATGTCAAACATGATTCTATTTGAATATAGCGTTCAAATGCAGCTGTGTTCAGTGGAAAATGCAGCTTTTGACCTGCTTTACCTTCAGTTAAAATGCACCTCAAAAAGTCATGCTGCATTCAAAGAAATGCAGCACAATTCAAATCAGGCCAAATGCAGCTTCTGCACTTTAACGTGCACTGTTCTTTGAAGGTCAATGGTAATTTGCTGACCTGCGTTTGAGGTGCATTTCAAGTGCAAGTCAAATGCAGGAAAATAAAGTTTGTTGACATGAGACCTCATCCTATGCCAGTGACAAATCAAACTTTTATTTACAGGTATACAGATCAAACATATAGAGTTTGCCATACTTTCAGTCCCGGTAACAATGATCACCAGAAAAAAGGACAAAAACAGTGAGGGCTTCTTCCAGAAGGGAACCAGACACCTACAGTATAAAAACCCAAGGTGTTCTCTCTTTTTTTCTATCTAAATTGAGAATAAATTGCTTGAGATATAATTTAAAAAATGTGATCTAAATGCTCTAAATTTAGGACAACATTTTCAAAACACAGTTCCCACTTCTTAACAGACAAAAACCAACATGGTCCTACCTATGTGTTGTCTAGACATGTGCACGCCGGAAATTTTTGTTTAGTTTCAGATGCATTTGTTCATTGAAGAATTTTGTTTCATCATGTTCGTTATGTAGAACCGATTCATTTTTGGAATTAATTTTGTATCTTTGGCATTCGTTTCATATATTTGTTGGTCCAGGTGATTTGGAAAATGTTGCAGTTTTTTCGTAAATGAGTACACAAACAGATTTGTCAGAAAACCTTTACTTTCCTTTCAAAATGAACGTTTTATATGGGACCCTATACTACAATATATTCCCATATATGCGGGCCATTGTTTGCAAACAAGCTTTGTTAATTTGCTAATACAAAAAGTATTTTTCCTAACAAATTCATGCAAGAGCATGTTGCAAAAATGAATACACCCCAATGAAAGTCTTAGGAGCCAAGCTAAATTTCACAAAAAAAAACCTAATTAACAAGAATTCAACAGTCTATTAATTCATTAAACAAGTGTCCAGCAGACAGCTGATTATAAAAGGGCATTACTTAACAAAGAAAACCCCTTCCCATTTCATGCTGTCAGCAATGGCACCACATGGAATAGAAATGTCACAATGCTTAAGAAAGAAGAAAGAAAGGTGAAGGCTACAAGAAGATCAGCAAAGCTTTACTTGTCAGAGAGAAAACTGTAGCAAAAGCGATACTAAAATTTAACAAAGATTGACCTGCAACCATCTCACAGAGACGTCCAGGCCATCCACAGAAGTTAAACCCCTCGACAGGAGCGTCTTCTGATGAAAGGGGTTGAAGAAAATTGCCATGCAAGTTCACTGCAGTTTAAAAAGTAGAAAACCAAACTGGGGTGATTATTTCCCGTGACACAATATAGTGTACACTGCAGAGGAATGGCATGCATGGGTGTCTTCCATGAAGGAAGCCTCTCCTAAAGCCCATGCACAAAAAATCCCGCCTAGAATTTGCCAGGACTCATGCTGAAAAAGAAGAAAACTACTGGGACTCTGTACTCTTGAGTGATTAGACCAAGATAACTGTTTTTGGAACTGATGGCTTCAAAACTGTATGGCGTTGCAAAGGTGAGGAGTACAAAGAAAAATGCATGGTGCCTACAGTGAAACACAATGGTAGCAGTGTCCTTCTGTGGGGCTGCATGAGTGCTGCTGGTGTCAGGGAGCTGCATTTTATTGATGGTATCATGAATTCACAAATGTACTGCTCTGTATTGAAAGAGAAGATGCTACCATCACTCCGTGCCCTTGGTCATCGTGCACTTTTCCAATATGACAATGATTCAAAACACACAAGGCCACTTTTGTATTTCTGAAGAAGAAGAGGGTGAAAGTTATTCAGTGGCCAAGTATGGCTCCTGATCTGAATCCAGTCGAACACCTATGGGGATTTCGAAAGAGACAAGTTGAGCATCACTCTCCATCCAGCATCCAGCATCCAGGCTCTAAAAGAGGTTGTTCTTGAAGAATGGAAAAAGATAGATGTTGCAATATGTCGCCAACTTGTTCATTCCGTGCCTAGAAGACTTGGTGTTGTCCTTACAAATCATGGAGGTCATACAGAATACTAGATGGAGTAGTTTTTGTTGTGGGGTGTATTCATTTTTGCATCAACTAATTTGAGTGAAACTGAACATTTTGTAATCTAAGTTATATTATTAAGTTTACTTTCATGTAATGAGCTAAACAAATGTTTCATAAAAGTTTTTTCAAAATTTTGGAAATTGTTCTTGTGTTCATTGAGATATTGAATAAAATCTTACTTTTTAAAAGGGATGTACTCATTTATGTTGAGCACTGTATATTAGTTTTTGACTTCGATATTTCGGGTGGATTTGATATTCATATATATTGAAACTATTCAGTAGGATTCAATAATTTTGGACACAATGAATAAATAATGTAAAATTCGGCCCCAAATTTTTCAAACCTAATAATTGCATTGCAGGGCACTGTGGAACTGAACTGATTGACAGTGATCATTACAATTCAATTTAAATCACAATTTACTTGAATCCGAATTATTGAACAATTTATTAAATTACCCCATGGGCCCAAACTACTATCACATCATGTGATGTCTTCCGAATGAAACAAATGCATCCAGTAATTTCCTTTTAACTTTTTTGGATTTGGATACTTCAGAATCTCCAAAAATCAAATTTTTGGTCAAAAATTAATTTGTTATGAAACTAAACGCACATGTCTAGCGCTGGCTAAAGTTATTCTTTTCCTCATATATATAATTTGAATTGTCTAGCTTTCTGATGAGTTTATTTTGACACGACAATTTTTAAAATGATCAAACTACTGTTAAATAGGACTTGAATTCTGAAAGCTATGCCCATGAAAAGCAAATAGAAAGCAAAGGACTACTTCCAAGTATTGCCTATAGGCTCCCTGCAGCTGAACTTTTCCTCTGGTGTACCTTGCCTTGTTCGGCACAGTATCTCTGCCTGGAGGAGGTCATCTTTGTGGAGACAAGGCTTTAGTCCCTCTGATTAGCAGTGCCTTAGTTCTCACACCTCAGACATACAGCTATTAAGCCACAGAATAGAAATGTCTAGACATAGCTTGATATCAGAAAGTGCAGGATGAATTTAACCACTTCAAGTCCGGACACTTTTACCCCATTCCTGTCCAGGCCAATTTTCAGCTTTCAGCGCTGTCACACTTTGAATGACAATTGCGCGGTCATGCAACACTGTACCCATATGAATTTGTTAGCATTTTTTTGAGACAGATAAAACTTTATTTTGGTGGTAATTATTCACCACTGGGATTTTTTTTTTTTTTTGCTATATAAATGAAAAAGTTCACAAATTTAAAAAAAAAGTGTTTTTCTTATACAATTTTGCAAATAAATAATCTTTCTTCATAAATCTTGGCCAAAATTTATTCAGTTATCTTTTTAGTAAAGGCTGTAAAAGCAATCATTTTTCTTTCTCTCTGGCTGTATTCTTGCAACCATTGAGAAATACTGTGAGAGCTGTGATTGGTCACAGCTTGTCACATGGTACAAGGCTGTTGTGAATAGCCTTGTACCATGTGACCTCTGTGATCATTCACAGATTTCACAAGTAGTATGCAATGATGTCAGGAAGTGACATCTTGCTTACTACTATTCATGTGATCACTGATTGGCCAATCACATGATCGGGACCTCACACAGAGGTCCCGTACAGCGATCAGTGTTCTCCGGGCACAGGGAGCGCGCACAGGCTAAAATGGTGGGCGCCATATATGAACAGCAACCTGCTCCTGCACTGCTCATGTCTGGCTGTTTATATACATGGGTCTGATGGGAAGTAGTTTACCACTTCCTGTCCGGACACTTTTACCCCCTTCCTGTCCAGGGCAATTTTCAGCTTTCAGCGCTATCACACTTTGAATGACAATTGCGCGGTCATGCAATACTGTACCCATATGAATTGTTTACCATTTTTTTGAGACAGATAAAGCTTTATTTTGGTGGTATTTATTCACCGCTGGGATTTTAATTTTTTTTACTATGTAAATGAAAAAGTCCAAAAAGTTTGAAAAAAAGTGTATTTTTAAATAAAATTTTGCAAATAAATAATATTTCATCATAAATCTTGGCCAAAATTTATTCCGTTATTTTTTTAGTAAAAAAAAAAATCCAAATTAGTTTATAACCAAAAATTATAATTTGTAAACATTTTTTTTTACATTTTTATATTATTTTTTATTTTTATTTATTTTTTTACATACTGTCACCCTAGCAGTACTTGTGGGGGGTGATGAAGATTTTTTTTTTTTACACTGATTGCTTTTACACCCATATAGGATATAAAAGCAATCATTTCTCTTTCTCTCTGTCTGCATTCTTGCAGTCATTGAGAAGTACTGAGTGAGCTGTGATTGGTCACAGCTTGTCACATGGTACAAGGCTGTTGTGAATAGCCTTGTACCATGTGACCTTTGTGTTCATTCACAGATTTCACACTTAGTAAGCAATGATGTCACAAGTGACATCTTGCTTATTACTTTGCATGTGATCACTGATTCGCCAATCAGTGATCACATGATCGGGACCTCGTACAGAGGTCCCGTCCGACGATCGGTGTTTCACTGTGTCCGGAAGACACAGCGGGCACCGGATCGCGGTGCTGCGCACTCCCAGGGAGCGCGCACAGCTAGAAAAGGCGGGTGCCGTTTATGAACGGCAACCCGCCCCTGGAGTGCCACCACCTTGCCGTTTATCAACAGCAGGCGGACAGCAAGAGGTTAAAGAGCAACTCCACTTTTGCTCAGAAAAAAAATTCCCTTCTGGATGGTTTATGTACATTGCAAGGATTTTAACAAATTTTGTTGCAGATTCCTACCTTTTGTTATTCTGGAGAAGTAGATGTTTATTTTTCTGTGTCCATGTGCTGAGTGAATCTGCATTGGAGTAACTGATTAATTATCAATCAGATACTGCACTTGAAGGGCACTAATGAGGAAAATTGCAAGGTCTGCATCCCTTTAGACGTGATTTCCCATAGGGAGTATTTTACCAAATATAAAACAAATAGTGCAGCGCTAAAATAAAGTGCATCAGAAAAAATACATTTAAAAAAGTACATAAAAAAGAACCCCATAGTACACATATATAACTCAAGGGACTAAAAAGTGCATAGAATGAAATATGGCATGCATAAATGATCAATACTTAAAAATCTTCCAAATTAAAATTACATAAATAACTTCATTAATTAATGCACCGCTAAAGTGAAAAGTGGTCTGATCCAGGCTGAAGAGGACCAGGGGATGTCCAGTTTTGGCTGGAGTGTCTTATTAGGCTTTATATGCTTTAACATCTGGTGAGTGCATATTGGTAGAGGATTGGCACTGAAGATTTGTCATACTTATGGATTTATGATGCAGTGCAACATTTAGAGTGGAGACTCGGGAGTTGTCTGTCTCCTTCTTCTTTTATCCAGTCATTTGGACTATTTATAAACTGTTATATATTATTGCACAAACATTTTTTCACTTTAGTGGTGAATTCATTAATTATGTTATTTATGTAATTTTCATTTGGAAATTTTTAAGTATTGATCATTTATTTATGCCATATTTAATTTATGCACATTTTAGACCCATGAGTAGGGGCGGACTGACAACTCATGGGGCCCCCGGGCAATAGGGGATCATGGGGCCCCTGTGTCCTTGCCCAAACTCAAAAAAGCCTATGAAAAGGTTACCAGGGGCATCTCATGGGGCCCCCTACTGACCCCAGGCCCTTGGGTAGCGCCCGAGTTTCCAAATGGTCAGTCCACCCCTGCCCATGAGGTATTTATGTGTACTATGGGGTTCTTTTTTTATGTACTTATTTAAATGTATTTTTTCTGATGCACTTTATTTTAGTGCTGCACTACTTGTTTTATATTTATTTCACTAGGTTAGTTTACCTTTAAGAGCTAGATTCTCTTATCTCTAAGCGCTCAGTTTTTTCTTCTTTTTGCTGTATAATTTTTGTTGCAGGGGATGCCAAAAATCTGGCAGACTTCTGAGACAATCAGTAAACCAATCACACAAGCAGGAAATTACATTTTCAGGGGGTGTTCTGTACACCATCTGTGTACAGACTGCTTCCATGTAGCCATATTGCATTTAATTTTACAGAAAATTATAGCGCTGCAGAATGAAAATAAAGGTAATTTCTAGTAACATTCAATTACAATATGACTTGAGTAGTAATTGTAAACACTAAACTATTTTTTTATTTGCCAATTTTTTTTGGAGTTGCCCTTTAAATGAAAAGATGTCCCTATAGTACAGCAAGTCCTCACTTTTTGAGTTCATGTCAATATTAAATGGCCTAGGCCCACAAGATTACAAAGTTAATATGCATAATAAATTGATAGGGTACTTACATCTCCGTTTGTTATTTCAAGTTCCATTAGACCCTCTTTCTGTAAAGCAGTGAGGACACTGCCCAAGAAATGGGCAGACAAGCCCAGCTGGCTTTCAGATGCTTCTTTCATTGGTGGTAAAGAAATGTGTTGAACGTGGCCAAGAGGGTAATCAATTAGTCCACCACCCAACTGACTCACTACTGTCTGTGAAAAAGCAGAACAATGCACGTTTAGAAAGTGGGTTCAGAAAAAACAACAACAATGGGTTGCCAACACATCTCAGCAGATCTTTTATTGTACTTGTGTCTTTTTTTTTTTCAGTTCACCTTTCAGTTTTGAGTTCACCATTTCACTTAGTGTTACACAGAGATTTTTTCTCAGAGGATAGGTGCAGGAACTCCACTTTTCCAAGTCACCCCTAGTCTCCACCTCTACCCACTTCCAAGCACCGTTTCTTGGTTCCACCCCCTAGCCAACTCCCAGTACCGCCCTTTTAGAGAATACCAAAATAAGTATCATTTTGTGGTGGTATGTAATGTGTATGGAGTTTGTTAAGGATATCAAGAAAAGCAGTAAAATAGATCCCCTGCTGCCAGCAACAATAGACCCCTCCCCCCGCAACAATGGACCACCCATAAAAAATACCCTCCCCAGTAACAACAGACCTCCTCCAGCAACAACAAATCTCCCCACAGCCAGCATCAATAGACACTTTGAAAGCCAGCAAAAAAGGACCCCTCCCTCAACAGTAGATCCCCCAACAACTGACCCCCTAGCAACATAAAACCCACCACCACCAACAATAGATCCCCATCAGTAACAATAGACCCGCCAGCATCAAGAGATTCCCCTGAAAAATAAAAGTCTTCTAGAAAAATAGGTACCCCTTCGGCCAGCCTCAATCGACCCTGCAGCACACTTCAGCTCCTCTTGCCATTACATACATTCAGAGTTGGAGGTGCTGGAACTGCGTTTCCCTAAGTTCCCATTGAAAAAAGTATTACAAGTCAGAAAGTCGCTGATCAAAGTCAGCAGATAGAAAATGAATGATCCAGGGTTCTGAAACTTTCTCACATTGAGACATAGATCCCCAAAGTTTGGCTATAAGTTTTTCACTGTTCACAATCTAATGCAGTCTTGATTTAAACCCCTGAGGTTGTCACTCTTTGGCTATAGTTTATTTTGAGATATTTTAATACACTTACCACACAGTTTTAAAATTGTTTAGCAGAAGTTGATCTCTTACACATGTTTAGGCATTTAGTAGTGAAAAGGCAACACTTTATATCAATGATAACTTACATTCAAATCCAGCTCAATAAACTGGCCGGTTACTATGGGAAGGCTTGATACTGTATACTGAATACTGCCAATTAATCCGAGAGGAACAATTGCTGCATAAAAGAAATAACTATTAATCGTGGAGTTTTTTTTTCTAAAACATATTAATGATTTGCAAATTTTGAGAATTGTTACAGATTTAGACTTTTTTCTTTTGGTAGTCCACTGGATTGCAGCATTAAAGCCCAACTTGTTTTGGGTTGAGTAGATAAAAGCTGGAACCTCTGTCACATTTTTATTGCCATCTGTGATCTTATTGAGGAAGTTTCCATTCACTTCCTGCCTGGACAGGAATTGATGAGAAATCTTTCTAATCGGAACACACAAAAACACGTTTATTGGATGGGGAAAGCCTAGAACCTCTAACAATGTTGTTCTTGTGCTCCATGCCTTCATGTTCAGTTGACAATGACATATTTCTTGTACAAGATAAAATCAACCCAGTCATGGTAACATAAACCACAATTAAAAGTCTCTTGCAATAGAAAAGCTCTTATAATGACCATGTCTCTTATATGTCCTCTGTTCCATCTCTGCAGCCTCTCTTTGTCTTCTCGGAATTTGACACTTCCAGGAGTGTTGGATGCTTGTTTCCCCTGCTGCATGCTGTGATGTCGTCCTCCAACCTCCAACCCCTTTTTAACCACTTGCCCTCCAGAGGATTTACCCCCCTTCCTGACCAGGCCATTTTTTGCGATACGGTACTTTAACTGACAATTGCGAGGGCATGCAATGCTGCAGCCAAATGAAATGTATGTCCCTTTTCTCCCACAAATTGAGCTTTCTTTTGGTGGTATTTGATTGCCTATGCATTTTTTATTTTTTGCAATATAAACAAAAAAAGACCGATAATTTTGAGAAAAAAACAATATTTTTGACTTTTTGCTTTTTAACATGTCTAGTAAAAAATAAAAAAAAAATCTAATTTCATCATAAATTTAGGCCAAAATGTATTCTGCTACATGTCTTTGCTATAAAAAAATTCCAATACGTGTAAATGAATTGGTTTACGTGTAAGCTATAGTGTCTACGAATGGCGATATATATAATGTAATTTTTATTTTTTATACTAGTAATGGTGGCGATCAGCGGTTGCGTGCTTTTTTAAAACTGGGGGGAACTGACTAACTGTCACTGACATCCTCATACAGTGATCAGTGCTAATAAAAAGCACTGACACTGTACTAATGACACTGGGCAGGAAGGGGTTAACATCTGGGGTGATCAATGGGTTAACTTTGTTCTGTGTGCTGTTTTACTGTGGTCTTTGTGTGTGTTTTACTGTGTAAGCAGTAAATGTGCATGAGCTGACAGGGGAGAGATCTGTATTGTTTACATACAGACCTCTCCCCCTTCACTGATGCTCGGCAATCGCCGGGTGCTGGCAGGGAATCACCGGCCGGGACCCAGTTATCGATAGCTAAAGCCCCCTACCCGGAAATGCAAAGTCACGTATATATATATATATATATATATATATATATATATATATGTGATTTTGCTCAGCCCTGCTGCCCTGTAGCAGTATTTCTGCTTTAGGACAGCGGGAAAGTGGTTAACCAATGACACCACAAAGCTTCTAATTCACTCCCTGGTTATCTCTCGCCTCAACTACTGCAACTCCCTCCTCATTGGCTTACCTTTACATAGGCTACACCCCTCCAGTCCATGATGAATGCTGCTGCCAGGCTTATCCACCTTACCAACCGTTCAGTGTCTGCTACCCCTCTCTGCCAATCCCTCCACTGGCTTCCACTCTCACAATGCATAAAATTCAAAATACTAACAACAACAACTTACAAAGCCATCCACACCTCTTCCCCCAGCTATATCACCAACCTGGTCTCAAAATATCAACCAAACCGCTGTCTTCGATCCTCCCAAGACCTTCTGCTCTCTAGTTCCCATGTCACCTCCTCCCATGCTCGCCTCCTGGATTTCTCCCGAGCTTCTCCCATCCTATAGAATTCTCTACCCCAATCTGTCTGACTATCTCTTAATCTATCCACCTTTAGACGATCCCTGAAAACCCTTCTCTTTAAGAAGCCTATCCTGTTTCTAACTAGGAAACTGGTTTTTATTTCCTCCATCAGCTCATCTCCCTCAGCTGTTACCTTGTATCACTCAATCCTTCCTCCTAGATTGTCCTAGATTGTAAGCTCTAACAAGTAGGGCCCTCTGTTTCTTCTTGTACCAAATTGTATTGTAACTGTAATGTCTACCTTCATTTTGTAAAGCGCTATGCAAACTGTTGCCGCTATATAAATCCTGTATCATAATAAGAATAATGTCCTGTTGTAATGTGGGGGTCAGAGGATGTAATAATGGCACATGGCGGGGAACACACCTATCAACCACTCTCTGAAGTGTTGAATACCAGAGAAACTGAGGGAGACTGCTGCACTGAAATGAGGAAAAGTATGAGACACAGGCCACCAGAGTGGTGCATATAAGAGGTCCTTTCATGTTTTTTTCAATAGCCTTACAGGGTGCTTGAAAGCATTGCAGGGATAACTTTAATATGGAAATAAATAGCTCCTGAGCTCCTCCGGTAGCCAAAAGCCAAGGCAAAGATCACATGGTCTCTGGCTACCAGTAGAATTGTGGCTGTGACTGCCACGACTTTTACTCTATTAGTCTTGCCGTTAGATGACAGAATCAGAACTAGGAGGTAGGGCCTGCTTTTAAACAAACATTGCCATGCTCTTGAATATATATATATATATATATATATATATATATATATATATATACTGCTCAAAAACATTAAAGGAACACTTTGAAAACACATCAGATCTCAATGGGGAAAAATATCATGCTGGTTATCTATACTGATATGGACTGGTTAATGTGTTAGGAATGAAAGGATGTGCCGTAGTTTGGTGGAAATGAAAATGATCAACCTACAGAGGAATGAATTCAAAGACACTCCGAAAATCAAAGTGAAAAAATTATGCAGCAGGCTAGTCCATTTTGCTGAAATTTAATTGCAACAACTCAAAATGGTCCTCAGTAGTTTGTATGGCACCCACATGCTTGTATGCATGCCTGACAACGTCGGGGCATGCTCTTATTGAGATGACAGATGGTGTCCTGGGGTATTTCCTCCCAGATCTGGACCAGGGCATCACTGAACCCCTGGACAGTCTGGACAGAGGTGCAACCTGACGGTGTTGGATGAACCAAAACATGATATCCCAGAGGTGTTCCATTGAATTTAGGTCAGGCATGCATGGTGGTCATTCAATGGTATCAATTCCTTCATCCTCCAGGAACTGCCCGCATACTCTCACCACATGAGGCCGGGCATTGTTGTGCACTAGGAGGAATCCAGGACCCACTGCACCAGTGTAGGGTCTGACAATGGTAACAAGGATTTCATCCTGATACCTAATGGCAGTCTGGGTGCCATTGTCAAGCCTGTAGAGGTCTGTGAGTCCTCCATGGATATGCCTTACCAGACCATCAATGACCCACCACCAAAACAGTCATGCTGAACAATGTTACAGGCAGCATAAAGTTCTCCACGGCGTCTCCAGACCCCTTCATGTCTGTCACATGTGCTCAGGGTGAAGTTGCTCTCATCTGTGAAAAGCACAGGGTGCCAGTGGCAGACCTGCCAATTCTGGTGTTCAATCGAGCTCTATGGTTCTGGGCAGTGAGCACAGGGCCCACCAGAGGACATCAGGCCCTCAGGCCACCCTCATGAAGTCTGTTTCTGATTGTGTGGTCAGAGACATTCATACCAGTGGCCTGCTGCAGGTCATTTTGTAGGTCTCTGGCAGTGCTCATCCTGTTCCTCCTTGCACAAAGAAGCAGATACCTGTCCTGTTGATGGGTTAAGGACCTTCTACGGCCCTGCTCAGCTCTCCTAGAGTAACTGTCTGTCTCCTGGAATCTCCTCCATGCTCTTGACACTGTGCTGGGGGACACAGCAAACCTTCTGGCAATGGCACGTACTGGTGTGCCATCCTGGAGGAGTTGAACTGCCTGTGCAACCTCTGCAGGGTCCAGGTATCGTCTCATGCTACCAGTTGTGACACTGACCCTAGCCAAATGCAAAACTAGTGAAAAACAGAAAAGTTGAGTAGGGAAAAAATTGTCAGTGGCCTTCAACTGTAAAACCATTCCTGTTTTGGGGACTGTCTCATTGTTGCCCATCTAGTGCACCTGTTGTTAATTTCAGTAACACCAAAGCAGCTGAAACTGATTAACAACCCCCTCTGCTACTTAACTGACCAGATCAATATCCCAGGAGTTTAATTGACTTGATGCTATACTCTGATTAAAAAGTGTTCCTTTAATTTTTGTTGATATATATGTGTATATATATATATATATATTCCAAAATGTTTTTACAAAACTGAGTTTTTTAGCTCATTACATGAAAGTAAGGTTAATAATATAACTTAGGTTACAAAATCTTCAGTTTTTCTCAAATTTGTTGATATAAAAATAGTTACACCCCACAACAAAAACTACTACATCTATTTTTTTGTATGACCTCCCTGATTTCTAAGGACAGCACCAAGTCTTCTAGGCATGGAATGAACAAGTTGGTGACATATTGCAACATGTATCTTTTTCCATTCTTTAAGAATGACCTCTTTTAGAGCCTGGATGCTAGATGGAGAATGATGCTCAACTTCTTTTCTTCAGAATTCCCCATAAGTGTTTGATTGGGTTCAGATCAGGAGACATGCTTGGCCACTGAATCACTTTCACCCTGTTTTTCTTCAGAAATGCAAGCACACCTCTTTTTCCATACCATGGAAGTCACGAGCACCTTATTATTGTCTACACAAGTTTAATAAGAGGGATTTGTACCCCCAGATTCTGAATTATTGATGTGAATGTTTAAATTTTTTTGCTGTGGACTTATGTGTTTAAATTGTGCATTTATGTTACATAACTTCTCTTTATGAGATAATACGCCATTGTCACCTTGTCTCATATACTGTCTTGAACAAAACATCACGTTGATTTCACCTTATAGCGCACAACCTTTGCACTTTACATATCACTTATCACTTTATTATTCATATTTTAGCGCTGCATTTTTAGACCCTTAGATGGAGGCACTAAATTGTTAAGAACATTAAGTCCTTAAATGTAAGAACTGCCACTTAGTGGAGACTTGGAGTCCCCTGTTATTCACATGCTGCTACAGCATTTGGGATGCAATGGCTGCAAGATTGGGGTCATCTTACATGAAACCCCTCCCAAAGCACAGTTACATATATTCATAACCATATAGTGCACATACCATAGATTCAATATACCCTGATAAAATTATTTTCATTAGCTAGCCTCTTTCATATTAATAGTACACCAAAAAATTATATTTGACTTCAAAATGAATAATGCAAATCATATACCTTATATGAAAGCTGCCAAAAAAACCTCACTATGAGAAAAAATTCCTTCTATCAATGTCAGATAAATTCCATAGACCCATCTACTAATTTCTAGTAAAGAAAGGTATCCTATTTAAATTAAATTATAATGTTGCCCTAAGCCAGTAGAGTCACAACCCTTTGAATTCAAGAGCCTCTGTCTATGAGAGTGGCATATGGTTCATGAAAAAATATCTGTTTCTAATGTACCTCACTTGTGCTTTCTCAATAAGTCGAAACTAGAAGTCCAAACCACGTGTAAGCTCCATCACATAGAGCTTACACAAAGTTGTACATTTTACACTTCTACCCCCTTCTCATCAGGCAACAGTGCTTGGGCCTAATAATTAGCTGACAGATTTTATATAAACACATCCTTCAGATCTCCTCTGAATCTTTTACTTAATACAAGGGTCTCCAAACTTTCTAAACAAAATGCCAGCTTACTGGCTTTCAGACTTTAGGGGGGCCGGACTGTGGCCATTGGGAAGTAGAAATTGTCCTATGTCATTGGGAATACACAATGCATCTTTGGCATCAGTTTGGAGGAATAGTGCCCTATACTTGGTTTAAGTTGGAGGAATAGTGCCCCAGCTGGTGTCAGTGGGAAGCATGGTGCCCCATTGTTAGTGTCAGTGGGAGGAATAGTGCCTCATGGTTTGTTTCAGCGAGAGGAATAGTGCCCAATTGTTGGTATAAATGGAAGGAATAGTGCCTGTTGTTGATGTCAGTAGCAGGAATTATGCTCCCTTGTTGGTGTCAGTGAGAGGAATACTATCTTGTTTCAGTGGGAGTAAAAGTGCCCCAAGGGGCAGATAAGGGCAAGCAAAGGGTCGCATCCGGCCTCCGGGCAGTAGTTTGGAGACCACTGCCTTAATAGATCCAGTCTGTGGGATCTTTAGTAAAGTCGTGATCTCTGTAATGTAAAATGTTGTCCAGCAATCTCACATTCTGCCACGTCCTTCACGCTAATAACATCATCATATTAATTTGATTTTTGCAGTAATGTTTCTTCACATACAGTAGATAACTTACAGTTCACTGACAGTAGAAGGCCATTGGTCAAGTCTAGCACTATGTTCAACACCGGACATAGCTGTAGAAGAAAATCAGTAATTTTTTTTGTCTGTTACAATACAAAGATTTCAAACTTAAAGTTAAAGCCATCTAAAGCCAAAACTTTTTTTATGTATATAGTAGGGAATGTTTAAAACCCATGTGAGGTATATTTTTGATGCCATGCCTATTGGGAAGATTTGCCTTCACTCTTTCCTCTAGAGACAAAACAGAAAGTAAGGAAATATCTCCAAAATAAGGCGAAATCTGCTCCTAGACAATTGTCACCAGAACAAGATATCCCTTCTCATCCAGTTAAAGAGACACTTGTAAAATATTGGATTATCAATCACTTCCTGTTTCAGTAGAGTGGTCACCCAGACACATAGCGAAGACTCCAGCAGGGACACATACAGCAATAAAAATCTAACAAAGGTTTTATTACTTCCATACTTTGTCCAAAACTGAAGACAAACAACTATAAACCAAAACCCTATTAGTACCTATTCAGCTACCCACACATTTCCTTGAAACCCTCCCCACTCACTGTGAGCCTCGGCCTTGGTAATCTGGGATGAAGTGGACCTACCTAAATTTGGAAGCATTAACAATGTGTGACATAATAAAAAAACCTAGTGTTTTTGTGAAATTAAATTAGAAAAGCTTTATCAATAACTCATGAGACTCGCATTGCAAGTACATCCAAGAAATATGATCTTATGACACATTTTAATAAGAAATATTCAGGAAAGAGAAAACTGGTGGCTAGAATAAAGTGTAACCGTGGCTATCTACATAAATTGCATTGTGGTGAGTTTCTTTTTTAAGGAGGAACCAGCTTGTTACAGTACATGCCTTTATAAGACCCCAGGGTCAATATTGCTCCTTTGTATGTTCTAGCCCTTAGTAGGGACCAAGGGCAGACTGACAACTCATGGGGCCCCTGGACAATAGGGGATCATGGGGCCCCTGTGTCCTTGCCCAAACTCAAAAAAGCCTCTGAAAAAGGTACCAGGGGCATCTCATGGGGCCCCCTACTGACCCCAAGCCCTGGGGCAGTGCCAGAGTTTCCAAATGGTCAGTCCGCCCCTGCTAGGGACGTGCAAGCCGGCTAGCTAAAACAAGTTCAGAGAGGCCCACAAAACTATTTACTATTTAATAGTTATGGTCCAGACCAGAGTCTTACCAATCCTGGTAAAACGCCTTGAAGAAGATTTCTGACAAGTCCATCCAAAATCCCTGATAGCAGTCTAGGGATACATTGTTTACATGGTCATTAATACATTGTTTATATAGTCATTTGGGTGCTTAAAGGTTAATGCCAAAATATAAGGATTGTTGCCACTCACCCCCTTAGTAGTCGAATATTTATACCACCCAAAAGTGCTTGACAGTCCTCAATAACCAAACGAGGAACTCCTGATGTCTCCTGCGTTAGTCTGGTTCTGGCTGTGATATTTACTTCAACCAAGATATCAAGGATTCCTAAAAGGCTTTAAAAAATTCTGAACTGAGAATCTTGTTATTGCAGAAAAATTACATCCCATACAAAAATGTCACTACTTGTGGAATTTTACTGCTTCCATATGAATGTGGCTGATTTAGAATAGGCTTAGTTAATGTTTTTTTAATCATGCAGAAATCCCTGAAATAATCAATAAATCTTGCCAAACAAGCTGCTGATTAGGCTTTTAATTCACAATGGAGAAAATACCATTGTAGGTCTAGTTCACTTCTGGTTTGTTCACTTTGTTGCCAGTCAAGCCCTGATGAAGGGAGCACGTATACCCCGAAACAAATTGGATACTTTTCTCATTGTACCCCGACCTTCAAAGGGATAAAGTTGTATCTGGACCTCTTACCAGTGGTGTGGCGCTTCAATTTCAACTCTTTTTGTATTATACTACAAGCCAAGAAGACTGTGAAGATCCTCTGTGGTGTAGAAGCCTCCTGCCCAGGAACCAGATAATTTACACCAACATTAATACTTTAAGATAACAATACCAGTAAAAAAAACTATGGACCAGCCCTCTCTTTCCATTTTCCTCAATTGTTATACTGGTAGTTAGTGAAAAAAGTACATTACAGTGATAGTCTGTGCTCCCTTACATTGGGAGACTGTTTCTTTATCTTGGTGATCAGTAGAAAGATTGTTCCCATTTACAGACAGCCAACATGGTCATTAGTGTCTTTGCATACTTCCCTGAGAAACAGAAGGAGAAGCCCCATGTTTTTGGCTTTGATAACTGGTGTTGATGCTACATCTAAGTAGGCACCATCAGGCAGAAGATCGATCCATCGCTGCTCATTGTTCATGGAATATGGCAGGAGAGGAAGAATTTGTGCTGGGAAGGATCACTTGGAGGGAGCTGTGCCAGGAGGAGAGATTAAGGGGGATTTGTGCTAGGAGACAGGATTGGGGGGATTTGTGAAGTAGAACTACATGTCAATTTTTTTTTTTTTTGGGGGGGGGGGAATCAACTGGTCTTGCCTATGGTGCAAAATAGTCTAGCACTGGCCCTGCCAATATAACAGGTCATTCTTTTCATTGACCTGTAGTATAAAGGGAATTCTTCTCATTAACCTTCAGGGACACTCTTCCTCTACTTGACCACCAAGGTAAGGAAGCCCTTCTTCCACCACTCATCGCAAAGATAACATGGCTTTTTTCCCCATATCACCAGCGCTAGGGGCATTCTTCTCAATAATCACCAATATGGAGGTATTTTCCTTCCAGTGTCGATAAATATAAGTCGGCTCTTTTCCCACTGATCACCAATGTAAGAGGGCACTTCTTAGTTGACCCAAAACACGAGAAAGCACTTTACTGAGAATTAATGTATTGGGGCACTTCTCCAATGACCTATCTAGTGTAGGCAGACACATTTTTTTCATTAACCAAAAATGTAAGTAGGAAACATCTTCACTGACCACCAATGTGGGTAATATAAATATTAATAATATTAAAATATTATCTATCCTGTGTGTCAAATACTCCAGGTGCCTCTCTGTCCCTGCTATAATGTATATTTGTAGACTAAACTGATGTTCATTAGTAAAAATTATAAGATTATAGTTCATAGTTAATATAAAACATAAACTGCTGCTCTTACCTGTTACCATTAATAGCCACTTTTGTGTATAAATTAAGATGAACACCAATTCCTGGCAGGAGTCGTAAAGAAACTTGTGGAAGTGTAAGGTCTATAATTCTTAGGCTGTTATAAATAAAATAAATTATATTGCAGAACAACTGATTCAAAATATTACAGATTCATTTGCAATGTAATGGAACTGAAAAAAAAGGGAAACTAAACTGACAAGACAAAGTATACAAATTATTGGGATATTAGTATGTATGTATGTACTGTATGTATTAAAGACTAGATGCTTACAGCAAATTTTGCAGTGCTCACATGTGTTCATTAGCATATACCTGTGACTAATTTTCACTCCTACATAATTTTTACATTTTAGGGACATATAAGGATTCTTTTGGTACAACACCTTACTAAAAATGTTTCTTTTCTGTTTAGGCTGACAAGTAGAAAAATGTGTACATGCACACACAGACACTTAAATATGTACATATTTATTTTTATGCTATAATTGTATCAGACAATTATTAAACAGATACACATATATACAGGCTGCAGTCACCTCTTTAGACTCAAACCAATATTTTGTCAATAAAACTTTTAGTTTGCATGTGATACATATGTCATGTCTGACATAGTGATCACATGATGGGGAACCACTCAAATTGGTTGCCAGTCATCAATGGGGGCTGAAGTTCTTGGTGGCATTGGGTGTGACAGCTAGCAACCGCACAGTTTGCTGCCTCTTACACGTGTGATCAATTTGGTGTAAGATTTATTCTGGTATTCAGGAAGGTAGTAGCAGCAGTTCACTTTTTGTCATCACTTTGTATTATTACTTTATACACTATTTGGGTAAGCGCAAAGATTTTTTTCTTACTATACTTTGCTGCCTCTTCCCTTGAAAAAAAAATGCATATTAGGAGCATGAGCTGCTCCTCTGCAGCCATTAGCCCAGCCACTCTCAGCCTTGCCCACACTTCTGTTGTTCAGCAATAGTAACAATACCCCTTCTGATTTAATTGGCCAGTAGCAGCTTCCAAAAGCATCCTCCTTACTAGGCAGATTATCAGTTCTGTCTGCCTAGATTCCTGTAAATTTCTTTGCCTATGGCCACACACTCACCGCCTTTGGATTTCTCCCCTCATTTGCTTCTCTGGGCTTGTGATAGCATCCAGCTACCTATCTCCTGTCCCATGCCTTGCCCAGTTAATTCCTGTCTGCCTTGTCCTACTTTTGGATTCTCCAGTTGCTGTCCCCTTGCCTGGAATTTGGGCTACCCTTTAAATCACTGGCTGCCTTTGACCTCAGATTGTTTCAGGACTATGCTTGTCTGCTGCCTACCCCGATCTCAACCATTTTTGCATTATGCTGTGGCCTGTCCCGATCTTAGATTTTCTCTGGATAATGCTGTCTAATGCTGCCTGCCCAGACCACCACCAATCTTTGGATTTTGTATAAATACTCTCCTGTAGCTCTTCTACCCATGCCTGACCATCTTGAAAACACAGGTACTCTTTTCTGTTTCCTTCACTCCATCCCTCTGCCATCAGGACAGAAATGAGAGCATTGTGTACTAAGACCTGAGGGCAATCAGATACCAGTAGGCCTGCCTGCCTTAAGGTAACAGGGGCTGCTAAAGGCATAAGAAGAGCCAGCTATATTTTCTGACCTCAGCATTGAGGATAGAGTTACATTGTTACATAAAACATTGTATTAAGTTTAGTTGCCTCTTGTAGATTTGTGATTGTATTCTAAATTTATATTTTCAATATAAATACACATGAATTGTAGGAAAGCAACAATATAGCTCTGGTGTATATGTCTTACCCAGTTATCCCCTGGACTGTGTTTAGGATCCCTCCATTGCCAAGTATTCCAAGAAGGCCTCCTTCTCCAAGCAGTCCTCCCAGTAATCCTCCATTTCCTAGGATGCCACCATTATTGTGAGGACCTGGACCACTGCCACCTCCTCCTCCTCCTCCTCCACCACCACCACCACCACCACCAAGAAGGCCTCCAAGAAGACCACCAAGAAGTCCTCCACCACCACCACGGCCACCACCGCCACCAAGTACTCCCCCCAAAAGACCACCACCACCCCCTCCACCAAGCACACCACCTAATAATCCACCCCCTTGTCCACCTCCCAAGACTCCACCCAAAAGTCCACCACCACCTCCTCCTCCACCACCCAGAAGCCCACCAACCAGACCTCCCACCAGGTCCCCACCACCACTACCCGATGGGACTTTCATATTGTTTTGGGAAGTCTTTCCTTTCATTTGTCCAGAAACAGCTGAAAAATTAAGAAAAGTAAAACATGTAATTGATTCTTATGTTTAATAACATTTTAATGCAAGTAGAAATGTATATTGGTTGCTCTGATTTAAAAAGCTTTATTCTTCTATAGGAAGAAAACAATATGAAAAAGAAGAAAAAAACAATTCCCTTCCCTCATATTCATCACTCAATGATCAAATAAAATGGGTAATGGAAAAATGTTAAAGGTTTGTATCCCATTGACTTTTTAAAAGAAAGCGATCTACTTGCCCATGTTTTATTTTAACAAGTCTACTTTATTTGGTTTTATTTTGATCACAATTTAAAAATAATTAAAACAGGATGAGAGAAACCCTCTCATATTGGTAAGCATGAGGAGAGAAGACACTGAATTTTAAGTACAGATATCTTACTGAAGAGTCAGTAAGAAACCTTTTACCAGTTTTTTGGTGCTTACATTAATATTTTTATTAAGTGTTCTTGCATGGCAGACCACTTCCTGTTATCTCACATATATATTCTTATTATTATAGTAAAATTTACCACCCTAACTCCTCCCACAGTTTTTACACTACATAGACAGTAATATACCGAAACGTGCGGATTGTTCCCAATTGGTTTGCTATTACTTTGTGGAACGTTTCGCCAAATGGTTCACAAAATATTGGCATTTTTGTGGTGAAATTGGTCCCATAGGAATGAATGGCAGAATGTTCAAAACTAGAGTGGGAGCTGACAAAAGCTAGAGTGTGAGCTGAAAAATCAGGGCATGATTTCTAAACTGCCATCACTCCCTCATTTTCAAGCCCACCTACACAAATCTTATATCAAAACGTTCAGCTATCCCTGCTGCCACAAAAAAATGTCCACGGCTAAGCCATAGTCCTGATAGTTTTCAAAATATGACCATTTGTTTGCAACTCACGCTGCCCATTGACATTCATTGAAACTGCACTCTAGCCACCTCAAATTTGAAGGGCAATTTCTAAACTGCAACTGTGCCTTCATTTTTAATATTTCAGAGACATACTATGCATCAAAATGTAGGTCTGGTGATTCTCACAATATAAAGCTATTTGGTATAGGATTTATAATGTTTAAACTACAACCGTTTGAAGATGGCAACCGCCAGTGAAGTGAGCAAGTTGAAGCAGTTTGTTTTTAATCGCTCTTCTCTGCCCTTGCTGTAGAGTGAGTTGCCATAGGAACCCAGGTGTGTGAGCAGGCAGCAGAGTGACAAAAGCTACTCCACCCACTGCAGTTGTAGACTACTGGTGGAGGCAAGAACACTTCACACAATTAACCCAGAAAGTGTAGCTTTTCTAGTTACAGAATGCTTTATTTAAATTTAAATATACAGTTGTAAGTGCCAGAAACTGCTGATCTGTTCAGCCTGCTGTAATTCGACCCAAACTTAGATATCAACATTGTTAATGAAGATCAATTAACGCCTGCATAAGACTTTTGCAGAATTCTCTCCATAAAGTCCTTAATAAATATTATTTAAAAAAACACATGGAATAGTAAAGCATAATTGAGAAAACTGTTTAAAGCCTACACAACGCTAAAATAGTTATAGTTCATTGTGGATATGAAGTATGGAAGTTTTAGCCTGTTAGGATTTTTTTTCAATTTGAAAGCATTTTTATTGGTATTGAAAAGACCATAAAGTAACAACAACAATATTACCAAAGGCATGTATCTACGTTGAATGTAAGTTAGGGACCTTAGATTGTACACCCCTTGAGGGTTAGGGACTGATGTGAATGTTTAATATATATGTGTAAAGAGCTGCGTAAATTGACAGCACTATATAAGTACCTAAAATAAATAAATAATAACAGTGCTTTGTGTGTACAGTATGGTGCTTTACTAGGGGATGAGCCGGTTTTCGTTCCCTGCTTTGCAGGGAAACAAAAACCAGCGCATCCCCGCTAACACGGCAGAGCTCTGTATTGTTTACAGCCTTTTCACTGATCACTGGGTCCTGGTAGTCAATCATTGGTTGGGACCCACTGATTAGCTTGTGCTGTGTCTAATCACCCAGAAGAGCATCTAAGTGATGCGGTCGGCAACATTGGGAAATGTATTGCAGAGAAGCACTAAATATGTTTTGTTTTTTTTTTGCCTAGGCATATACTTTAATGGAGAACCTAATTTAAATCTTAGTAAAACAATCTTTCAAGGAATACTGCTCAGAGAAACATGAAGGTTGTCATTGCTGTCAACAGCTAGTTTTCAAGTTGGTTTTAATATTTTAAATCACTAACCTGAAAGAAGTACACATATCAGCACTACATACTACATATTACATCCTGATCTACATATTTATTTCAGGTTCATGACTGAGAAGGTATTGGTACTAGTGGGTCAGCATAAGAGCCAGACAACTAGCAGGAAGTCAGCAAAACATTTTTCTTTAATGTGACGTTTACCTGTAAAATATGTTTTTCAAATATATTCTTTTTAATTAAAACCTGAAGTTTATAGTGGTTCTAAAGCCTAATGCATTCCCTCCGTTAAGGTAAAAAATGTCCCAGGGTTTTTATCACCCCCCCACACCCCCCTTTATACTTGCCTGAGTCCTATTTTGATCCATCACTGTGTCCATCTGCAGTAGCTCTCTCCTCTCTATTTGTTCAGGGGCAGTAGCATGAGCCACTGGCTCCTGCTGCTGTCAATCAAATCCTGTCATTATACGTACGCAGCTCAGTTCAAGATCCAGTCTGCAGGTGTGCCAATGTAGGAAAAGGCTGTTTGTTGTGTTCATATTCTCAACTCCTTTAGTATCAGTACAAATATGTCTAATTTCTTATCCCTAATACAGATTTCCTTATTGAGAGAGTTTTATTTTGTGTCAATACATGTTCTGTATGTTGGACACCTAGTTTGTTTTTGACAGCTTAAATAATATATGACGTTTTAATAGTTACTTTAAAAAAGGTTGGTATAATTATAATCCAGGATATTGAAAAGCTTTAAAGATTCAGCTGTGCACACGCTAATGCTACTACACATATTTTAATTATCAAAAAAGAATTTTGACATAATAATCTCTGACCTGTGTATGAGAAAGAAGCGGATTTTACATAATATCTACTGTATATAGGATGAAAGTATGATGCTTTTATCACTATATGCAATCACTTGCTAAGTGATCATTTCCTATATGATCACCCATACAGCACTAAAATATAAGCTGTCTGAACCTGTCTGATTTGGAGGTCAAATCTCTATATTTATTGATAGATTAATGGGTTCTAAAGGCATTAAATGCATTCTATGCATTAGGGTAAACAACCTTATGGGTGCAGCTCCCCCCCAGCTCCATTTAATACTTACCTGAGCCTGATCTCGATCCAGCACTGTGGGAGGGCAGCCACTCTCCTGGGTCTCTCTCTCCTCATTGGCTTACAGAACAGCAGGAGTCATTGGCTCCTGCTGCTGTCAATCACAGCCAGTGAGCCAATGAGGAGAGAGCCAGGGGGGCGAGCTGTGTGAATGGACACACAGGGGTTTATTTACTAAATTTGGAGAGTCCAAAATCAGACTCCCTTCTGCATAGAAACCAATCAGCTTCCAGGTTTCATTGCCAAAGCTTCATTGAACAAGCTGAGGTTAGAAGCTGATTGGTTTCTATGCAGAAGGGAGTCTGATTTTGGACTCTCCAGCTTTAGTAAATAAACCCCACGGAGTCTGCTCGGTTGCCCCCATAGGAAGAGGCTTGTTAATGGGTGGTCTGTGCAAAACCATTGCACAGAGCAAGTAAGTATGACGTTTTTTTAATTCTTTCCTTTAGAACAGGGGTCTCCAAACTTTTCAAACAAAGGGCCATTTTGCTGTCCTTCGGACTTTAGGGAGGCCAGATTGTGGCCAGTGGGGGTAAAAAATGCCTTGGGCCCAGCATCAGTGAGAATATAAGATAGCTTCAGGGCTGGTGGTCAGTAGGAGGAGGAGTTCCTCATCATTGGCATTAGTAGGAAAAAATAGTACCCCTTCATTGGTATCAGTGGAAGAGAAATAGTGCCATATTGTTGGTGTCAATGGGAGGAATAGTGCTACATATCATTGGAAGGTAAAGTGTTCCAAGGGATAGCAAGGGCCGCAGTTTGGAGAACCCTGCTTTAGATTCACTTTAACTCTTCTGTTTCGTATCTTTGTTACAACCTACGGTTAACTTAAAAAGTAGACCTATAGTTAAAGATCTATGGGAAATGTATGGGATTGGGGGTTCTCCTGTTCATCTGTTGTGAGCGTTTAAAACTGCAGTGTAAGAATTCCCTGTTAAGAGTTTTAATGAGTACTTATATAGAAGAAGGTCTGCGTGTACTCCAAAGGACAGTGTAAATGAAAGAAAGCTGTTGGTCCATATTTGATGTGTGGAGGATCTCACCTATGGTATTATAAAGCAAGATCTAAATAATAGTAACAGGTACTCTAGGGTGTACTGTAGGGCTTAGAAACCCCAATGCAAATATTGACTTCTTGAACATTAAACATGCTGAACATACATTTTTCAAAGTGAACATTCATTTTTTTCACTGAACAGCCTCTCTTCCTTTATTACGTTAACCCCATAGTAAAATTTTCTTTTAGAGAGTAAATATGAAAAGGTTTATCTTACCATCATTTAATGCTCCTTTAGCCAGTCGTAGTACAGCTCCCTTACTTTTAGCACTACTAACACAATGAGCTTGGATGAGAAGACAACATATAAAGGAGACACGCCACAGCTTGAACATCTTTGGAAGGAATAATGCTAAAACAGCAGCACAAAACCAATGTTACAATTTGAGATAACATAACACAAACAACAATGTCTAAAATTATCTTGTTGATCTATATTTATTCATGCCATGTTTAGAAAAGCTATTGAATAAAAAATATGAAAATGGAAGTTATTTTCATGCATTCTGTTCAGATTAGAGTAAAAGGTGGCTACTCCTTGATCACTGTTATAACGCCAAAGCAATATTAGAAATCTTTCTTTGGAAAAGCCAACTAGATTTATATCTAGGGTGATATATCCAAGAGCAGAAGGCTATCATCAATAATAAAAGATGAAGTCTTGTTAGCTGCTAAGGTCTCTTAATAACTATTAGTGCCAATCTAAGGGAATAATAGCATATCACTTGCACCATACACATACCCATACAAATGTGCCAATACTTATTAAATACAAAACTATTGCCGTGCTCCACTGAGCAAACAAATGTGTATATACAAAGCTTCCAAAATCATACAACTCTTCCAAAATGTAACCCAATGTCCATGTAACATCCATGATATTTTGCTCTTTCAAATGATGTGAACAGATCAGCTGCTGCTTGATTCACCTCTGGTGTATTAGCAAAACAACCACTCATGCACCTTCACCAGTTGTGCTCCCACCTTGTAAATATGACCAAATCATTAAGTGAGGTCATATACAGCCTGTGTCCCTTATATGAACTGTGGGTAGACTGGATTGTTATCCTAAAAGATCTTGATTCACCTCAATTCTCTAGTGGTCCTCCTCCATCGGTTCAACTGTTGCTCTGTGCAATAATATTGATTGGTAGACAGCAATAGGAGCCAATGCCTGTACGGACCAGATCTGCCTCCATGGCCGACGACCCTGACAGCCCTGATTAACATTAACCTAAATAAAAGGCTTCTTTAGGTAGGTATTGCAATGGTACCTGTTTTTTTTTATCGAGCAGTAATAGGCCTCAATTGACCGAGGGAAAAAGAAGCCACAACAGATCTATAAGTTAAGAGGATTTTCACTCTTCCAAAAGGTAAAGCTAAAGCCCTTAGATTCAAATAAAACAGTTTATAATATAGCTTGCAATCTTTGTTTTTTCAGTACCACACTGTATTATTTAAAAATGTTAATGAAGTGTTAAAATAGTGTGCACAAAAACACTTCAAAACCACAACCCCACAATCCAGAGATGAGGCAGATTTGATACTAAAATAAAAATAATAGTGCCATACTTAAGAGACAATAACCACACATATGGTACAGTGTCTGGAGAGCATAAAAGCTTGATTGGGTAGCAATGTAAAAAAGAGAAACAAGGCAGCTTTTATCTTGAAGTAAATAGAGTTTATTATTTCAGAGGCAACAGCCAGAAATATTGTACAGATTCACTGAACATTAGGTAAATGATTTTACTAGGCTGCAATTGAAAAGAGAGAGATGAGGCAGGTTTTATCATGAAATTTAAAAAGCCAGAAATATTGTGCCAACTCTGTGCATGTCATCATTTTTACTAGGCTGATATTTCAGGGGCAGATACTGGGAAGGTTTTATCATGAAATAAAAACTAGAGTTTATTATTTCAGAGACATCAGCTGGAAATATTTGCACAGATTTTATAGTCATTGAAGCGGTTAGAGTAGTCCACATGAAGATGTTCCTTTAGAAATACAGTACAAATATTTAACAAAAAATGCCAGAAAAATGTTGTATAAACTACAAACACAGGATTTAAAGCATTCTTTTAAATTGCAGCTCACCAATTTTTAGATGTGGTAGCTGAATTAGTTTTCTTTTTTTCATTTTTTTTCCTTTACTTTTATCTGCCAGTAAATCTGTTATTTTTCAGCTTACATTAAAGTAGTATTAAACCCCAAAACAAACTTAATATATTGCAGCTTATCAATCATCAGATGCAGTGACTGTTTTAGTTTTCTTTGTTTAGGCTTTTCCCCTCTGTTTTCACCTGGTGATCTGGCCAATAATGTACCTCCTGTATTATACAGACACCACTCTGGATGAATGAGCACAGGGGACAGAATTGGGCAGCAGCATTGTCAACCTGGTAGAAGAGGAGTTAAACGGTCTGTCTCATCCCTGTGAATGCAAATGAGCTTTTCTGTTGAAAAACATCAGACTTGCTGGCTGGCTCTCCAGATGAAAATAGAAAACAAAAAATAAAACCTTAAAAGGAAACCAATACAGTCATCACATCTAAGAACTGGTAAGCTGCATTATAATCCATGTTTGCTTTGGGTTTAATACTGCTTTAACAAACTAAACTGTCCTTACAAAGTAGCAGGTAGAGGGTTGAAACAAACAATTTAACACGAACAAGGGTGCTTACAATGCTCAGTGTCAGGGATGTATCATGAAATCAGTGGGCTTGTATGCAAGATCAAATGTGGGCCCCAGGAAGTGATAAAGAAAAAATGCGGCACGCAAAGCAAGGCACAGTGAAAAGTGGGTGTGGTTTAAATTGCACTAAATAGGGCAGTGGATGATGTCAGTAGTTCTTTATTTCTATTATTATTATTATGATTTTACAATTTTATGATTTTTTTTTACAATTTAGTGTTTTATTATTTTTATCATTCTTTTCAAAATGCTTTTGGGTGGCCAGTGGATGGTGTAAGTAAAGCAATGGCATGGGTGTCAGAATTTTTTATTATTATTATATAATTTTTTAAAAAAGAAAGAAAGAGAAAGAAAGAGAAAGAAAGGGAGGAAGGGGATAGAGGAAGGAAGAAAGGAAGAGAGGAAGGAAGTAAGGAAACAAAGAAGGAAAGAAAGGAGAAGAGGCGGGAAAGAAGGAAGGGAGGGGATGGAGGGAGGAAAGAAAGGATGGAAGGAAGCAAAAAAAGAGGGGAGGGAGGAAAGAAGGAAGGAAAGGAGGAGATGGAGGAATGAAGAGAAGGAAGGAAGGAAGAAAGGAAGGAAAGGAGAGGAAGAAGGAAAGAAGGAAGGAAGGGAGGAGATGGAGCAAGGAAAGAAAGTAAAGAAACAAAGGGAGGAAGGAAGGAAGGAAGGAAGGGGAGGGAAAGAAGGAAGGAAAAGAGGAGATGGAGGAATAAAGGGAAGGAAGTAAGGAAGGAAGGAAGGAAGAAAGGAAAGGAAGGAAGGAAAGAAGGAAGAAAAGGGAGGGAGGTAATGGATGGAGGAAGAAATAAAGGGAGGAAGGAAGGAAGAATGGAAGGAAGGAAGGAAGGAAGGAAGGAAGGAAGGAAAGGATGGAAGGACTCACATGGATGGTTCCCGGCCTACTGGTATATTCACAATTTCCACTTTTCAGAAGCTGCATGGACTAGCGTGTGGGCCATGGGGAGGCAGAGCAGATCCAGGATCTCTTCTCTGCCATTGTTGTGGAGGATGGGTGGAGGGGCTGGGCACTCTCAGAAAGATGAGGCATCAGAGACCTGCGGGGTGCCTGAGGAGCACACAGGGCGGCCCAGATGGGAAATCCAATGCACAGTCAGGGATGATCGGTGTAGCGAAGGGGACAGTTACAAGCAGTGATCTCCCTGTATGGCTTTCAATGAAGCAGATGGAAGCTGATCTCCTCCTCTCCCTCCTGTGACTTCCAGCTGCTTCATTGAAAGTCATAGAGGGAGATCACTGCTTGTAACTGTCCCCTCTGCTGCATCGATCATCCCCCACTTTGCTCCTGATACATCTCATCCATCCATGGGTGCAGGGTGTTCACAGCACCGTGGGCCTCCCCAACCCTCGGGGCCCATGAGCAGTGAACACCCTGCACCCATGGATGATACACCACTGGTCAGCATCTAATAATTTATGTAAAACCTTTATCATTGAAGTAAAAAACTGTTTGCTTTAACTGCTTATATTGTGTTAGCTGGAGTTCAGCTTCAGTTTCTTAGTCAAGTACACCTAAACTGCTAGTCTAAAAACACCCTCCCCCATAGTGACAAAAATGTCTGCTTTACTACGTCATCCAGAATGCAGACACCCTAAGACAGAAAGAATGTTATTGGCTATCTAAATCATCAGGTGAAATAAAAGGAAAAAGCCTAAAAAAAAGAAACAAACAAAGCCACCACATCAAAGATTTGGTAAACTGCAATATATTACATTTTTGGGGGGTTAAAACTGTTTAAGCACTTTTAGTATGCAACATTTGGAACAGGAGGGGCAACAGACAGCTTTTGAATAAAAAACAGTTTTTGTATTTATTTCACAGATAAAAGACAGCTAAATATTGTACCAATTCCATACAAAGTATTTGAAATTTTTTTGCTTGGCTGTATTTTGAACAAGATTTAGTGTGGGGTCAGCCACCTCTTTCTGAGGGGCATCCACAGGAGAGAAGGAAACAGTGCTGGTGGGGGATGGAAAAAAAGGAGGTAAATCACAGCTCTGTGCAATATCCTTGCACAGAGCAGGTAAGCATAACATCTATTTTAAATTAAATAACAAAAGTAAGATTTAGTATCACTTTAAGCATTGTATAAGGGGAGGAACAATACCTACCTATCTATGTGAAGGATAAATTGTGTGAATTAAAATGCAGTTATTTTCCACCCCGTAAATAATAATAATGTTTAGGCATTGTCTTATTTATCTATCTTCTTTCTGAATAAAGATTTAATTTCAATTGCTCCACATCTTCTTGTTACCTAAAGTGCACTTGTACCCAGACTAAAGAAAGAATTCAAATATTCATAACAAGCAGTAAAAACTTTAAACTAGTCATTCCTGATCTTTCCAGATCAAGCCATCTCAAAGATAACAAAAAGATAACAATAAAAACCTGTATTTTATTGGGTTTCAGTTGGTTGCTATCTTATAATGCTTAACCTCCCTAGCGGTCTGATTATGTCCATATTTCTGCGCTCAAAGCGGTACATTTTTTTACATGGAAATATGTATTTTTTTTATTGTAGGCCTGTAATTTTTAGGAATAACTCTCTGAAATCTGTCCGAACAAGAGTCTAGTAAACATCCCCAGTATGTTACAATTTGAAACACGAAATCATAAATTATAATTTAAAAATAATAATATAATAATAATAAATTTAATTCAATAATGTAATCAAACCAAAAACACTGAAATTTGAAAAACAGCGCCAAGCTCGCACATCACTGAGCAAAGTCGCAAAATCATTTTCAGTGTCTAATGACGAATTTCCCCACTAATCATTATCACTCAATTCTGTAAGTGGTTCTGATTTACTATCGCTGTTCTCTAGCTGGTCTAAAACCGCTTTTGACCTAAAGGGATGCTTTTTGGACACCATGGACGTTTCTCAGTTTCCAGGCAGAAAGAACAGTAAAAATGCAGGCAGGGCACAGGACAAAGCACTCGGGACAAAATGTATGTGAAATGGTTTGATACAGTAATGTTTTACTATGTGATTTTAGTGATTTTAGTGAATGTCACTTTTTGTCATTTTCAAATTTCCTGCCATTCCGTCCCCTGTACGTCCCGACGCTCGCAGGGGACGGAACCCAGATGACAGATGCCGGCATCTGCCGGAGGACGTTGCTGGGGACACTGAAGGAGGGACATCACGGGAGCGCAGGACAAGGTAAGTGATCGAGGGAGCCCAGAGCAGCACCTTATGGTATTCCCGAGTGTAGCTCGAGGTTACCGCTTGTGGTACTGAAACTTTACCCCAAGCTACACTCGGGAATACCGTCAGGGGAGTTAAGCCAGATATCCATTTGATCCATGTTATGAACAGGCTGATTGCACACAAGTCGATCCATTGATCGACTTGTGTACAACCATCCTGTCGGATTTATTTACATTTGATTACTACTGATGGCTATAGCTGCTAGCAGTAATCATTGTGTTCTGTCAGCCGGAAAGGCTCCCCCCCACCATCAGAACACAATAGCTCTCCCTCATCAACACTGACTGTGTTGATGGGGGAATCGAACACATTTTCTTTCCTCCCATAAAATAATAGAAAATAAGCTGAGATTTCAGTGCTTCTGTTGTAAAATTTGAAAATGAATCTTTCTAAAATGCCTATAACTACAAGAGTGAATGACTGCTTGTTTTAAAATACTTTTAGGGTGTATTCAGACCACATGTGGTGGGACTGTGTCTGGTGGTGTGCGGGCAGTTTGGACTGAACAAAAATACTGCAGTTTGAGGTTGTCGATTTCCTTGCATCATGCGGTTGGAAATTGAACTTAATGAAATGGCCCTGTGACATTTCAATAAAGTTAAAAGAAAAAAAAGTCAACAGTACGATGATCAGAGGTTGTAATGCAGTCAATTAGCCCCTACTGCTTCAGAATATATAAATATTTTAGTGTGCAAAGTCTGGGCACAGGTACACTTTAAAGCACAGCTCAAAATAAAAAATGTAATACATTGAGTCTTATCAATCAGTTTAATTTTTTTATATGTTACCTGCCAATAACACATTTTTTTCTAGAGTAACAATGCTCACTCACTGTGCTGTATCTATGAAGGAGCAGCGTTGTCATCCTAGGCTGCTCTCCTGATGTATACTACAACTACCTCCCATTCTTATTTCCGTTACATAGGGGGGATGGATGCTTTGTACTTCACAGTAGGTAGCTGGGAAAACTGATAGCATTGTTTGAGACATCACTTCAGTTCATAAGAACTTATAAAACCAATGGAATTCTAGCAAAATCAACAGGTAGTTTCCCTACTTGCAACACAATATACAAAGCCGGAAAAAAGAAAATAATGCAGTCACCAGATCCAAGGACTGGTAAGCGGCAATATAAAACATTTTTCTTCTTGGGTTTGGAAAATTGCTTGATGAATAAGATAAATCCACTAAATAGACAACAACAATTTAACTCCCGAAGTATCATCATTAGTTAGAAACAAGCTGCAGGTTCTACTTTTAAGAGTAGAGTTTCCAAGAAGCTACTGCTTCTTGAAGATGAAGCAGTTCAGAAGATATGAGATGCTTTATTATTGTTGAATTTATGGTAAATACTCCACTTAAATTCTTCTTCTAATTGAACTAAATGTATCCATATTTCCATTCTATAAATAACTTCTATTAAATGTTCTATATTTATATTTCTGTTTTAAACATTTTACTGAATTTGGTTACAGTGCGACTTATAAACTACTGCAGTCCAGAAACAGACAAACTGCAATATTAATATAACCGCTCAATAGCGTGATTAAAACAAATTGTATGAATAGTCTTATATCTACATTACTTACCTTTTTCAAATCATATATGAAAGTCTGAAGTCTTTGTGCATCTTCTAGTTCAAATACAAAAGTGTGGTTAGAGATCCTTATATCTTGAACCAGGATAACACCCATAATCCTTCCTAGTTAACATAAAGCCAAAACCTATTATGGTTGAATGGACAATCCAAAGTAAACTATCAGTGGCAAATCAGGATATATAAAACCATCAAAGTTCACCATCAGTTTGAACTATACTCACTTGTTCCAACTACAATGCTAACAGGTCATTCTTATCTCTGCTTATCTTTAATAAGGATATTCTCCTTACAGCTGGCAGTTGCCAGACATATTATATATTTAAAAAAGGAGTGCAGAGGTAAAATTCTTTTCTAGTATAATTTTTCACTCCAATAACGTGTTTTCCTGTGGAGAGTTTACGTTTCAGTCTTTCAATTTTTATGCATGTTGAAATCACATATACAGTATATATATATATATATATATATACACACTGTAGATATAGTATTTTTTCTCTTTTCTCACTTTTTTGACTGTATGTTACTGTGCACATATTTTTCCAGATTAAAAAAAAAAGGGCAATTAGTATTTTTTTCCTCAATGAGCCTGCAAAGCATTTTGCCAGCGATCAGTGGATCACAGGTGCAATGTCAGGCTCCTGCAGACATTTCTTCTAGCTTTCTTGCCTTTTCCTCTGTACGGGCTTTCTATTTGAAAACTTGAGGAAGTGCCAATGAACTACGACGGCGCTCATCAATACCCTCACAGTCCATTGAGGACTACAAGCCATCTGCCATGGTAGAAGATGGAATTTGTAGTTTATTCATTTACAGATTACTGTGAATGAATGACATGACTGTGCAGGCATGAGTTGTGACTGCGGGTGCAGGAGAGAAAACGAGGGATGCTGGGGGAGGTGCTGAAGCATGTTAGACATTACACCATAAATATGGGTATAACCTGTAACATGCTCCAAAAGTGAACTTAGCCCTTAAAAAACATAAAATAGCACAAAATACTCACACAGAAAGAAAAAAAAATATTTTGTGTATTGGTTATGAAACTCTCCATATGGAGTAAGAACTTGATAGCAGTTGCTGAGCAGCATCTAGTTGCTGTCAAATTGTTACTCCATGTGGAAAGTTTAATACTGATTTAATCTAGATTTATGAAGTCCCTGTTTTTTTCCATGTTTTTATTTTGGGTTGAACTCTGATGAAGCTGAAGTGGTGTTGCGGCCGAAATGTGTTGCCTGTGTTTATGTGACTTCTTTCCCAACAATTAAGTATTTATCTGGTTTTGGCCTGTGCCACCTTTTTGTATTTAAATGGTTAGACCTACTGTTGGGTGTCCATCGAAGGAAGCTACTGTATGTGGGAGCTGCCTTGTCAGAGCTATTGAGTTTGAATTTTTCTTTTATCTAACTACCCCTAAAAGTCTAAAAGATCCCAGCTCTTCTTTAGTATGTTGTTCTGGAGCTAAAAACCCTGACCGGGGTCCTTACTCTTACCTACTCTATCCAAAAATAGAAACAGTTTTAGCTTTAGATAGATTTAACATTCTCCTTTGTCCCTCTAATCCTGCTGAGATAACCTAAGACTATAACTTTATGGTTTCCATAATATTTGGTGGTTTGTACTGGGATGCCCATTATTGTACAGGGATGATATGAGTTTGTATTTTGATTTGGCCAGAAGAGTTCAAGGTCAATTTCATCTTCAATGCCAACTTTTAATTATTTTTATTTTATTTCAGGTAAGTATATAGTGCTGTCAATTTATGCAGCGCTTTACATATATATTGTACATTCACATCAGTCCCTAACCCTCAAAGGGTGTACAATCCAAGGTCCCTAAATCACATTCATACATACACATACTAGGGACAATTTAGACAGGATCCAATTAATCTACCAGCATAATTTTGGAGTGTGGGAGGAAACCCACGCAGGCACAGGGAGAACATGCAAACTACAGGCAGGTGGTGATGTGGCTGTGATTCGAACCAATAACCCTAGTACTGCAGAAGTGCTAACCATTTAACCACTGTGCTGACCAATGATCTTTTATAAATCAATCCCCCAACTGATAGGTTAAATGAAACCCAATGTGAAGGTATCAAGCACCTGCCCCCTGGGTATACTTCATGAAATTGCTTTGAATAGGAGAAATTTCCAGAAAGCATGCCACATCATTACTTTGAAGCAGTTAGAACTCATTTACCAATGAAGAAGAAAAATAGTAATGTCACAGGAATGGGCCACAGACACCTTGAAAAAAAGGTATGTATATATTAATTAAAAAAATGTGGGGGCTTCATTTGTAAGTGAAATAGTCCTCTGCAGTGGTCGATGTAGACTCCATTGTTTTATGCATGTAGGAGTATCTAAGTCATATAACCTGTTACCAGATCCATTTTCCTGGAAAACTATAGTAGTTGAGAATCAATTTCATTTCACTTGTTTTTAAAGTCCATCTCCTAGTTAATGTACCCAAAAGGGTGTGTCCATATCACCATACTGTGATGTGAGCACCCTTAGAAGGACCCTCCATCTATGCACTGAAGACGTAAGAAGACTGTGCATCATGACAGTGATCATGGAGTTAGGTAAGTATTTGGGACATTTATCTTAGTTTTTATGTTAATTAGTATGAGAATTAGTGGGATATGCAGGATATTGATTAAGGGGGTAGGCTTCCCTGGCAGAACTTGGCTTCAAAATTATTTTTAAACAGCATACACTCATGACACAGAATTTTCTAAAGAAGCAAAAGCTGTTTTCCTCTTAAACTATATCAGTCTATAACTGAAATGTATCAAGCTGTGCAGAGCAGGTAGAAAAGAAGCAAAAATCATAGAATGTAAGCTCATGGAGTCATGGCTTCACCTCCTGAACAGGGCACTATGCACTTACAGTGTATTGATGAAGAGAACAGAGCTGATGTCATCATGTGAGCCCCATATTCAATATCATCCAGGACTTACTCATCCAGTACATCTGGTCAGAAGACATCAGAAAAATTTAAATTTAGAGCATAACATACCACTACGAGAGGGACCTCCAGAGGATGAGTTGGCTTTTGGAAGGAGAGAACATGGAACATGAGGCTTTAAAGCCAAGCTCCTGCCTTACCTTAAGTCTTGCACAGTTGTACAGGTTCCTCTCCTGCATGAAATTGCCTACTCTGCACATCTTATGAGCTTCTCACTATGTACCGTACATTAGAAATTGCAGCAAGTCAGACAGAGGTTGCTTAATTTTTTTGCCTGTAGGTTGATAAGACTTGTGACAGTTTCAGGTAGTTCTTAATTGTGCACAGCCAACAGCGTCATAGCATCCAAAGACATTGTGCAACCAACAGCATCATAGCAGTAGAGGACATTGAATTGGGGGCTGAGCATGCATTGAGGATGGAGTATCCTGTATGGACACTCGCACTTCTGCCACCTTCCCAACATGCCTCTAGGCTATAAATTCAGGTACCTGTTTCTGACAGGTACATGCATTTGTTGCAGGTACTGACATTTGTGCTGAGGAACAACACAATCCTAAAGAGAATCTAAGACACTTTTTATGAATTCTAGCAGATATAAGCATATCAAACACAATCTTTAACCTCCTCCAACCCGGGCTATAGTCAAATGTGGGAACATTGTTACTCCAGGTGGACGTCATATGACATTCTCCTAGTCATGCACCTTGTAAGCACCGGAGGGCCACACAGCTGTGCAATCTGTCACCAGCTGTGTCCACTGGTTACAGCGGATGACAGCTCAATGTACCGGGCTGGCACCAGTACAATGTTATCGCTGTGACCAATCAGCGATCACATGTCAAATTTAGAGAATGAATCGCTTTCATTTATAGCCATTCATTGTGTACTATTGTGATATCTGTGATTAGTCACATTGATCACATGGTACAGCGAGGGCAAATCACAGCTCAGTTGTACCATATGATAGCTGTGGGCTATCACAATTGTGCATAATAGCACATGAATGGATGTAATTCATAAAAATGATTGCTTATGACAGCAAAGATCACTGTAATATGCAATCATAGTATAAAAACAAAAAATTCTGATCACCTCCCCAGAGTAGTGCAGTGTCCCTTTGGCAACATTGCACTGCTCTGGTCACAGTATGTAAAAAAATTGTAAAAACAAAATGTCAAAATTTAAATTTTTTTTTTAGATACTATGGCCAGTCAGTATTCTTGATCACTGCCACACCAGTGGTAGGATGATGCTGTATTGCTCTGATCTATCTATCTATCTATCTATCTATCTATCTATCTATTCAGTCATATCCAACCCTTGGCAATTGCATGGACCGTCACTCGTAAGCGACTTTTTCAATGAATTCTCTTAGTAATTATTTTACAGGGTAGGTTCCCAGGTCTTTCCCCAACCCCTACCATGCAGGAGATCCCGCATGGCCAGGGATGAAACTAGGACAATTTAGACAAGAGCCAATTAACCTACCAGCATGTCTTTGAAGTGTGGGAGGAAACTGGAGTACCCGGAGGAAACCCATGTGAACACAGGGAGATCATGCAAACTCCATTGCTCTGATAACAGTATGTGAAAAAAAAAAGTGAAAAATGTATTTACGTATTTTCTCCATTTTTCTAAAATTTTAGACAAAAAATTACAACTTAAAAAAACTCACCATGCCTCTTACTAAATACCTTGAGGTGTCTACTGTCCAAAAAAAGGGGTAATTTAGGGGATACTTGTAGAGTTCTGGCCTCAAGAAATGAGACTGGCCACAGTATATCAGGACTGATTAATTTTCAAACATATATACCATAGTTTGTAGACTCTATAACTTTCACACATACTAAACAATATACACTGATGTTTACCAAAGAAATGTAGCAGAATACATTTTGTCCTAAATTTATGAAGAAAGATTATTCGTTTGCAAAATGTTATAACGAAAACAAAAAAAGTGTTTTTTTTCAATATTTTCAGTATTTTTTTGGATTATATAGCTTTCATGCCTAATGCATTGTCATTCAAAGTGTGACAGAGCTGAAATGTAAAAATTGGCCTGGGCAGGAATGGGGTGTAAGTGTCCGATATTGAAATGGTTAATTAATCTGTTCTGAGTTTACATTAATATAAAGCTTAGATTTTCATGTCATGGCACTAGGTGGTGCCAAATACCAGCAATTTCATAGCTTAAAGTGGAACTATAGGCAAAACTTTTTTTTTCATTTTGTATAGAATAACCTCCCTAGCGGTCTGATTATGTAAGTACCGTATTTGCCGGCGTATAAGACGACTTTTCAACCCGTGAAAATCTTTTGAAAAGTCGGGGGTCGTCTTATACGCCGGTATACGGCGAGCCGGTGTCAGGGCGGCACTTTTTCGAGGGGCGGCGCCACCCCTCCTCCTCCTCCAACGGACACCAAGTACAGGGGTGGGCAGAGGGGCTGCTGTACCTTACCTGGCTCCGGTCCCGGTCCCACGACGATCCGGTACAGGAAGCGCGGCTGCTCCTTCTTTCAGTTCGGCCGCTCGATGGTCCCGCCGCCCGCTCGGCTCCGCTTCCTCACCAGTGATTGGGCGCCAGCACTGGAAAGGCACACAGGCGACCAATCACCGGTGAGGAGGCGGAGCCGAACGGCCCCGCGAAAATCAAGCGGTCGAACTGAAAGAAGGAGCAGCCGCTCCTCTCCCCCACTGACACTAACGATGGGGCACTATTCCTCCACTGACACCAACGATGGGGCACTATTCCTCCCTCCACTGACACCAACGATGGGGCACTATTCCTCCACTGACACCAACGATGGGGCACTATTCCTCCTCCCCACTGACACCAACGATGGGGCACTATTCCTCCTCCCCACTGACACCATTGATGGGGCACTATTCCTCCTCCCCACTGACACCAACGATGAGGCACTGTTCCTCCTCCCCACTGACACCAACGATGGGGCACTTTTCTCCCCACTGATACCAATGATGGGGCATTATTCCTCCCCCACTGACACCAATGATGGGGCACTATTCCTCCCCCACTGACACCAACCATGGGGCACTATTCCTCCTCCCCACTGACACCAACGATGGGGCACTATTCCTCCTCCCCACTGACACCAACGATGGGGCACTATTCCTCCCCCACTGACACCAATGATGGGGCACTTTTCTCCCCACTGATACCAATGATGGGGCACTATTCCTCCCCCACTGACACCAACCATGGGGCACTATTCCTCCTCCCCACTGACACCAATGATGGGGCACTATTCCTCCTCCCCACTGACACCAATGATGGGGCACTATTCCTCCCACTGACAGCAATGATGGGGCGCAATTCCTGCCACTGATACCAATAATGGGGCGCTATTCCTCCCACTGACACTAATGATGGAGCACTATTCCTCCCACTGACACTAATGATGGGACACTATTCCTCCCACTGACACCAATGGTGGGGCACGATTCTTCCCACTGACACCAATGATGGGGCACTATTCCTCCCACTGACCAATGATGGGGCACTATTCCTCCCACTGACACGAATGATGGGACACTATTCCTCACACACTGACACTAATGATGGGGCACCATCATTGGTGTCAGTGGGAGGAATAGTGTCCCATCATTGGTATCAGTGGGAGGCATAGTGTCCCATCATTGGTATCAGTGGGGGGAGGAATAGTGCCCCATCATTGGTATCAGTGGGAGGAATAGTGCCCCATCGTTGGTATCAGTGGGAGGAATAGTGCCCCATCATTAGTGTCAGTGGGAGGAATAGTGCCCCATCATTAGTGTCAGTGGGAGGAATAGTGCTCCATCATTAGTGTCAGTGGGAGGAATAGCGCCCCATCATTGGTATCAGTGGCAGGAATTGCGCCCCATCATTGGTGTCAGTGGTGGGAATAGTGCCCCATCATTGGTATCAGTGGGAGGAATAGTGCCCCATCATTGGTATCAGTGGGAGGAATAGTGCCCCATCATTAGTGTCAGTGGGAGGAATAGTGCCCCATCATTGGTGTCAGTGGGAGGAATAGTGCCCCATCATTGGTATCAGTGGGAGGAATAGTGCCCCATCATTGGTGTCAGTGGGAGGAATAGTGCACCATCATTGGTGTCAGTGGGAGGAATAGTGCCCCATCATTGGTGTCAGTGGATGAAATAGTGCCCCATCATTAGTGTCAGTGGGAGGAGTAGTGCCTCATCATTGGTATCAGTGGGAGGAATAGCACCCCATCATTGGTGTCAGTGGGAGGAATCTTGCCCCATCATTGGTGTCAGTGGGAGGAATAGCACCCCATCATTGGACTACCATACTGAAATACCATACCATATTGAAATCAAATCTGATGTTTTTTCATTTTTATTTGGTGTGCGTTGGAAGAGGGGTAGTCTTATACGGCGAGTATAGCTCAAACACTATATTTTAACAGGAAAAGTAGGGGGTCGTCTTATACCCCCAGTCGTCTTATACGCCGGCAAATACGGTAGTTCTGTGCTCAAAGCGGTACATTGTTTTCAATGGAAATATGTTGCTTTTTATTGTAGGCCTGTAATTCTTAGGAATAACTTACTGAAATCTGTCCGAACAAGAGTCTAGTAAACATCCCGGATATGATAAAATTTGAAACACGAAATCATAAAATATAGTATAATAAATAATCATAAAAAATAATAGTAATATAATAATAAATATAATTCAATAATGTAACCAAACCAAAAAAATTTACATTTGAAATAGAGCACCGAGTTCGCACATCCCTGAGCTTAGTCGCAAAATTGTTTTCAGTGTCTGATGACGAATTTCCCCCCCAAATCATTATCACTCAATTTTGAAAGTGATTCTAATTTATTATTGCTGTTCTCTGGCTGGTCTAAAACCGCTTTTGACCTAAATGGACGCTTTTTGGATGCCATGGACTTTTTTCAGTTTCCAGGCAGAAAGAACAGTAAAAATGCAGGCAGAGCACAGGACAATCAGCAAAAAGTTATTTTCATTTCCCCTCCATACCACTTCTCCACCAAAGTTAAATATGTAATCTTAATTACCCCAAATGTACATCTTTCGACAACCCACATAAAAATAAAAAAAATTTAAATAAATCAAAATACAATACAATGAATTAAAATAAAATAAATATATAAACTTAGTGTCCCAAAAAGTGTCCTATATACAACAAATCCAAAAAACGTTTTTCTTCACTTCAATCACTTCTCCTTGTGATATTTTATATAGAATTTCCAATACGATAATCCAGTAGACCAAACCTCAAAAGAAATATAAATTGCAAATAGTGTATTATCTTATAACAAAAATGTATTTGTGCACTATGTGTCATGCATACTCCAACACAAAGTGTTTAAGCAGTGAAAAAGAGGGAAAAAAAAAAGAGCACAGGAAAAAGCACTAGGGACAAAATGTATGTGAAATGGTTTGATACGGTAATGTTATACTCTGAGATTTTAGTGTATTTAGTGAATGTCAAATTTTAAAATTTTTTAAATTCCCGCCAGTTTTGTCCGCCTTACGTCCCGTACGTCCCGACACTCGCAGGGAACGGAACCTGGAAGACGGATGCCGGCATAAGCCGGAGGACATGGCTGGGGGGACATTGTGGGACCGCAGGTAAGTGATCGGGGGATCCCAGAGCAACGCTGCAGTGTAATCCCGAGTGTAGCTCGGTGTTACCGCTTCTGGTACTGAAAGTTAACCCCGAACTACACTGGGGAATACCGCCAGGGGGGTTAATGAGGGTTATAACCTTTCTCAGATTTTTATTTTGCCATCTGTGTCTCATTGCGGAGATTTCCCTTCACATCCTGTCCCATTGCCAAACAGAAAGTGAGAGTAAATCCCTGCAAATTAAGAGAATTTCTTTGGGACCCCCAGGTCACTAGAACCAGTGTCCCCATTGGAGGATTTCCCCTCTATTACTTTTCTGGTGGCAACCCAAAATTTGGTATTTTCTTTTACTTTCACTTTCACCAATAATGGTAAACAGGACAAACAGAGAGGGTGAATCTCCTTAATGGGGGCACAGAAGCAATAAAAACTGACAGGGGTTCTAATCTCTCTGCACTCTATCCAAAACAAAAAAAAAGGTTTGCCTTTAGTTATACTTTAATTTTGCACTGGGATTTCTATTTTCACCTTTTTGAACAGTACATATACACATATACAGTATCATACAAGTCTCCCAACTGTCCCTGATTTGGTGAGACAGTCCCTCTTTTGGAACCAAATTCTCTTTCTTTTTTTTCTTTCTTTTTTTTTCTTTCTTTTTTTCTTTCTTCCTTTCTTTCTTTCTTTCTTTCTTTCTTTCTTTCTTTCTTTCTTTCTTTCTTTCTTTCTTTCTTTCTTTCTTTCTTTCTTTCTTTCTTTCTCTCTTTCTCTCTTTCTCTCTCTCTCTCTCTCTCTCTCTCTCTCTTTCTCTCTCTCTCTCTCTCTCTCTTTCTCTCTTTCTCTCTCTCTCTTTCTTTCTTTCTTTCTTTCTTTCTTTCTTTCTTTCCCTAATAAATTATATGAAATACCTCAAGGTGTGTCTGTAAGTGCTGGGTGATCAAGGTGTGTCTTCATCAGTTGTGCAGAGAAATAGTAGGACAATTCAGTGGCTTCTCTGTGGGTATCCTCACACCTACATACCTAAATTGTAAAAAGTGGCCCTCTTTCTCATCATAGAAATGTAGCACCCTCCTAGTTAGCTAGGGGGACCTAGCTACTTGTTTTTTTCAGCTAGAAAGGCTGAGTAGCAGCCTTGACTGAGTCAGAGGGTAATTTTGGGTCAGGACTGAGGGGCTCTGCAGGTCAGTTCCCTAATATCTCCCCCTGCTCTAGAAACTTGCAGAAGGTTATATAAACAGTGGGTGGGGGTGAGGAGGGACTGGCTTGCACATTTAGAGGACTCTGGCCAATCATGGGGCCAGGGCAGACTTTAAATGTGATAGTTCAGCAGCAGGAGAGTTTGGGTGGAAGATGAAGCGAGAGGAAGAGATATAGGAGCATGTGGGCCCAGTGGAAAGGGGCCTATCTCGAGGTTGGATTTGGGAAGGAGGAACACTTTACCTCACAGGCCCCCTGAGAGAGGACCACCTGTAGAGACAGAGAAAAAGCCAGCCCAGCAGAAGGCCTGAAGCTACCAACCTAATCAGCCTACAGGAGAAGAACAGTGAATACTCCTACACCCCTTGCACCAAAGAAGGGGAGAGGGCATTTGGGTGGGAAACCTGACTAGCCCCTATCTGGGACTGTGCATTTAAGGTGACATATTCTGAGTCCCCTTCTTTAGGGAAAAGCCCTCAGTACAGCTGGATAAGAAGTAAATTTTTCTGGGGTCTGGGGTGGTACACCAGGAGAGACTGGATAGCTCTCCTAGAAGACAATTTCCTATTCTGGACTTGTACATAGTTGCCAGGAAATTGCCCTCAGTTTAATGTTCCTTGGGCATCCTATGTATCCCTCAACCCCATCCAAGTTTATTACCCCTTAATAAAATCACAAAAACAAGCATAAGAACTTTTTACTGTCTCTGGAGTGCAAGTCTGAAGAAAATGCATGTTGTTTGGCTGTGCAGGACTATAGGGGGACCCATTCTTCAGCAACTCCTAAGGGGGTAGTGCTACAGAAGGTTAAAGTCTGGACACGCTATCTTGTACAGCATGCACATGCCTGCATATATGTGCCAGTCTTAACATGTCTTGAGGCTCAGAATGTTAGCTCATATTCCTGGGTTTGTTTGCTAAAATGATTACTACCTCTTCTTTGCTGGATATAGTTTTGTGCAAAGTTAGAACCTTTGGTGCAAAGTGGGGTCAGAATGGCTAACAGCAGGTCTCTGTGGTTAAATCAGGGAAACATGTGGCTGCATCTCAACTGGTCTTTATATGACTCTATAACAAGAAATTCTAACTGATGGTTATTACTTCAGTAAAACAGTTCAGAACACAAACTACTTACGCTTACCCTAATAAATAGCCTCCCTCTCAGTGAAGTCCAGGATAGCTCTGGTAACCGAGGTAATCAACTGGAAAAAACCCAGGCCCAAAAACAAAGGGAGGCAATCCCATTAGAGCCACGATACTCTGGTAACAATTAGGAAAGGTATCCCCACATTAGCTGGGTCTTCTGAAGAAACTGTGTTTTATTAGGCTCTTGTCCGGCTGCCCTCACATCAATTCTGACAGTGGAGAACCTCTCATCTGGCTACAGATGACTTGCACAGCTACCTCTGCTTCATCAGGTGTGCCCTTTCTGAGCTGCGAAGGACCTTATATTTCACAGGCATGTCCAGGAACCCAAGAAGTTGTGGTAAATGGAGTTTAAAGGGCCTGCATCTGAACATGGTGAGTAAATGGGTACTGTATTTCTGTCCATCCAGTCCTGAGGTTTACATAGCTATACCATGTACCACAGCACTGAATGGCAAGGGAGGAGACCTAATCTTTTTGAACTCCAGTTTCACTTTTGCTGGCAGATCATCTCCATACCCTGCCCCAAAATATTACTGGAAAGTGAAAGGAGAAACAGCACACTGACGAGCTTATCTCACTATCATTCTGTTCTCTCCAACCATCATCATGCTTCTTGTATTGCAGCACACCTGATTGGATTGTTGTGCAGCTTTCTCTCTCCCAATGTTAGCTATGCTGTGCCGTAGACTGCAAGAGGCAAATGTCAAGTCAAACCCAAGAACTTGCACTATCTGCATTTCAAATTTGATTTAATAATGTATTTATAAATAGAACTGCATCAATTGGGTCTTAAATATCTGCCTTCCGTTCATCTATAAAGCATTGTCTTTGTTCTTTAGTAACTTTGCTATTTAATAATTGTGTCTGTTCTGGAACACTTATTGTGCCTTTTTTATTATAGCATTGGATTTAATTCTGTACATACAAATATCTTTGTTTTGACATCTAGTGCCAATTCAGTGTAACTACAACTTGTTATTTGTATATAATTTGTATGATCCAGTTTCCCTATATGTTGAGGATAGTTAATTTAGTTCTTAGATAGACCACTCCCTTCTTTATGTTCCACCAGTAAGCTACCAGCCTTCATAGCAGGCATAAGGCTGAGAAGATTATTGTCTCTTTATACTTCCAATGTACTGCATTTTAACAAGTCAAACTATGTTAGGCTAAATTGCCATGTTTTGTTGGAGAGCTGAGCTGTCTGTTTAGGGTGCTTCTTCAGCAGCTGACCATACTGGTCAGACAGACCAAGGTCTAAAGGTGGTATGCTATATTTCAAAAAGTATTGGGACCCCTGCCTTTACACACACGTTAACTTTAATGGCAGCCCAGTCTTAGTCCGTAGGGTTCAATATTGAGTTGGCCCAACCTTTGCAGCTATACCAGCTTCAACTCTTCTAGGAAGGCTGTCCACAAGGTTTAGGAGTGTGTCTATGGGAATGTTCGACCATTCTTCCAGAAGCTCATTTCTCACAAATCAGGCATGATGTCGGACAAGAAGGCCTGGCTTGCAGTCTCCACTCTAATTCATCCAAAAGCTGTTCTATCAGGTTGAGGTTAGGACCCTGTGCAGGCCATCCAAGTTCCTCTACCCCAAACTCGCTCATCCATGTCTTTATGGACCTTGCTTTGTGCACTGGTGCGCAGTCATGTTGGAACAGGAAGGGGCCATCCCCAAACTCTTCCCACAAAGTTGGAAGCATGAAATTGTCCAAAATGTCTTTGTATGCTGATGCCTTAAGAGTTCCCTTCACTGGAACTAAGGGACAAAGCCCAACCCCTGAAAAACAACCCCATACCATAATCCCCCCTCGACCAAACTTTATACTTGGCACAATTCAGTTATGTAAGTACTGTTTTCCTGGAAACTGCCAAACCCAGACACGTCCATCGGATTGCCAGACAGAGAAGCATAATTCATCACTCCAGAGAACACGTTTCCACTGCTCTAGAGTCCAGTAATGGCATGCTTTACACCGCTGCATCTGACACCTTTCATTGCACTTGGTTATGTAAAGCTTGGATGCAGCTGATCAGCCATGAAAACCCATTCCATGAAGCTCTTTAAGCACTGTTGTGCTAATCTGAAGGCCACACGAAGTTTGCAGGTCTTTAGCTATTGACTCTGCAGACAGTTGACGACTTCTGTGCACTGTGCACTTCAGCATGAGCTGACCCCACTCTGTCATTTTACAGTTAACCGTGGAATATTTAGTAGCAAGGAAATTTCACAGATGGACTTATTGCACAGGTGGCAACCTATCACGGTACCACGCTTGAATTTGCTTGAGCTCCTGAGAGCGACCCATTCTTTCACAAATGTTTGTAGAAGCAGTCTGCATGCCTAGGTGCTTGATTTTATACACCTGTGGCCATGGAGGTGATTGGAAAACCTGAATCCAATGATTTGGCGCTATATAAATACTGTATAATAATTTGGAGGGGCGTCCCAATACGTTTGGCAATATAGTGTATGTCAATACATAAAGCAGTGCTTGAAACAGAATAGTGTCTGTTATTTATTTATCGTATATCACAGGACACAGAGCAGGCTATTCATGACTATGTGGGTTATAGGCCACCTATAGGTGAATTGACACTGGTCGGCCAATCAGAGAGTGCATCCTCCCCTATATAACCCCTCTTATAAAGGAAGTACTTCAGTTTTTTTGCCAGTGTCTGGAAGGTGGATGGTCACTGAAAGTATTGCTGTGCTCTTGGAGCATACCTGAAAGTCCAGAATAGTTCCATTAAAGAATCAGGGACTTGCATCGGATTCATTCGGAAGGCTATGAGCTAAAATGGATGGTACCCGAGCCTCGCTGGATAAGGAGAAGAATCCTTGAGGTTTTGCCTGTAATGCAGCCTTATGGCGCTGGACTCGCGCAGATGGAACCCTGTGCAGTATTAAATCTGACCAAGGTGCTTTTAGTGGGGTGCTATACGGGTCCAAGGTGGTATTCCCTCAGCGTAGGTACTGAGACCTTGAAGGTCTGTATGACAATACTTGCCGTGACGGGTGAAGGCACACTCCACTAGGAGTGTGGGGGCATCTTGGGCAATCTGCCATCAGGCGTCAGTGGCTCAGGTTTGCAAGGCCGCTACATAATCTTCGGTTCACACATTCACATATTTCTAGAAGGTGGATGTCAGAGCCGCAGAGGATTGTGCCTTTTGCCTCAGTGTTTTATGGATGGCTGAGTAGATCCTGAGGGATTATTGATGGTGGCTGTCATGGTGTCACCCTCCCCTCAAATTTATTATTGCTTTGGGGCATCCCAGATGTTCTGTGTCCCATGATGTATGATACAGAAAATTGAATTTTTTCTACATACTTACCTGTAAAATCCATTTCTTGGAGTACCTAACAGGACACAGAGGTCCCACCCCTCTTTCTGGGATATCATTGCAGAAAGGGAGAGATAAAAAAAGTCAGACTAGCTCGCTTGTGGGCTCCCAGTAACTAGAACCAGTGTTTTAACTCTCTGAGGGTTTCTTTTTCTTCACACAGTGGAAAAGTCCGATATAAGCCTTATTGTACAATGGAGAAATGACTCAGTCAACTTTCGTGGAGATGCAAATCTTTTCTTTTTCTATTAGAAAAAATGTCACTTTCCTAAAGGTGATGACACTGCAGGTAGAAAAGAGCTGATGCAATATGCTTTTACTTTTTTTACAGTGCCTGCCAACCAGGGAAGCAGAATCTATTGGAGCTAATATACTGGGTGCAGTACTTATGTGAACTTCTAGGGCAGATAGGCCGCAGCACCGATTGGGCTACAGAGTCCCTGTCTCTAAGTGGTAGTCTGTATTGCAGAAAATCCTGGACCCGATTAACTGGCAACAACTATGGAACTTGTAACATGTAGTGGTGTAGTAGGGGTTAAGAAAGCCCTCAACCAGTCCTTAGAAATATGACTGATGACCTTGTCGCTGGGGGGCCCCTTTTCCTTGCAGTCTTCCCGTGGATATAGTGGTGCTGATGGCGACAACCTTATTCACCAGCATGCAGAACTGACTATCCTGCGTCTCAGCAGGATCAACAATCTAGAAAATTTCTTCTCCTTTCTCTGTCTCAGAATGATCCAGCCCGAAGCCTACTGGATCAGCTCTCTGTTCTCACACACGTCCTACCTCTGTCTCCAGCTTCCTCTCTCTCTCTCCGAGGGTACCTAGGCTTTCCTTTTTATGTGCTGCCTCCCCTTTGCTTATTCACTTAGGAATTGTAGTTCTACTCCAGATAAACTGAATGAAAGACCCCTGCTGCCAGCATACAAATCCCAACAATCTTACAGTAGCATTAGTATTCAAGTTTTTGCCCTAATTAAACTGCAGAACACTGCCACCTTGTAGCCATCCAACAATCTGCAATCAGTAATAATGCAGTGTGTTACACAAGTATAGAGCCAGTAAAGATGGAGTGTCAGAACCTCTAATTAGCACACGTGTTCTGGGCAGGGGCAGACTGACAACTCATGGGGCCCCCGGGCAATAGGGGATCATGGGGCCCTTGTGTCCTTGCCCAAACTCAAAAAAGCCTATGAAAAAGGTACCAGGGGCATCTCATGGGACCCCTACTGACCCCGGGCCCTCGGGCAGTGCCCGAGATTCCAAATGGTCAGTCCGCCCCTGGTTCTGGGTGAATACCGTAACCATTTTCTGGCCGCCCTGTAACAGTTTTACTGTTCTGGAGCAGCCACTCTGTGCAAAATCACATAAATATATATGATTTTGCATTTCTGGGTAGGGGGTGTGAGCACGCAGCCCTACCTGCTCTGTCATTGGCTCCCAAAGATGTCAATCACCGAGTCCCAGCCAGGCCATTCATTGCTGGGACTCAGTGATCGGCAGAGCAGCTAACAGGGAAGAGATCTGAGTGTAAACAACACAGATCTCTCTCCTGTCAGCAGGGACATGCTGCTTTCTATCTCTCTGCAAAGCAGAGAAATAAAAATCAGCACGTTCCCTAGTAAAACAGAACACAGTAATTACAATACAGTACAGTTAACCCTTTGATCACCCCAGAGGTTAACCCCTTCCTGCCCAGTGTCATTAGTACAGTACCAGTGCTTTATATTAGCACTGATCACTGTATTAGTGTCACTGGAGATGTCAGTGGCAGTTAGTCAGTTCCCATCCAGTTACTGCCAGAATGCTCGCCACAATCCCACAATGCAGCTATAAGTCGCTGATCATCGCCATTACTAGTATAAAAATAAATAAAAAATTCCAGTATATATACCGCCATTTGTAGATGCTATAACTTTCACGCAAGCCAATTAATATATACTTATTTGCATTTTTTTTTTACCAAAGACATGTAGCAGAATACATTTTGACCTAGTTTTATGAAGAAATTTTTTTTTTTAGTTTTTTATTGGATATGTTTTATAACAAAAAATAAAAAATATTGTTTTTTTGTAAACTTTGTCTTTTTCTATTTATAACACAAAGAATGAATAACCCAGTGATGATCAAATACTACCAGAAAACTCTATTTGTGTGAAAAAATTGATTTGGTTTATTTTTAATTAACACACATTGAATTATAATACAGTTTTTTATAATCAGAAGAAATTCTTGGGACTCCTTGTCTTCAGTCATCCTGGCTGCAATCCAGTGGATCTGTTGTAATAAGCTTCTCCCCTTCAGCATGATATTGGTTATGTGGCGGTGAGGATTGGGAATCCTTGGTTTGGGTAGAAGCATAACCAACTAGCCCTTTCATGTGAGTGACATATTTCTAAAGAAAATGCTCCTGGCAACTTGTGTAATGGTACCTCATTGATTGGTGAGCATCATGAAAGGTGGGTAATAATAATGAACATGGTTTACTGTGGCATAACTGTTTGACATTTGGTAGCTGCCTTTGTGGCTCTTTCACATGACATTGCGGAGCCACAATGGAAGTTGGTGTTGGAAGGCTTGGCTTCTATCTGAAAGACACTGATCATAAGTCTATACAAGAAGCAGATCGCTTTAAAATACCTACCATGTGTCAATGACTGCAAGTCCCCACTCTGATCAATGTCTAAATGGTGAAGTATTTCAGAGCCAAAAGCTCAACATCCCTTATTAGAACTGGCTTAGATGGCAAATGATGCCCCTCCCCCAGCACAGTCCAGCCCTGGGTCTAAATCATACAGGCTGAATTACAAGGGTTTTTTTTCTGCATAGTTACATTGATCCATTCAGGACCAGTATAATGATGCATATTCCATACCTGGCTTATCCTTGTGAAAGCAAAGAATCATTGTAGTAGCCACACCTATACCAGTATTCTTCACTATCTTCTGGTTCCAGAACTCCCATCTGTCCCTGATTTCGAGGAACTGTCCCTCATTTGGATCAAAATCCATCTGTCCCTCTTTGCTCATCATTTGTCCCTCATTTTGGTTTGATGTACCTGTATGTAAAATACACTATTTATCTGTCAGAAATGTTTTACAGTGCTAAAGCTTTCACTAATTTCTAAATTGTTGCATTTATACATTTCAAAAGCCAATTTAATGGAAGAGTAGTGGTAAAAAAAAACAAAACACTTCTGGGTTTAACCAGCAATTTGTTGTGTATTAATTCTCCTTATAATGGGGTGTGTCCTATGCAGGGGTGGACTGACCATTCAGGCACTGGTCGAGGGCCCGGGGTCAGTAGAGGGCCCCATGAAATATCCCTGGTACGGTTTATAGGCTTTTTTGGGTGTGCTTTGAGTGTGGGTAAGGACACAGGGGCCCCATGATCCCCTATTGCCCGTGGGTCCCATGAGTTGTCAGTCCGCCCCTGGCCCTATGTCTACTAATAGGTGTCCCTCTTTCCCATCTCAGACAGTTGGGAGGTATCTAGTCCACATACTGTACAGCTTTCCTGCTGCATTAAAACAACATAGTGTTGCTTGCTTGGCACAGATGCCATTCAGAAAACACCTTGCATTTTTCTCAATTAATGCAAAATATTCTCTGATTTGATGAGGTGGAGAGGTGGGGGCAGTGACATCATGATCTCCACCTCATCCCTTCACCCAATCTGAGAATGCCTTGTATTCAATGAGGAAATTGCAAGGCTTTCTCTGAATGGTGCATGTGCCAAGTGATTGGCTGCCCTGCTGCATTGTAACCACAGGGAATGGCTCACTCTGGGACCCAGAGAATAACAAGGATCGGTGAAGTAGTGGAGGATTCTGTGCTTCTGCCAAAATTGGTAGGGTAAGGAATATGCATACTTACATTGGTCCAAGCTGGACCAGTGTAACTATACAAAAAAATTTAACTTTAAAACATCTTAGCTTTCAGAATAGCAACAAAAGACATAACCACAACTCCTCGGATTTAGTGTCCTTTTGCTTTGTTTTCTGCTGTTTTCTGCATGATCTTTTGTCAGTTCTGTTTGAAGGGGGTATTCACACATAGCAGTATATTTATAAAAAAAAATGCTATGTGAATGTCTCAGCATTTGTACCGCTGTTGTGAATAATCTGTGTAATATGTTTAATATGATTATGTCCTGTGACTGTCAGCCTTATCTAGTGCCCATAATATCGTATTTGCCAAATTGAGATATTTACAACCACTAGATGGAGCTGATGATCAGAGGAAATAAACATTTTATATACATTTGGGGGATTATTTGCAGAGGCTGTGCGAATGCTGAGACATTCACACTGCAAAATATTTATAAATAGATCCCCATAGTTTGAGACCATGTTATTGTTGCATTTTACCTGTGCATAATGAGTTATATTTACATTTGTAACAACGTTTGCTTTAAATACAGTATATGCTGACAAACTGATAGTCCACAAGCTGACTTTTGTTTTCATTTAAAGCCCAATTGTAGCTGTCCAAAAAATTTAAGAAATAGACTGAATTAAAGTATATACTTCCTGTGTGTTTTTTTTCCACAGCACTGGTACAAAAGTCCTATGATGGGCATGAAGCTGCAGCTAAGGACTGATGCTCTTTGTATGTGCAGTCTGACATGCCTTCTCTTGCCTTGTTCCAACTACAGCACTGCAATCAGCAATGCTTGTTGTATGATCCACCTATTATTTTCTATAATTTTTAGTGTAGCTACAATTGGGCTTGAAATTTTGTTCCAATGAAAAAGTATCTTTTTAGAGACTATATGCTAATTTAAAGTGAATCTGTTTCTAGGCCATGGACATTCAACATTTTGTATACACTTGGTAGTAAAAGAGCTTAAAACACACCCTAGTTGATCAATGTGGCTGCAAACACTGTGAAGCAATTCATCCTCAAAGATCAGAGGTAGTTCGAATCCCCACCACGGCACCACCTGCCTGGAGTTTGCATGTTCTCCCTGTGTCTGCATGGGTTTCCTCCCACACTCCAAAGACATGCTGGTAGGTGAATTGGCTCCTGTCTAAATTGTCCCTAGTATGTGTATGTATGAATGTGAGTTAGGAACCTTAGATTGTACACCCCTTGAGGGTTAGGGACTGATGTGAATGTACAATATATATGTAAAGCGCTGTGTAAATTGACAACACTATATAAGTACCTGAAATAAATAAATTTACTGCTTGTTGAGAAAAATTGACCACTTGTCATCCATTCACAGTAGATTTACTGCGAGTGAGTGGTAAGTGCAGGCTCAGCAAAGTAAATATACGTTGCTGGGTTTGGAGTACACATGTACGTGACCCATGCTGTGATGAAAAACACAGCATGAGTTTGTCAGAAGGTTTCAGCCAATGGTTTTTGCTGAAACCTGCTGATTGGCTGTGTCCAATCACAGCATAGAGTTCTGTGTTTACAAACACACAGAACTTTGTGTACACAGAACAGTCAACTGGCTGTTTCTTCTCCCTGAAAAGAAGGGAATAAAAACAGCCAAGTCTGTAAAAAAAAGCATCACACATTACACTTGTATTTACACAGTTAACCCCTTGATTGCCCTTTGATATTAACCCTTTCCCAGCCAATATTACAGTGTACAGTTTACATTTCTATACAGTTTACACATATGTATGATCACTGCATTAGTGTCACTAGTGACATCAGTGTTAGTTAGTTAGTTAGTGTCCCTCCCAGCCCGTGTCTGTTGGTGCCAGATTGTCTGCCACACTATCACAATCACATTATAAGTCAATGATCACCGCCATTACAAGTGTAGAATCTATAGCTGCATAAATTCCAGTATATATATATATACTAGCGTTTATAGACGCTATAACTTTCACACAAACCAGTTAATATACACTTATTGGGATGTTTTACCAAAGATGTAGCAAAATACATTTTGGCCTAAATTTATGAAGAAACTTGATTTTTTTTATTGGATATATTTTATAACAAAAAATTGATTTTTTTTTTTACAAAAATTTCAGTCTTTGTTTATATAACAAAAAATAAGTGGTGATCAAATACCACCAAAAGAATGCTCTATTTGTGTGAAAAATTATTTAAATTTCATTTGGGAATGTTGCATGATTGAGCAATTGCCAGCTAAGGCAGCACAGTGCACAACAGCAAAAAAATGCTCTGGTCATGAAAAGGGTAAAACCTTTTGAAGGTCAAGTGGTTAATACTGAAATGTCCATAGCCTTGCCAGAGGTTCACTTTTAGAAAATTTGAGCTTGGATAGCATCTGGTTCTGCTTTTTCACACCATTTTAACCTGATCAAACAAACAATAAGAAGAATATATCCCTAGCCTACATAATGGCTATGACCAATGAGTGGGGCTAGTAAAGATGTTGACAGCATACTGTTACTGACTATAAGGACATCTGTATTGACAGAGATCTGGAGACTGCCACTGCTAACCTCTTAGAAATAATAGTTGCCTGGCTATCTGTCTTCAGTGATTTCTGAGACATTTATCTAAAATACTTATAGAGCCAGTGAAAACAGAGAGTGTCAGGACCCCTGATTAGCTCACATGTTCTAGGTTAATAACTTGAAAAGTTATTTGATCATTATAACAACTGGACAACAGGCAGAAGAGGAAGTCAGTCATAGCAGCATAATACGAAATTTCACATCACCAGCATGTATCCCAAATGTGAATGTTACCTTGCACTTGTTGTTTTTTTTGTGCACAATTATTATATTATTATACAGGATTTACATAGCGCCAACAGTTTGCTCAGCGCTTTACAATATAACGGGAGACAAGACAATACAGCAATACTAGGAAGAGTAGAATATTCCATTATTAGCTGAGAGCAGGATAGGCTTCCCTGAAGATATAGGTTTTCAGAGATCGCCTAAAAGTAAGCAGAGTAGGCGATAATCTGATAAATTGGGGTAGAGAGTTCCAGAGAGGGGGAAGCTCTGGAGAAGTCCTGGAGACAAGCATGGGAGGAGGAGCAAAGGGAACTAGAGAGCAGGAGGTCTTGTGAGGAGAGGAGTGTACATGTTTGGGTGATATTTGGAGACAAGATTGCTGATGTAATTTGGGGCAGAGTTATAAATGGCTTTATAAGTTATTGTTAATGTTTTGAAATTTATCCGTTGGGCAATGGGAGGCCAGTGGAGGGATTGGCAGAGAGGGGTGGCAGATACAGAACGGTTAGTAAGGTGAATGAGTCTGGCAGCAGCATTCATGATAGACTGAAGAGGGGATAGCCTGCGATGAGGTAGGCCAATGAGGAGGGAGTTACAATAGTCAAGGCGAGATACAGTGGGGCAAAAAAGTATTTAGTCAGCCACCAATTGTGCAAGTTCTCCCATTTAAAAAGATGAGAGAGGCCTGTAATTGGCATCATAGGTAGACCTCAACTATGAGAGACAAAATGAGAAAAAAAATCCAGACAATCACATTGGCTGATTTGGAAAGAATTTATTTGCAAATTATGGTGGAAAATAAGTATTTGGTCAATATCAAAATTTCATCTCAATACTTTGTTATACATCCTTTGTTGGCAATGACAGAGGTCAAACGTTTCCTGTATGTCTTCACGAGGTTGACACACACTGTTGCTGGTATGTTGGCCCATTCCTCCATGCAGATCTCATCTAGAGCAGTGATGTTTTGGGGCTGTCGCTGGGCAACACGGACTTTCAACTCCCTCCAAAGGTGTTCTATGGGGTTGAGATCTGGAGACTGGCTAGGCCACTCCAGGACCCTGAAATGCTTCTTACGAAGCCACTCCTAAATGGTACTTTTTTGCCCCACTGTATAACAAGGGAGTGAATAAGTTGCTTAGTGGTTTCCGAGGTTAAGATGTATTTTGGTTTTGTGCTGCCCTAGGCAAGACTAAAATTGGGCACCCCCCCACCTCCAACAAAACCAAAATCGGGCACCCCACCATCTAAATTTGTCCCACCTCAGCCACGGTATGTCATTTGGTGCCAAATTATGGTACCTAAAAATCTCCATAGGCAACATTTTAACAGCCTTTACAAGTTACCAGCTTAGAGGTACACAGGAGGTCTGGTGCTAGAATTTTTGCTCTCACTCTGATGTTCATGGCAGTACCTCACATGTTTGGTGCGATCTCCATTTACATATGCATGAGGGACCTATGTGTGTGTTGCGTGTGAGCGTGGGGGGGGGGGGGTGGGGAATGGGGGTACTTAAAAAATTTTTTTGCTATCTTATTATAATTTTTTTTAACACTGTACCTTTAACTTTTTTTTTATCAACTTTATTTCTATTACAAGGGATGAACATTTATTTTTATGTATTTATTTCAGGTACTTATATAGTGCCATAAGTTTTACACAGTGCTTTACATATATATTGTACGTTCACGTCAGTCCCTAACCCTCAAGGGGCATACAATCTAAGGTCCCTAACTCACATTCATACATACACATACTAGGGCCAATTTAGACAGGATCTAATTAACTTATCAGCATGTCTTTAGAGTGTGGGAGGAAACCAGGGTACCCGGAGGAAACCCACGCAGACACAGTGAGAACATGCAAACTCCAGGGAGGAGGTGCTGTGGCTGGGATTCGAGCCAATGACCCTAGTACTGCCAGGCGGGAGTGCTAACCATTTATCCACTGTGCTGTCCATAACATCCCTTGTGATAGCTTGGGCCATGACAGTTCCTCTTTATGGAGAGGTCTGTGGTCTATTAGACCCCAAATCTCTCCTCTGGCCTCCCAATGCATGTGAATAGACACAGATCAGTCTGTTCAGTTGCTTCACTGGCTGCTAACAGCCAGGTAAACAAAGAGCCAAAACAGGAAGTGACAAAATCCTTGTTGCTTGCTGTTTCTGACATCACACAGTGGGAGAAAAAACATCCATTCCTCTGCCTAGAGCTGGATGCACCTGGTCACGTCCTTACCGGGATCCCCGACTGACGGGAGAGCCCAGTAAAGGCGACGGTAGCAGGAGGGCTGTGGGACACCCTTCCGTCGCCTGTAAAAGTAATCCAGCAGCTTGTTAGCCCCCAGATTACTTTTTTCTTGTGCAAAATCACTGGGGCTAAAGAATGTTATCTTGATAATTGCTGCAGTTGCAGCGATGACGGACATATCACCCTTCCATCCGATGACATTTATAAATGTACAGAGGACACCTTGTCTATCTCTTACAATGTGAGTAATACTGAACAGAGGATAACAGAAGATAAAATGTCTGGTCTCTGATGCCTTCACTTTACCTTCCCTTTTCCAGTGTCACTCACATTGTAAGAGAGAGTGAGACAGTAACCAAAGCATCTCATCTATTTGACAAGTAAAGCCGCACTTATCTGGGGTCCGTGGTGTCTGCGGCTGCAGTGATCTGTGCTGCCCCCCTGAAAACTGCCGCCCTAGGAAAATGCCTTGTTTGCCTCATGGCAGATACACCCCTGTGCACAATGATTAGCAAAAAAAAAAGAAACTCGCTCACTGAACTATTTATTTTTAATTAACACACACTGCATTATAATACAGTTTTGATAATCAGAAAAACAATTGTTTAAAAGTAATTCATACAATGTGCAGGAATGCATGGCATTTATGTTGATGATTTACATTCAAATGTTCCATTCAAACATGATTTTTGGAAAATTGATCAAATATGATTGGTTTTAAGATTATGATTTCATAGCCTTTTTTTAATCAACCAATGGCTATTAGAATTTTTGTATTCTGCACCCTAGAATTACCATGTTATTGTCCAGACTTCATTCTCTTGTACAGGAATGCTTTGCTCACTCCAACTATAAGTTCCACCTGTCATACCTGACATTCCCTTCCCTCCTGACCCAATTCCAGATCCCCATCCACTATCACCAGAAAAATGAACCTGTCCAAAACCACCTTCAGACATTCCTGATTCAATAAAGTCTGTCTGGAAAAACTCCTGACCTTCGAAACCTGAATAAAATCCTCCAAAGCTGCTACCTTCTCCAGTTCCTTTTAGTCCATCAAATCTATTAAAATCCATTCCTCCATCTTTACTGGCTCCAAATTCATAACCATTTAACATAATACCATCACCACCAAAGCCTTCAACAAAGTCCTGACTTCCACCTACACCTGCTTCAAATCCACCAGCTCCTCCCTGGTTCCAGTACTCAAAATTTCCTTCAGTTTTGCTGCCTTCAAATGTATATTCATCAGCAAAAATTGCATTACCACTAGCGCTCCAACTGCCACCCGCACCTTCTATATCAAATTCACCTAAGCCCCCCTGTTCCCAGATCCCAAATCCTCCTTCTTTACCATCTACACCTCCTGAGTTTTCTTCAACATAGCTTCTTTCTCCTGATATGCCACTAGTTCCTCCTAATCCACCTATTCCATTGAAGGTTCCCCCAGCTTTGTCAGCTTCAAATTCATATGCCTCATTTGAATTACTGTTGCTACCAATTTTCCAACCTCCATCTCCATGTCCCTTGCTCCCGAACCCAAATCTGCCATTTTCATCTGATGAGCTACCTCCTTCAGTTCCTTGAAATCCACCAAAGCCCTTGGCTCCAAATTCAGAATCATCATATGATTTACTGTTGCTTTCCCTGTTCCAGCTTTCTGAAAAGCCATCAGACATACCTAAAACATCATCGATTATTTGAGATATAGGCTCAGTTATACCTGCTACTTCATTTAGTGCTCCTTCTAGTACATCATCTATTATATCTAATAGGGAATCCTCTGTTATGCTATCTAAAACTTCTCCTACTGCATCTAACATATCTGATAGGCCATCATCTGTTACGATAGCTAATAAATCCAAAGGGTTTCCTAAAAGACCTACATCAGGAATACCATCTGCTAGAACACCTAACATGTCCATAGTCGTGTCTAAAAGATCTCCTACTAAATCAGGAATTATAGCCAATGGCATACCTTCTGCTATGCTATTTACTGCACCCAAAGGCATATCTAAATCAGAAAGAACATCTGTTATGTCACCTAACAAGTCCATAGTCGTGTCTAAAAGATCTCCTACTAAATCAGGGATAGCATCTGTTATATCTGCTAAGTTATTTACTAAGTCGAAAGGCATGTCTAGAGCTGTTAAACCAGGAAGACCATCTGTTATGTCACCTAACATGTTCATAGTCGTGTCTAAAAGATCTCCTACTAAATCAGGGATAACATCTGTTATATCTGCTAAGCTATTTACTAAGTCGAAAGGCATGTCTAGAGCTGTTAAATCAGGAAGTCCATCTGTTAGGCCACCCAGAAACTCCATAGGCATCTCTAACAGAGTGTCTGTTATGGTACTTGCTAAACCAGTTACTGCATCTAGTGGGACCAAACCCCCAAGTAAATCATCCATAGGAATCAGACCTGTAAACAAAAAAGGAGAAGGCGGTAAAACAGATCACTACAAATTACTTTGACTGTCTAAGGAAAAAAATTTTACTTACCACCTGCCAGGCCAACGGCTGCATTTACAAGTCCAAGGGCAACTTCAAACGCGGAGCACACCTGTTTTATTAGCAAGAAGGAACATGCAGGTCAGCCCCCACAAAGGAAATGGTTGCATTATGTTATTATAGATTTAGATAATATGGAGTTCTATGTTAAAAAAAGAAACACAAAGTTGATTGAGTGGCTAGCTTGCTCTTGGGTGGTTGAATCCTTATTGACTGCTAGCCATTAATTTAAGCATTTGAAGAAAACGACCTAACCACTTGCAGTCTGAGCCAGTCTCATAATGATTGCATACAATGAATACTTTAGGCAGGCAATAGGCGGGTACCTGAATTTTTAAGGATGATGAAAATCCATGTGCCTGACCATGTTGCTATAGCTGTTTCAGGATTTAAGACCCAGCATTAGCATTAGTGCACACGGGCTATTTCTGATGGTTTCATTTTCTCCAAAGAAGATCTAAGAATTGGGATCAGATCATTGTGATATTTTACTACAAGTTGGACATTCTCCTTGTCTGATGACAAACAGCATTTATTGACTCCTGGCACTACTGCTATCTGACATTTACAGAGGTATCAAATAATGCTGTAATTGCTTCCAGCAGCTACTACATCACTACTGTATCCTACAGGGACAAACCAGTTGGTGGCAGGAACCACAGATTGCAGTAAGGAGGAAGGAAGGAGGCATGATATCCTCTGAGATATCATGGATCTGTTCCAATGCCAAAACATTATGGGGTAGATTTACTAAAACTGGAACACTCAGAATCTTGTGCAGCTTTGAATGGTAGCCAATCAGCTTCTAATTTCTGCTTCTTCCGTTAAGCATTGACAATACAACCTGGAAGCTGATTGGTTTCTATGCAGAGCTGCACCAGATTTTGAACTATCCAGTGTTAGCAAACAAATCCCTGTCTTTTTAGCTGGAAATAGATGTTATTTTTTTAAATGAATGTGTTGAACTGTAAATACCTGGCTATTTCTTGGCCACTTGTTGCCATGGTTGTTTCCTCCCATGTTATTGTCACAGTTACCTGTTTATTTTCTGTATATTATAACAGTTTTCTATTTGTTGGCTGGGTATTGTGATCACTACCCATTTGTTGCTGTCTAGTCAAGGTTGTCTGTTTGTTGCCCACATATTGTATCGATCATCTGTTTGTTGCCTGGGTGTTCTCACAATTGCCACTTTGTTGGCCAGTATATTAAAATGATTGCCCATTTCTTGCCTGACATTGCAGCACCTTCCCATTTGTTGCCAATGTATTACTATGACTGCCCTTTTTTTGTTCACATTGTGATCTTGATTTACTAAAGGACTAGCGAATGTTCACTTTCAAAGCCACTTTTCTAAGACCACCAAATCATGAGCAAGGAAAATAAAAAATAGTACAGTGGAGCGGACATGGACCTGTCATCTGACTGCTCAGTGGGGATCAGTGGACAGATCCTGCTGCTGAGCAGGAGGATCCCCTTGATGGAGCAAACCCTGTGTAAAAGGGGCTTAAGGGTTTACATACACTTAAAGAAAAGAGGAACAGATCAATAATCATCAATCCCTAGACCTGGGTGAATCGCGTTATTTTTTTGTAATTTTCTATGAGAAACTTTGTTGGGGGTGTAATGTGTCCCAAGCATTTCCCTTGAAATTATTCCGTTTTGACTGGAGCAAAGATGTCCATCAAGTTTTTAGCAATCCTAGAGTCAACAACAAGAACAGTACAACAGCTGGCAATTTATGCTAGGCTTTTCTGAGTATCAAAGTTTTAATGAAAGTTGGCATTTATGTGTTAAAGTGGAACTTTACTCTCAATCAGCATTGACTATTTTTATTCCTTATGCTGCTAGTATTAGTAAATAGATTGGAAAGTATATTTGATTTACTTGTTTTGAACAATTGTTTTCACATTTCTTCAGTTACTTCTTGGTTTCTTACCTAGGCAAATTATGTCATACATCCCAGGAGTCCTCAGTAGGGAAGGAGGTGTCTTCTCATCTAAGCACATCCTCCTGCCTGCATGCCTGAGCCAAGGGTAGATGGATTCAAGAAAGTCAATGCTACATGAATCATCTGCCCTTACTCAAGAGGGCCATGACTAGAAATGCTAGGGGGATGGATGGGTGAGTTTGCTTTGAACATTAAATATGAATTATATAAGAATCTTGCTTTGTGGTGTTCAGATGCAGTGTAGTTCCTCTTTAATGTTGTCAAAGCAGATATGTGACACATCAGCATAGCATTCAAAGGAATATAGATAGATACTTACAACACCAGGGACCACGCTTTGTACCATAGGTCCTGCGATGTCCAATACCCTAAAATAAATCAGAAAAAGGAAAATAAGCATATAGAGAACCCAACTGCAAACAATGGCTACTAACGATCTTCAGTTGAGTGGAAAATGCCACTAATCTATTACTAATCCAAATTTATGATTAGGCAGAGTATACTTGTCCCTATAGACAGCAATGGGAGAGAAACAACGTTTCCTTGTATAACCATCAGCCTCTCACTGTTTTTTATTTATTATAGGTACTTATATGGTGCCATCAATTTATGCAGCACTTTACATATATTGTACATTCACATCAGTCCCTAACTCTTAAGGTGTGTAAATCTAAGGTCCCTAACTCACATACATACACATACTAGGGCCAATTTAGACAGGATCCAATTAACCGACCAGCATGTCTTTGGACTGTGGGAGGAAACCCACGCAGGCACAGGGAGAACATGCAAACTCCAGACAGGTGGTGCTGTGGATTCGAATTAGCGACCCTAATGCTGCTAGCCAGAAGTGCTAACCACTTAGCCACTGGCCTTTCCTTTTTTCTTATTATCTGTAGAGGAACCATGTTCTCATTTATGTCTAGGGGACAGGGTAAAGCACATTTACTTACCTGATTCTCTGCTGCTGCAGGTTTCTCCATGCCGCTAGATTGCTCCCTGCAGTCTTTTTCCCCGCACTCTGGCAGTTGGATGCCTCAGATGTCATCAAGACCGATTACGGGACATTAGCCCTGCATTGGACATGAGGACACTAAGAATCTGTCCACTGCCAGAGCATAGGGAGTGGAGGATCAGCTGAGTAAAGTGCTTTTACTGTCCCCAAGAATAAATAAGCATTTAACCCTTGCAGTGCAGATTTAGTCCCACTACAAGGGAGGACTTTTACTTTTTCCTTGGGCTTTAACACATTACTAAATGTATTCTTTTTCAGATGAAAATAGTGCAAGCACATGAATTTGACTTGATATCAGCCTCTTAAAATCCCCTGTGAAGCTGCACTCATTCTGGGAGAGGAAAGAGCAGCACTGGGAGCCAATCAGGTGTGCTGCATGTAAATGCTCTGAAAAGAAACATTCTGATAAAAAGAGAGAGCAGAGTGATCACCTAATCAGACTGCATCTGCTCTTTAAGATGCTAGGGGTGAAGGGATGACACTACTGTAATCCCTAAAGTGTTTTTTTTTCCTTTTCACCTCTACTGTCTATTTTTACTAATTTAACCCTCCATGCTCTCTCAGCTGGATACCTAGGTTTCAGCCACTGGGGCCTCCAGAGTTACGCTACAATGTTTACATGTATCCAGCCATGACCTTCATACTGCTACCTGTGCATACATAGTAGAGCCTCATTCGCATTATTGGGATAAGGATTCTGTATCCCTGCCTCACAGAAGCGAATGGTGTTGTAATGTGCATGCACAAGCAGTGGCATGAAAACAATGCAGAAGCACCCCAGGGGACTCAATGCCAGATCTTGGTAGGTATCAAGCTGGTGAGGGGGGAGGAAGGGGTCAGACTGGCACAGCAGAAGGAGGGATGGGTGAGTACATTTTCCAAAAATGCTTTTTGAAAGTTTTCCCTAACAGAGAAGGTGTTGCCATCTGCCTGGCTTTGCAGTGCAACTGAGCTGTGTAAATTTGGATGAACAGAAATACAAATCCTTTACTGGATAAAACAGCTCACTTATATGTATTTCATTTGTATATTTGTAAATCCAACATTTCCTATTCCTGATATGTGCCTGCTGTACCATGTACTTGTATGAAAAAGTATCCTGTTCTCTTTGTATTGCTGCCCTTGTGTGAAATCCGTGGTGATCCTGCCAGTCCCTCTACCTTCCTATTAAAAACTGACCACGCTAGGCAGTAGAGTGCAGCATGGTTAGTTCTCTAGCTGTGCCTGCTCTCCTCCAATAATGGTGAGACTCATCCTCACATGCCTCCATCCCCTGCACAACTGTTCACTGGGAAGATAACTGTGCTGCTGCCCCCCCCCAGCTCTTATGCAGCAGAGAACAGGGGATGTAATTATTTATTAAAAAAAGGGGGGAAAGGTGTTCATAATGCTCTTTTATATCTAAACACAAATGTTTGCCTTAAATTTCTGAGGTTGGCTCTGAGGAAGAGGCAAGTCCCAGAAACGCTCCTGTTGGAGGTCCTGAGTTCCCATTACAGACCGACACATAGTGCAGAATTGGACAAAGTGGTTCTTTTACAATGTACCTTAAACTGTATTGTCATTTTGTGTGTACAATACCTGTGATAATTGTGCGCTTAGATACATGTTTTATTACTCTCTTTTTATATATATATAATATATATATATATATATATATATATTTGTTACATCTTTTTCTGTAAATATTTTAATTGCACCATTTTGACCTTTTTAGTAATAAATCCTATTTTTCTTGAAGTGTTGAAACTGTCTCTGAAGCTTTTAATGCAAACTAAAAGAATCCCTGTCTCTGAAGAGTGACACTGTATGTATTAATCTTCTGGATACATCTGTCTGCGGTGACAGTGTGTATACAGGCACTTACTCAAATATCATAGTGTTACTGCTAAGATTTGTGAGTTTCCCCCTTCTCTGTAAAAAGGTGGTGGTGGCAGTGTGAAGGGTTAATTGCGTAATTAACCTGACACAGTAACAATCGCTCTCAGGCTGCTGGCACATAGATTGTATTCCAATGAGCTGGAAAATCTTTGTGCAGGTCGCAGGTGAGAGTGGCATTGTTACGCATGTGACAGCGCGGTCTGGGATTGGCTGGTCCTTCGGTCACAAGTTGGTGAGAAAGGCTGGGGTCTGATGCCGCGCACCATCACAATACCTACTTTTATCATTAATAAATACTTTTTTAAAGGTAATGTACTAGGCCTGTGCACCCTCTGTTTGTTTTTATCTCTACTCAGTATATGTGGACTTCCCCGGTATTTTGAGGGCAGCAAGGCATGCATATCCCAAGAAACTTGTGATGTGGTCCTATCCATACAGAGACAATCCCTAAGCGCAGGAGTATCTGGGTTTGCCATTTTCTTCAGAATAAAGGGAATGCCTGACAGTGGAAGGTCAGGGCAAAGATGCCAAACTGCCTCCCCCCCCCCCCCCCGTTCATGATGTGCATCCTTAGGAGATCCTATGCCCAGCAGTCACTCACTTGATAAAATCACTTTCACTATCACTACTCCTGTTAGGCGCCCACATCCCTACAGTAAACTATTGCGTCCAGGGCAGCCACCCCTCCTGCCCACCCCTTGTCCTGGGCCTGGTTCTAAGTGTGTAATTGCTTCCTCATCTTTCTTCTCTCCCTCAGCCAAGAATTATACAGGTACCAGAATTTACATAATGTGTTCATTTTGTGAGCCAGCATTTCGGTGCAAGTAGTAAATGCAAACCATGGATGATGGCTGAACAAAGATACTGTTGACCTGCTGAGGAGAAAAATTGAATAAGGGATTGTAAGCAGAGTGCTGTGACCTCCTTTGATGAACTTTCATATCTGTAAAATTACTTAGTAAGCATGTGTTAAACATAAAAGAAAATACATTAAGTTTGATTTATCTAAAGCAGGGGTCTCCAAACTTTCTAATCAAAGGGCCAGTTTACTGTCCTTCAGACTTTAGGGGAGCCTGACTGTGGCCATTGGGAGCAGAAAATGTCCCATCAGTAGGAAAAAACAATGCCCCATCTTTGGTTTCAGTGAGAGGAAATGTGCCCCATCGTTTTTGTCATTGGGAGGAATTGTGCCCCATCATTGGTGTCAGTGGGAGGAATTGTGCCCCATCTTTGGTGTCATTGAGAGGAAATGTACTCCATCATTGGTGTCATTTAGAGGAATTATGTCCCATCATTGATGTCAGTGGGAGAAATTATGCCCTATTGCTAGTACCAGTGGATAAAATAGTGTCCCCAGGGCCAGATAAAAGCAAGCAAATGGCCACATCTGGTACCCTGGCCCCAGTTTGGAGACCACTGATCAAAAGCAGTTATTGTACTTACATCAAACCCTCCATTCTCATTTTCTCGAAGAGTGCTTGGCAGGTATCAACACACAGTTGAAGGCCGGCACCTCTATCCTCTAATTTGACATTCACTATAAAGTCAGCTTCGATAATGAAAGCCGCTATGTCTAAAGGACTTCTAAAAGAACATAAGAGAAATATTCGGTGAGTAAACTGAATGGAAAAAGATTGCAGTCTGTGGTATCAATGCACATAGACTTGGCATAAAAGATGCAACATTGTTTGGAAATAATATGTACTCTACATTACATGTGATTTTCTGGCTAATATTATTTTCATAATTTGTAACGGGAACCAAACTGGGTGCACCACATTGTGGGAAATGGTAATTACAGCTTTCAAGTATAGCATATGATGATATGTGGATTGTTTGTGAAGGTTTTTACAATTTGTTGCTATGAATATGGCTGCTTTTAACCCCTTAGCAACTAATGGTAAAACAAATCTAAATGCCTAAACACAATTATGCAATTTTGACATGTTACTAAAACCACACATATCATCACAACTACTTTGTGTATCCAGGTAGATTATACCTTGTTTTTTTTCAGGACATATTTGGGCTCTCTTTTTGGTAGTAAATATTAACAGATATCTCCTAATTTATTTATTACCAAGGGAATACTGGTCCATAGTAAAAGAAAAAATAGCAAAATCTTTTGTTTTCTCTTTTTTTTATCTAGTTGTATTTTTTTTGCTACTACCATAACCTACCACCAAAGAACATCCCAAAATAAATTCTCCTGCTCCTGATGGTCACAACAATACCACATATGTGTATGTTATTTGTTGTTTGCACCCGTAGTAAGACCAAAAAAACCTTTGCGCATTTTGCTTTTTTTTTATCCAACCTAAAATGCACTAACAGTGGCACTAACTGCCACTGATACTAATTTTACAAATGCTTTAAAGAAAAAAAAAAAAACCTTTCAAAAATGTAATGATCGTGATCTTTGACCCTGACCTTTGCCACGACCTTGACCCTAACCTTGATCCTTGGCACTAACCTAAGCTGGCTAAACATTATACAATTTTCTTTTAGATTTACCAAAACTATATAATATGAGGTCAAACCTAAATATTTTCAAATAGTATGCAATCAGGCAGGCTCTTGCACTACATAGTTGAAGGTAAATCTAAAAGGGAATTGAACATGAAAATTGTATAATGTGTAGCAAGCTTTAGATGTAGCGTTGATCTAGATATTTTTTTTTTAATTTTTAATTTTTTTTATATTATTTTGTTGTTAACTTTCTCCCTGCATGAGAGAGAGAAACAATGTATCTCTCCCCCATTCAGAGAAAAAAAAAACACACACACAAAATAATCACAGCGATCAGATGACCTGGAGTCCCAGTCGTTAGTACAGGACCTGTACATCTCGGTGACAGCTCGGTATCTGTGCGGCGCACTCCCAGCATAAACACAGATATGCATATATGTAGCCCCATGGAAAAAAGCCCAGTCGAGTGAGGCTGCATATATGCATACGGTCGGCGGTAAGGAGTTAAGATTAAAATATATGATTTTTATAAAATTTTTTGTCTATTCTTGGTTGCCCTTCAATTCCCATTAGAGGCTTTTTTGACAAATGTTTTTCTGACATAATATCAAATGTAAGTCAGCGCATTAAAAACATTTAAAAGTACATCTCTACAAGCACATGTTCCCATGTTTTATCCCTTTAAAGACCCCGCAAATACAGAAAAATATCTGTTTACTTGCCAGAAATGTACTTTGCTACTAAGTCCTATTGTGGGCTGAACGAACACAACGTTTTTGAGGACTAAGTGGTGTCAGTCTTGTCCAATATTCTTTTGTTAATCTACTAAATCTTGCCCCTTCTTCTCAGGTCCACAACATGAGCACAAATTAATCTGTAGACCAGGATATAAACTGGGAGGGCTAATCAGGCACCTGAAGATAACACGGGAAGAGTGAAAAGGACACCGGAAAGCTCTACGTTTTTGATGACAGGTAATTTTGTTAATTTGTTTGGTAATTTAACAAACCAAAAGGAGCAAATAGGAGAAGTTCATTGTTAAGGTTTACACTTTAACACAAATGTTTCTCAAAGTAAACTTGTCATGGTCAAAATATGGGGAATGTGATACCTGACCCTCTACATTTAATACTTTGACCAGGAACAAGTATGCAAATAAGAGTTTGACTTTTCCCTGACTTTCCTAAACTGACTCTTGCTCCAGGTTTTCTACTTTCTGTCTCCAGTCAAGATAGCGTGTGCACTAGTGGTGCACTGAAATGAAAATTCTGGACCAAAACCGAAAATTCAGGAAATGTATGTATTTATTTTATATGGCATGGCACTGGCTGTAAACATACATAAATTAGTGAAACGCTAAATCAACCTAAATCCTAATCATAAATGAATTCATAATTATTGTGCCACATGCGTCAACATATAGTGCTCAGTGGTAAATAACCCATAAACAGGAATATATCCTTAGTGTGAAACTATTAATCAAAAATGTATATAGTGAATATATTAACAGTGATATAAAAAAAATCATGTGCATAAACAATATATTCACACCTAATAACCATTCAACATAATAGCATATAATGTGAATCAAAATGCAAAAAAATCCGTGAATAATCAAAATGTAAAGTCTATGCAAGTGAAACTGTGTAAAAAAGTGATCTTCACTCTGGTGAATAAATCCTCAAATGGCAGCAATGCCTGCTCACCTCCACACAATGACCTGCACAGGGCCAAAAGGCTAATAATTTCCTCTGTACCAGATCCTCATAAATATGCTCCTCATCCAGGGACCACAGGATAAATGGAGACTCCTCCCCAGCGTACCTATTCCGTTCCACCTCCACTCAATGGCATATAAGTGAGACACAAAAAGATCCTTCCATAGTGCAATATTGTTTATTGGAAGTAAATATAAAGTAAAATTGCACTCATATATATTCCCCAACACATCAGCCTGTCACCACATCCCATGGGTGTACTTCATAGCATCTGGGGAAACCAATATGGCCGCTGCGTCCGGACATGCGGCACCTTGTGACCGGAAATGGCGTACCTCGTGACTGGAAATGGCGTACCGACGTGTTGCGTCACGTGCGTCGTGACTTCATCCTGATGGGATGTGGTGACAGGCTGATGTGTTGGGGGATATATATGAGTGCAATTTTACTTTATATTTACTTCCAATAAACAATATTGCACTATGGAAGGATCTTTTTGTGTCTCACTTATATGCCATTGAGTGGAGGTGGAACGGAATAGGTACGCTGGGGAGGAGTCTCCATTTATCCTGTGGTCCCTGGATGAGGAGCATATTTATGAGGATCTGGTACAGAGGAAATTATTAGCCTTTTGGCCCTGTGCGGGTCATTGTGTGGAGGTGAGCAGGCATTGCTGCCATTTGAGGATTTATTCACCAGAGTGAAGATTACTTTTTTACACAGTTTCACTTGCATGGACTTTACATTTTGATTATTCACGTATTTTTTTGCATTTTGATTCACATTATATGCTATTATATTGAATGGTTATTAGGTGTGAATATATTGTTTATGGACACGATTTTTTTATATCACTGTTAATATATTCACTATATACATTTTTGATTAATAGTTTCACACTAAGGATATATTCCTGTTTATGGGTTATTTACCACTGAGCACTATATGTTGACGCATGTGGCACAATAATTATGAATTCATTTATGATTAGGATTTAGGTTGATTTAGCGCTTCACTAATTTATGTATGTTTATTTCTACACTTATTGGTTTGAGTTGAGTGGCAGCAGCTATAATTATAGGGTTCACATCCATATAAAGTGCAGGAGGATATCCTCATTTATTTAATGGCACTGGCTGTAATACGCTTAAGGTGGGCTAATCTTTTCGGCCATTATCAGTACCTTTTTTTTCCTATCTGCAAAATGCCGATAACCCTATTTTCGGACGATAATTTTTGGCAGCCAATTTATCGGCGCATCACTGCTCTTGCAGCTATTGACTGCACACACTGATCAAATTCTGATTTTCCAATAGGGCAGTTGGACAGAAGCCAGTTGTTCAACAGTGGTAAATGCGTACCGAAATTCAGCCAGCTCCTGGCAAATTTTGGTATTCGTGCACCAGGCTTTAGTTTACTATACAGCCTAAAAGGGCTATTCACACACCACAGATTTTACCATGGCATGTCAAGTTCACAGGCTGCACCATCTGTCAAATTCAGCCATTCATAACAATGGGGCTGTGCTATAATGCAAATGCTTGGCTTATAATTGTGTAGCATTAGTCTCATTGTAAATGGCAAAAATACCCAAACATTCAGGAGGCAGAAGGATTGCCTCCTCAACATCTGACAATGGCTGCATAGGGAACCCTGAAAAGTGATCCACCGTCGATCGCTTTTTAGACTAGTGTGAATCTAGTCTTAAAGGGCTGCGGGCATGTTTCATACTAACATACAAAACAAAATGTTTACTTTGGCATAAATCTGCAGGACTCCTTCATTTCTGCTGCATGGTAGGTAAGCTCAGTATAGTGCAAATAGTCAATAAAGTGCGCATGCTTTATATATGATAACATTTACCCTGTTGCTTCACCACCTCCTGCTGCTATCTTGGCATAACCATCAATCTCAAATCCAATGCAACCTTCCAGTGGGGTTATTTTGATAACTGGGAAGATGATATCAAGGCATCTGCGAAATATTCAGAGTTTACATTACTATCATTCTGATATGACACTATTTCATTAACTTCTTTTTTTCCCATAACAAGATTAAATACCCTGGTGCAAATAACAAAGCCCTATCTCACACAATGGAAACTTCATAAACAGCAATTCTCATTCTTCATTGTTGCATGGCACATAGCAACCCCAAAAATGTCCAGATCCAGTTACATTCATGCCTCAAGGTCCTTGGAACTTATATTAGGGTTCTTATCACAATAATGTATTTTTAAGCATAACCTTTTTAGTTTTGGATAGAGTGGGGTAGGGTTAGACCCTCTGTGAAGTGTTTATAGCAGTCTTTGTCCCTGATGAGGAGACTCACACCTTTGCTTGTACAGTGGTGACCATTGTGAATAAAGAAAAAAGTGTGTGTGTAAGGGGGATCCAAAATTTTAGAGTTGTCCCTAGAACAAGTGGTAAGGGGAAATCTAATAGGGATGCCCACTCCAGACTACTGTCTAAAAGGGTAATTCCCTCACCTTTAGGACAGGAATCAAAGGGACATTTCCCCAATGGCAGATGAAGAGAAAATAAAACAAAATGAATGAAAAAGGAGAGGAAAAGAAAAGGAAAGGGAAATGAAAAGGGAAGGAAAGAGAAGGGAAAGGGAAGAGAAAGGGAAGGGAAAGGGAAGAGAAAGGGAAGGAAAGGGAAAGGAAAGGAAGAGAAAAAAAGGAGAAAAGAAAAGAAAGGAAAAGAAAATAAAGGAAAAGAAAGAAAATAAAGGAAAAGAAAAGAAAGGGGAACAAACGGAAAAGAAAGGAGAAAAGAAAAAATAAGAACACAAAAGCTTACAGAGGTTTAATCATTTCATACTCTATCCAAAGCTTCTTTTTTTAACACACTCTTACTCTTTATCAATTATCAGTTATATTAATGAGCAACCCAAAAGAGCAAAATGTGTTTGCTTGTCTCACAGATTCAACAAATAAAGCATTATCCCTCATTTCAAGATAGTGGGCAGGGCCTTGCAAATCATTGCTTTATGCCCCTGTAGCCAATCTGCACATCCAGAACTGTTGGTATATAGTTCAGATAAAGCCAAATATAGAGCCATTTATTTCAAGCTACATACGGTTATTTCCGACTAGTTGGCCATCAACAGCACAGTGTATAAAAACATTGGCTTTATGTCATATTAGGTCTTCTGAACATATAAGGAACAACTAGACAGCTTATGGTGAGGTGGGACAAAAGAAACCAGAAAGTCCCCACCACCAACACCACCACTAACAATTAGTAGTAACACAATAGGGTCTTCTAAAAACAAAAGGTATCTGCTTGCTATGCAGTTTAGAATAAATAGCTCTCTATTGTTAGGCTGTAGGCACTATATACCAGCCATCTAGCAGATTGTCCATGGGGACATAAGAAAATGATTAGGTGGGTGAGGAAGATGCTTTTTATTTCTTTTAGGCCATCTCACCAAGGTGTCCAGTTACTGTACATTGATATAGAACAAGAATGTCATGTATGGCATTGCTAACATTTTTCCCTGAGAAGATGTGGTTAATGGGGGGATATAATCAGAATATGTTTTGTTACTTTAAAAACCTGCACAAAAAATTGTAGAGGTCAACTATCTTGTTTAAAGTGAGATGGCCAAATCATAACAGCTTTGCTGATGCTCAGATAATCTTCTGTGTGCCTGGGAACCCTCAACATCTTGGTCAATGGAAGCTTGCACGTTAGGTTTTCTAATGGCTGAGTTGGAGGTTTGCTTAACGTGGAAGCAAAGTTGAGAGGTTAATAAGAATCAAATGGGCTACACAGGCAAATGAAAAATGTTTTTGTATTGGATATAGCAAGGAAGCATTGGAGTACACAACTAAAGGCAGAAATTTTTTTTTAAGATTTGGATAGAGTGGTGAGCATTAGAACCATTGTCAAGTATTTTAAGTGCCTTTTTTCCTGTTGCGAAGATTCACTCTCTCTCTTCTGATCACCAATGTCACCCGAAATAAAAAGTGGGCTAACTCCTAAATTTATAGTAGCCACCAGAACAAGATAGAGAGATAACCTTCAATGGGGACTTTTATTCCTGTGATAACTGTATAGGAGGCAATTTCTCTCACATTAAAAAGATATCTTATCACTGGTAGTTGAATCTACAGGACAGAAAGGGGAGGGAAATCTCCCTAATGACACCCAGACTGGAAAAAAAGATAGCGGTTTTACCTCTCCCCTATCCTATCCAAAATTAAATTTAAAAACGTTTTAGCTTTAGATATACTTTTTTATTGGTGAGATTCTCTCATTTAGTAGGTGCAGCAACACATACCGTGCTTTTTATTCCTATACTTTTTTTAACCCTTTGGTGCCAATGCCTCCAGGCCCTTTAAGGGATTTGTGATGCTGGGAGGAGGGGTTTAGGGTGATGTAACCGCTGTGATTGGCTGTCACAGTGGTCACATGATCAGAAAGGTCTCGATCGCAAGTAGCAATTGGGACCTTTCCATGAGAAGCTGGTAAATGTGGCGGTGGTGCTCAGGGTGCGCTTTTGGCACATGTTTGGGGTACACAAATATGTATTCAGCTTTATGCAAGGATAGGATGGATCATGAGGAGGTGGAGCAGAATCACTGGCAGAGTCACACTGCGCAGTGCACTCCTTTTCCTGTGTCTTTCAATATCTCACTATATATATATATATATATATATATATATATATATATATATCACACAGTGACAGTGCACCCGCTCCCAGTCACAAATCCCCAGGACTCCCCACTGGGTGGCAGGTCGAGCTGCAAAGTCCAGAACTTGACATTAAAGGCAACTTGGAGATCGCAGGCAGCAGGTACACACGCACCACTGCTAACACAAATACAGTTATCTATTCTGTGTGTGCAGTGTACCATGCCACCCCAGCACTGCCAGCATGCCATGTGCACCTGGAGCCCCTAGGCTATGCCCAGGTGTGCCTGCTTGATAAGATGGCCCTGACCAACCACTATCCTCACGTACAGTGAAGGAAATAAGTATTTGATCCCCTGCTGATTTTGAATGTTTGCCCACTCACAAAGAAATGATCAGTCTAAAAATCAAATGGTAGGTGTTGTGGCAGTGCGGTATCCTGCCACGGTGTAAATCAAGGTTATAACCCAGGATTCTCAACTATACAGGTTGAGGGGCTTCAGGCAGTTCTTATTGCAGAGAAAACTGGTTTCCTCGTTGGTTCGTAAAGCCCGTTTTGGGACCTGTGCCCTGGAGATTTCAAAGTGATTTGGGAGGGATGAAATCTCCAATCCTGTGTCCGTGTTTTCAGACCCTCCCAGCACACTAATTGCACAGGTGTGTGCAAGCCTTTTTGTAGAGGCCAAACCATGGTTCTAATCTCCACCATGGCAGACAGGAGGTCATTGGCCAGGAGTCAGGTGGCTCCACATAGGAGAGGTGGAAGCCAGAGCAGCAAGGGGCTGCTAGCTGTATATCTGAGAGAGCCAGGAGGCTGAACATTTGTTTCGGTTGTATTCATGGTGGATACTCCTGCAGGGGAAACCTATTGTATGGTGCTTTCCTTTAAATAAAATTGGGCTAGAAGGCTCTTAAAAAAGAAGAAAGCGAGTGGCTGTGTGCTGTAAAAGCTCTACATTTGATGCTAGTTCTCACAGTGTATTGTAACACTCAGACACAATAGCAACAAAAAATTCAAAAGAAATGCATGTCTAATAAATTATCCACTGATTTGCATGTTCATGGGGGAAATAAGTATTTGATCCCCTTCACAAAACATGACTTAGTACTTGATGGCAAATCCCTTGTTGGCAATCACAGAGGTCAGATGTTTCCTGTAGTTGGCCACCAGGTTTGCACACATCTCAGGAGGGATTTTGGCCCACTCCTCTTGGCAGATCCTCTTCAAGTCATTAAGGTTTGGTGGCTGACATTTGGCAACTCGAACTTTCAGCTCCCTCCACAGATTTTCAATCGGATTAAGGTCTGGAGACTGGCTAGGTCACTCCAGGACCTTCTTCTTGAGCCACTCCTTTGTTGCCTTGGCCATGTGTTTTGGGTCATTGTCATGCTGAATACCCAATCACAACCCATTTTCAATGCCCTGGCTGAGGGAACAAGTTTCTCACCCGCGATTTGACGGTATATTGCTCTGTGTCTGTGTGCTCTAAAAGCTCTACATTTGATGCTAGTTCTCACATATGGTGGCGGATGCAGTGGGCAGAATTGGAGATTCCTACAAAAGAAGTCAGCTCATCAGTTATATGAACTGTGTTTATGTGCATGAGACAGCACAATTTGTGTGTGCAGATGAGGAGAACCTTCAAGAGCAAAGTAACCTGCCTTAAAGAGACAGTGTTCCGTTTCTTTGTTGCTGGACTGTGCAAAAGTGTTGTCAAGTGTGAAGATGGGGTGGTCAAAACACAAAAAAGAAGCAAGATTTGCTGAAATGAGAGAGAGCCCTGTGGCTGGAGGGGTTGTTGTCACCAGACAAGCTCCATACAGGTCTGAACAGAGTTTGCCACAGTGGGAAATGGCTGCTGTTGCCCCTGGCAACACTGGTGAAGGGAGGCCAGCTATTAATGTGCAGAGTTCTAAGATGGCAAAAAGATGCAATGTAGGGAGCCTGGACAAGACACTCTGGCAAGATGCTATGCTTGTACGCAATGCTTGCGGTACAGTGAGTGGGGGCACTCTGTCTCCAAATGCCCTTTGTTCCAGCCTCCATTGAAACGTTGCATATCAAAGCAAAGGACTGCATCTGTGTTTGGAAAGTCAGCTCTGAGTGCAAGTAATGAGCAACAGGCTGACCACAAGTTTGAGAGGAGTGTGGTTGCTCGTAGCAATAACTGCAATGTCAGGTCTACGGCGAGATGTGCTGAGTTCTGGGCCTCTGATTACATGCAACCCATGCTACCTACAGAGGAGGTTGGGGACTTCCTTGAAAAAATTGAAAAAGGCTCTACACAGAAAATGGCCGAGGGACCAGTGGCCAGAGTTGCTGCAACACTTATTACCGACAAATTTTCGGTCGATTTACCATTTGATGGATTGGGACCAGGATGACCAATGCATGTTTAAAGAGGAAATCCTTCTTCAAGGTGAAATTCAGTGTGTCTTGCTTCGCCAGCAATGCTCCAGGTTGGGAGAGGTGTCACTGGAAGACCAAGGTATCAGAAAGCCAGAGAAATGCAAGGTTTCATGTTATGGGCGCTTAGGTGAAGTGGTCAGCTCAGAACAGAGGGCACAACAGTCTGCATCCTGCATGAGGCATAGCCAACTGCATTTTGAGAGCAAGTCTGCTGTTACCCCTAGCAACAGTGATCCTGTGTTACCTGCAGGGGGTGTCAGTTGGTCCGGAATGGCTGCAGTGTTGCCCCGTGACCACATGGGGAAGTCAGCCTGTGGAGACACCACAGAGGAGAGACAACGCACTCAAGTGAAGGCTATGACACCTGCTAAAGGAACTGGTAAGACTTTTGGTTTGTGGGACTGAGTCCAAGGAAGTAAGAGTGTCCTTCAGGGAGTTCCACAATAAAGAGGGACATGGACTGGCTGCTGTGTGCTTCTCTGAATAGTGGGGAGGCACAGAGAGTAGTCCAATAGGTAGCAGGACTAAAGACTGAAAAGGACACGGGGACTCTGCATGTGCCTGCTATAATCCAGCAGATGCCTGGGAAGTTAAACTAGGGGTGACCAAAACTGTCCTGGCACCGTGTTCCCTAGTGACAGGTGCTGCAGAGATGACCAGGGAAACCTCCCAGGAGCCTGCAGTTACGGAGCAGAGGATTTCCCAGGTCAGCTATGAGCTGCCAAAACCAGAAATAGTGCCCCTTTAAAGAGATGGCATGGCTCACAGGCTGCTCAGCTGGGTAATAGCCAGGTACAACCTGCAAAAGCCACAGTCATGTCTATATGTAATGAGAATGCTGATGGTCATGCTGACAAAAGGGTTACTGTTGGTAAATGTAATGTTATGGTTGGTGATGGGCTATCACAGCTCACTAGAGATAAGTGTTGATGTGAATATGATTAAAGATATCCTGTTGCCCCTGGTATGGAAGTGTTCATGAGTTTAATGAAGCGCCATCAGAGTACGGTGGTCAGGGTGTGGTATTGCAACCTGTTCAGGTTAAAAACGTATTGCCACAGTTTAGGTTGAACAAAAGTGATATACAGTTGTGACCAAAATTATTCAACCCCCACTGAAATTGAGTGTTTTGGCCAGTTTGACATTGCTTTTGATCATTCAGTCATCTTGCTTACATTTACATTAAAGAGGCACTTGTAGGTCAGACAAATATAACATAACAGTTATAATGAAATAACCACAAATGTCTTTTCTGTGCTCACAGCATTATCAGTTTTATTCAACCCCCAAGTGACATTCAATCTTAGTACTTAGTACAGCATCCTTTTACAGTTATAACAGCTTTTAAACGTGAAGCATAGCTTGACACAAGTGTCTTGCAGCGATCTACGGGTATCTTCGCCCATTCTTCATGGGCAAAGGCCTCCAGTTCAGTCACATTCTTAGGCTTGCGCACTGCAACTGCTTTCTTTAAGTCCCACCAGAGGTTCTCAATCGGATTTAAGTCTGGTGACTGCGATGGCCACTCCAAAATGTTCCAGCCTTTCCTCTGCAACCATGCTCTAGTGGACTTGGAGGTATGCTTGGGATCATTGTCCTGTTGAAAGGTCCAACGTCTCCCAAGCCTCAGGTGTGTGACGGACTGCATCACGTTTCCATCCAATATCTCCTGGTACTGAAGAGAATTCATGGTACCTTGCACACGCTGAAGCTTCCCTGTACCTGCAGAAGCAAAACAGCCCCAAAGCATGATTGACCCTCCACCATGCTTCACAGTAGGCAAGGTGTTCTTTTCATCATAGGCCTTGTTCTTCCTCCTCCAAACATAGCGTTGATCCATGGGCCCAAACAGTTCTAATTTTGTTTCATCAGTCCACAGAACACTATCCCACAACTTTTGTGGTTTGTCCACATGGCTTTTGGCATACTGCAGTCGACTCTTCTTATTCTTTGGAGACAGCAAGGGGGTACGCCTGGGAGTTCTGGCACGGAGGCCTTCATTACGCAGTGTGCGTCTTATTGTCTGGGCTGAAACTTCTGTACCCACATCTGACAAATCTTTTCTCAGTTCCTCAGCAGTCACACGGGGACTTCTCTCCACTCTACGCTTCAGGTAGCGCACAGCAGTCGAAGTCAGCATCTTCTTTCTGCCACGACCAGGTAGCGTTTCAACAGTGCCCTTTGCCTTGAATTTGCGAATGATGCTTCCTAAGGTGTCTCTTGGTATGTTTAACATCTTTGCAATCTTCTTATAGCCATTGCCCTTCCTGTGAAGAGAAATCACCTCTTCTCTTGTCTTCCTGGACCATTCTCTTGCCTTCACCATGTTTGTAACCACACCAGTAAATGTCTAGAAGGAGCTGAGTATCACAGTCATTTTAAAGCTGCCTAATTGGTGCTTATTATGCTTGATTGCTGCTCGGTGACATCCACAGGTGTTTTCAATACCTGATGGAAAGCACCTGTATGAACCTCTGTTCTTCAGAGTGGTAGTCTTTAAGGGGTTGAATAATTGTGGCAATGAAGAAACCACATAAGAACCATTTACTACTGTATTACATAAACAATTGATGTCATTTTAGTTGCATTTGGGTAGTTACAACGTCCTTGTAGGATTTGATTCTGAATACAATTCCAAATGTACACTATAGTCCCTAAACCCCTTTACAGCATTGGGGGTTGAATAATTTTGGTCACAACTGTATGTGATGTGTCTGCTGCTGCTGTGTCCCGTGTCTCCTTTGGCAGTTGGTGCGGTACTGCGTAGTACCTCTGGAGCACAGAGAAAGCAGACTGGGACAGATGGGCTAAAACCAGTTGGCTTTGTTGAAAGGGACCTCTGTTTCTAACAGTGGAGTGGACATGAATTCTGCTGTGCTAAATGGGACTGCAGAGCAGCTTATGGACATGGGCACACTTGCTGTAGATGGTCTCCCTCCCAAAATGGAAGGGCCAAGTGAGATTGAGCACATATCAGAGATCGTACCCACAACCCACAAAGGATCTCATGGTGTGGCAATGAATAGTGTGATACCAAACAAGCTGGTGTTGGTGGAAGTGTCAGATGGCACAAATCAAGCGATTAGGGTCAGTAAACAAAATGTGGAATTGTTATGAAGGTCAGGTGTCAGGACAGTTGCTGGAAGAGGTTCATGTACCAGTGGAGTTGGTGAATAGTGATGTTTCCATGGGAGACAACCACTCCACCGTGTGCGCTTGGTCTCCAGACACTGCCCTGCCAAACACTGAAATGAGTTCTGACAAATATGTGGATATTCATGATGATGAGGAAATTGCAAGGCACTGGTAAAAGTTTACCATTTTAGTTTCTGTGGGTGACAATAAGACTAATGATAGACCTGAAGGTCAAGTGGACATGCGTGCTGATAATCCTGAAACGTGATGTGGGTAATGACATGGCAGACATAGCTAAGATAAAAACCGCAGTAGAATTAGGCTCCCTACAGGTTCAGGAGGGTATTCTGGGAAGAGAAACTTTAAATGGCTTATCTGCCCAGAGGGAAAACTTGAAGGAAGTGGAATATTTAAACAGGTCCCCTGATATAAAAACATCTGAAGGGCAAGACAATCGGTCTGTCCTTCAGAAAGAGAGTAGGACACTGCTGTCTAAGAATGTCAGTGACAAAACTGACAAAAGGAAACCTGCAGCATACATGGGGAAACAAGCAAAGGTAAGTTTGTACAGTAACAGGATGCCCGTCCATAGAATGCAAAGAGGGACTAAGGTAACCCCAATAAAAGAGCCCATACTTTGTGTTTAAAAGCATGAATCCTTCAAAGGGAAACTGGCTGTTGAAAGTGCTTTGTAGCTTTAATGTTATCCAACAACTAAAACTCAGGTGTCAACCTCATCCTCAGAAAGGTACCAAGTTTTGTAAATTCCTTAATGGGAAGATGATTTGGGTGGCCCCAAGGAAAATAGAGGCAACGTGTTATGATCCGCCAGGCGGAGCCTTCCGGCTGCCAACTGATAGACCAACCCAGAGCGTGGGGTCTAAGCCCGGGCTGTGCCTTCACCAGGGCCCCTGATGGTGGGGATGGACTTGAAACAGTCCCGGGCCAGGTCACGACCTCTGGGCGGGCCCACCAGCGGCTGGGAAGGCCTCCGGGGATGCGTGTAGGTACCGGGAGAGCCAGATATGAGGCGGATGACGGCCCCAGCAGGGTGGCACGGATAGTGGTTCCGTGGGGGGTAAGCGGGGTACCAAATCAGCGGGCAAGGAGTAGTCAGGTCACATGCAGGGTCAGCCAGGTAAATCAGTCCGTAGAATAGTCAGGATATCCGAGTCAAAACGCAGGAGCAGGCAGAGTAGTCAGGACAAGCCGGGTCAAACACAGGGGCAGGCAGCGTAGTCAGGGTCGAAAACAGGGTCACAGAATAGGAGCAGGTATCCAGGATCACATAAGACCTTGCGGCAATGGGTGACAGTGCAGGGCATCTTTAAATAGTGCGCCCTGCACTGTCATTGGCTGGCTGGGACGCGCCCCCGGCTGTCATTGGACGCCTGAGGCGCGCCCTCGACTCTCTACTGCGCATGCGCGGCGTCCTGTCAGCCGCGGCTCGCCGCCAGTGCGCATGCGCGGGGGGACGGCGCCGTGATGCAGGATTCCGGCGCCGTGATCCCTGACACTGCCCCCCCCCAATGGGCACCCTCCGGGAGCCCCACTGATCTCTCCACCGCGGGTGTCCACGAAAAAATTCCCGGATGAGCCGGGGAGCGTGAATGTTCTGGGCGGGTTCCCATGAGTTCTCCTCAGGGCCATAACCCTTCCATTTTATCAGGAACTGGGTCTGGTTCCCCCTCCGTCGGCAACTGAGGATAGTCTCCACTTCGTATTCCTCCTGGTCATCTACGGAGATTGCCTCGGGAGGTCTGGACTCACGGTCCGGGAAAGGATCCGGTCTGGATGGCTTCAGGAGAGACACATGGAACACAGGATGTACCCTGAAGGTCTGCGGAAGCTCAAGCTCGTAGGCCACCTTGTTGACTACACGCTTTACCGGAAATGGGCCAATGTACTTGGGTCCCAGCTTCCTCGAAGGATGCAGCATCTTCAAGTTGGTCGTTGACAGCCATACCCGATCCCCTGGTTGAAGCAGTAATTCTCCTCTTCTTTTCCTGTCGAACGCCCTCTTACTGTCCCCTTGGGCTTTGGCGATGGCTTCCTGAATTGTCTTGTTATTGACAGAGAAGAAGTTTAAGACGTCCTGAGATGCCGGTACCGGGTTTTCAGGCATCAGGTCAGGGAGAAATGTGGGATGATACCCGTAATTGGCGAAGAACGGGGATTGCCCCGTTGCAGAGTGACTCGAGTTGTTGTACGCGAATTCTGCGGACGGCAACAACGTCAACCAGTCATCCTGAAGGTAGGACGTGTAACATCGCAGGTATTGTTCCAGCGTTTGGTTGGTCCTCTCGGTTTGGCCGTTGGTCTGTGGGTGGTAGGCGGATGAAAGCGACAGCTTGATTCCTAGTGCTTTACACAAGGAGTTCCAGAACCTGGAAGTGAATTGGACTCCCCGATCTGACACTATATCTTCGGGGACCCCATGAAGCCTGACTACTTCCTTAATGAAGATCCGTGCCGTTTCAGGTGCCGATGGGGTTTTCTCCAGGGGTATAAAATGTGCCATCTTTGAGAAGCGGTCCACGACCACCATTATTGCTGTGTAGCCTTGGGATGGTGGGAGTTCGACCACAAAGTCCATGGCAATCATTTGCCAGGCCCGCTTGGGTATTGGTAATGGACGTAACAATCCCCATGCCCGGCTCCTGGAGGGCTTGTTCCTTTGACAGGTGGAGCAGGTCTGGACGTAACGCTCGCAGTCCTTATTCATGTTCGGCCACCAGAACGAGCGCCGTAGTAGTTCCAGAGTTTTCGCAACCCCGAAGTGACCTGCCATTCGATGGTCGTGGCAGTGCCCTAGGACCAGGGTTCGCACCTCTTCTGGGACCATGATCCGGTCTTCCTTCCAAAACAGCCCGCCGTGGTTCAGGAGGGGTGACCCCGACGGAACTGGTAGTCCTGTAGAAGCGTCGAGGAGTCTGGAACGAAGTTCTGTTTGTAGAGCAAGGAAACTTCCGGAAGGTAAGATGGTGTCAGGTGCCACTGTGTCATCGGGGTCCTCAAACATGCGGGACAGAGCGTCTGGTTTTGTGTTCTTAGTACCGGGTCGGTACGTAATATGGAGAGTGAATCGCGAGAAGAAAAGAGCCCATCTTGCCTGGCGAGGTCTCAGTCGTTTCGCTGTTCTTAAATATTCCAGGTTCTTGTGATCTGTGAAGACTAGGATTGGGTGTGTGGCTCCTTCCAGTAAGTACCTCCATTCTTCTAGAGCGGATTTGATGGCCAGGAGCTCCCGATCTCCGATGTCATAGTTACGTTCAGCCGGCGTCAACTTCCTGGAGAAGAACGCCACGGGGTGCAGTAGTTCCTTGGTTCCATTTCTTTGGGACAGAACCGCTCCTACCGCGTTCTCAGAGGCATCCACTTCCAAGACATATGGGAGGGAAGTATCCGGATGGCAGAGGATGGGCGCAGACGTGAATAATTTTTTGAGCTTCTCTAATGCCGTCTGGGCTTCGGAAGTCCACTTAAAACGGACCCCTTGTTTCGTCAGTTGCGTGATCGGGGAGACCAGACCGGAGAAGTTCCTAACAAACTTTCTATAAAAATTGGAAAAGCCGATGAAACGCTGTACCCCCTTTTTGTCGGCGGGTATTGGCCAATCTAAGATCGCCGTGACTTTCTGGGGATCCATCGCGACCCCCGCGGAAGAGAGAACCAGTCCCAAGAACGTGATTTCGCGCTGTTCGAAACAGCACTTTTCTGCCTTGGCGTATAGCCCGTGTTGACGCAACCGTTCTAATACCCGTACTACGTGACCTCGATGAACCTCCAGTGAAGGGGAGAAAATTAGGATGTCATCCAAATAAACTACTACAAAGACATCGAGGAAATCACGAAAAACATCGTTGATGAAATGCTGGAAGGTTGCCGGTGCATTACAGAGCCCGAATGGCATCACTAGATATTCGTAGTGACCGAATCTCGTACGGAAGGCCGTCTTCCACTCATCCCCCTCCCTGATACGGACAAGGTTATAGGCCCCCCGCAGGTCTAGTTTAGTGAATATCATTGCCGATTTTAATCTCTGGAGGAGCTCGGGGACTAACGGTAAGGGATAACGGTTCTTTACCGTTATCTTGTTTAGATCACGGTAGTCTATGCAGGGCCGTAACGATTTGTCCTTCTTCTCTACGAAGAACAGCCCGGCCCCGGCTGGGGATGTGGAAGGACGAATAAACCCCTTCCGCAGGTTCTCGTCAATATATTCCCTCAGTACACCCGATTCCGTTTCTGACAAGGGAAAGATCCGGCCGAACGAGATCTCAGATCCGGGTAGGAGGTCTATAGGACAATCGTAAGAACGGTGTGGGGGAAGAACGTCAGCCCCTCGCTTACTGAAAACGTCCAAGAAGTCATGGTAGGCCGGGGGAATAGTCTGGGATAGATTGGCATCACCGTCCAAGCACAGGAGGAACCGGGGACCCACGGATCCCGTGACCTGGCAGTGATTCAAACAGTAGGGTGACCTAAATTGAATCGTCCCCCTTTCCCAGTCAACCTGGGGGTTATGGGCCCGCAGCCAAGGGAGCCCCAGAATGACTGGAAATAGGGGTGATGCGATGGCATCCAAACGGAGGAACTCCTGGTGATGGTCTGCTATTGTGGTAAAAATGGGTGGTGTCTCCTGGTCCACCACCCCTGATTTTATACTGGAGCCGTCTGCCAAGAAGATGTTGAACCCCCTTTCTTTGGTCTGCAGTGGTATTTTTTGCCGGTGGGCAAAAGTCAGGTCGACAAAGCAACTACAAGCTCCAGAGTCAACGATTGCGGTCACCGATAGTGTTCTTCCCGGGAGCTGCAAAGACACAGGTATGGCCAGGTAATTGGACTGATCATCCCTTCCTGCGGGTAAGGTAAAAGAAAAGGAAGCGGACTTACTCATCTTTGCAGGACAGGAGCGCACCTGGTGACCAGCTTCCCCGCAGTACAGGCATAGGTTCAGCGATCGTCTCCTTTGACGTTCCTCGACCGACAAGTGGGAACGGGCCAGTCCCAGCTGCATGGGTTCCGGGTTGTCCCCCGATTCCGTGCCTCGGGGATGGTTCCCTGGGGTTGGAGCTGTGTCTCTCGGTGGGATCCATACCACCCTTTGACCCTGGCTGCTCCTTTCCAGCCGACGTTCCCTTAACCTACGGTCAATCTGGATGGCCAACTCAATCAGTCTTTCCAGGGAGTCTGGTAGGCCTACTCGTGCTAGTTCGTCCTTGAGAGACTCAGACAGCCCGATGCGGAACTGGTGACATAAGGCCGCATCGTTCCATCTGGTGTCTCCCATGCATCGCCTAAAGTCGGACGCGTATTCTTCGGCTGCCCGGCGGCCTTGCCGCAGAGAGTATAGGGTAGCCTCTGCGGAGGCAGCCCGCTGAGGGTCGTCATACAATACTGCCATGGCCTGAAAGAACTTGGTCACGGAGTCAAGCTGGGGGTCACGCCTCTCCATCAGACGGTGAGCCCAATCCTGGGGCTCATCCTGAAGGAGAGAGACTATAAACCCCACCCTGACGGTCTCGGAGGAGAATGTGCGGGGCTGCAAGTCAAAATATAGTGTGCAAGCATTCCGGAAGGCTCGGAAGCGGCTCCGGTCACCACGGAACCGTTCCGGCAGGGGAACGCGGGGCTCAGGAGCTAAGGGTGTGGCAACCGCTCCGGATGTCGGGGTAGCGGGAGGTTCCCCAGACGGGGGACTCTGAGCAGGGGGAGTCTGGGGGGCTAATGTCTCCATGCGGTCTTCCAGTCGGGCGCAGCGACTGTGGAAGTTCTGGAAGGCCTGGGTCAAAGTTGCCAGGTGCTGGCAAATATCCTCTAGGGACGCCGGTCCACCTCCTGGCTCTGTCATGGCCGCAAGGTACTGTTATGATCCGCCAGGCGGAGCCTTCCGGCTGCCAACTGATAGACCAACCCAGAGCGTGGGGTCTAAGCCCGGGCTGTGCCTTCACCAGGGCCCCTGATGGTGGGGATGGACTTGAAACAGTCCCGGGCCAGGTCACGACCTCTGGACGGGCCCACCAGCGGCTGGGAAGGCCTCCGGGGATGGGTAGGTACCGGGAGAGCCAGATATGAGGCGGATGACGGCCCCAGCAGGGTGGCACGGATAGTGGTTCCGTGGGGGGTAAGCGGGGTACCAAATCAGCGGGCAAGGAGTAGTCAGGTCACATGCAGGGTCAGCCAGGTAAATCAGTCCGTAGAATAGTCAGGATATCCGAGTCAAAACGCAGGAGCAGGCAGAGTAGTCAGGACAAGCCGGGTCAAACACAGGGGCAGGCAGCGTAGTCAGGGTCGAAAACAGGGTCACAGAACAGGAGCAGGTATCCAGGATCACATAAGACCTTGCGGCAATGGGTGACAGTGCAGGGCATCTTTAAATAGTGCGCCCTGCACTGTCATTGGCTGGCTGGGACGCGCCCCCGGCTGTCATTGGACGCCTGAGGCGTGCCCTCGACTCTCTACTGCGCATGCGCGGCGTCCTGTCAGACGCGGCTCGCCGCCAGTGCGCATGCGCGGGGGGACGGCGCCGTGATGCAGGATTCCGGCGCCGTGATCCCTGACACAACGCTTTTGGAAGTGTACCTGTAAAAAGGCACAGTGTCTTTATAGAGCCCAAATCAGTGTAGTAGAAGAACACAGGGAAAATCGCCTCATAAGACAGGAAGTAAAATTTCTCTTTGAAACTGATGTCAGTCAGGAATGGGCTCATGTGGGTGACAACTGGCACAGAGGTGCCAAATTAAAAAGTTTGGGCTTGTGTGTTCTGCCCCCTAGGGGTCAAAACAAAGGGGGGAGATATGTGGCAGTGCGGTATTCTGCCACGGTCTAAATCAAGGTTATCAACACAATTCGTGATGAGATCTCCAGTGTCAAGCTTCCTCCTCTAACCAACATGCCAGGCCCAACACCAAACAATACACTCTCCTCCTTCGACCCTGTTACCACCGAGGAAGTTACTGAACTCCTTTCCAAGGCCCACTTCACCACCTGTCCCCTGGACCCTGTCCCCTCACGACTGTTGCAGCCTCCTTCCTGCTCTATCCTAAACTCTCTAACCCACATCTTCAACCTCTCACTCTTCATGGGCACCTTTCCCTCCCCACTCAAACATGCACTGGTTACCCCCATCCTCAAAAAACCCTCGCTGGACCCCACCTGTTTGAATACCTTAAGACCCATCTCCCTGCTCCTGTTTGCTTCCAAGCTTCTCGAGCGCCTTGTTCACAACCGTATGAACTGCTACCTCATCGACAACAACCTTCTTGATCCCCGACTGTCTGGCTTCTGCCCACAACATTCCACAGAAACTGCCCTACTAAAACTCACTAATGACCTACTAACTGCTAAAACCAATGGCCATTACTCCATACTCATACACCTTTCCGCTGCCATTGACACAGTCGACCACCCGCTCCTCCTCAGTAAACACCACTCCATCGGCCTCCGTGACTCTGCTCTCTCCTGGTTCTTCTCTTACCTTTCTCACCGCACTTTCAGTGTCACATACAACTCCTCCTCCTCCGCTTCCTCTTTCTGTTGGGGTACCCCAAGGTTCTGTTCTTGGTCCCCTCCTTTTCTTTCTCTATACCTCCTCCCTGGGCCAACTGATAACCTCCCATGGCTTCCAATACCACCTCTATGCTGATGACACCCAGAACTATCTCTCCACTCCCCAGCTCACCCCCTCAATCTCCTCATGTATCACAAATCTACTAAGCAACATATCAGCATGGATGTCACATCGCTACCTTAAACTCAATCTTTCAAAAACTGGGCTTGTAATTTTTCCTCCTCCCCGATAACCCCACTCACGACTTTACCATTAAGATCAAAAGCACAACCATTGGTCTTTCCCCCTCATGCCAGGGTGCTAGGCGTAATCCTAGACTCTGACCTCTCCTTTGGACCCCACATCCACTCACTGGCTAAATCCTGCCGCCTCAACCTCCGGAACATTTCCAAAATCTGCCCCTTCCTGACCAATGACACCACAAAACAATTTATTCACGCCTTCGTTATATCCCGCCTCGATTACTGCAACCCCCTCCTCACTGGTCTACTGTTACACAGGCTATCCCCCCTTCAGTCTATTATGAATGCTGCTGCTAGACTCATACACCTTACCAACCAATCAGCGACTGCTGCCCCTCTCCACCTATCCCTCCACTGGCTTCCACTAACCCAACGTATAAAATTCAAAATACTAACCACAGCTTACAAAGCCATCCACAACACTGCCCCTAGCTACATCACCAACCTCATCCACAGATACCCCCCACATCGCCCACTCCACTCCTCCCACGATATCCTCCTCTCTAGCTCCCTCATCACCTCCTCCCACGCTTCCCTCCAGGACTTCTCCAGAGCCTCTCCCATCCTCTGGAACTCCCTACCACAGCATGTCCGGTCAGCCCCCACCTCTCTGCCTTTAGGCAATCTTTGAAAACTTACTTCTTCAGGGAAGCCTACTCCATCTCCACCTAAGAACTGTACTTGAATCACCTCCGCCAGATCATCCCCCGCAGTTATCACCTTTTGTATCACTTCCCCCTTCCTTTAGATTGTAAGCTCGGCGAGAAGGGCCCTCCTATTCCTCCTGTACTGAAATGTATTGTAATTGTATTGTCTCCCTTATATTGTAAAGCGCTGTGCAAACTGTTGGTGCTATATAAATCCTGTATAATAATAATAACCCAGGATTTCAACTATACCAGTTGAGGGGCTCCACGCAGTTCTCTTAATGCAGTGGAAACTGGTTTGTCCGTAAAGCCCATTTTGGGGCCTGGAGATTTCGAAGTGATTTGGAGGGGTGAAATCTCCAATCCTGGGTCCGTGTTTTCAGACCCCCCCAGCACACTAATTGCACAGGTATGTGCAGCCCTTTTTGTAGAGGCCAAACCATGGTTCTAGGCTCCACCCCGGCAGACAGGTCATTGCCCAGGAATCAGGAGATGTGGGAACCAGAGCAGCAAGGGGCTGCTAGCTGTATACCTGAGAGAGCCAGGAGGCTGAATATTTGTTTTGGTTGTATTCATGATGGATACCCCTGTGGGGGAAACCTATTGTATGGAACTTTCCTTTAAATAAATTTTGGGCTAGAAGGCTCTTAAAAAAGAAGAAAGCAAGTGGCTGTGTGCTGTAAAACCTTTTCATTTGATGCTAGTTCTCACAGTGTATTGTAACACTCAGACTCAATAGCAACAAAAAATTCTAAAGAAATGCATGTCTAACAAATTATGCACTGATTTGCATGCTTATGAGGGAAATAAGTGTTTGATCCCCTTCACAAAACATGACTTGGTAATTGGTGGCAAATCCATTGTTGGGAATCAGAGGTCAGACGTTTCCTGTAGTTGGCCACCGGGTTTGCATACATCTCAGGAGGGATTTTGGACCCCTCTCCAAGTCATTAAGGTTTGGTGGCTAACATTTGGCAACTTGAACTTTCAGCTCCCTCCTCAGATTTTCAATTGGATTAAGGTCTGGAGACTGGCTAGGCCACTCCAGGACCTTAATGTGCTTCTTCTTGAGCCACTCCTTTTTTGCCTTGGCCGTGTGTTTTGGGTCATTGTCATGTTGGAATACCCATCCACTACTCATTTTTAATGTCCTGGCTGAGGGAAGAAGGTTCTCACCCAAGATTTGACGGTATATTGCCCCGTCCATCATCCCTTTGATGTGGTGCAGTTGTCCTGTCCCCTTAGCAGAAAAACACCCCCAAAGCAGAATGTTTCCACCACCATGTTTGACAGTTGGGATGATGTTCTTGGGGTCATAGGCAATATTCCTCCTCCTCCAAATACGGTGAGTTGAGTTGATGCCAAAGAACTTGATTTTGGTCTCATCTGACCACAACACTTTCAACCAGTCCTCCTCTGCATCACTTAATCATTCAGATGTTCAGTGGCAAATTTCAGATGGGTCTGAACATGTGCTTTCTTGAGCAAAGGGACCTTGTGTAGGTCTACAATCGTGTCCCTGACATCCTTGGACAGCTCTTTGGTCTTTGCCATGGTGGAGAGTTTGGAATTTGAGTGTTTGATTGCTCCTGTGGACAGGTGTCTTTTTATACAGGTAACAATGAGATTAGCAGCACTCCCTTTTAAGAAACTGCTTCTAATCTCAGCTTGTTACCTGTATGAAAGACACCTGGTAGCCAGAAATCCTGCTGAATGATAGGGGATCAAATACTTATTTCCCTCTATCAGTGCATAATTTGTTAGACATGCATCTCTTTAGAATTTTGTTGCTATTCTGTCTCTGTGTTACAATACACCTACCATTCGATTTTTAGACTGATCATTTCTTTGAGTGGGTAAACATTCAAAATCAGCAGGGGATCAAATACTTATTTCCTTCACTGTATGTATGAGCTCTACTTTTTTATTAAGCTATTTAACTCCAGTCCAGAGTCATTAGGCCTCAATGAGAGGGGCCCCATGGAAGCCTTAAAATATGTTGGGTTTTTAAATACCTGTGCATCATATAAACATATTTTGGACCCTTAAAACAATATTGTGCTCTATTTCCTACCACTCCATGACACACATTTCTTGCAATCTCTTTTTGGTGCTAAACTGTGAATACATAATCAAAACCTCTCATTAAACACTTCCCTCAAGATTGCATTAAACCATATGTATATTTTTGGAAAGTTAACTTATTTAAACAGTCTAAATATTTTATCTATCACATTTACTTACCCAATACTGTTAAGAAGGCCTCCATCCAAAAGTCCTCCCAGTAGTCCATCATCACCAAGAAGCCCTCCTAGTGGCCCTCCATCTCCAAGAAGCGCTCCTAGTGGCCCTCCATCTCCAAGAAGCGCTCCTAGTGGTCCTCCATCTCCAAGAAGTGCTCCTAGTGGTCCTCCTTCTCCAAGAAGCGCTCCTAGTGGTCCTCCTTCTCCAAGAAGCGCTCCTAGTGGTCCTCCTTCTCCAAGAAGCGCTCCTAGTGGTCCTCCTTCTCCAAGAAGCCCTCCTAGTACTCCATCATCTCCAAGAAGCCCTCCTAGTGGTCCTCCTTCTCCAAGAAGCCCTCCTAGTAGTCCATCTCCAAGAAGCCCTCCTAGTGGTCCTCCTTCTCCAAGAAGCCCTCCTAGTGGTCCTCCTTCTCCAAGAAGCCCTCCTAGTATTCCTTCATCTCCAAGTAGCGCTCCTAGTGGTCCCCCTTCTCCAAGAAGCCCTCCTAGTGGTCCTCCTTCTCCAAGAAGCCCTCCTAGTAGTCCTCCATCTCCAAGAAGCCCTCCTAGTGGTCCTCCTTCTCCAAGAAGCCCTCCTAGTGGTCCTCCTTCTCCAAGAAGCCCTCCTAGTGGTCCTCCTTCTCCAAGAATCCCTCCTAGTGGTCCCCCTTCTCCAAGAAGCCCTCCTAGTGGTCCCCCTTCTCCAAGAAGCCCTCCTAGTGGTCCTCCTTCTCCAAGAAGCCCTCCTAGTGGTCCCCCTTCTCCAAGAAGCCCTCCTAGTGGTCCCCCTTCTCCAAGAAGCCCTCCTAGTGGTCCTCCTTCTCCAAGAAGCCCTCCTAGTGGTCCCCCTTCTCCAAGAAGCCCTCCTAGTAGTCCTCCATCTCCAAGAAGCCCTCCTAGTGGTCCTCCTTCTCCAAGAAGCCCTCCTAGTGGTCCCCCTTCTCCAAGAAGCCCTCCTAGTGGTCCCCCTTCTCCAAGAAGCCCTCCTAGTATTCCTTCATCTCCAAGAAGCCCACCTAGTGGTCCTCCTTCTCCAAGAAGCCCTCCTAGTGGTCCTCCTTCTCCAAGAAGCCCTCCTAGTGGTCCTCCTTCTCCAAGAAGTCCTCCTAGTGGTCCCCCTTCTCCAAGAAGCCCTCCTAGTAGTCCTCCATCTCCAAGAAGCCCTCCTAGTGGTCCTCCTTCTCCAAGAATCCCTCCTAGTAGTCCTCCATCTCCAAGAAGCCCTCCTAGTGGTCCTCCTTCTCCAAGAAGCCCTTCTAGTGGTCCTCCTTCTCCAAGAAGCCCTCCTAGTAGTCCTCCATCTCCAAGAAGCCCTCCTAGTGGTCCTCCTTCTCCAAGAAGCCCTTCTAGTGGTCCTCCATCTTCAAAAAGCCCTCTTAGTGGTTCTTCATCTCCAAGAAGCCCTCCTAGTGCTCCTCCGTCTCCAAGAAGCCCTTCTAGCATATCACCACTAAGAACACCTATCATATCACCACCAACAAGTCCTCCCACCATATCAGTACCAACAAGTCCTCCCACAATATCAACACCATCAAGTCCTCCCACCATATCAGTGCCACCAAGAACTCCTTCCAACATATCACCACTAAGAATACCTATCATATCACTACCAACAAGTCCTCCCACCATATCAGTACCAACAAGTCCTCCCACCATATCAGCACCAACAAGTCCTCCCACCATATCAGCACCAACAAGTCCTCCCACCATATCAGCACCAACAAGTCCTCCCACCATATCAGCACCAACAAGTCCTCCCACCATATCAGCACCACCAAGAACCCCTTCCAACATATCGCCACCAAGAACTCTTCCCACTATTCCTTCACTACCAAGAACTCCTCCCACCATCTCACCACCAAGAACTCCTCCCACTATTCCTTCACTACCAAGAACTCCTCCCACTAATCCACCACTTCCATGGAGCCCTCCCTCTGTTATTCCACCACCACTAACAAGCCCATCTACTCGTCCACCACCACCATGATGCCCTCCAATCAGTCCATCAATATCATGAAGCCCTCCCAGTATTCTACCACCACCGTGATGTCCTTCCAGTTTTCCACCACCACTGTGATGTTCACCACCACCATGATGCCCTCTCACTATTCCTTCACCACCAAGATACCCTCCCACTTGTCCATCATCACCAAAATACCCTCCCGCTTGTCCATCACCACCAAAATACTCTCCCGCTTGTCCATCACCACCAAGATACCCTCCTGCTTGTCCATCACCACCAAAATACCCTCCCGCTTGTCCATCACCACCAAGATACCCTTCCGCTTGTCCATAACCACCAAGATACCCTCCCGCTTGTCCATAACCACCAAGATACCCTCCCGCTTGTCCATCACCACCAAGATACCCTCCCGCTTGTCCATAACCACCAAGATACCCTCCCGCTTGTCCATCACCACCAAGATACCCTCCCGCTTGTCCATCACCACCAAGATACCCTCCTGCTTGACTTTCATCTACAAGATATCCTCCTGCTTGTCCAGCACCAGCAAGAAACCCTCCTTTTCCATAATTATCATAAAGCTCTCCCACTACTCCACCACCACCAACTAGCTCTTCCATTAGTCCATCACCACCATGAAAATCTCCGACTAGTCCATCACCACCAAAAAAACCTCCAAGTCCACCACCAAGAAACCCTCCTGTTTGCAAACCATGGCTACCTTTTTTTCCACTTGAATGGTGGTGGCCAGGATTTGATCCTTTATCCTTATGTTTTGTATGTCCCTCACCACCATTTTTATCTTTACCCTTCCAGCTAACCTTTTCACCTACACCTCTATCAGATATTTCTTCAGTATAATACCAGGTTTGCACAGGTTCCAAATATTTATATTCATATATATCAGATGTCCAAGTTGTTTCATCGAATGATGATCTTCCATGGTCTTTATAATGATGTTTAGTCCTGTGTTTACTTTCTTCTGGTTTTGCATTATCTAGAAAATTTAAATAAAAATTAAAATGTAACTGTTGACACACATACAGTATATAATGCAGTTTGTTAATAGCATTAACACAACAGTGCTTTTTTTATCCCGTATAAATATTTTTTTACCTGTTGAAACTTGCCAGTAGTTCCGTTTTTGTTTTTTTTTTCCTTCATTTTCTGTAACAGGCCAAAATAACTAGCAAAAGTGGCAGTTACACTGGGATGTCCCAGTCTCCATTGCAAAATGGTCAGAGCAGCTGTCAATAAACCAGAAAAGGTCACTGACTGCAGCAAATTGTATGAAAGAACAGGGTAACCACTTTCCTGCAGTAATGGAAGCTGGCATTCACCCTATTAAAAAAAAGGTTTCAGAGAGCAGAAACTGTTATGACTTACAGGTGCTTATCCATTTTTTATTAACACCAATATTCAAAACCTTGTATAACTATATTTACAAGGTGAAAAGCAGCCATTTACACAATTTTAGTATTTGGGTTTACATACACTTCATAAACACAAATACTTTGATGAAATAATAATGATAAAAAAATGTTTGCTGACCCATTTTGTTAACATCTGGGATCCATTTTGTTTTCTTTACCTTTTTGTGTATATAGTAGAACCTTGTTTGTCTGACTCCTGTTGATCAGATCACTAGGTTAGTTTTAAATTTTCCTCTTGGTAGTTGGAGGTCCTTATGGATAAGCTTCCAGTGTGGGTCGTCCAATGGACAAATTTGACCTACTTCCAGTCTGCTGCAGCTGGAAGTCATTCATTTAGTGGTAGAAGTAATACGCCTGCACCTGGTGAGGCACCCTTTCCATGTATAGAATATGTGGCCAGCCCAGATAAGGGTATGATATGGATTTTTTTTTCTTTTTTGCCTGCGGGGACCCTCTTAAAAATCCATGAAATGCCATTATCAACTCTGTTTTTTTTCTCTGCAGGGCGTGTGAGCTGGTATGTTTGGGGAGGGGGGGGGTGGTTTGTGGCCCACACTCCACTGTTACACCCCCCCACCCACACACACACACACTTTTCTGGCCATCCAGACAGCATTCCTAGATTGCAAAAAGGTCACCTTGACAGGTAAGGCACCTTGTAAACATTTTGATAGCGATAAGGGCCTTGTTGCTCTGGTCTAATGGGTGTGGTGGTCTATGAAACTGAAAGTAGTAAATAAAAAATACACACATTTTATTACAAAAACAAAGCAGAAAAGAATGTCTCACAGTGGCAATCCAACATAAATTACATGAGTAATGTAAATCCATTGTCATTCACAGTGAGCAACACCCTAACAACCAGCCAATACAAACTCATCAACCTGTGCACAACAATCCTCTCCTATCAAATAAAGTATTATAAAACTGTGCAGCGTTCCACTAATTTACCCAATGGTGGTATGTGAATCAAATAATCTGAATATAAATGATTATAATATTCTAAAATATATATATATAATAAGAACAGTGCTTAGAATGCCAAAAAAAATTATATATTATTATAAATAATATTCAAATGTGATAATCAAAAACATAAAAATTGCAAATTGTGAAAATATTGTGCACACAAGTCCCCTTTGTGATACTGTTGATGAAACTTCCAATATTCCTTCTCTTTTATGTGCTCACCTTAATATTTTAACCAAACTGTTAAGTCAGGTCAAAATAGCTTGTGTCCTATAAAATGGACTTGTGGGTTTTTCCAGGCTGTGATTCAGATGGATGGATAGATGAGTGTAGTGGTATGCTTTTTCCACTGGGGGTCTCGCTGTCCTCCACACCAATAAAAAGCTGTATCAGAGCAGAAAGAACCGATGCTTCAGCTAGTGAGTGTACAGCAGCCTGTCACAGTGCATGTACACTTACAGATTTCTGTGCTAGTCTGCCCCAATGTTCCTGATCACTGCCCCAAGTGTAGTACAAATAAAGAGTGCAGCTAGCCCGTCACCTGTCCCAGTGTCGCCAGTACTCAGAATAACAGCGCCATACACCATACCAATGTTCTGATCACTGCCATACCCCATATCAGCATCCTGATCACCGCTATACCCCATACTTGCATACTGATCACCACTATATCCCATACCAGTATCCTGATTACTGCTATGCTCCATACCAGCATTCTGATCACCGCTATACCCTATACCAATGCCCTGATCATCTCCATACACCATACCAGCATCCTAATCATCGCCATACCTCATTTCATCATACCAGTATCCTGATCACCACTATACACCATAGCAGCATCCTGGTCACTGCTATATCCAATACCAGTGTCCTGATTATTGCCATATCCTATACCAGTGTCCTGATCATTTCCATACCTCATACCGGCACCCTGATTTCTGTTATATCCCATACCAGTGTCCTGATCACTGCCATACCTCATACCGGCACCCTGATTTCTATTATATCCCATACCAGCACCCTGATCACTGACATACACCATACCAGTGCCCTGGTCACTGCCATACCCCATACCAGCATCCTAATCAATTTTTAGATGTATACACCATTTAGACTCTAACTTTCACACAGACTAAATAATATATAATGATTTAGGTTATTTTTCCCCAAAAATGTAGAAGAATACATTTTGGCCTTCATTTACAAAGAGTTTATTTGTAAAACTGTATTACAAAAACTAAGAAAAATGTGTGTGTGCGGGGGGAGGAAGGGGGTGAGTTCAAATTATTTGGTATTTATTTTGTTCATATAGCAGAAAAAAAACCAGCGTTGATCAAATACCACTAAAAGAAAGCTGTCTCAAAAAAAGAAACAATACATTTGGGTACAGTGTTGGATGACTGAGTAATTGCCATTCAATGTGTGACAGTGCTGGAAGCTGAAAGTTGGCCTGGACTGAAAGGGGATGAAAGTGTCTGGACATGAGGTGGATAATAGTTTAAACAGTAAGGTTGGAAAAAGATACAGGTCCATACAGTTCAACCTATGAATGTGTGATTTTTATTCTCTAATAATTCCCATAGCCCTGTGTATTCTGCTTCTTTAGGAAGATATCTAAAGCTTTTGAAGTTGTTAATGATCTCAGCTAATAGTACTTCCTTGGGGAGGAAGGAAGTTCCACATTTTTTTCCCACAAATCCTTTATTGAAACTTCACATATATACCAAACAGAGCCGTAGTGCTCGACAAACAGTCAAACATACAAGAGGTCCCATAGGACCAATATCTAGACAAAATATTTCAAGTAAGTCCACACCCCATGTACAAAACGTCTATACATGGGGTATGCAGCAAGAAGAGCATTCCCTACTTTAGGAGTGCATTGATGGGTCCTGGAAAACTAGAATACACTCATGAATGGAGAAAGAAAAATTTAAACCGAGAGAGAGAGAGAGCAATGGGGATAGGAGGAAGGAAGGGGAGGGGGAGGGTAGAGAGGGGGAGGAAATAGAAAGAAAAGAAAAAAAAGGCACATATGTCCACTCATCTACCCATCACCAGCTGTATATTTAAGGCTGCCTGGTGTTTAGCAGGTGAATGGTCTGGAAGGCCACCTTCTGGATACAGTATAGGCATCTCTCCCTTCCAAGGTCCATAATCCCCTGCCAATGGTCTAAAAATTTTGGACATAAGGTTCTGAAAGGTTGCTGTCATCTGAAAATGTAGCCAACAGGCCCAGGTCTGGGGAGTTCCAAATTTTTACTGCTTCAATACTAAAGCACCCTTTTCTCAATTTAAGAACCCCAAAAAGTTTCCATGTGCCCTTTTTAGGGGCACGTAAACAGTTTATTACAGTTACTGGTGTCACCTTTCATATATTTGTACATTTTAATCAAATCCAATCTTAAGTGCCTTTTCTCCAGGCTGAATAGCTAATCTATGTAATCATTCCTCAAAGCGGAGGTCCTCCATCCCCCTTATTAATTTTGTTGCCCTTCATTGAACTCTAGCTGATTCAACAATCTCTTTCCTGTGGATTGGTGACCAAAACTGAATTGCGCATTCAAGATGAGGCCAAACCATTGTAAATGGATAGCATTGTTGATTTATCCCTCTAGTGTATGACCATTTTAGAGAGTATTTTTCTAGCTTTGTCAGCTGTCACTTGTCATTGCATGCTATTACTGAGTCTATTATCTACCAGCACCACCAGACCCTTTTCCATCACTGCTTCTTCCATGGGAGCTCCTCCTAATGTATATTTCGCATATGTATTTTTGGCACCCAAGTGCATAACTTTACATTTCTCAATACTGAACCTCAACTGCCAATAGCTGCCCAACCTCTTGTTCTGTCAAGGTTTTTTGCATGGAGTTCCCCCACAAGGTTATCCTGTAATGATGCTAATTCCTTTTGCAAAGTTATTTCTCTGCTTAATTTGGTATCATTAGCAAATGCTGACATTGAACTTTTGATTCCAATTGTTATATCATTATTAAACAAACTGAACAGCATTTATCACTACTCTCTGGTCCTGCTCATTTAAGCAGTCCTATCCATGTACACACAATTTCATCAACTCCAACAGACCTTATTTTATAGATTAAATCTTTATAAGATACAGTATTAATTGCTTAGCAAAATCTAAATTTACTATGTCCACCATCCAGCTTTTCACTTCCTCATTGAATGATATTCACACTGTTAAAACATGTTTAAACACAAGAACAAAAAAGTGTATATTGCAGATTAAACCATAGAGGTTGAACCTGCAGTAACATTCTTTTTCAGGCTTTCTTTCCTTCAAATTCATCTTAGTCTCTTGCCAGTAACACATTTTCTGTCCTAAGTAAAGAATGCTCACTCCTTGTGTTGTATCTATGGTGGAATAGTGTTGTCACATTAGGCTACTGACTATGGTTTTGGTCTACAAACATCATCCCCTCTACTCGTCTCCATAACATAGTGGGGAGATGTTCTGTAGGCCTCAGAAGAGAACTGGATAGGCTGATAAGATTTTCTGGGATTTCATTTCAGTGCACAAGAAATTACAAGCACACTGGTTTTCTGGCAAGTCTTTTTCTGTACTTGCAGAGCATTTGTTTAATGATGGCCATAGACCAGAAGAACTTCATTTAAAAAAAAATTACTTTTTGGGAAAGTTTATTTGATTTTCACTAGTAGGGCCAAATCGATGTTTGTTTTGACCACAGTGACGAGAAAATTTGAAGGCGCTGGAGAGAAGATTTTTCTTGAATGAACAAATGTGTAACAGTGAATGTGGCTTTCATTAGGAAAAGTACATTTTCTCCAAAATTAAATGTAAAAGCAAACTTTTTTAAGCACTTTGAATGATGTTCATCAAGTCATCGAACATACTAATAAGAACTTTTGCATGCGTGTTCCTGCAACCGTTTATCCAAAATTCTATGAGTGTATGCCTAGTTTATGGACTGGTAACCTGCAATAGATTACATTTTGTTCTTGGGTTTAGTACAGTATACTAAAGGTTTCAATAATGTCACCCCATCCTTTTCTTTTCTCAAAGCTGTACATAATAACTATTACCACAGTTGTATTATTACCCTTCCCCTATTCTAATAATCTAATTAAAAAATATAATGAAACTACAATGGTATGCTATGAAGTTGTGTACATTTGGTGTGACATTTATAAGTATTAGTTTTATATAAAAATACATATAAATTACATTTATAGATATTTAATTTGTATATAAATGTATATAATTCCAAGGAAACAACTAAATACCTCTGCAGAAGCTATATTTCATGCTAGGGTAATTGATTATCTTGTCAGACCTTCCACGTCAGACAGAGCAGTTAAACACGTGACCTGATTTTTCTCTACTGCAGTTATGCAACATAACTGGGCAGTGGTGGACTGACAACTCATGGGGCCCTCGGGCAATAGGGGATCATGGGGCCCCTGTATCCTTGCCCAAACTCAAAAAAGCCTGTGACAAAGGTACCAGGGGCATCTCATGGGGCCCCCTACTGACCCCGGGCCCTCGGGCAGTGCCCGAGTTTCCAAATGGTCAGTCCGCCCCTGTAACTGGGTCACTTCCATGCCCCTAGCCTGCAACTGGCCAGAGAATGAGTAGCAGAAGATTGATAAGGTCATCTCTCTTCTGTCTCACTATGTCTTTGCACTATATTTATAAGAGGAGTTTAGGCAGTGCAACTGGCTAAATTCATTTATAATCTGAACTGGTTGTTAAGAGCCTTGTTGCCAAATAGCCCAGTAACTGCCTCCTTAATTACTAGGAAAGAAAAACTGAGAGTTTTCACACCATCAAAATTTCAGTTAAATGGTGAATTTTTTTTTCTTTGTGATAAAAATTTGAGAACATTTTGGGGAGAAACACATTGAAACAAACAGGGAAAGTGAATGTAAGGTGGTTTTTGGTAGATTAAGGGTGCAATCAGCTTTAGACAGTTCTGTAGGTTATTGAATCACCTTTATATCAATTCCTGTTCCAAGAAGCAATTTTGACTATTTTCAGGATTGCTTTTTTTGGTTTTCTGAGTATTGTAATATTATCTGTGACATGTCCCAGAAAGCTGCAGGGAAAGAGAGGGTGGGGTACGCCTGCTCGGATCGCCTAGGTGATCCAAGCAGAAGTGGGAGCAGGGTACCTGTCAAGACCAGGTACTCGCTCCCCCCCAAAAGTTGTTGGGGGGGGGCACTTCCCCTTTCGGCTAAAGTTCTGCTTTATTGAGCAATTGCTCATTTCATATATGCATATTATCACAGTTACCCATTAGTTTGATGTGTGATATCATGAGTGGCCTTTTTTTGCATCCATTTTTTAGTGATTGGTTGTTGGCAGACCACATACTGAAAAGATTTCAATGTGATGCCTCTGCATTGTCAAGATTGCTTGTTTGCTGTTCACATAATATGATGATTATTTCAAACAGAGGAAGAGGAGGTCCTATAAGAACAGAACATCCCATGGAGGATGTAGAGCAGGTAGAAGGGTTTAACAACAAAAAAAAGTAGGAGAGACTAGACACTGCAGGTATCTATAACATTAGTCAAACATTTTTATCCCTTAATAGGGATACTAAATAGATATATATTCTTCAGTCTTTAGTCCCAGGGGGATTGAATGTTGAGGTGGACATTAACTGTTTTATTAGTAATTTATGAAATTGTACAATTTTATGTTTTTTATTTTATTATTTTTTATTTTAATCTTAATTTTATAATTTATATATTTTTTTTTTTTTCATTGCATTATTATGTCAATATTGGTGCATTGATTTGTTGTGACATCCAGATTAGATTGAATGGTGATGGAGATGGTTTGTAATAACCATCTGAGTATGTCCATGCGATCAATATTAGGCATTGTCGATAAGGTATTATTTGTCCATTGTTTTTAGGATATTTGCCCATAGTATTCAATATATGGCACTTTATGTTGCCAGTTTGATGCATCATTTCCTGTGAGGCAATATGATTTGTTTCCTGTGGGATGGTGCACCAATTAAACCTAATTAAGCACCTGGTGGGTTAATTAAAGTCTGTCTATATAGGTGATGTGCTACACCACACCGTCATCCCTATGATTAAGTCAGGTACGATGAAACATGTCAGGGTGTGATGGTGCGGCGGACCAGAAGTAATGCAGATACGCAACCGGAAGTGACAAGACGGCGTTCTGCCCGAGAGATCCAGAGGTGAGAGCTCCATGTGATATCTGTATCACTGAAAGGCTATTTTAAATAAGGGTTAACTATTTTTGGAATGTTGTAAGTGCAATATTTTGGCTTATTAAAGTTGTTTACCTTTGGTAATACACGATTGGAGAAAATGTTTTTCTCTCTCTATGTGACTATGGAGAGGAATATACATTATGATCCTGGCTACCATTCTTATCATGGGTGATTACTGGAGAAACCTCCCAGTCTTAACAAATTGGAGTCTGTATAAAGTGGAAAAAAGACTGTGTTCTGAAGACCTTGATTTCTGGAATTTATGCAATAAGGCTCATTAACCTCCTTAGCGGTATTCCCCAGTGTAGCTCGGGGTAAAGTTTCAGTACCAAAAGCGGTAACCCCGAGCTACACTCGGGCTTACCATGCGGCGCTGCTCTGGGGGTCCCTGCAGCACTTACCTTGTTCTTCACTCCCACGATGTGTCCCCTGCAGCGTCCCCGGCCATCTCCTCCGGCCGATGCCGGCATCCGGCTTCTGTGTTTCGGTCCCTGTGACGTCGGGACGTACGGGCGCCGGAACCGGCGGGAAATTTGAAATTTTTAAAAAATGTCATTTTTGCTGTCATTGCTGTTTCAATGCATTTCACATATATTTTGTCCCTACTGCTTTGTCCTGTGCCCTGCCTGCATTTTGAATGTTCTTTCTGCCTGGAAACTGAGAAAAGTCCATGGCGCCCAAAAAGCGCCCCTTTACGTCAAAAGGCGAATTTGCCTCTGTATTTCAAATTTCAGTGTTTTTGGTTTGATTATATTATTGAATTAAATTTATTATTATTATATTATTATTTTTTATGATTTTTATTAAATTATAATTGATGATTTTGTGTTTCAAATTTTATCATATCCGGAATGTTTAATAGACTCTTGTTCGTACAGATTTCAGTGAGTTATTCCTAAAAATTACAGCCTACAATAAAAAACTACATATTTCCATGCAAACAAATGGTACCGCTTTCAGCACAAAAAATCGGAAAGAATCATACCGCCAAGGAGGTTAAAGGCTATGTTCTGGTGAGTGTACACCTAAGAGAGGGTATACGAAAAGTACAGCACGTGGTTTATTTCTGCACTGGGAGTCACAAAGGATTCACATTGTGGATGATTTTTTTTTTTGGACGATTTTTTTGTAATTCATTATTGATTAAACTGGACTATTTTACGGTGTTGTGTGGGCACACATATATAATTTGTTTGTGTATTTTTTTATTTTTTGTCACATATAATTTTAAGTCACATATTATTTGTCACTTAATATTTGTGGAAATAAGTTTGCACATAGAGACCACTAAAAGGAATTAGTGTGACACATATATCTAATGCGCCGCTAATTATCACTAATATTAGAAATGGTATTTTTTGGAATAATATGATGATTGCTCGTATATTGCAACAAATATTTGTGTGCTGCTCACATATTGAAAAAAAATTACTTTTTCCTTTCCCACGTGTTGAAAGATTGACTGTTTGAGGCCTACTTAATGCCACAATTGTTTTTGTTGCAGGAATACTGTGTACAGCTATTTACCACGACTTGATACAATAACATATTCTATAAACTAAATGTTATACATGTGTAAATACTAAATATATATATATATATATATATATATAAATATGTGGTGTCAAAACTTTCCCCTACAAGCCTGTCACTATTGAACCACTGCGCTTTTTATCCCCAGATTTTTAAGAACAGCTGTGTGCTGTATGTCCCCTGTTTTGCCATTGCATTCTAAGCATGCTGTTATTAGCCCCACACCCTTGGCTCCAACTCCACCCTCTCCAATCTCAATCTTTTGAAAGGTTCCCAGTTGTGCTGATTTGTTGCTAGGAGTGGTTTGGGATTCCCATCACAGAACTTGCAAAACAACATAGAAAGGTTTCATTAAAAGTAAATATTTTTCCAAATAAATGCTGACTAAGCAGTCTTCATAAAGAAATTTGAGGTTAACTTTGCCAAGATAAAATCTGTATTTTCATAGTAAAATCAGTTTTTCTGAAATCCCTCCCTTCCTTCCCTGCTTGATGTTAAGGGACCTTGACATACTAAACTGTGCGAGTGCGCGGTTCCAGGCCAAAGATGATGCACTTTTTTTTTTTGTTCAACAAACTGGTTGAATGAAAAAAATGATTCAATTTCCCCATCAACACACTTAGTGTTGATGGGGAAATCCCTCCAACGGAGCTATTGTATTCTAACAGCAGGGAGACTTCCTCATCATGAGAATACAATTATCCATGTTGCCGGCTATAGCTGATGGCCTAGTTATACAGAAGTTGATTGAGAGATCAATTTCTGTACAGCCATCCTGCCCATAGATGAATCAAAATTCAGCCAGTCCTCGGCCGAATTTCAATCTATCTATAGGTGGCTTAAGTTCCAAGCCAACAAAATAGACATCATCATTGCTGGCACTAAAGATGCATGGAGGTGTGTCTCCGGCATTAAACCAATCAACAGGTTTATGTACTATTAAGTCGTCTAGAATCCAGCCAGTTTGATTTCACTGGCAGAGTGGCTTCCCCAAGTTATTCATATTCTTTGGAGGTGTTAGCATTTAAGTGTATGAAAAATCAGGTATCATTACTATAGTCAAGGTACTCTATTTTACTCTTTTCAAAGCCACAATTTTAGTTTTTTTGTAAGTCATGGGTCAAACCATTTGCTGGTTTCTTTCATCTTCAGAAGACCTTAGTGAGGGAATTTCTTTCCGTTGTCAGTCTAGGGGAAAGAGTGTTGGATGGACTAGCAAATTTAAATACACTAACAAATTGAGGCCAAACTCCAGTTAACGCTTTACAAATGGTTAAGCAAACAGTTTATTTTTACATAAATAAAAACTGACCATTGTAAACATCCATGTTACTGTGAAAAATGGTTTGTCTCAACCCTCTAACTGATACATCTGCAGGACAGGTTGTTCTGTTGAAAAATAACAGACTTACTGGCAGGATCACTAGGTAAAAATAAAGAAAATAAATCTTAAAATAAAAATAATGCAGCCACCACATATACGAATTTGTTAGCTGCCATATACTACGTTTGCTTTTGGACTTAAAGGGTAAGTTCACCTGTTACTTGTTACACACATATTCAGGGTGTGACTGGGAAAACTACAAGTTCCAACAGCCTTTGTGGCTGTCGACTTGTGGTTCTCAATGAACTACCACCGCTCTGTTGAGCTCTGTGGTAATTCATTGATTCCTCCTGTCAGTGTGCATCTCCCTGCCCCTACGAGGTATGAGCAGACAGATACACTGATAAGTCTGCAGCAGTCCTGCATGGCACCAACAATCTACTGATTGCTGGTGCAATGCTTTCCAGGCTCCTACAAAAAAAATTATCTGCAAAAAAAAGTGCATTTATTATTTTTTATTAAAAGGTGCATGTATCATTTAATCTTGCTTTAAAATCTACTGGCATGCTGAAAGTACACATTCTGCATTGACCGGAAACTTGTGAGGATTTTGGAACCTCTGGTACTGCTAGTTAGACATCAACAACATTTACCATATTATAATTGTTATATCTTTATCTGAGATTGTATTAACACATGGAAAACATACCCCACATCATTGCATCTGCGGCATACTTTTTGGGTGCGGGTCTTGCAAACGTGACATGGTGGGATAAGATCGCCAAGCTGCAAAGGAGCAGCGTATTCAAGAGAAGCCGCATCCTTTGTATCTGAAATAAGGTTGAAATAAACAGCAATATAATCATTAATATATTAGCAGTAATACACAAAAATATTTCATAAGTTGTTATGATCTGTCAACATATACAAACTGATTATGTAATGCTAGCAAAAATGGTCTATTATATGTAGAAAAGAACAGCATGGCCACAATAAATAGTGCAAATGTCTTAAAGATCACTCTTCTGCTGGTGGACCAATAAATATTGGCAAGGGATGACGCTTCCCATAGATAAAGCTATAAATTCAGGAATATATTCCTGAATATAATATTCAGGAATCCTGAAAGGTGTTTTACTCACCATCATCTGGTGAGTGCGGTTTATGTTGGTTTCGGCACTGGTGGATGGTGGAAGAATTATTTGAAGCACTGAAGTTTATTTTTTAGAAAGTTTTCTTAGGGATCACTGGACTTTTGATTTAATGTCACGGGTTTGTGGTCACTTACATTTATCACTGGACTTTAAAGATTATTTATAAAATAATAATTTTATATTCACTTATTATTTTAACATTTGTGTTTTGCGCTGGTTTATATTGGAACATTCAGGAATATGTCCACATCCCAGTTACTCAGTGTACAGGAAAAGCAGTAGGACCATCCAGATGACCTAGCACCCTTGTTTCCCAACCTATACATGTGGCCCTTTGGTGACTGCCATATGGCTCTTGAACCCAGTCAGCTGTGGTAGTGTTGATTTTGTAAAGGGGCTTTAATGGCAGTGTTCTCTAGCAGTCCTTTACAACATATTCCCAGTCTCCCTCTACATGTGTCTAACCTTTAACCACACCTGTAGCATGTTAGTAGTGTCTGACTGTTTCTTCTAGTACATAGGCAGTCTCTGACCATCTTCTGTAGCATTATTTATACTGAATATTATGTGTAGACCACCATTTGAGGCCCCTTTACACCTTAACTTATTCTTAACATGATCTTAGTTTACTTTTCACCAAGTTTACAATTTTTATGAAAAATGAATCTTTATGTGAATTTTTGTAATCTATGGTAGCAGAACATAGCATTAAATACTAACAAAGCCAAAAGATTGCCCAGCCCGTAGAATGAGCATCTCAGACAGCCGAACAGCTAACTGGGGAAAAGCAAATTCAGGCTGACAATCCTTCTGCTAATACCAACATAGTGGCTTAGCATTGTCGGCTTGCAACAAGAAATGGTGCTGCTGTCTGTATCTCCATGTAAGAACTGCTGCAGGTTTCTGAAAAATTATTTGTTTAGTTGCAGAAAACTGTAATGCATTTTGCCAAAGCATACTAAAAATTAGATTTTGGGTATATATGTACATGAACCCTTTCCCACTCTAGAGATAATATATAGTTAGGTTAAATTGAATAGTCCTCATTGTACAGTATGATTTTAAGCTAACTTTCATTTTGCATATTTATATATTTTAGCACTACACTGTATGTAAAGGCAAAATCCTTTTTTTGGTTTTGAATACAATAGGAGGGTTGGGAAGATTCTGCTGCTGGGAAGAGTCACCATTTTTATTTTTCCAACTGACCATTTTTACCAAGACAGAGCTGAACAATCAATAGATGAAAATGTTTCAGTGACAACTCTCCAAAATGAGAAATCCTCTCACTTTGAGAAAATATTTTTGTTTCCTTTCTTTTGTGTCTCTAGAGCAGGATTGATGATTAAAGTCAGCATAGTGAATCCTCATTCACAAAGTCAGTGGTTGGCAACCTGTTGACCGTGATCTACCTGTCAATTGTAGGGAAGGGGTGGATAGATTAAGTCCTTTCTTTAGCAATGAAAACAGGTTTCTTTTTAACATAAGTACATGGTACAACAGGCACATATCAGGAATATAAAATGTTGGGGTAAAAAATTATTTACCTTATTGCTTGAAAATTAAAATGGAGTCACTTTATTTTGTTTTGGACAGAGGAGGAAATGAATAAAACCTTTGGTGTGGTTTTATTTTTGTGACTCTGTTGTTGGGCTGTTCCCTTAATAAACTGGAAGGAAATCTCCCCAAAATTGAAGGAAATCTCACCTTTAGCACATAGTACCTGTAAGGAAATATGTCTTGTTAACTGGCATCCATTTTGTATAATGCCTCCATTTCTAGATGTGTGAACAGTTAGTTTCGCTTGTAACTTCTCTTTCGTTTTCTGAGACTAGTTTTATTTCAGTATAAACAGAACTACCTTATATGGTATCCCTCAGTTTCTGTTCTTCACGTAACTATATTGATAAGAATGGAATGTTTCATTGGTCATCCTAAGAATAAGCAACGCCTACTGAGTTCTATATAATCATTCTTGTTTTGCATTAAACTTTCAGAAATTTAGCTTGCACACTTCGGTATCTGGAGCTTTATTTCTCCCAGGCCTGAGGGTGAAAATAACGAGGACAGGGGCTACAGGCATAGGCTGATTCCTATCAGTACCTGAACCAACTTCTCTCTTCTCCTTCCCAGCAAACCGTAATTGACAATGCTGTGTGTGGCATTATTAGTAAATATGCTTCATGTGGCATCATATCTAGTATATTTACAATCTATGACTTTTGCTATCCTAACCATATTACAATTTTTGAAGGCGATGAAGAGGATGTCTACAATTTACCAGGCTATCTTCCATTGCCATAGACCGTTTTGTTTTTTGTTTTTTAAAAAAGGAACCTGGAGCTTTCAGGTCTCAGGGAATTTACTTTGGTGGCCAGTGGAGAAATGTCCCCTTCCATTAGTGGTCAGTGGAGAAGAGCCCCTTAGATTGATGGTCAGTGGGTGAAGGATCCCTTTACACTGGTGTTCAGTAGAAGAAGGGCCCCTTTACACTGGCAATCAGTATGCCCCTTACCTTTATAATCATTTGGAAGAATGTCCCCTTACAGATAGCCAAAAGATCACTGGTGTTGTTGGTGGTATCTGAGAGGTAAACAAATCACTAATTTCCCAAGGAACCCTTTGCAACTTCTGGAAGAAACCTTGGTTCCACATAACCCTGGTTGAGAGGTTAGCCTAGAGCGTAAGAGGTGATTCCAATACATAAATATTTTCTGTAATGTATGGTGGAACCTTCCCATTTTGCAAAATAGCAATGTAGGTCTCTCAACTTACCTTAGATAGGGTAACTTGGTGTATTCTTCTGAGTTCAGTGGAAACTTGTTTCCACCTTCCCTCTCCACTGAGGATGTAGCCACACAAGCATGCTTTATATACTAAGTGTCTGCCGAGAGATGTCGATTAGAGAAGCCAGCTGATGACAGAAAAGATTACTGGAGGCAGAACTATCCTTTGTATTTTGTCCAAGTTAAATAGTTAGATATAAAACCATTACAAGATAAGGTATCAAGGCTTTGAACAGCACTAATCCAAATGTTTACGCTGGCCATTAAATAACTTTATGATCAAAACAATATATTTTATTGTTTTTTTAGTGGAATATTGTTAATATTATTATTCTTACTATTATTATATGGTAATATAGTGAGAAGCAATTTGAGGCTATGAGAAACCTAATTTTGTCCATTAAATGAAAGAAAAAGAACATAAGAATGTGCTTCTCACAAATCAAGCAGTCTCTTTAATACTTTAAATACTTTAAAGAGAATATGTTATTAATTAGAAAAATCTGCTGTAGGCATAAGAAGCAAGCATCTAAAGGGAAAGCAATCTCCCTAACTACACCATCAAGACAAAAAAAATCTCCTCTTCCTGCCTCATGCGCAATTCTATAAGCCATTGAGGCTTTCCATCATAGTGATGAGCCTAGAGGGAAGGGGTGTGGCCAACGCAGCATGTTGCAGGACCTGCATCTGAGCCGCTCCGCTGGAGATTCTGACCAACATCCTGATTGCACCGATTTCTGTGCCTTTACCTGCTTTAAGACTACTTACGTGACCTGCATGCCTCCTCTGCTACCCACCACTGTCCTTTCCACCTCTCCTGACGATGGCTAAAAGGGGGAAAGGAGCACAGCGCTAGACCCAGTGGGGCAAGAAGGTGGACTCCCACCCTGCATAGCTAAGGAGAGGTAGAAGGAAGCTGCGCAGCGTCTGTTTGCCAAGACACCAGCTAAGGAACCTCCAGCTTCTATTGCTCACTCTGCTGCCAGCGATACTGGAGAACCTTAGGGTTTGGAATCCACTTTGAATGCGGTCACTGCATGCAAATCTTCTATAACAGAGCTGGCGGGGGAGATGAAGGGTATGAAAGTTGAACTTAAAGTAATTTAGTAGGACATGATATGCAGAAGTTGAGTGACCACACCGCTGCTTTGGAGTGAACATTCTGCACGCTGGAGGATGAATGGCAACCATTACAACGGGATGTCTGGTATATTCAGTCAGTTTCTTCTACCAACTCAGCTAGGCTGGAGGACCTGGAGAGCAGGCTATGGCATAATAATATATGGGCAGTTGGTATTCCTGAACGAGCGGAGGGAAAAAAATAGTCTCCTTTATTGAATCCTGGCTGGTGGCCAAATTTGGAAAAGATATCCTTTCTCCAATGTTTGCTGTAGAGAGAGCTCATTGGGTACCAGCAAGACCCCCTCCATCGGGTGCTCCCCCCAGGCCCTTTTTGTCTCCTAAAATAGAAGGACAGAGACGCTATCCTGACTAACGCTCCCAAATCCTTTGGAATTCTGCTGTGGTTCAACGCCAGTGGGCAAAATTCTTTGACATACAACATCTACGCAAATTGGGTGTAAAATAGACTATTGTCTACCCTGTTAAGCTCAAAATCATTTATAATGGCAACACGCAATTCTATGATAACTCAGTGGCCATGAACTGGCGTGTTGAGGAGCGTACTATGGCACATTACTCACTATCTAACTCGACGGAACATGAACTACACCAGGTGCTTTTTTTAAAAACCCCTATACATGGTGGATGATAATCTGCTACTGAAACTAATCTTTTGTATTAGAGTCTCCTATATTTGAAAGACTCCTCACTGTCCTGAGGATGTGCCTTAAGGGCTGTATATTAACCCCCCACACTCATGGTCCTGCATAGCCCCAACAGCTTTTTTCATTTTCCTGAATTCTGGGCCCGGTTGGTCCTGATTCTCGGGATAATTGTTTCTGGTTTAAGTTTTTTGTTTCAGGTGGGACCTTTGCTAATCATATTATACTGTACGGACTTTGGCATACATGCCAACAAATCACATCATATCAGTACCCAATACTGTCTGCTCTTTGTGAAGCAACTTCTATGCATTTTTTTCTTTTGTTGCCCACCCCCAGCTAGTCTTTATCTATGTAACTATGCTCCTGGTCATGGTACTGACTTGATCTCTATGTCTGGCCTCAATGGGGAACACAAAATGTAATAACCTAACCCTTTTATCTTAGAATGTACTTGGTTTAGGGGATAAAACTAAACATGGAGCTATTTTCCCTTATTTTAATAATATTAATATTATTATTAGGGCGTGGCTAAGCCGCGAGTGAGGATGGCCGCTTGATAGCAGAGCTCCCGCCGGCCAGATCCTGCCTTGCCTCCGCACCGAGCAGACAGGTGAGACTTCTCCCCTTAGTAATGGGGAAGTCCAACAGGACATCCTTCAGGGCCAGATCACGGTCCCCGCGGGGTCATAAACCACAGGGGAGGCACATAAAGGAGCTCTTCCGCTCCCAGCAGAGAGATGGGCCGCAGCCCTCTCCCTCTCCAGCTTCATCCCCTTCACCCTCTCCCTCTGCAGCCACAGACACAAGCTGCTCTCCATGCCCAGCTGCATATGCTGTTCTGGACACAGTGCCCCAGCATGATTCCTCCCCTGCTACGCAATCCCTATCACTGAGGGATCTCCAGGCTGTGGCTGCTGATATAGAATCTACTCTGACCACCACATTAACCACAGCCCTTAACGAGGGGTGATATCTGGTCAATGGGCGCAAGAGTGGAATAGGTGGAGCTGGCTACCTGGCAAAATCAGGCCGCCATTGCAGATGTAGAACAACAATTAGTGTTGTATATATCGACTATCCTAGAATTTTATAGACATATTAAGGATTTAGACAATCGTGGACGCAGACGTAACATTAGGATCCGTGGCCTTTCTGAATCGGTGGAACCTTGTGATGTTCCTAAAGCAGTAGTAGCCATCTTTAATGACCTCCTCGGTCGCCCACCAGGGTGCACCAGGCGACTCGTCCTAGGGGGGAGATGCAGACCCTCCCAGGGACATAATTTGCTGTCTTGTAAGTTTCCCGCTTAAAGAGGATATCCTCAAATGTGCTAGGGGGAAAAGACATCTTTCCTATGAGGGGGCTGAGATACAGCTATATCAGGACTTATCTAATTTGACCTTGTGGCAAAGGCGGGCATTGCACCCCTTACTGGACACTCTCTGCTCACGCAATATCCCCTACAGATGGCGGTTCCCTTTTTGCCTTCAGCACAAGCGAATGGCCATACTTTCAACCTACGAGTCCCTGAAGAATTACCACTTATTTGTTCTGCTTTGGATATTCCTCTGATTGCTTTACCTGACTGGTATGGGTCCATGAGGTTGCCACATGCCCAAGATACGAGAGCTGAGGACAGCGCAACAGATGGGCTAGGCCTTGCTCAACGTAGGCGCCGGACGATCCCTTCGACTCCTCCACGACTCCCTGCAGGGGGCTCCATGGCCACTTCCAGTCCGACGGCCTCCCCTGCGCACAGAAAGCCTCAGCATGAGACCTAACGGTCCGCTACACAAGCAGACTTCAGACTTTCCAGTTTTCATGTTGATATGTGACTGGCCAGCCACTATTGCTTCTAGTAGGGCCTTACCATCCTTCCCCAACAGTTCCTGTTGCCTCTCTACAGTTGCTCCAGCGGACATTAGTCTTCCACGTTGCTATGCTACCTCCCCAGGTTTTTGTGTTGCAAATGATAGCCTATAGTTCGGGAGACCTGTTTATTGTCAGAAGCCTGTGAACACCCCATCGGCCTCCGGATTCTCTTTAGCCTAATAAAGGGACAACTACTGATCATGCCATGGACATTTGTGCCTTTCGCATTGAGGAGCTATCTCCCAGCGTTATACCGGCTACTAATGAAGTGCGGCCTTGCTTCCACGGCAGGTCTCTCTCTCCTTCCGGGTGACCGGTCTACCTCCTATCTCGAGTTCCTCATGTTCCCATCCAGGCGGTGATCCTGCTACATATGAGGTGGTTCTGCTGCTTTTAAGGGTCTGTGTAGCTGAGGGGGGTTGCCTCTGTACATGTTTTGGAAATTTGCCTCATCCGGAGCCCTTGGCTGAATCTGGTATCTACTCTGAATACTGGACTATATACGGGAATTTGATGGGGGACACATGCTTTCTGTTCTGTAAAAATTCTCTCACTCAATGTCAAAGGTTTGAACACTCCCGAAAAGCGGTCAATGTTGCTTTCTTATGCGCACAAGCAAAAGGCGGATATAGTTTTTCTCCAGGAGACGCACTTTTGCCAAAATTCCACTCCCAAGCTTTTTAACTTCCGATATCCTACTGTTCTTCATGCCACCAATCCACTGGCTAAGTCGAAGGGGGTAGCTATCCTGTTCGCCAGACATCTCCCTTTCGTGATACAGGACTCCCTTGCTGACCCTGAGGGCAGATATATGTTTGTAAAGGGCTCTTTTTCTAACAGACCCATCACACTTGCTAACATTTATGCTCCCAATACCAAGCAGGTTACGTTTATGCGTTTGCTTACTACTGCCCTGGCTGATTTTCAATTGGGTGTGTTGATACTGGTTGGGGGGGGGGGACTTGAATGTTCCATTAAGCCCATTGCTAGACTCCTCCTCGGGCAGTTCGTTTTTGCCTTTTAAGGCCCTCAAGCAAATACGCATGCAGTTGCAACACTTGCAATTACATGATTCTTGGCGCACACTCTACCCTACGGTTAAGGATTACACGTTCTTTTCTCCACCGCACACTAAATACTCTAGGATTGATTATTTCTTCCTGTCGCAATCGGACCTCCATGCTGCTTCCATAGAGCCGATGGTTCTCTCCGATCACCACCCTATAACCATAACTTTTTGAGGCTCCCGGAGAAACTTGCACGCTCGAACTATGGCGCTTAGATGCTTCGCTCCTTGCGGATTGTGCTATTTCTCTTTAAATGGCTCTTCGGATACTTCTCCCCTCATGCAGTGGGAAGCCCATAAATGTGTTAACCGTGGTTGCCTCATAGCGACGGCAACGAGGTGTAAGAAAGACAGTCAGAAACGCCTGCAGCTACTTACGGATAAGCTACGCTCTCTGGAGTGAGCACATAAGCAGACTCTGGCTGCGTCGACTCTTTTGAAACTCACGAATACCCATTTGCAATTTCTTACTGAGCTGGGCAAGGTGGTCAAGAAAAGATTAATTCTCTCCCAAAAGCTATACTATGAGTTTGCCAATAAAAGCGGGAAGTTTCTTGCTAGAGCCCTTAGCGAAAAAACAATCAAATATGACTATACATAAAATAAGAGGTCCTGACGGTACGGTGGCCATGTCCAACCCCGATATTACCTCTCATTTTGAACGTTTCTATAAATCCCTTTATAATCTTCCGCCGGAACGTCCCCCGGTGCATAATGACAGGTCTAGAGCATCTCTGATCTCTGAATTCCTCCGTCTTCATGATCCGAATGCTCTCCCCAAGGAGACGGTTCTCTTGCTGGAACAGGATTTGACCCTGAGCGAGCTGCAGTGTGCAGTACGGCAGTTGAAAGCGGGCAAAAGTCCGGACCCTGACGGCTTTTCGGCAGCTTATTATAAATCCTTTTTAGACATCATGGGTACTCCATTTCTTTCTGCTTTTAATACTCTTTCTCAGTCCTCTAGGCCTCATCATAGGATGTTAGAAGCATACATTTCTGTTATCCCCAAAAGCGATAAAGACAATACCCAGGTATCTAATTACAGACCAATTTGCTTGCTGAATGTGGATATTAAGTTGTTTGCAAAGATGCTTGCTAACCGACTTCTCCCTTTGCTCCCCTCCCTAATTAATTTGGATCAGGTGGGATTTATCCCTGGCAGAGAAGCTAGGGACAATACTATTAAGGCCCTTAATCTCCACCACTGGCTTTGCAAATCTAACTCTCCAGGCTTCTTCCTTTCGTTGGACGCAGAAAAGGCCTTCGACAGGATTGCATGGGATTACTTGCAGGGATCACTGATGGCATTGGGCGTGGGTGAGAAGATGCTGAATTTTATCATGAGCCTATACTCGGGCCCTACAGCTCGAGTCTGGGTTAATGGACATTTGTCAAACTCTTTCCACCTTGGAAATGGCACTCGTCAGGGATTCCCCCTTTCCCCGCTCCTGCTTGTCATTTCCCTTGAGCCTCTTCTGAGACAAATTTGCGCTAACCCAGACATTAAGGGGATCAAGGTGGCAGATAAAGAATACAAACTCGCTGCTTATGTTGACGATATTCTCCTATTTTTGGCTGACCCTCGCACCACCCTGCCGAGTTTGCTGAAAGACTTTGCTTTTTTCCGCTTCTTGTCAAATCTCAAAATTATATTTTCTGAATCATTCGCCCTTAACATAGCCCTTCCCACTGATCTCGTTTCTTTCTGTGAGTCCCATTTCCCATTTCAGTGGGAGAGGGATGCCCTTCCCTGTCTTGGTATACAGCTGACCCGTAATTTGGACAACCTTTATGCCAAAAATTTAAAACTTAAGGTCATACAAGAAGATCTAAACAAGTGGCACCGCCCCTGCTTCTCTTGGTTTGGTAGGGCTGCGATTATTAAAATGAATATACTTCCGCATCTTCTATATCTCTTCCAAACTCTGCCAATTCAACTGCCGCTGACATTCTTTGCCTCTTGTAAGAAACTATGTTCACTATTTCTATTGAACCACAAGCATCTGCGGGTCTCGTTTTCTCAGCTAACGCATCCTAAACTCAGCGGGGGAATTGGGCTCCCTGACCTACACTGCTATTACTGGGCATGTCATCTTTCCCACATAGTCGATTGGCACATTCATTCTGCTTCCAAAGACTGGGTCCATTTAGAGAAGGCCTTCTCGCCCATACCCCTACCATTGATCCCTTGGCTATTGCTGAAGCACACACCTCAAGTTCTCCTTTCCCATCCTTTGGTAGGGCCCACGTTAGGAGTTTTCCGCTCGGCATGTAAATCAGCATCCATCTCGGACTCACCTAATCCTTTGACGTCAATTCGCCTTAATCCAGATTTGCCGCCGGGGTTGCACAAGGATTTCTTATCTAACTACTGGCCGTATGATCAGATCCTAGTAAAACATTTTCTTCACAAAGGCGAGGTAAAATCATTACAGGAGCCCTTCTATGGGGCTCCACCCACCCCCCATCTATACGCGAATGGCTTGCTCGTGTGGGCAAAATGGCGGAAATGGAGGAACTGATTGCGACTGCACTTGATATGCCAACCAAATACTCACATGTTTGGGCCTGCTGGACCCACTTTATAACCACCCCTACATACAGATCCCTCATGGGTCAGGACACCTGACTGAACTCAGCCCTACTTCTGGTTATACCCCTCTTCCTCTCATGGTCTGGATGGTAATGACCCCTTTTTCAGTAATTTATACCTGACTGCTTAACATTGGTGATAGTCTAGTTTTTAGACACATCCATTTATGACTTACAATATGAACGTTGACACAAACTTCGCAGCTCCCGCCTCCTATTCCTCAAACCCTCTCACTGTTTCCCCTTTTCCTCTTGCTCCCCCCTCTCCTCCCTTCCCCCCCTCCCCCTTTTTTTTTTCTCTATTCTGACTCCCATCCTTTTCTTTTCCTTTCTCTTTCTTCTATTCTCTTTTCTTCTCTCCTTGACAGGCTTCTAGTCATCAATCAGGTTTAGTCATTGTTGCTTTCAGGAATACTTGGTATGTGTTCAGTTTATCTCGTCTAGGTTCGTTAGCGGTACTCACGACATCCACACTTACACTACGATTTTCCCTTTGTTTTACGAAAGCGTACTGACTTTGGTGTAGGTTCCGAGTGTTAACTTCCTCCCTGCACAGATTAACACGCCAGTATGTAGTTGATGGAGGTATGCTGCTATTACCCTCTATATCGCATTATAATGATACTTGAGTATTACAGGCCTATCTTTGTCGTGACCTGACGTGTTTATGTTATCCACAGTGCTGCACTCTACCTTGTTTCTTTCTGTATTTTGTTTTAGGCTATGTCCATTACCTGATTGATGCTTTGTGTGCATTTTCCTTGTAACATGCTCATTAGAGCTTACTAAAAATAGGCTGAAGCCATCTTTTATATGCTTGCAGGAAATACACCTGAGGCCCGACTCCGTCCATCTGCTCCTCTCCCGTAAATACAATGTTCAATTTCACTCCACTTACTCCTCATTCTCAGGAGGGGGGGGAGTCTCTGATTTTCTACCAGTGTGTCCTTTGTATGTCTGCAGGCACAGGTGGACGAAAATGGCCACTATGTATTTTTGTTGTGTGCAATGGATGGTTTCCTCTGTATTATGGCTGCAGTATATATCCCTGCACCCTTCTCCAATGAGAACCTAAAACACCTAGCTCAATTTACGGCTCGTCTTGAGGAACCTCAAGAAGAGGTTCCTCTTCTTGCATTGGGAGATTTTAATAATTACTTAAAACGCAGCCTTAGACAAACTCTCAATGGCCCTCCAGGGAGCAATGCCCCCCCTCGCACAACACCATATTTCCCTCCTACAATCTCCGTCCTTCTCCATCCTATGCTCCCTCACCCACATCTTTATTCTCTCTCTCTCTCCCCTCCCCTCTGAAGCACGCACACATCACTCCCATACGTAAAAAGCCCTCCCTGGACCCCACCGACCCGAACAACCTTAGACCCATCTCACTGCTGCCATTTACATCCAAACTCCTTGAGCGCTTAGTCTATACTCCCCTAAGCTCCCACCTCAATGACAACAACCTCCTCGACCCTCTACAGTCCGGCTTCCGTCCCCTACACTCCACCAAAACCGCCTTACTCAAACTCACAAATGACCTGCTAACCGCAAAAGCTAACAGCCACTACTCAGTGCTCCTACTCCTCAACCTCTCCGCGGCGTTCGGCACAGTTCACCACCCCTTCCTCCTCAAGAAACTACACACCCTTGGCCTCAGAGACTCTGCTCTCTCCTGGCTCTCATCCTACCTATCACAACGCTCCTTCAGCGTTACCTATAACACTACCACCTCCCCCCCACTCCTTCTCTCTGTTGGGGTCTCTCAAGGCTCTGTCCTCGGGCCCCTTCTCTTCTCCATCTACACCTCCTCCCTTGGCCAACTAATACACTCTCACGGCTTCAACTACCACCTCTATGCCGACGACACGCAAATCTATCTCTCGACCCCTCGCCTCACCCCTTCAGTCTCCGCCCGAATCACCAGCCTACTGAAAGACATATCAGACATATCAGATTGGATGTCGCTCCACTTCCTTAAACTGAACCTCTCCAAAACCGAGCTCCTAGTCTTCCCCCCAGCCTGCGCACCCCCCCCCCCCCACTGACTTCTCCATCACGTCCAACCATGCCACCATCAAGCCCACCCTGCAAGCCAGAGTACTTGGTGTAGTTCATTGAAAACTACCCGCTAAGGCTGTTGGGACTTGCAGTTTGTTCATTCAGGTAAGTCTGTGAATGAATGACGAAGCCCCACATGGTTGCGCTGTTTTCAAATAGTATGGGGGAACGTCTCACTGTACTTCTGTCAAGGGGGGCAGCGTGTGACGGCTGCAGCATTGGAAACATGCAGGACCATGGATAAGGGGGTACCACCAGTCCTGTATGGAGCCCAGGCCAGCAGGGGGGCCCAAGCAGCTGGATGAATTAGATGTAAGCAGGAGCAGTGATGAGTGCGGCAGTGGGGCTATTGCTGGAACCGATCCCCTGTATGGCTCTCTCTGCAGCAGCTGGATATTAGCTTCTCCTTCTTTCCCTCCTGCTGGTTTTTAGCTGCTGCAGGGGCACTAGTTCCAGTAATAGCCACCCCCCCCACACACTCCCAAAACCCTCCCTGTGCCCTATATGTGTCCCCCTGCTGCCCAGGCCCCCCTGTGTGCCTCCATGCCCGCAGTGCTGCCGGCTTCCCTTCTCTCCTTTCCATTAGCAGCTGCAAGCACACAATAGGATCCTTCAGGATGGAGAGCGGGGGAAGGGTCACAAATTTCCAGCCTCTTCCTTTCCTGAATGAAAACAATCAGTACTGATCACTTACTGTATTCATTCAAAACTGAAGCATAGTATGCTGTATCTTTTTTGGGGGGGAGAGGCCCTGTCAGATTGGCTGTATGGGACTCCGTGGTTTCTAACAGCAGCCCTGGGAACATGTTTCATGTTGCACCCTAAAAACGGGTGGAACATGTAACATGTTCCCAAAGGTGAACCTATCCTTTAATTAGAATGCCATGTCCAGTTCTGGAGACCTTGCTTACATTGCATTAAAGACACTAATAAAATAGAATGAGTCCAGAGCAGGGGCGGACTGACCATTCGAGCACTAGGGCACTGCCCGAGGGCCCGGGGTCAGTAGGGGGCCCTATGAAGTGCCCCTGTTACCTATTTATAGGCTTTTTTGGGTGTGCTTTGAGTGTGGGCAAAGACACGGGGGCCCCATGATCCCCTATTGGCCGGGAGCCCCATGAGTTGTCAGTCCACCCCTGGTCCAGAGACACAAACACAATGAGAAATCTGAGGGATAACGCATATCAAAAGAGGCTGCAGGAACCTGAAAAGTACAGTCTGGAGGAAAGAATGGAAAAAGAGAAAACAATAATGAAACATTTAAATACATTAAGGGTGCAAATAAGTTTTAAGAGGGAAGTATTTTCAATATGAACTAAAATGAAAAGCATGGGGACATGGCCACAAACTATCGGGGAGAAATTTCAAAACTAACCTTAGAAAGCATTATTTTACTGAAAATGTGATATTTTGAACAGACTTCCAGTAGTACTAGTGAGCTGGTCAGCAGTAAGTGAATTAGTGAGTTAAGCATCCTTTGGACAAAGCTAGATCTGTGTACAAACAAAAAGGTTGAAAAAAAATATTAAAAAACTTAATAAAAATTAAAATAAACTCGGATTCAGTGACTCGGTGGAACATTTTGTCTTTTTCTGCCATCACTCTTCTATGTTTCTATGGTTTCAAATTAAGATATTAAAACTTATGTGAGGTTTTAGTGATTGGGTTTAAATATGCGTTAAGCATTTTTTTTCCCGAAGGGTTAGATAACCACTTCAGAACATTTTTTTCCATGTTTTTTTTTAATCTACAGGCTGAGCTTAAAGTACAGAATTTGTAGACAGCTCTGTTATTTTCCTTCCAAACAAGATGATCCTAAAGCAAACCTCAGCCTCAGTTCACATGTCAACATTCACTACATACAGTAACCTGATTCACAGCTAGGCAACGTGTGATGATGTTATATACATAAGGTTACTGTAGCCAAACTGCTAAGAAAGTTCCTTAATGGAAGGTCTGGCAAGCTTGTGTAAATATCAGCAATTCACATTAAGTACCCCAGCATTAATCCCTGGAAATTCTTAAGCCCATTTAAGATGTGAATTATAACATGATCTTCCCCTTTTACGTATCAGAAGTGTTTGTTAACACTAAAGTTGATTTCTGAGATTTTCAACCTTCTAATGATACTTGTCACAAAAGCGACAGTTCTTTTTAACAAAGAATCCACAGTTAACACTTAAAGCAAAGCTCCACCCAAAAGGGGAAGTTCTGCTTTAAGCCTTTGCCCTCTGCTCCTGTCAGGGCAGGAGCCGAGGAACGGACAGGCAGGCCTAACAATGTAACGCACTGGCTGACGACAACCACCACCCACAGACCGAAGTCCCTCAGGGCGCGGAGTCTAAGTCCCAGGCTGCCCTTCACCAGGGCCCCTGATGGTGGGGATGGACTTGACGCAGCCAGGAACCAGGTCGCGGCCCCCGAGACACCTCAGCTGCGGTAATGGCCGCCGCCAATGGCGTGTAGCTGGTGGAAGAGACAAAAGAGTAGTCAGACAGGCCGGGGTCAACAACAACAGGACAAAACAGTACAGGACAGCAGACGAGAATCACAGGTCACGAGCCGGGTTCAGCAACAGAGGGTCAGATCAAAGGAGAATACAAAGAATAGTCAAGTCACAAGCCGAATCAGATACCAGGAGAGTCACGAGAGTCAGAACAGAGTAATAGCAACACAAAGACACAAGACACAAGTGCAAAGAGCATGTGCGGGCCACTGGCTTATATGTCATCAGCCACGCCCCTCTGGGTTGTGGACCTCAGAGACCTGAAGGCATAAAAGGATTCCCACCATGCACAGCAGAATCCAAGATGGACGCCAGCACATGGAGTAACATAACCTCAGGGAAAAGGTAGGACCTGGACAGCTCCCCATTGAGGATTGGCACCTTTGGAGAGCAGATACCCGAATTTGACAAATACCCGCTCCCACTTCCGCTGCGATCGCCTAAGGCTGTCCTCCCCCCTCTCTCCCTGTAGTCATGTGACAGGTCCCAGAAGATAACGAGACCATTCACAAAGTGCAGCATTACTTGCACATGAGCAGTGGGCACCCGGCTGTGAAGCCACAAGCTGTCACAGCCGGGTGCCCACACTGAAGATGCCAGCGCTAGGGAAAGAAGATGGCCGGTGAAACCAGCTGTGGTGAGGACACCGCTGGACCGAGGGACAGGTAAGTGGCTGCATTTTAAAAGTCAGCAGCTACAGTTTCTGTAGCTGCTTTTTTTTTTTTTTTATTCAACTGAAACTCCGGTTTAAAGTGTTACTAAACCCAGGACCCTGCATTCACTATATTTGGTCTCCCACAGTACACAGAACATGGAAATACAATTATTTTAGTAAATATAAACTGCAAAATACCTTTTCTTATCAGCAGTATATAGCTGTCTTGTGACTTTGATCTGTGTCCAGCAGAGCACTGGTAATCTTGTAAGAAGAGTTTTCATTCTCCTCTGAGTGTCCTATGTGGCTGCACAGCCCCTGACCCTCTGTCTGGACAGCGCTGATTGGCCCTGTGCTGATCACATGCACACACACACCCCACCCCAAAAAAAAAAAAACTCTAGCAATGCACTCCAAACAAAGCATGTGCCAGTGTTGCTTTGTACTAAGACAGATGGATTGAGGACAGCAGAAAAGGGGATGATCAGAGAAGACAGGATCAAACAGCCTTTTTACAGAATGCAAAGGATTAACCCCTTAGGTTATACAGTGAGTATAACCAGCATTCTTTACTGCATATACAGATGGATTTTACTGTTGTGACATGAGTTCTATTCCTTCTCCATTCTATCCCAAACTAAAAACCATAGTTTACAATAAATACACTTTAAAATAGTGATATTTTAACCCAACTACCAGCAAAAGCTTTTTGCTCCCCTTCACACTATCCTCTCCCATTGTGTTGCATTGTTGCAAGCATGTTAACATTATTTCACATGTTTTACATATTAGACAATGATCTGTGTTTCTGATTAGTCAGGTGAAACTCTCTGGATCCTAAGATGAGGTCCTGAAGAAGCTATACATGAATAACGCGTTGATCTCGCATGGACTATAAATCATATACTGAAAATGCTGTATTGTGATATGGATTAAGAGAATTATGTTGAACCATGCCAAAATACTCTGATTTTAAGGTTTTATATACATTGCAATAAATACAAGTTTCTCTCCTGTCTTCTCATATGTACTACTACAATCCATTTAACCAAGTTTTTCTGTAATATAGTTATCCTTTAAGTCCATTTATCAACTAAATTGTGTTACATACTCACTAGATTGAGATTTTTTTTTTTTTTGCAGCTGGTTGACTGGAAGTCCAGTCCCTAGTAAATTAAGAAAAAAGCATATCTGATCTTTTTTTTTATAACTGCTTTTTTATATGCTACATATATACATACATACACTGTTAAAAAAAATTAAAGGAACACTTTTTAATCAAAGTATAGCATCAAGTCAATTGAACTCCTGATTGATTGATTGATCTGGTCAGTTAAGTAGCAGAGGGGGTTGTTAATCAGTTTCAACTGCTTTGGTGTTAATTAAATTAACAACATGTACACTAGATGGACAACAATGAGACAACCCCCAAAACAGGAATGGTTTTACAGGTGGAGGCCACTGACCTTTTTTCTCCTACTCATCTTTTCTGACTGTTTTTCACTAGCTTTGCATTTGGCTGGAGTCAGTGTCACTACTGGTAGCATGAGGCAATATCTGGACCCTACAGAGGTTGCACAGGCAGTCAAACTCCTCCAGGATGGCACATCAATATGTGCCATTGCCAGAAGGTTTGCTGTGTCTCCCAGCACAGTCTAAAGAGCATGGAGGTGATTCCAGGAGATATGTGGTTACCAGGGGCGGACTGACCATTTGGAAACTCGGGCACTACCCGAGGGCCCGGGGTCAGTAGGGGGCCCTATGAGATGCCCCGGTACCTTTTTCATAGGCTTTTTTGAATTTGGGCAAGGACACAGGGGCCCCATGATCCCCTATTGCCCGGGGGCCCCATGAGTTGTCAGTCCGCCCCTGGTTTACTCTATATATTTATGACCTGCAACCGCTACTGAGCACTTACATAAAAAATGAGGATAAATGTGATAGAATACAGCAATGTATATAGAATGGAATGTATATGCAAACACACCCAAAAATGTAAAATGGCCCTAAAGCTGATGACACACACACACACACACACACACACACACACAACAAAAAGAAAACATTGATAATTTTTTATTGCATTTGGTAATTTACAAGGTTACTTTTTATCGGCAATTTAGAATAATGATGTCACTTAGGATTTTATAGGCTAATATAGGATTGGGATTATAAAACTGTTCTGCATTTCATGATTTCCATTCTTCAAATGTTTGCTGATCATAGGTAGTAATTCATGCATTGCAGGTATTGATTGATAGAAGAAGTAAGTCCTGAAAATCAAAAGAAAATAATTTAAAAGTCTAAACATGAAGCATGGCTTACCTGTAAATAATATGGACCTGTGGATAATCTACAAGAGAGCAGAACTATAGTGTCAGGTGACATTTACATCCTGATGCCCGTAGGGCTATCAAAGGTCCATTAGAGTTAGCTGTCACAAAATTGAAATCTATCCTGTTCAGCTCAAAGCAGATCACCTGTTTGAGGATCCCCTGCTGAATGAAGTGCGGCATCCTTTGTAAAAGGATCCTTACGGTTTGTCCGCATTGGATTTTAAAACATAATGCAGAGCTTTGTGATACCAGCACCTAATATTTGGCTGAGACAAGAACTAGAAAGGTTTGTGTGCTGGAAACTTTCAACTGTCAGTGGCAGCTAGGGGTTTATTTACTAAAGCTGGAGAGTCCAAAATCAGACTCACTTCTGCATAGAAACCAATCAGCTTCCAGGTTTCATTGCCAAAGCTTCATTGAACAAGCTGAGGTTAGAAGCTGATTGGTTTCTATGCAGAAGGGAGTCTGATTTTGGACTCTCCAGCTTTAGTAAATAAACCCCATAGTGTCTAGCCCATGAGCTGAATACATTATCTCCTGGGATTCCAATCCTGCTATAGAGTATTGTACTAAGAAAATGTAACCACAAATCAAAGGTCTAGTTATATATTTCTGGTGTTATGCAAAAGAACAAAAAAAAAATACAAATCATAAATATACATCTCCTGCCTATTAATATGATGAATACATTGAATGGATGTCGTGGAAGAAGTTGGCACAGCTACTATGCTAAGTGAACCTTCTCTGCTCCACTAATATATCAACCCTAATCTATCTACATGTGCTACTCCAAATGATTCAAATATATTTATTTAAAATATATTAACCAATTAAATGTGTATTTAATAAATGCTGTAGACATACCACCAGCCAAGAATGTCCTGCATGTTCTTTTTCATTCCTAGCTTGTGTCATTCTATGGTTACTATAAGTTTAGTTTTTTATTTGTTTTTTTCCTTCTTGTTGTCATTTTTAGTGTTCTATCATTTAGAAATTGCGTGGAGTTTTTTTTTTCTTGTTATATGTTGATTATCACACAATGGGGCTGATTGGCTAAAACTGCAGAGTGCAAAATCTGGTGCAGCTCTGCATAGAAAATAATCAGCTTCCGTTTGTTTTTTTTTTGTCAAATATTAATTGAACAAGCTGAAGTTAGAAGCTGAATGGCTACCATGTACAGCTGCATCAGATTTTGCACTCTCCAGTTTTAGTAATTTTCCCCCAATGACTGTCGACAGTTCAACTTTCTGTCAGTTCGCATCAGGATACTACAGCACTGCTATGTGGAAACAGATATACAGAAATAATGTTCTGTGTATGCTGGGTTTCACTGATATGTCAAAGGACAGTCCTAATCATAGTTTCGGGACAGATGTCACTAATGATCCCATTTAAACAAAACACCAGGTAGAGCCCTCCAATAAAGCTGTGACTATAGCTAGGAAATAAATATGGAAGGGTGAGAATTTGTTAGAGGCTGGAAGAAACTTCAGGTCAGTGTGGGCATTTCTTGAACCCCCTGCATTTCCCACACCTTTTATTGCAAATAGTCAATGATATTCACTTCCTTATACATTCAGATGGCAATGGTTAAGTCACCAACTTTGCACTTTATAACCATGCTTCCCACAGGCAAGAGTTCCATTCACTATAGCCCCAATCAGTATAAAATGTAGTTTACCTTATCTATTTCAATTTCTGCATTAGAAAAATCCATATCCAACATGTTTTTTATATCAGGGAGAGGGATTGCTGTTTGTGTCAAACCTAAAAGAAAATACCAAATAATTTTTAACAAAAAACATTTTTTTCTGCTGTTAATTGGAGTAAAAAAATGAAGTTTTTTGTATAGCCAAAAGATTTTTTATATTTAGTTTTGGATAGAGTAGAGAAAGGTTAATATTCCTATCACTTTTGTTGCCTGTGTCCATTGGAGAGATTTCCATCAGAAGACTTCCCTTTACATCTTGTTCTGTTGACTATTCTTAAACAATTTTTTGGGTTGCCCATGCCTAGCACAGTGACATCCGGACAAAAAGAGGGATGAATCTCCTCAGTGAGAACACAGACAGCAGTAAAAGTTTGACAGGAGCTCAAATATTTTCCTACGGTATCCAAACCTGATATTGAAAAGATGTCATACCATTTATTACGGGACTGTAGACTTCTTTTATGAGAGAGCTGATAAAGTCATTCAGGTCTTGAGCCTAAGTTAAATATAAGATTTTTTTTATATCAATGTAATGCTTTTTTTTATTCATTATACTCATATACAATGAGAAGATATTTCAGTTGGGAAAAACATCTATACACATTGAAATATAATAAATTCATTCTATAGAAATTAAAGCAGACGTACTATAAAGAATTTCTACTGCTATCTGGGGCCCTGTTAAAGTCATTTTGTTTATCAGTGACAATGGGGACAAAAATAAAAATCAAATGTTGACAGTTGGCAGGGATTCTTGCCTTCCCCTGCCGTGCTAAAGAAAAATATTTCTGTCTGTGTTGCTGTTGAAGAGTTCCCCTCACTTCCTATTTGCTAAAACCGTTGTCACCAGGATAAGAAGTAAAGGGACATCTTTTTAAAACCTCTTGTGGCTTCAGAGAATATAGAGATTTGTAGTGCGCTTATTCAAGTTCACCATTTAAAGAATCTAAAGCCAAAACTTTGGTAAGAGTAGGAAATGGCTAAAGATCTTTGCCATATTTGGCCCACTGGGGAGGTAGATAATACAGGAAGTGAGATGAAATCCCTATAAGATTAAATAAATTCTCTTTGAGAAAGTTGTCACCTGAACAAGTTTCCCTCCTGCAAGATTTATTCTTTATTCTGGTTTTGGTGACAGCTTAAAATGTGGGATTTTTCCCTACCTTTAAGTCCTGTTGATAAAGTTGGTAATGAGGGTAAATCTCCCCAGCTGGCACACAGACAGCAATGAAGACCTGATAATGGGACCCCACAATACCACCAAAACTTATAAAGCAGTTTGATTTAGATACACTTTAAGGCAAGTTGAAGACATACACTTGGGAATCATAATGGACGTGGTAGACAGCCTTTTTAATTTAATCACCGAACGTGTCAGTGCTTGCACCCAATTTATGTACCAATCACAGAGTTTTATTCAGGGATAATAGGCCTAACCAGTGTATGCCTAACTTGCATACTGTCTATGGTGATATGAGGATGTGGTGAATCTAAGTGATATAATGTGAGGTGGATTATGTGCATACTCTTTTACACTTAGTGGGTTTTTTGTTTTTCCATTCAATTGATGCAGTGGCATGCTAGGAACAAAAAGCACAGATGGCCAGTAACAAGTGAATTCTGCACTTTGAGCAAACCAAACTATCAACATAAATAAATGAAATGAGAACTCGAGAAATATGACCCCCTTAAAACCAGGACTTTTTTTCAGCTGGAATGTGAGGGAATACAGTTTTGGCACCTCCAGCACTGAATATATGTAAAAGCAAGGGGTGCTATGGTGTGCTGGATGGTCAGTTAATGCTGGCTGCTGTGTGGTCTATTGTTGCTGGAGGGGATCTGTTTTTGTATGGTGTTCTATTGTTGCTGTGAAGGTCTATTGTTTTTGGTGAGGGATCTAGTGTTGCTACCCCTGAGACAAAAACCCACTTTATAGAGCATTCCTTGATGTAAAAAATCCATAAACTAAAATAAAGCCCTTATCAACATAAAATAATTAACAATCTACAATGTATGTCAAGCTTCCATTTAACATTTTGGGACGAACCCTTAAACATTATGGCTGTTATTGCTCTTTTAAAGCTATTTACCTCAAACTCTCCAACAGATGAGGTACTCACAGACAGAAACGTCCTTAAAATATCAAAATAGCAGTTTTACTTTAAAAACACATACAGTTAAAATTGAGCATAAGAAATAAACGTACTGTATATGAATCAGTCCAGCTCTGACATCTGTATAATTCTAATGTACTAGAGCAATGTTGACATTTTTGCTATTGGCCCAATGATTCCACAATAACCTTGACATTACTTAAGCTATCAAAAGTAAGTAATACTTATATTTTTTTTTTTCCTGTTTTTTTTTTATTACAATGCTGATAAATGAAATACAATTTTTTTTCAATTATGCACATTTTTTAAATGCACCTAAAAAAACAAACTAAAATAATGAAAATTATAATAATATATATATAATAATTAAAATTAAAAAAAAAACAGTAAGAGGGGAAACTAGTAAATTAAAAGTAACTAACAGCTAGTAGGGTTTCTATAATTGGCATTGTATGCAGATCAACGTTCAACCCCATTGATCTGCAGATGAATGAAACAGTTGTTTCAAAGTATTTATCAATGAAGTTACTAAACAGTATTCCAAGCACAGTTCAGAAGTTTTGATTTACAAAGTGTGAACTGATAGCCAAGCCAGGGTACACCAGCAACAGCAGCAGGGGGATAGGGGGTTTCCCATTATTAAATCAATAACACATAAGCCAAACATATATTCCAGTAAATAGTGAAAAATAATAATAATACTACTAATAATAGTAAATAACCAAACAAATATCACCCAGTGGCAAACTAAAATGAAAACTATTCAGTTACCAAATGTGATGGTCAAATTGTTTGCATCAGAAGTGTATTACAATCTATTTACAAGTAAATTATTAAACCAAAAGATTTTGAAGGTCCCGCCTAGTCCTTTAAATCAAGAATTAGAGTAGATCTTACTTGTCAAGAGAGAACATCGAAAGTAAGCTGTTTTCCTTGACGGATGACTGTATTTTAAAATTCATATGCTGAAAAAAAGAAAAGAATAGAAAAATAAACTATAAGACAATGTACTCAGATTTGCAGACTGTGGTTATGATGTTGCTATGTGCCATGAAGTTCACATAATATATAGAACGAACCTGAAGTGTCCTAGGCCGCCCAAGGTCCAAATCTGGCTCTATCCATCTGTACTGGCCTAATTTCCCTGATTTTATATAAGGTGTCCACAAAGATTAACATTTCAACTACAGGATCATGTGAGATCTTCCAACTGAAGGCTGTAAAAGCAGGCATTGTATGAACATGCATTATTTTCCTCTTGGGAGGTAAGGTTCTGTGGATGCCAGCCTCATGTGATGAAAGACCCTCTCAGTTTGAAAGAAAAAAAAAGTCGACCCCAGCCACAGTTTACTTACTTCCAACAAACCTTGGGATGAGACATTTAAACTACGGTTGGGTGCTGCTTACAAAAAACATGAATGTTCCTCAATCCATCTGTATTCAAATTGAGATTTCCTATGTCTATAAACACTTTTTAGAGCCATAATTTACAATGTTAAATTTGAACTGATGGCTTACCAGATCAATCACAAACAAGAGTGAAGGCTCAGAGTCTGGGCTGGATGCCACTACTTCCATGGCGGAGTAAAGATGTAGCAGTGCTTTAGAAGTATTTATGGTAACTAAAGGTGGTTTATTCACATAGATATTTATCTTGTAATCTTGAAGTCCTGGTGGAAGCTGCAAGAGATAAGAAGTGTATAAATAAGCGTTATATGTGTAATTTTAACACCGTAGATGCTGAGAGTATATTTCTAAAGCAATAAATGTGATTTTCACGGTTATTTAAAACACATTTGTTCTTATGGTTATATTTAATAATTCTTGCTCACATTATCTGCCAGAAGCATTATCCTACTCCCCACTGGAATATTTGTATATTGAAACATTGGGGAAAGTTTTATTTTTATTTCCTGTCCAAAGACAAAACAGGAAGTTAGAGGAAATCTCCCGAAGTGAGGAAAATTCCCTTCATGCACTCAACACACTTGTTACAATCTGATTGTGCAACGACGTCAATTGGATGACGAAACGCATTGGGTGGAGCTTCGGCGTGTGTCGTCATCACGTTTTAACTTAGTTGAACTTAGTTGAAATGCTGGTAACTAGAGATGAGCGAATTTTTCAAAAATTCGATTCGCCTGATTCGCCGAATTTTCCGAAAAAATTCGATTCGATTCGAATTTATTCGCTGCGAATTTTACTTATAAAAAGGGTTTCTACGCTTCAGAGAGCCTTTATATTAGTGCAGAACACTGTACCTTTAATTTAAATGTCCTTGGAGTCTGCTGGGGAAGAGAAATAATACTGTCAGTCAGTATGACATGCAGATGAGTGCCGTCGATCTTAGAATCACCGCACACTTCACTCATTTGGGCAGTCACGGGGCCAAAGAAGAAGGAGAAGAAGAAGAAGAATGAAAAGAAGAAGAAGAAGAATGAAAAGAATGAAAAGAATAAGAAGAATGAAAAGAATGAAAAGAATGAGAAGAAGAAGAAGAAGAAGAATGAATAGAATGAAAAGAAGAAGAAGAAGAATGAAAAGAAGAATGAAAAGAATGAAAAGAAGAATGAAAATGAAAAGAAGAATGAAAAGAATGAAAAGAAGAATGAAAATAAGAAGAAGAATGAAAAGAAGAATGAAAAGAATGAAAAGAAGAATGAAAAGAAAAATGAAAATAAGAAGAATGAAAAGAAAAATGAAAATAAGAAGAATAAAAAGAAGAATGAAAAGAAGAATGAAAATAAGAAGAAGAATGAAAATAAGAAGAATGAAAAGAAGAATGAAAAGAATGAAAAGAATGAAAAGAAGAATGAAAATAAGAAGAATGAAAAGAATGAAAAGAAGAATGAAAATAAGAAGAAGAATGAAAAGAATGAAAAGAAGAATGAAAATAAGAAGAAGAATGAAAAGAAGAATGAAAAGAATGAAAAGAAGAATGAAAAGAAGAATGAAAATAAGAAGAAGAAGAATGAAAATAAGAATAATTCCAGTAAAGCAAAAAGTGTATGTGCAGAGTTCCTCTATTTCTGACAGTTCTCTGACAGTTCTTTCACATTTACAGCGATTGAAACATTGTATCTATTTGTTTCCTAATAAAAACATCTGTATCCTAAATGGAAACAAATACATACAATGTTTCAACCGCTGGAAATGTGAAAGAACTGTCAGACAGCCGTCAGAAATAGCGGAGCTCTCTGCAGGGACATTTTTGCCGGCTGTAGAAGGGATGAAAACGGCCGATCAGGAAAAATTTGATTCGACCATCCGAAGTTGGCAAAAATTCGGATTCGCTGCGAATCGAATTTTTCCTGAAATTCGAAACGAATTCCACTTCGCCTGATTCGATTCGCTCATCTCTACTGGTAACCATCCAATACAATGTATGAGTAACTTGTAGTAAACAGGGTGAATTTATTATATAACTACTACACTATGAGTGGTCTTCTTCTTCTATTCCTTATCTATATACTGGATGGGAGTCTTATTTTAGGGCCTGTAAAGATCTTTTGAGAAGAAGATTGAAATTTATCCTGGTGAGGACTGCCAGTTTCATTATCTGCAAATATTCATCTTCCATCTGAGCTGCGTATATTGACCGGTGTATTTCGGTCAGAATTTCTGGTAAGGGGCAGAACCATTCGGGTGTGTTTTGGTGATGGTGGATTGTGTTAACTTCGCTTGGGACATTTTATTGGAATTTTTTCTGATTACTTGGACTTTGTGATTACATGCTTTTGATTAGCGCCACAATTTTATATCATATTTTTTATTAATCAATTTTAGAAAAGAAAAGAAAATTTTGTAATATGAGGGCCGACCTGGGCACTACAAACTTGTTGGTAGATTTAATGGAGCTTGTACAATCAGACTGTAATGTAAATGGTGACCCTTAGACAGTTACTCCTGGGGCAGGATAATTGATAATCGAAAGATTTCATCTTACCTCCTGTTCTGGAAACAACTCTACAATTTGGGATTTTGCCTCACTTTCCTTACCAATGCAGACACAAATATCAATATAAAAAAGGATTCAACCTTCCCTCAATCTGTCTAAAACTAAACTAAGAATTTATCTATTTTGCTTATACTGTACATATACATTATCACTGAGGCAGAAAGTGGTGGGAAATCCAGAATGTTGGAGTTGCCATAAGAATAACATCTAATTTTGATACGTTGATATGATGACAACTGTCTAAGAAGATATTTTTTCTCTTTTCCTTTTGAATCTCCAGAATAGGAAGTGAAATGCAATTTCCCCAGTGAGACAGAGACATTAAAAATAACCTTATAGGGATTTATCCCTTCATTTTCTATACAGAAATTATGGATTTACTCTCTCTTTGCTTCTCTATCCAATGCCAGAGTTAACTCTGTGGAGAGTCCTAGGCAGTCGAAACCTTGCAGGCTTCTGGAGGTTTGTCATGAGCGTGCTCTAGTGGGATAACATTAAATTAATAGTGTGCATGTTGGCAAATAGATGGAGATGATCATGACTACTGTACATCATACATACAGTATGTAGGTTGCACCAACTTTTTTTTAACAAACTGACAAATGAAAGAAGATGAGCCTTTAAGAGACAAACTGTAACGTGAACCTGGTATTTGTGGTTTATGTTTTTCTACAACCTATCTTTTGTAAACAGTTTGAGAAAGCTTCATTGTAATTTTCTTTCAAGATCAAATTAATATTGATTGATATTTTGATCTGTTGTCACAGGGTCGTTAAACAGCATTGGGCCTAAACAGCGATGCCTACTCTGCCTATTTGATAATCTGGCTCTGTTACTATGTGACAGCAATAATAATCATAAGAATAATATTGTTGGGGGAAGGAGAATATATGAAAAAAGAATTTGAAAAATCACGTACGCACATACTCAAAGTGCACTAACCTCAGGAATGATGTCACTTAATACAGAGGTGGAAATTGCCCCAGCATTTGTAATCTATGAAACAAGAATGGAATCTTAGCCTTGTTGTCACATAAAATGTATTTTTTAAGTAGAAAAAACAAAATTATGATAAGAGCAATAGCAGAAAAAACAGCTGCAGTGCCTTGAAAAAGTATTCATATTCCTTGAAATTTTCCAAATTTTGTCATGTTACAACCAAAAACGAAAATGTATTTTATTAGGATTTTAGGTGATAGACCAATACAAAGTGGCACATAATTGTGAAGTGGAAGGAAAATGATAAATGGTTTTCAAAGTTTTTTACAAATAAATATCTGAGTGTGGTGTGCATTTGTATTCAGCCCCCCCTTGAGTAAGTAATTTATATAACCGCCTGTCGCTGCAATTACAGCTGCAAGTCTTTTTTGGGGATGTCTCTACCAGCTTTGCCATCTAGAGAGTGACATTTTTACACATTCTTCTTTGAAGAATAGCTCAAGCTCTGTCAGATTGGATGGGGAGTGTCTGTGACCAGCAATTTTCAAGTCTTGCCACAAATTCTCAATCAGAGATAGGTCTGGATTTTAACTGGGCCATTCTAACACATGAATATGCTTTGAACTAAACCATTCCATTGTAGCTCTGACCGTATGTTAGGGTGGTTGTCCTGCTGGAAGGTGACCTCTGCCCCAGTCTCAAGTCTTTTGCAGACTCTACTAGGTTTTCTTCTACGATTGCCCTGTATTTGGCTCCATCCATCTTCCCATCAACTCTGACCAGTTTCCCTGTCCCTGCTGAAGAAAGCCTCCCCTCAACATGATGCTGCCACCACCATGTTTCACGGTGGGGATGGTGAATTCAGGGTGATTCGCAGTATTAGTTTTTCTCCACACATAGCGTTTTTCTTTTAGGTCAAAAAGTTTAATTTTTTTTTTCATCTGACCAGAGCACCTTCTTCCACATGTTTGCTGTGTCCCCCACATGGCTTCTCACAAACTGCAAACGGGACTTCTTATGGCTTTCTTTCAACAATGGCTTTCTTCTTGCCACTCTTCCATAAAGGCCAGATTTGTGGAGTGCACGACTAATAGTTGTCCTGTGACCAGATTCTCCCAGCTGAGCTGTGGATTTCTTCAGCTCCTCCAGAGTTACCATGGGCCTTTTGGCTGTTTCTCTGATTAATGCTCTCCGTGTCAGTTTAGGTGGACGGCCATGTCTTGGTAGGTTTGCAGTTGTGCCATACTCTTTCCATTTTCAGATGATGGATTGAAGAGTGCTCCATGAGATGCTCAAAGCTTGGGATATTTTTTATATCCTAACCCTGCTTTAAACTTATCCACAACTTTTTCCCTGACCTGTCAGGTGTGTTCCTTGGCCTTCATAATGCTGTTTGTTCACTAATGTCCTATAACAAACCTCTGAGGTCTGCATAGAACATTAAATTACATACAGGTGGACTCCATGTACTAATTGGGTGACTTCTGAAGGCAATTGGTTCCACTAGATTTTAGTTAGGGGTGTCAGAGTAAAGGGAGTTGAATACAAATACATGCCATGCTTTTCAGATATTTGTAAACGATTTTGAAAACCATTTATCATTTTCCTTCCACTTCACAATTATGTGCCACTTTGTGTTGGTCTATCACATAAAATCCCAATAAAATACATTTACATTTTTGGTTGTAACATGACAAAATGTGGAAAATTTCAGAGGATATGAATACCTTGTCAAGGCACTGTAAGTATAGTGCATCACTAATGTATATCTTATCTATATTTCATATTTATTTAAACTTCTGCATTTTTCTAGAAGGGAAAACAGAGATAAATTGGGTGATACCTGGGTCTGGGCCTAACGTAACTGCTTAGTAAAGGACAGTGAGCATCAATTTCATTGTAAGGTGATGAAGAGTTTAGTGCAGTATCAATCTTTTTTCAGGCACAGCAGCCTTTAAAAGTATACAAAAATCTTAAGGCATCTCAGCCTAAGATGGGGTCTCATGTCACATCAAAGTCCTCACTTACCCCACCTGACATTATTGTCCTCAATCCCCCAACTTTCACAACGGAGTACTTAGTTTCCCCCAATTTCACATCACAGAGCTCAATTCCCCCCAACTTCATATCAGATACCTTATCCCCCCCATGTTTACAACAGATTACTCAGTCCCCCCCCCCCATTTATTTTTCCATCAGTTCCTCAGCTTTCCATCCTTTTATTTCAAAGTCCTCAGTTTCCTATCCCACCCCTCTTTTCACAAGAGAGACCCACCTTTTAATTTTCATTATGGCAGTATGGCAGTGGGTGGGAGTCAGAGCAGAGGTGGGCTTCCAGCCCTTTTGGAATCCTGGTGCTGCCCTGAATTCCACCCTCAGTGGATAATCATCATTCATTTCCATAAAGTTGGGAAACAGTCTGCCTGTACCATGGAAAATACTGGAGGCAGCATGGCACCCTTGACAACCCGAGACAGCACCCCCAAGTTCTCCAGCAGCCTGAATAAGAAATGGTTCAGTGAACCTAATAAACAGTCTAAGACTCAAAACAAGTTGATGTGATAGAAGAAGAGGTTATGGCTAGATTAGGAGACGATCTCATGTTGATCTCATGTTTATGGGATCCATTAAACATTCTCATTCAACTGACTTCTGGAGGAATGCAGTCAGCCAAATTAGAAAAAATTGTGTATGATATTCTAATCTTGTTATCTCTGTAATAAACCAGAACATGGACTTTCAGAAACATAAAAAGCATGTGCTGCACTCCAAGTAACAGGGATTGTGCTTGGCAGTCAGGACTGGTGCTAGACTATTTTGTGCCCTAGGCAAGACCAGCTACTTGCACCCCCTGTCAAAATAAATAAATAAATAACACTTCACCTGTAGTTCTACTTCACCCCTCCTAGCACACATCCTCTTTCCTCTTCAATTTTCCATCATAGCACAAATCCTCTCCCACAAATCACCCCTCCTAGCACACATCCTCTTTCACCTCAAATGTTCCACCCTAGCAACAAATCTTCTCCCCCAAATCCCCCCTCCTAGCATAAATCCCCCCAATCCCACCTCCTAGCACAAATCATTTCTCCTAGCACAACCCCCTCCAAATTACCCTTCCCAGCACAAATCATTCTTCCCCATCCAAATCCCCCCCTAGCACAAATCCCCCCTAGCACAACCCCTCCCAATCCCCCCTACTAGCGCAATTTTCCTGCCCAACACCCCTCATAACAATCTCCTCTCCTAGCACACATTTTCCCTGTAATCCCCCTCCTAGTACAAATTCCTACAACAAAATTCCCCTTCCTAAAACAAATATCTGCTCCTAACACAAATATCCCCTCCAACACAAATCCCCCAATTGCTCCCTCCTTACACAAATCTCTCCAATCCCCCCTCCCAGCACCAATCCCCTTCTTTCAATCCTCCACCTAGGACAAATTCTCCCAAATTCCTCCACTAGCTAAAACCCCTCCAAATTACCCTTCCCAGCATAAAATCCTCTACCTTGCCAATATCCCCCCTCCCTTAGCACAAATCTCCTCAACCCCCCCCCCTTCCCCCCAAACCTCCCTCCTTGCACATATCCCCACATTCCTTCTTCTAGCAGATTACCCCACCCTCTATCTACTTCAATGACCACCCATCTCTTGGCAGCAGTAGCCAGGGAATGAACACTGAACATGCTGATGTAAGAGCAATCCTGTGTCATATGCTTTATGAACAATTGCTCCCCTCACAGGAATGGAGAGCACAGCCTGCACCTCCTGGCTTTTTCCTGTCATTTCTCCATTTCAGGCTTCACTGCTCCAGGCTGCTCTCCCCTTGTCCCAGCCATGAGTGCAGGGATCGGGGAAGGTACTCAGCGGCCAGTCACAGCATCCATGGAAAGACCAACCTGAAGGGGCACAACTGAAATCTGGGTGGGGTGTAGCCCACCGTAGCACCCCCTAGATCTGGCCATAGCAGAGAGTAGGGAAACCAGTGGCCGTGGCTGCCCCCTAGGCAGCTGCCTAGTTCTCCTAATGATAGCGCCTGCCCCTCTTGGCTCTCAGACGTATACATGTTTCCAAGAATCCATCCTAATACTGATGGCCCAGGTGATTGGTAGGTGTCAGTCTGGAGAAGTGGCCATTCGTAGGCAGGCTTTTTGTACATGCAGAACACTCTAGGTAATGCCCACATGTGATGCTGAACCTCCATTATTGAAAAACCTAAATCCAGTGCATTAAAAGGTGGGCAATGAACAATTAGGCCCTATCTGACTTGCTTGAGCTTGTAATGCACACAGTGTGCATTGAAATCATAGTAAGCAATTTAAATACAGGAGAGGAGTCTGTACAACTTTGCAAGGCTGAAGGTAAGGTCAGAATTTGGCTTTAGTCTTTCATGTTTCCTTGTGTAGTTTTCATAAAAACAAAATCTGCATTGCCTGTGTAACAGATCCTTAGTGAAATAAAATACCTAGGTAATACTGTACATTACCACTTTGTGAGTTTCTAATGTTTCTTACATCATTTTCTGTTGTATTGAAGTTAAATACTCCTTCTTGCTGAAGAAGAGTGAAAAAATATCCAAGAAAGGTGGCTTTCAAAACAAGCGTTGTGGTTTGTGGATTGGATGGTAGGACCAAGAGATCTTTGGTGCTCTCTGGGGGATCAACAACATCCTCTCCTTTAAGTACAGTAACCTTTATAGAAAAAAAAGGTTAAAGTTTAATAAAAAAGGAAAATCTTCCCAAGACAACCTAGTTCCCACAAACAAAACACACACAAGTAGTTGTATTTGTCTACCTGAAACCCTAATAAATTTCCAATGAAGTCTATATATTAAAGTGTTTGCTGTTCTATATATTCATGATTATTTTGCATTTACAGATATGTAGATTCAACTATCATGGGCTATCTTGATATCAGACAGTGGAGTAAACATCCTTGCTCCATTTGCTACACAGCCTTTTAATGGTTTTAAGTGCATTCCAGGAAATTTCAGTCCCATTGAGGCCTCTAAGTTGCCATTCATGGAACAAATTTTAGCTGATTCCTGAATACCCAGATAGAATATGATTCATAGGTGGCCCTGTTGACACAATCCTACCTGACAACCTTTGATTAGTCACTGTTAGGCATTTCAGATACAGTCAAAATGTTTTCACAGCTGTCAGAATACAGTAGCAGCAGCAGGAGATTCGTTCATCGTCTTTGGCATGGATAGAAAAATCTATTCTATTGTATTTTTTTTTTTGTTCAGCTTGCAGGCTGAACAAAAAAAATAATCTGTGTGTGGACAGCTTTAGAATTGCAATATGTAAACATGCTCTGTGCAAAAAGAGATTCTCTTCATACACGTATCTCAAAAATAATTTGACTAACTATACACCTATAATATACGTCTGTTTTTTGCAGCATTCTTGTGTAACTATATCAAAAGTCCACATCAGCACACACCGTAGGTTATATAATGGCAAGTTAATAGTAAGCCAGGCTTACGTTTAATTCCATCTCAACATGCTCTCCAGTCACTGTAGGTACTGGAGCTAATAAATAGTGGAGGCTTCCAATGTTTCCAATGGGCAAAGAAACTGGAGAGAAAAACAGAATTAGTTCATTATACATTTAATCATCACTACAAATACCTCACTGACATGAAGCAGCAGTATTTAACAAGCTCTTTTATTGAATAAATACTCATAGGCTTACCTATTAGCAGTGTGCCAAGTCCCCTTTTAGGGGGTGCAGTCCCTTTAAGGTTATTTTTCCCACTTGGGCATCCTGGCACTTGCCCATTGGCATCATGGTCTATATAAAATGGGGGAAGCTCCCTCCAAACATGGGAAACAGTGGACTGATTATTTTGTTATCAGAATTTCACCAGCAGGGATGGTGTAATTTGGTGCCAGTTCAGTAGGAGCTCCCCTTGTGGGATGGAAGAGGGGGCACTAGGCAAATTTTCAAATTGTGGAGGTCACATTTTTTAGTATCCCTCATCTTGAGGAATGGCAAGACACCATTCTACCTTCTGCACGGGCACAGTTCTCTCTCCACTTACTTACATGACCCGTTTAAACAATGTGCCACCATTATCCAGTATGACTGAATGTTCTATCACCATTCTTTAGTAAAGTTATTACTCTTTCAAAAAGAGCCTGGTGTGTTCTGCACCAATGTGGTACTACTCTTGGTTATGGGCTTATGCTTGTGGGTGAGTGGGGACCATAGTCAGCAGATAGAGCAGGCTTGATAGAGCTCCTGGATTCCAGGTTGGCCAGGGTACCTGCCAGGCATCGAAGCAATGGGGTGCCCATACAAAGTAAGCTATGTACCACAAGGATCATCCAAGCTGAGTAGGGACTAACACAACACCACTACACCCTCACTTTCTGTCCAGGAGACAACGTTTGGAAAGGTATGGAAGGCTGGAAAGGGACCTCTTCAATCTTCTTTAATTGTTTAACTCTAGTCCATTCCTATTGATTCCCAAATATGTACTTGTACTCCAGATTATCTCTCCATAGGAATGAAACTGTGACAGGTGAGTATAGGGCTTTGGAAGGGAGCTGGGGCATACCAAATAATCTTTAATCACTGAGGTCTTGTCCAATAATGACAAAGAAATGTTTAACATTGGAAAAGAGGCAAGGGTACAGTTTTATGGAGGCACTACATGTAAAATAAATCAACTGTTATTACAAACAAAAACCTGGGTCAGTCAAAGGTTAAACCGTGACTACAATTTAACCATAAACTTATAGGCAAAGCCTGTCCTTGCCATGCTTGCTGGATAGCACTCACCAGAAAACCAGAAAAAAACCAACCAGAAGCTGGCTATGAAAGACTGACAATTAAGTTATGATTACCTAAGACTTTGGGGAGGGCACAACTCTTATCAGTTTGCTGCAATCCTTACCTAGCTGGATGCAGCATCGATCCAATGCTGCATCTGTCCCCCGCCGTTTCTAAGGGTGAGAACTGAGCTAACAGACACCGTTGATTGCTCAGTTCTCCCTGCCACTCTGAGAAGAGAGCAAGGACTGTCAGTCTCTGGCTCTCTGCTCTGCCCCCCCTCCTCCTCACTAAAGCGCTGGGCTGTGGAGGGGGCAGGAGTGGCTGGCTTAGGCCCTCAATGGCTCACTGAGAGGCTGCAGATCCAGGTTCCTGGGTGGATCCGAAGCATATGGTGGAGTTCTTTCCCCAGCCTGGACCGACTGAGTGACTTTAGCTCGCTGTTGGCTGAAAACTGGTAACAGGAATGCAGAATCAACTGCACTTCTGTAATCCACAGGAGAAGTACAGCCAAACAAGCTTTAGCTGTACTTCTCCTTTAAATCGGAACTATACTCACCTCTCCTTGCTCCCTCGCTTGCGGCAATATCTTGTCCCAGTCTTTTTCCAGGTTTATCTTGATTGGCTGGATTGGAATGATGTAACTCATGCATACAGGAGTTCATTCATTCCAGCACCGAGGGGTGCCAAATCAAAAGGAAAGTTTTGCTTTTAGTTCTACTTGAACATTTAACAACATTAAAATGCACAGAAACCTATGGGCTAGCATGTGCCACTGTAATAAACGTATTTATGTGTGTATTATTGCCTCGTATCAGAGAGGTTAATTACGTGTGGTGGTGCATCAGCTGACACTGAGCTCACTTCCCATTGTGAGGTTAAGTAGGGGAATTTGCCCCAGGGTGAAAGGGCTCTTTTTGGGTCATGGGAAAGGACGGAAGACCACACAACCGACAATGTGATTGCAAGTGGAGGGAGGAGCCCTCCCATGATGGGACCAGAAAGTGTAGAGCTACTAGCCACATGTATGGGAAAGGTATGAGCCCAAGGTATGCTCACCAGTATACAGCTTGCATCATTATACAGAATGATTCAATGTAGTATCTTATCATACAGTCTGCCTCAATGTCACAGTCTAAGCTACCTCAAGGAGACTGTTGCTATCACAGTGAAGTTGAATGTCCCTTGTATAATTAATAGGATTGATATTGAGAAGTCGGTTGTATTGAGAATGACTGTTTAGCATTCCTGTACTAATCTCATGAAATGCAACTCAGTAAACAAATTCATTTATTCTGTAAAGTCTGGTGTGGTCACTTAATGAGGATGAGCTCAAGAGTGCCTTCACAATGTATGCAAAAAAGGAAAGAAAGTGTAAATGAAGGAAAGTGATAAACATCAATGTATAGAAGGAAGAGAAACCAGTTCAGAATGAGGATATTGGTGGCTTGTGGCAGAAGGTTCCAGTTGGATTGATAGTATGATGTTTGCCCAGTTGCCCTTCTCAGCAGTTAGGGCTATTGCGGTATGGAGCTTTTCCAGGGACAGGGCCTGGACTTTGTAACAAATGGTATCCCTTTCCATGCCTATTGTTTGGAACAAGACAAGCATATTATGCTGGAGAACTGGTGGAGGATACTTAGCGTTCTGCACTGTTAACCTCAAATGACTCTGTAGTCTAGTGCACAGACCTTTGGGTGTGGGGCCTAGTGGGGTGGCCGGGCAAATGGCCAAATGAGGTGTCAACTCACACATTCATTATTTTCACTCTATTGGGCCTGGTGACATGTAAAGCATAGTTCCCCATGGTATACATCCCAACTTTTTGAAATGGGAACTAGGATCACTTAGCAAAAATATGTAGGCATAGGGCACACCCCCGTCACACCCCCTTAAAGAAGAAGAATTATACAACAAAATTAGTTAAACCCACAAGTGCTTTTTTAACCACTACTATATCTTTATATTGGCTTTTGAAATGTACAAATGCAACAATTTAGAAACTGGATGAAAGGTTTAGCACAGTAAAACACTTTTTGATAGATAAATAGTGCATTTTATATACAACTATATAGATCAGTCCAAAATGAGGGACAGATAAGGAGTAAAGAGGGACAGGAGGGACTTTGTTACAAATCAGGAACAGTCCCTAGAAATCAGGGACAGTTGGGAGCTATGCCATGGTGCTAGTGCAGTGGTGCCTGGGCAGTAGCCCCTGGCTACATGCACCTCTTTTTAAAAAGCTATGCTTCCAGAAGTCGGGGCTCCCTTTTGCTTAAGAGGCTGTCATTTCTGTAGCCTCTACGTGAAGAATGGTCTTCTGTGGAAACCTGAAACCTGATAGCATATTGCATTTGGCTTGCTTCTGAATCCAATTCCCATCTCACTGTTTACTATCATTACTTACCGTCTTGTATGCATAACTTTTTATTTACTTCAGTGAGTATGTAATCCACTGCCGGACAAGCCTGGAATATAAGAATAATCTATTACAAATGAATTTGTGACCTTTCTGTTTTCTTATGATCTGTTTATTAAACTTGCTATGCTTATGTTTTCTGTATAGGTTTAAACATCAGGCCAGTGTTTTATAAGGAAGGGCCTTATAAATGCATAGATGGGGGAAACCTGCATATCAGCTGTTGTATTCAGGAAAACACAGCACCAGCAGATGTCTGGATACTCGAATATCGAATTCATAACTGTTGGGCCAACAATTTTTCAGCTGTCTCAGTCGAACATTAAATTGACTTTTGTCCAGCTGGGAGGTGATGACAGGACTACCCATGGCTCAACATTTGATTGATTCAATGGGAATGAGCACTGAATGTATGCAATGGCAAGGGGTGCTGGGGTGTGCTGGAGGGTCTATGATGCTTGCTGCTGGGGGATCTATTGTCACTGGAGGGAATATATTTTTGAGTGGGGTCTATTGTTGCTGGGGGTAATCTATTGTTGCTGGTGGGGAATCTATTGTTGCTGGAGGAGATGATATGTTGCTGGAGGTTCAACTGTTGCTGGGAGGGATCTACTTTTGGAGGAGAAGTCTATTGATGATGGTTGCTGGGAGATTATTATCATTATACAGGATTTATATAGCTCCAACAGTTTGCTCAGCGCTTTACAATAAAACGGGAGACAATACAGCAACAATACAGTTCAATACAAGAGGGATAGGAGGGCCCTGCTCCTTGGAGCTTACAATCTAAGAGATCTGTTGTTGCTGGTGGTGGTCAGTTGTGGCTGGGGTGGATCTCTTGTTGCTGGGGTAGTATTTTGTTGTGGGGGGTCCATTGTTGCTGGGGGGGCTATTATAGAGGTGATCTATGGTTGCTGGAAGTGATCTATTGTTGCTGGCTGAAGGGAATCTATTTTACTTGCTTTAATGAACAAATTCCATACAAATTATTTAACATCACAAAATGATACTAGGTTCTGTATTCTGTAAAAAGGGTGGTACTGGGAGGTGGGTAGGGGCTGGAACTAAGGGACGATGCTCAGAGATGGGTACGGGGCAGAAACAAGAAGTGATTAGGAAAGAGGAGTTCCTTCATCTATTCTCTGAGGAAATAAATCCTTAGAGAAATCATAGTATAGAGAAAATATTTATTTATTTATTTTACTGCGTCTAACTGATCAGATGTGATTCTGGTTGCACTTTTAGTTTACATTGACTAAATACTAGAGGTGCATCATTGCAAGAGGTGTACAAAGTCTTTGAGTTGTTCTATTTAGAAAGCAAACAAAGCTATGAGTAGCAGAGCAGAAAAGCCTGTCCCCTGTCAGCATGTGGTAGAGAGGGACCCTAGCTCTCTCTGTGCAAGCAATGTTTTCTCATGCTCAATGATGATTCAATGCTAGAGCCCTTCACATCGAGAAGGATGAGTTTTTGCTGATTACAGAGATATACAGTCAGGTCCATAAATATTGGGACATGGACACAATTCTAACATTTTTGTCTCTATACACCACCACAATGGATTTGAAATGAAACAAACAAGATGTGCTTTAACTACAGACTGTCAGCTTTAATTTGAGGGAATTTACATCTAAATCAGGTGAACGGTGTAGGAATTACAACAGTTTGCATATGTACCTCCCACTTGTTAAGGGACCAAAAGTAATGGGACAGAATAATAATCATAAATCAAACTTTCACTTTTTAATACTTGGTTGCAAATCCTTTGCAATCACTTACAGCCTGAAGTGTGGAACGCATAGACATCACCAGACGCTGGGTTTCATCCCTGGTGATGCTCTGCCAGGCCTCTACTGCAACTGTCTTCAGTTCCTGCTTGTTCTTGGGGCATTTTCCCTTCAGTTCTGTCTTCAGCAAGTGAAATGCATGCTCAATCGGATTCAGGTCAGGTGATTGACATGGCCATTGCATAACATTCCACTTCTTTCCCTTAAAAAACTCTTTGGTTGCTTTTGCAGTCTGCTTTGGGTCATTGTCCATCTGCACTGTGAAGCGTCCAATAAGTTGTGAAGCATTTGGCTGAATATGAGCAGATAATATTGCCTGAAACACTTCAGAATTCATCCTGCTGCTTTTGTCAGCAGTCACATCATCAATAAATACAAGAGAAGCAGTTCCATTGGCAGCCATACATGCCCACGCCATGACACTACCACCACCATGCTTCACTGATGAGGTGGTATGCTTAGGATCATGAGCAGTAACTTTCCTTCTCCATACTCTTCTCTTCCCATCACTCTGGTACAAGTTGATCTTGGTCTCATCTGTCCATAGGATGTTGTTCCAGAACTGTGAAGGATTTTTTAGATGTCGTTTGGCAAACTCTAATCTGGTCTTCCTGTTTTTGAGGCTCACCAATGGTTTCCATCTTGTGGTGAACCCTCTGTATTCACTCTGGTGAAGTCTTCTCTTGATTGTTGACTTTGACACACATACACCTACCTCCTGGAGAGTGTTCTTGATCTGGCCAACTGTTGTGAAGGGTGTTTTCTTCCCCAGGGAAAGAATTCTTCGGTCATCCACCACATGGTCTTCCAGGTCTTTTGGTGTTGCTGAGCTCACAGGTGCGTTCCTTCTTTTTAAGAATGTTCCAAACAGTTGTTTTGGCCACGCCTAATGTTTTTGCTATCTCTCTGATGGGTTTGTTTTGTTTTTTCACCCTAATGATGGCTTGCTTCACTGATAGTGACAGCTCTTTGGATCTCATCTTGAGAGTTGACAGCAACAGATTCCAAATGCAAATAGCACACTTGAAATGAACTCTGGACCTTTTATCTGCTCATTGTAATAGGGATAATGGGGGAATAACACACACCTGGCCATGGAACAGCTGAGAAGCCAATTGTCCCATTACTTTTGGTCCCTTAACAAGTGGGAGGCACATATGCAAACTGTTCTAATTCCTACACCGTTCACCTGATTTGGATGTAAATACCCTCAAATTAAAGCTGACAGTCTGCAGTTAAAGCACATCTTGTTTGTTTCATTTCAAATCCATTGTGGTGGTGTATAGAGCCAAAAATGTTAGAATTGTGTCGATGTCCCAATATTTATGGACCTGACTGTAGGTCTGACTTGGCAGAGGGCATGTTGACCTTACACATTTAGTGGTGGTTACTTACTAAGGCTGGAGAGTGCATAATCAGGTGCAACTCTGTATAGAAACCAATCCGTTTCCAGGTTTTATTGCCAAAGCTAATTGAAAAAGCTAAAAATAAAAGCTGATTGGCCATTATGTATAGCTGCACCAGATTCTGAGTGCAGTAAACCCCACCCATTGTGTGCATTTCTCAGGGCCAGGCAATGAGAAGCAGCAATGAAGAAGAGGACCCAGTGATTGACATAAAGAAGTCTAGAAAAAAATACCTTCAGAGTTGGGGGGGAGTGGTAAAGGAGTGAGTACTGGTAGGTTGTTGGAACATGGAGGCTGGAGTTTGGCTTCAAATGCATTTATATATTATTACGGTACATAGATTTTCTGGCTATCCTTTGAAAATGGTCTCAAGTTCATGTTTTTGCAAACAATGATGCATTCTAATAGTCAACCGATGTATATATAAGGCATACATTAATATTCAAACCACTTACTGTTGTAGGCAAAATAGTTTTGAGGTTTTTATCTAGGAAGTTATTCATCACATTTGGTAAAATTCTGTAAAAGAGAAACAAATAGGCAGAGTTAATATTATAATTTTGCCAAAATGTTTTGTCCATCCATTGAAAATCACTGACATGTCCAGGGCAAGAAAAGTTCAGGAACTGGTCTTTAAAGCAATGCTCCTATGCCATCCCAGCTAATACAGGATCTAAAGCTAGATTTTTCTAGGGGATGACCTAAAACAAAGCCCTACTTAGCCAAGGTTCTCACAGTTTTCTTCCAGGCTCATCCCAGTGATGACCAGTCCCACAAAACTCCTCTTCTTGCTGGTCTCCAGACTCCAACCAGTTTCATTGCCGTCCCCCACTGACATCATAACATACAATGCAGGGCCAATAGTCACTGCAAATTGCACATTTATTAATTTTACTACTTCAGCATGTTCAGTTAAGCTTTGACAATAAAACCTGATTGGTTTCTGTGCAGAGCTGCGCCAGATTTTGCACTCTCCAGCTTTAGTAAAGCAACTCCAGCGTCTTTTATGTATTTTCCAGAGCAAATCTCTTCCCATTGTTAAATGACCCATCAAAAGTAAATGCTGAGTGGGAAAGGGATCAAACTTTTGTTGAGATTTTACTGCTTTCTGTGTCCCCTTTGGCAAGCTCTGGTTCACACCAGTACAACTTGTCGTATGACTTGACAGTTCAAAGTTGCATGACAAGTCGCACTCTATTTGTGGCAATCAAACCATTCAAGTTGAAGCTACTTTGAAAAAAGTTCCTGCACTATTTCTGTGTCTTGTCTGCAAGTTAGGCATGAAATCACATTGATAGTCGTTGATAGTAGCTTTGAAGTTGTGTTGAAGTAGAACAACTTCAAAACCACACAGGTGTGACCCAGAGCCTAAAGTGGCACTAATGGAGGAGTCTGAGAGCAATAAGAGGTACTTTTTGAGTTAAGAATACATATTTGAATAGATTTTAACTTTTTAAACCAGAATTTAGTGTAATTTTACATTTGATATACTGTACAGTAGTGGAATTTCTTTTGACATTTTTCATTTTAAGGACATTGTTTGGATTTTTCACTCTTTCATTAAGCCCCGTACACATGATGAGAATAACGGGTGAAAAATACTGCTTTCAAAGCAATCATACGATAATCTAATTGTTAGCACACAGCTTTCGGCCAAAATTATTTGAAGGGACAAGCACAAATATTTTTCTCATATGGTTCAGATTGGACAATTTTCATTTATTCAGAACAGTTTTTGTCCAAAAATACAATCCAAACACAATACAATACATTACATCACTTATGAATTTTTATTTTGTCGTACAAGAATTTTCGCAACTTTATTCATCTCTTCATTTTTGATATGAGACTAGCATGCATTTTCTCGAATGCATGAATTTCAAATGGTCAGTTCATTCTAGAGTTAAACTTTAAAGCAAATTACATTTTTGAAGCATGCTTGAAAGACATTCATCAGGTCAATAAACGCACTGAGAATTTTCAAACAAATGTTCATACGAATGCTCAAATGAACCTTTATTCAAAAATCAGCTAGTGTTCAACCAGTTTAACTGTCTTTTTGACAGAACAGGATGTGAAAGGTAATTTCCCCAATGGGGCAAAAAAAACAACTTTTTTAGTGAGTGAGAAAGGGTAAGTGATCTCTGTTAGCGTATTCACTTCTTGTCTAGGTAATAATGTCAGAAAGAATAGGAAGTGAGGAGATGAAGATAGTAATAGACAGGTTTTAATCACTTGAGCCCAGAAAGGTTTTACCCCCTTCATGACTAGGCCATTTTTTTTGCTATTCGGCACTGCGCTACTTTAATTGGCAGATGCACTGCAATGCAACACTGTATACAAAAGAAATTTATATCGCATAAATAGTTTTTTTTGTGGTATTTGATCACCACTGGGATTTTTATTTTTATTATATAAATAAAAAAAGTTGGAAATAAAACCCCCAATATACAGTATCTCACAGAAGTGAGTACACCCCTCACATTTTTGTAAATATTTTATTATATCTTTTCATGTGACAACACTGAAGAAATGACACTTTGCTACAATGTAAAGTAGTGAGTGTACAGCTTGTATAACAGTGTAAATTTGCTGTCCCCTCAAAATAACTCAACACAAAACCATTAATGTCTAAACCGCTGGCAACAAAAGTGAGTACACCTCTAAGTGAAAATGTCCAAATTGGGCTCAATTAGCCATTTTCCCTCCCCGGTGTCATGTGACTCGTTAGTATTAAAAGGTCTCAGATGTAAATGAGAAGCAGGTGTGTTAAATTTGGTGTTATCGCTCTCGCTCTCTCATACTGGTCACTGGAAGTTTAACATGGCACCTCATGGCAAAGAACTCTCTGAGGATCTGAAAAAAAGAATTGTTGCTCTACATAAAGATGGCCTAGGCTATAAGAAGATTGCCAAGACCCTGAAACTGAGCTGCAGCACGGTGGCCAAGACCATATAGCGGTTTAACAGGACAGGTTCCACACAGAACAGGCCTCGCCATGGTCGATCAAAGAAGTTGAGCGCACGTGCTCAGTGTCATATCCAGAGGTTGTCTTTGGGAAATAGACGTATGAGTGCTGCCAGCATTGCTGCAGAGGTTGAAGGGGTGGGGGGTCAGCCTGTCAGTGCTCAGACCATACGCCGCACACTGCATCAAATTGGTCTGCATGGCTGTCGTCCCAGAAGGAAGCCTCTTCTAAAGATGATGCACAAAAAATCCGCAAACAGTTTGCTGAAGACAAGCAGACTAAGGACATGGATTACTGGAACCATGTCCTGTGGTCTGATGAGACCAAGATAAACTTATTTGGTTCAGATGGTGTCAAGCGTGTGCGGCGGCAACCAGGTGAGGAGTACAAAGACAAGTGTGTCTTGCCTACAGTCAAGCATGGTGGTGGGAGTGTCATGGTCTGGGGCTGCATGAGTGCTGCCGGCACTGGGGAGCTACAGTTCATTGAGGGAACCATGAATGCCAACATCTACTGTAACATACTGAAGCAGAGCATGATCCCCTCCCTTCAGAGACTGGGCCGCAGGGCAGAATTCCAACATGATAACAACCCCAAACTCACCTCCAAGACGACCACTGCCTTGCTAAAGTAGCTGAGGGTAAAGGTGATGGACTGGCCAAGCATGTCTCCAGACCTAAACCCTATTGAGAATCTGTGGGGCATCCTCAAACGGAAGGTGGAGGAGCACAAGGTCTCTAACACCCACCAGCTCTGTGATGTCGTCATGGAAAAATGGAAGAGGACTCCAGTGGCAACCTGTGAAGTTCTGGTGAACTTCATGCCCAAGAGAGTTAAGGCAGTGTTGGAAAATAATGGTGGCCACACAAAATATTGACGCTTTGGGCCCAATTTGGACATTTTTACTTAGGGGTGTACTCACTTTTGTTGCCAGCGGTGTAGACATTAATGGCTTTGTGTTGAGTTATTTTGAGGGGAGAGAAAATTTACACTGTTAAATAAGCTGTACACTCACTACTTTACATTGTAGCAAAGTGTCATTTCTTCAATGTTGTCACATGAAAAGATATAATTAAATGTTTCCAAAAATGTGAGGGGTGCATTCACTTCTGTGAGATACTGTATATTTATGTACTGATGGCCTATCTCATTTCTTGAGGTCCTTAAAAAGCCAAGGCAGTGCAAATATCCCCCAAATGACACCTTTTTGGACAGTCTGAAGTATTTATTTAGTAGGAAGCATTGCAAGTTTTTCAAAAGTTGTACATTTTTGTCACAATTTTTTGGAGAATGAAGAATTTTAAAACAAAATTGTTTATTTTTTTCACATTTTGGTCACCAGTGCAGCACAGCATCATCATGTGACTGGAATGGCAGTGTTGAGGAACATTGACTGATGAAAACTATGTGTTTTTTTATGCTCTACTTTTGCTTATACAGTGATAAACATTGTATAATCAATAGCTGTACTGTACAGTCATGAATGGGTTTGCCATTCATAAACAGCTTGCTACTGGTTGTGATCTGTGATTGGCTTCAGCTAATCACATGGTATAGGTAGCCATGTAGCATGTGATTGCTGTGGGTCAATAAGCAAGCTGTTCATGAAAGGGAAAGCCATTCATGACAGGTTGTTTACATTGCTATCATATGATCGTCTATGGCCAGTCATAGTGATCATGTAATACTTGGGTACCAGGAACAGTCCAAACACAGCGGTCACAGGTGGGGCACGCTGCACTCTCCTCAACCAAAGTAGGCACAATCACCTATATATGCATGATGGGGGCGGCAAGTGGATAAAACCCTAATTATGTTAAAATTTTGTAAATAATATTGAACATAAGGGCAGACACATTTCTTTATTTGCAGCTTCTGTACAGACTCTACGTGTAGTTTTCCCACTTCTCTAACTGAACATACTTCCTACAGTACCCAGCTAGCACTTTTGATGTAACCATTGGCTGTTTGTGAAATTGAGCAACATATTGATGGCTTTAGAGCCACGGTCATACCTCCATGCCATAAAATCACATCTACTTACCCTTTTGGTAGATTGGCTTTAACATTAAGTATTTCCACTTTACATTCTGTAACTCGTAACGTAGGGCAAGTTATATTTTCCTTCTTTAAGGTTGAATTTGTAATAATGTTTATTTCCAATTTCAGCTCTATCCTTCCACCCAGAAAACTGTAGAACAAAGTATATAGTCAAGGCTCCTACATATTTGATATATACACAAACCATCTTGTGATCTGGGCACATCTCACCTTTTCCCCCCAATTTCTATCTTGTTTGTCACAAACATATGAACGCCAAAATCAGGAAGAAACTCAACTCCAATGTTGGAGAAGTCTAATTTTTCCACTTTAATGCTGTTGATTTAAAAGACAAAAAAGTTGTTATAGAAGTGTTGAGTTATGTTGTGCCAGTTTGCAAATGAGGGAAATTGTCGAATGCACACAAAAAAACACAAAATATGTTAAGATTTGCAAAAACATGCAACCGCACTGCCTCGATATCTAATATGACGATAGAAGTTTTCATATAGTTAGTCACCACCGACCTGGGCTTGGTCTGGTTGCTGAAGCATTACACAGCAGAAAGCATGCTCAGGTAGAACCATTGATTGGTTGCCAGCAGACATGTAACCCAACTTCCAAAGTCTTGGCTCATTTCTAGAACCTACATATATATATTTTTTTCAGCATGTTACATGTTGGGACACGTGTGTGTGTGTTTGTAGAGGGGCATGAAAAAATAGCAAACAGCAATGATTTAACTTACTTTGTAATCCCCTTGACTGGACTTTTAGCCTTTTTGCCAAGGGCTTTCTTGGTTGCAGGCGCGTCTGACATTTTCTTGAGCAAGTAGTCCCTATCTGAAAGTACTCCTGTCACAACTGTAAAAGTAAACATTGCCCATGAATATTTTTTGTTTGTTCAATAGTCATAATAATTTTTCCAAAACACATGAATTTACAGGAAATATTATTTGTTCCTTATGTTGATACAGCGATATTGGTACAATCATATTAGTAAGTGGTCAGTACTGTTTCAGGCAAAAGATAACAAAGATGGCAAACTGACTTTATAAACTATGCAATATTCCCTTTCTTCTGTAGATGGAGGCTCGGGTAGTAAGGTGCTATTTTTGAAGGCACAGAAAAACAATTTATACTTATAAGGCCATTTTATTTGCAAGCTTTTCACAGACCATCATTTGCTGTAGTCTGGCTTTAACTTCACAGATTTATTTATTAATGTTTATGTTTAAAGGCCAGTGTCAGGAATGGACTTGCCAGTGGTGGTGGGATTCACCTGCCTTGTGGGCTGCAGTACCAGGGCTGGCCAGCGGGTGCTCTCAGCAACCAGAGGCTCACTCCTGCAATGAGCCATCACCTGAAGCTGATTACAACAGGTGTATTTAAGGAATGGCCAGGCCTGTGATCAGGGCCTTGGTGTATGTTTCCCATGGGCCCCTGTACCTGCATCCTGTCTGCTTTCTGCCTGATCCAGATTCTGCTTCGATCCCTGACTCTGCATGAACTCCGCCTGTCCTGATCTCGGCTATTCCTGACTACTCTTCCGCCTGCTCCTTGTGCTCTGCCTGCCCGTTTGCTACCGACCCGGCCTGCCCGACTACGCTTAGTATTGTTTCTATTGTTATCTGTTGGAGGTTTGGGTTGGTTTGTTTGCACTGTGTTGTTGTTTAGTCTTGCACTGCGTCTATGTTTTGTTTAGTCTTAATAAATTGTCTTATTCACACTATACCTGGAGCCTGTGTTTTCCTGTGTCAGTCCACACATTTCTGGTCATACCCGGATCCCTAACAGCCAGGTTAATTAACAAGAAATTGCAGAACCTGTTAATAAATGTAACCCAATCGTTAAACTCTCATTATTTTTTTATATATATTTTTTGGGAGGAGATATATCCCCGAACACATTAGTTACAGGAATGCATCCCTGTCATGCTGCCACTGCTACTAAGTAAAGTTGCATTGCTTGCCAGCCCCCTTCGGCCTTCTCCATCATTCAGAGACTTTGTTTTTCTCCCATAATCCTTCGCATTCTGTGAATGGACAGTGGAGATCTTATCATCGGCTCCTCCTCCATTCACAGAACAGATTGTGGGAGAATAATAATATAAGCTCCCTAAATGGCAGAAAGGACAGAATGGGAAGGTTGAGCACTGAAATTTTTTTCAGTAGCAGTGGCTGCTGTTAACGCTCACAACACTGGAAGACAGCTGCTCACAGTATCCGGGAGCTGTGAAGGAGGCAATGAAAAGAAGATTTTTACTAGAAGCAGTCGTCTGCAGGTAATGGCACACACACTATTACACACAACTAAAGGATCCTGTGTTCAATTATGAACAAAGATCACCAGCATATCTCAAAACATTCATAACATTTTTTGGGGAGGATAAACTTTGCATTAGAGCATTGTATACAGCAAGCTTTTTCACAGCATTTGTGAAGCTTTCCAAACCTTTAAGCAGCCTTATTTAAAGCCCAACTCCAGGCAAAAAAAAAAGTTTTCTCATGCAATCGGGCTGTGCCTACGCTGTACAAGTCAATTGCTCATTTTGTCTAGGGGCGAGAAGAAAGCTAATACTCACCTGATCCTTCATTCCACCAGAAAACGGCACTTCCCCACAGTCCAGTGGTGGATTGTTCCTGGTCTATGGAGCCTGCTCTGGGCTTAATGATGTCAGAAAAAACTCATAACTCAAGACCGCAAGAGCGCCGAAGTGCCGGACTAATCTTGTTCTGGGAAGATCGGAGGATTGGGTAAGTATATCTCCTTTTTGCTCTCCCCTACACAAAGATGAGCAGTTAACCTGTGGAGTGTGAACACAGCCCCACTGCATGAGGAAACTTTTTCTTGCCCGGAGATGGGCTTTAAAGTGATTGTGATTTTTATTTTCTTCATGAAAATAAAAAAGATATTATACTTACTTGCGCTGTACAATGGTATTTCACAGATTGGTCCCTTACCGCCTCTTCTTGAGTCCACTGCCAGCACTCTCCACTTCTTCTTCTTCTGAGTGTCCCCTCAGCAAGCCAGAGTGCTTTCCTCTGATGCAGCCAGTTGGGGATGGCAAAACCAGTCAGGCTTCTCACATCCACCACAGGCCCCTCTTTTCTTTGAAACTAGATTGATCTGCACTATATGAGACCGATACTTATATTGGATCCCTTACACTTGCTGCCCTTATGTTTTTACCTGCTTTACCTGCTTTATGGGTGCTATGAGAGATACTTACAGAGCACAACTTTCTATCTCAAATTATGGATGAAACTATCCGTCTATGCTGGATGTCTGTGCAAGGGAGGTGTGAGGTGATCATGAAGTAAATTTTCATTTATCTATCAGCCCATTATTTCCTCCTTTGGACCACAGTGTACATTTTTGTCTGTGTTGGATCTTCATAGCTACTCCAGTATTTGTGATATATAATGGATTAGGCTTTTGTGTCTGTTTTTGTTGGATACCTGTGCGAGGGAGATAGAGTATGAAGGACAGAGATATAGCATTTTAATTTATCCTTCAGCCCATCATCTCCTCCTCTGGACCACAGTGATTATTCCTGGTTGAATTGGATTCCCATGGTTACTCCTGTATCCATGATATATAATGATATTCTTCTACTGTGCTTCATGGGACATTTCACCTTCTCAGATCATTTATATTACTTAAAATATTGGAATGAATTCAAAGATAAAGATATCCATTATTAAACCATGGAAGGGCTCTTTATTAGTTACACCTGTTCAATTGCTTGGTAACACAAATTGCTAATCAATTTGTTGCATGGCAGCAACTCAATGCATTTAGACATGGAGCCATGGTGAAGACGACTTGTTGAAGTTCAAACCGAGCATTAGAATAGGGAAGAAAGGGGATTTAAGTGACTTTGAACATGACATGGTTGCTGGTGCCAGAAAGGCTGGTCTGAGTATTTTAAAAACTGCAGATCTACTGGTATTTTCACGCACAACCATCTCTAGGATTTACAGAGAATGGTTTGAAAAAGAGAAAATATCCAGTGAGTAGCAGTTGTGTGGACGAAAAAGCCTTGCTGATGTTAGAGGAGAATGTGCAGACTGGTTTGAGATGATGGCAATAGTAATTCATGTTAATATGGACTAAAATCTCTGAGGAATGCTTCCAACATCTTGTTAAATCTATGCCATGAAGAATTAACCTCCCTGGCGGTATTCCCGAGTGTAGCTCGGGGTAACATTTCAGTACCAAAAGCGGTAACCCCGAGCTACACTCGGGCTTACCCTGCGGCACTGCTCCGGCATGTGTTCTTCACTTACCTTACCCTGCGCTCCCACGATGTGTCCCCTGCAGCGTCCCCGGCCATCTCCTCCGGCCGATGCCGGCATCCGGCTTCTGTGTCCTGTCCCTGTGACGTCGGGACGTATGGGCGACGCCGCCTCCGGCGGCGGGAAATTTAAAAATTTTAAAAAATGTAATTTTTTTTTTTTACATTTTACATAGTAAAACATTGCTGTCTCAACCAATTTCACATACATATTGTCCCTAGTGCTTTGTCCTGCGCCCTGCCTGCATTTTGTCTGTTCTTTCTGCCTGGAAACTGAGAAATGTCCATGGCGTCCAAAAAGTGTCCCTTTAGGTCAAAAGCGGTTTAGATCAGCTAGAGAACAGCGATAGTAAATCAGAACTACTTGCAGAATTGAGTGATAATGATTTGTGGGGAAATTCGTCATCAGACACTGAAAACAATTTTGCGACTGAGCTCAGCAATGTGCGAACTTGGCGCTCTATTTCACATTTCAGTGTTTTTGGTTTGATTATATTATTGAATTAAATTTTTTATTATTTTTATATTATTTTTATGATTATTTATTAAATTATAATTTATGATTTTGTGTTTCAAATTTTATCATACCCGGGATGTTTACTAGACTCTTGTTCGGACAGATTTCAGTGAGTTTTTCCTAAAAATTACAGCCTACAATAAAAAAAATACATATTTCCATGCAAAAAAATGGTACCGCTTTCAGCACCAAAAATCTGAAATAATCATACCGCCAGGGAGGTTAAGGCAGATCTGAAGGCAAAAGGGGGTTCAAGCCAGTACCACCAAGGTGTACCTAATAAAGTGGCCAGTGAGTGTATATTGTAAATAATAAGTAAATAATAATAAGTAAAGTGTATCACTAAGAAGCTTTGGTTACAGTGGGGAGGGATTTGGCCCTCTGTCAAGTTTTTATTGTTGGCCCCTTTGTGGGGATTGACCCATCTTTTAATACAGGTAATCTTTGTCACCAAAAAATGGAGAATCCAAACTTTCAGTGCTGTCCCCAGAACAAGAGGTAAGGGGAACTCTTCCAATGAGGACACGTGCGGCAATAAAAACTGTCAAATTTAGACATTCATCTCACTTTAGGAGATCTTCTCCAACTTACTGTTTCGTCTCTGGGACAGGGAGGGAAGGGAAATTTGTTCACTTGTTTATCCAGCCTAAGTGGCCATCATAATTGTATGCTCTAGAAAAAGTTCATGGCTCTCTTACATTGTACTTGGAGCATGTGCAGACAGAGTAGCAATGCAGAAAACTGGAGAGTGCCTGCAATGGCGATGATACTCTGGATTGGTGACTCTTTTGAGCTGGCAGGATCACCAGGTAATTACAGAATTAATATTAGAGTTTAAAAAGAATACAACAGCACACATAGTTGTTAAAATAGTTTTACAGCTTAAAGTAGAACTACCGGTATGTCTTGGATAGAGTAAAGAGATATTAGAACACCTATCAGGTCTCTACTGCTGTCTGTGCCCCCATTAGGGAGAGTCACCCTATTTGCCTTGTCAAGTGTTATAACCAAGAGTGAAAGTAAAAGAAAATCCCAAATTTGGAGTTGTCACCAGCATAGGAACAAAAGGGAAATCTTGAGGACATTAGTTCTCGTGACCCTGGTGACAACAAGCAATTCCCTCACTTTGGAGGGATTTCTTGTTTTGACAGGAAGTACATGGAATTCTCCCTAATGAGGAAAAAAATACTGAAATGGGTTATACCCTTCCTTTATGCTATCCAAAATGAAAAATAAAAGTGTTGCCTTTTGTTCTATTTGAAGAGGCCCTGGAAACTCAAAGGGGGACGTTTTCTAAAACTGGTGCACTCAGAATCTGGTGCAGCTATGAATGGTAGCCAATCAGCTTCTAACTTCAGCGTGTTCAGTTAGGTTTTGACTATAAAACCTGGAAGATGATTGGTTTCTAAGCAGAGCTGCACTCTCCAGGTTAAGTAAATAATCCCCAAAGAGTAGACATACAGTACAAATGGTTGACACAAGTGGGAGTCCAAAGCCCCTTTAATTGTTTGTAATGCCATAAACAAAAATAATAAATAAATAAAAAACACAACCAATGGGGTTGATTTACTAAAATTGAAGAGTGAATAATCTGGTGCAGCTGTCCATGATAGTCAATCAGCTTTGAACTTCAGCTTGTTCAGTTAAGTTTTGATAAAGAAACCTGGAAGCTGATTGGTTTCCATGCAGAGCTGCCTCAGATTTTGCTGGCTTCATTTTCAGTAAATCAACCCCAATGTGTTTTGGAGGCAACAACACTCCTGTCTCATTAGGGCTTAGAAGAAAGGAACAAGAGCAATGGACTCAAAAGGAAACTATAACCAAATAGATCTTTATTTGATCTGGTGCAAAACTTTTTGGACTGGAATTTTAACACTCTGAGCAGTAGCAGTTAAAAGTCACATCAGCGCTTAAATAGGCTCATTCTATTCATGACGGTAAAAAAACTTCTTTGTGCAGCTCCCCCAAGCCCCCCTAATACTTATCTGAGCCCCATTGTGATCCAGCAATGTGCACGATAGTCTCGGCTCTTTGGAGACTCTCCCTCCCCATGGTCATTGGCTCCCACTGCTGTCAATCACAGCCAGTGAGCCAATAAGGAGAGAGGGGAAGGGTCCAAGCTACTGCTCTGTGTGTGAATAGACACACAGAGCAGTGGCTCCAGAGCGAGACTACTCGGGTGCACCCTTAGTAAGCTGCTTGCTGTAGGGGCACTTGGAAGGAGGGAGGGGCCAAGAGCTCTGGAGGGGGATTCGAGAAGAGGAGGATTGGGGCTGCTCTGTGCAAAACTATTGCACAGAGCAGGTAAGCATGATATGTTTGTTATTTAAAACAAAAAACAAACTTGCCTTTAATATTACTTTAAGTAACAATCAGCAATTAGGTCTGCCTTTACCTACCCATACTGGAGCTAAGTGGTGCTTTAAAAGCATCCATAAAGCTACAAAACTGCTTTAGAAAATATTATGCTACACTTTGATTTTAAACAAGCTTAAACTTGTGCAACACGCCCTAGTAAAGTTGGAATATATAAGGAAATTGAGGTGCAATTTTTTCCAATTTGCTAAATTTTATTTTTTCTCATCTCTACAAGAAGAGGTTTTATAAAGGCTCCAAGTTTTAGGAAGCCTTTTTGGTAAATGGCCCTTGTAGACCATTTTAGCAAACCCCAGTAAATGTTATGACCTCAAGAAAGCCAAAAAGCCCTAATTTTCTTTAAATGGGAGCATCTAGCATTCACAAGCCCCTATATAACTTAAATGTACAAGAACATGAACAGCAGCACAATTCATGCAGTCCTTACTGTTTTCCAGAGCACAGCCATCAAGTTGTAGGAAGACCCCAGAGTCAAGGGAATGACAAGATACCAGAAATGCCAGGAAAGACACTAAGTGGTAAAGCTGAGCCATGTTCCAGTCCTCACGAATGAAGCACAAGCAGTAGTAAGCAGATCTGGTAAATCATGAAGAAGATAAAAGCATCTCTTTTTCATCTGTACAAGAACCTCAAATTCACGTTTGAGATATCATTTTACACTGCATGTTCCCATCACATTGAAATGATTTGCTTAAAGGAGAACTAGCATTCTAATTAATTGTTTCAACAAATGAATATGGTATTAAATATGAACGTTTATTATAAAATTGTATCTATGTTTTGTTGGTCCAAATAGAGTAAGTAATAGGAAAACATATTTTAATAGATCTGCAAAATTTAGAAATGTGCACTGATATACACAACATATTCTATACTTTCAATTAGGAGGTAAGCCAATGCCTTAGAGGATTACCTCAAAAGATATATTATTTTTTTACTTTATATTATTTTTTAGCGTACTTTATATTTACAGAACAATAATATTATCTGAGGTTTATGTATTGTTGTAGTATATATAATTTGGTTGACAAATGGTTTAAATTCCGCAACTGGTATTATTTAGGTGATCTCTTGCTCTTTGTCCAGCCTCCCCGGAAGTTCTATTTTGACCTGCCCTCATAATTAGCTGTATATGAGAATCCTTAGGTAAACGTATCCCAGGATGACCCTGGGATGAGATGATATTTCATTTTCTCAAATGACTGAAGCACTGACTGTAATGTTAAAGCAGAGTGGCTATATAGCATAACTAACTACCTAACATCAGATGTACAGGAATAACATCACCTAAGATCTACTTTGGATTTTTAAGTGAGCTGCAACAGTACCTAGTTCTCAGCTTGTGTGCAAGTACCCTATGTGGGGAAGGGATTCCGCTGGGTTCAACTGCATTGTGTGCAGTGGTTAATTTGCTTTTGAGCCCACAGAAACAAGACTTTAATTCCAACGAGAAACTTAAACATTCTTGTTGCAGTGATAAAAGTTTGTGGCGTTATATTTTCACGGGAAAGGTGCATTTAACAAAAAGAGCCGATTAAGTTAAATACAGACATTTGGTTTATGTATGCCTCAGTTAACTTAATTTTCGGTTTACGAATGACAATCCATTGAAACTAATGGCTCGGTTTATGAATTTTTGTTTCGCAATACGAACTGATTAATTGGTTTTCAATGCATTTACAAATTTTTTTTTTGCATGTCCCTGTACAGTATTTATGCCTTTAAAGTGCACTTTATAATGAGTTTTAAACAGATAGACTTTTTTTTTACTTTTTTTCGGACCTCCGGAGCGGATTAATTGGTTTTCAATGCATTTACAATTTTTTTTTATTTATCACATCCCTGTACAGTATTTATGCCTTTAAAGTGCACTTTATAATGAGTTTTGAACAGATAGACTTTTTTTTACTTTTTTCTGACCTCCGGATTGGATTAATTGGTTTTCAAAGCATTCCTATGAGAAACCACGTTTCGGTTTATGAATTTTTCGCAATATGAAAAGTCCCACAGAATAAATTAAATTCGTAAACCGAGGTACGCCTGTAGTTTTCTATGTTGAATTTATTTTACTAAATGTTACCTGTTGGCATTTACTATCCTTTGCATGTGTCAAGTTAAATCCAAAGCCAAAATAATTTGTTAAAATACTTCCTATTTTTTATAATATCTGTTTCCCATTGGAGAGATTTCCTTTCATTTTTGCTCCTGTAGACTCAATAGGAATTTGGACTAACTCTATCTATAGCAGGGCAAATGTCCTCTTACTTGCTAATGGAACACATGTCCCCAAAATTCTGATGCTGTTCTGGTGACAACTCTGATTCCTAGTGACAGAAGTCACCAGAACAAATAGAGATAGCAATAAAAAAACCCCAAAGGGGTTCTAACCCTTCACCACTTAATTTAGTGCATTTCAAAGAAATGAACATGTTCACTATTTTCATCCACTTGGTGCATAAGCATTTTAAAGAACAATAAGCACAAATCAGTCAGAAAAAAACCTTATACATCTTGGATATTGCAAATCTTGGTTATTAGATATCCATTCTTGGATATTTCAGCACCTCCCCTTGCGTTAATGGATAAGTTCACTTTTTGACAAAAAATAAATGCACATTTTTTGCAGGTAAAAAAATGTGCATTAGTTATTTTTTGTTGCAGGAGCCTGTAAAGCAATGCACCAGTGATTAGCTCCTGCAGACCTGTCAGTATATCTGCTTGCCCGTACATCATGTATGACGAAGCCCATACACTCTGGCAGGAAGACTCAATGAATTACCACAGCGCCATGGTAGATAATTGAGAACTACGAGTCGACAGCCGCTAAGGCTGTCAGAACTCGTAGTTTTCTCATTCACAGAGCAGCATTTTTTTTTTATTTTGACAACTAGCGGGGAGAGAAGATCCCCTGCTAGCTTTCAAAGCAAGGGAGCGGGGAGGAGCGAGAGCCGGTCCATTCATAACATGTTACACCCTGAATATGGGTGTAACATGTAACATGTTATCTAAGGTGAATTTATCTGTTAATTATAATATTAAATAGTTTAAATCCAATGCAGAGATTAGGAACCCCTTATAATGATCATTAGGTGAGGAACCTCTCCAGCATCTGCTAAAAACTAAAATTTAAATTTTGGATGAACTAACCATTAAATTTTAAGTTAATATTCATTTTCATAGACTAACAAGAGATTAATATTCTGAGACTTCATGGTGGACAATAATTATTTGCTATAGTGTGTACTAATTTAGTCTTTTCTTAGTGTCACTTATGATGCTATAGATATATTATCCAGTAAGTAAAAAAAATCCAGCGGTTGTTAGCAGATTAGGTAAAAAGAATTGGGCAAAACTGATTTACCGTCATAATATAACCTAAAACCAATCCTATCTAGTAAACAGTCGATTTAAATGAGGTCATAGTTTAAATGAATAATTGAACTCACACTGTTCTGTTTGTTTTACTATTGTATAATCCCCTTTGGTAGAATAAAATATTTTTAAATTCCATTTAGGATAGATCAAGGATAAGGATAAGAGGATTGCACTTATATCAGTTCCATTGAGAGATTTTGTGCTTATTACCTTGGTAATGATTTCTGAAGATTTACAGGAGATAAGGGCTAATCATATCCTTCCTCTTACATAACAAGAGCACAAAGCAAACTAAAGATCATATAAAAAAAACTGATCATATTGAGTTCCCATCCTGTTGGGCCACAATGGTTCATGAGCTAGACCTACTACTACCCTCACCATCTGTTGACGGCTTGTATTGAGCTTCAAGGTGTCTAATTTCCTCACACCCAAATAATTTTCTAATCAGGCATATTTTGGTCCCATTTCAAATTAATTCCAGCTAGGATTATGCCACAATCAGAAATTTTAATTATAAATATATTTATCCAGGTTTAAATAAAATAGTTTATTCACCTTAACTCAATCTATTTTGGTGGGACGTTTCAACTTGTGTCAATTGGTTGCAGGTCACCTATAGTCTGAAGCTAGCAATAGACATTTTTCAGACAATTTCAGCTAAATGACTCAAATCACTCTATCACCAACAGCCTCAGCTGTGTTACAATTTTGGTGTCCAGCTGACTTAATTTATTTGGTCAGTTTTGCCAAATATCGATAGGTAAAAGTGGTTGACTTTGGTGGAAAATTGATGAGTTTGTGACCAGCATGAGAGCTTTTGATGCTATATACTTGACTTCCCACATTGTTTCCAAGATTCTGAACTGCACTGTGTGTATTAGCTATCCGGCATCAGGTGACATCTGGTTCTTTGCTACAAGCCAAAGTGTAAATCGTCAGCAGGAACTGGATAACTTTCGGCCAGTGTGTACAGCTGTCTGTTTTACAAAAGCTGGTATCACGACTGGCTTCTGTCGCACAGGCATGCTGGACAACCAGAATCGGACCCACATCTGATCAGCATTGGCAGGCAATGGCTGCGAGTGCTGATCTGTGGGTTCTGGAGGGAGGGGTCCTCTTATTAGAAAACAAAAATACAGAGGAGGATATCACCACACTAACATCACATGAGTTAATACGGCATTCCCCTTAGTTTTTTTTCATTCATGCCCCTGGGTTGAAGGCAAAAAAAAGAAAAACTTCTAGTGTGTACTGGGCTTATTAAAAACGATATTTTCTCATTTCTGTCATAAAAAATATCCAAAAAACTTAAATTTTGTCATACATTTAAGCCAAAATGTATTCTGCTACATGTTTTTGGTAACAACAATCCCAATAAGTGTATATTGATTGCTTTTTGTGAAAGTTATAGCATCTACAAACTATGGTATAGATAATGGAATTTACACAGCTTTTACTTTCTGACTGCTCATCACATTTCTTCAGGTGCTAAAATACCAGGACAGTACAAATACTCCCAAATGACCCTTTTCAGAAAGTAGACACCCTAAGCTATCTGCTGAGAGGCATATTGAGCCCATGGAAGATTTATTTCTTTTCCACAAGTTTTTGGAAAATGACAAAAACATTTTATTTGTTTACACTTAAATGATATTTATGCCATGGGTATATGTGGAATTACACCCCAAAATACATTCTGCTACTTCTACCGAGTATGAGGAAACAACATGTGTGAGACTTTTTGGGAGCCTAGCCACATACAGGAGCCTGAAATCCAATGACCATTTTGAAAGCCTGAAGGTGTGTTACTTTCTCATTTCATTTCCTCACTTCCTATCACAGTTTCGAAGGTCCTGAAACACCCCAAGGAATTTAAAAAGAGGCATGGTGAGTATTTTGCAGATCTCATTTTATCTCACAAGGTTTTGAAATATAAAAAAAGAAAAGAAAAAATATGTTTTTGTTTTCTTTCTTCATTTTCCAAAAACTTGTGGCAACAAACAAGATCTGCAAAATATTCACCATGCTTCTTATCAAATTCCTTGGGGTGTCTACTTTCCAAAAAGGGGTCGATTGGGGGGGGTGCTATCCTGGCATTTCAGGGCCTCCCAAACTGTTATATGTAGTCTGGAAGTGTAATGAGGAAATAAAGCCCTTTAAAAGCCTGAAGGTGCTTATTGGATTTTGGGGTCCTGTACTTGACTAGTCTGTCAAAAAGTCTCTCACATGTGATATCCCCATACTTGGGAGAAGTAGCAGAATGTATTTTGGGGAGTAATTCCACATATACCCATGGCATGTGTGAGCAATAAATCATTTAATTGACAATTTTGTGTTAATACATTTTTTTTTGTCTTTTTCCAGAAACTTGTGGTAAAAAAATAAATTCTTCTATGGACTCAACATGGCTCTCAGCAAATAGTTTAGGGTGTCTAATTTACAAAAAGGGGTCGTTTTGAGGGGTGGGGGCATTGTATGCCCAGCATTAGAAGTTTATGCCACACATTCACTCTTCTAACCACCTGAAGACCAAGCCGTTTCTGACACTTTTTGTTCACATGAAAAAAATCAGTATTTTGTGCTAGGAAATTTCTTTGAACCCCAAAACATTATATATTTTTTAAAGCAGACACCCTAGTGAATAAAATGGTGGGTACTTCGATTTTTTATGTCACATAGTACTCGCGCAGCGATTTTTCAAACACAATTTAAAAAAAAAAATTCACTTTTTTTTACTTTTAATGCACAAAAGCACAATATATTGACCAATTATTTGGTAAAATATAAAAGATGATGGTATGCCGAGTAAATAGAAACCAAACATGACATTCTTTGTCGCCATTGCATGCACCATAAATTCTGACACTGGAGGGAACTGACTTAGTGTCACTGACATCCCCAGTGAAACGAATACAGTGATCAGTGCTAAAAAAAAGCACTAACACTGTACTAATGGCACTGGGCAGGAAGGGGTTAACACAAGAGGCAATCAAAGGGTTCACTGTGTGCAGGGAGTGTTTTAATAGGGGGTGTATTGGTGGTTCACTGTGCATACAGCTCTGGATGGTTGTGCTGTGCACAGCCATCCAGAACATTGTGCCCGAGCTGACAGGGACGAAGGCTGTTGGTAAACAAAGCAGCCCTCCTCTCCGTCGATGATTGTCGGTAATCTTCGGGTGTCGGCAGGTAATCACTGGCCGGGACCTGGTGATTGACAGCCGCAGCCATGAATGACGGCACAGGTAGGGCATGCGTGCGCCTCGCGCGCACCCCCTACCCGGGAAATGCAAAGTCATATAAATATATATACATGATTCTGCGCACCCGTGCTGCCCTTTAGCAGTATTTCTGCTATAGGGCGGTCAGGAAGTGGTTAATTGGTGTAATCGTTTTGTTACGTTTTACAAGGGGGAGGTGCTGTGACTGTATTCCTTTGTATGATTTTACTTTGAATAAAGAGCATATATTATTTGAATCCCTTGAATGAATCCCCTTGAATGCAAACCAACTGAAGTAGGCCAAATGCACCTGCACTGAATTTGAAACAATCTCAGGAGTAACCTAAACTGATGTTACAAGTAGGCTGCATTTACCCATCAAAGCTTTTTGACATAGGCCATAAGACCAGTCCTTTTGCTGGTGACACTTGGCCATAAACACAATCTCCAGCACTCAGCTGATATTTTACTTAATGGAAGCCTCTGCTTTGTTGGCTGAAATATGCAGAATCTTGTTCACTACTGTGGGAGCAGTGATGGTTGATGTATCTGTTGAATTACTAATGTGTCATGGACCTAAGAATCATAAAGAAAATATAAAGGGTGTAGAATAAGTAGGAATACATTAGCACTGTGCTTTGTGAGGCGTGTGTGTGTGGAGGTGGGCTTCATACTCATTTTTTAGTGCTGACTAGCGTTTAGTTTAATGATTATTCATTCTATTTCATAAGCCCATTTGTGGCTGGTTCTCTGTAGTAAGTTTTCAATTAAATAGGGGAAAAACCAAAACACAATAATATGCTATTAATCAGAAATCATCTTCTTTGCACAATTGTTATTTTTTTTTTATATAATACCCACTGTTATAGAAAAAAGGCTTCCATTCCTCCTTCTGGGGTTGAAGAAATATTGTGGACATTCATAAACCAATGGGTTGATTTACTAAAGGCAGAGCTTAGTGAATGAGATTAAGGTCTGCTCACTTCTATCATCTAATTATGTGCAAGCAAAAGGAAAGCTTTTTTTCTAATTTTCCTGTGCACATGATTGGGTGTTTCTCTGTAAAGTGAAACTTCACCGCATTCAGAAGCCTCTGGGAGAAAATTCCCTTGCAAAGTGCAACTTTTCTTGCAAAGCGATTGGCCTATTTTGTCTCTAGCCTAGTCTCCAAAAGTGAGGTGGAATCCTAAGAATGCCAAGGTTCTTGGTGTTTCCTTAGTTGTATGGCTACTGATAGACACAAGTCAAATCTTTTGACTGCCAAACAAATGAGATGAGAGAATTTTAGGATAAAATTAGAATTTTACCTCAATATGGGATGTTGATGCTGAAATCTGTATTAATGGATTTTGTGCTTGCAGTGGAACTTCTGACTGCCTCACAATAGTTCTTTGAAATGACAATGACACAGTAATGTATGGTCAATTTGGCTGTGCTCAGAACAAACACAGCTGACACACTGGCCTTATCTCAGGGGAATTTTGTGGTCATCTGGTAAATTTCATATTAGAGAACTGATTATCCTGATGAGGTCAATCTTCCAAAATGTCTATGAATGTTGAAATGTAGCAACAGGTTTCATCTCACAATCTCACTGTAATCAGATTTGGCACAGTCATCTCTTGCCTGTGGGTACTTTACCTTCATTCCATACATATGATGTGCAAAGGCTTCAGACCTTAATTGAAAGTTGTATGGCTAATTTCATAAGGAGTGCAATGTACAATGCCTGATAGAAAGTGCAATAACCCATATCACCCAGTTTATATTTTATCTTATACTAAGCTTATCAACAAAACCTAAATTGTTCTCTGTGGTCGCCTTCTTTTTCCACTTCCTTATTAATAAACATAATCTTGTAGAAAGCTCTGTGTGGGATCCTGGCCCAGTTACTGAACCCTAAGATCATCACAGGACACCAGTATCACATATTGTAAATTAGTACCTACGAAGACATACATCTAAAAAGGAGGAAAAAACAAGTGCAGGTAGTTTTATGTAAGAATATTGAAAACAGTTCTCGAGAATGAAAGTATGCAAAAAGAATTAAATACTTTAATTTTTTTTATTTGAATTAATGGTTATTGATTGTCCTTTTCATGGATGTAAGGCTCTTCATCCGTTATTCTGATAGAATAAACAGTGGCAATAATTCACCTTGATCTTACTTGACATACTGGGGATCAAATGACACAACTGCATATTCCTGTAAAAAACATCACAGAAAGCAATCAAAGATTTTCAGAGAATATTAGTATACAAGTATTTTGGGTGATTTTGAAAGTAGAGATGACGAGTAATAGAAAATATAGTCTCCTGATCCAGAGCTTTCAGGCAAATATTTGATTTTCCTATTTGTTAATGAATTGGTAGGAAAAGGTCCTAAAGATCCTACTTATCAGTTCACTATCTGTACAGTGTGCAAAGTGTGCAAAGAGGAGATCAATTGAGTCCGTCAGCAGGTGGTGCTGTGCATGTGCAACATGGATGGTAAGCCTGGTGGAATCAGCAAATGTGGCATCTGACGTCAGACGCCACGTGTGCTGATCCCAGACATCTTGGAGACTCTGCCAGGCTCCACCATCTATGCTGCATATGCACAGCACCATCTGCTGGCAGACACCTTGGAGATTCCACCAGGCTTACCATCCATGTTGCACATGCACAGTACCACCTGCTGACAGACCCAATCAATCTCCTCTCTGAATCAGACACACAACATCATCTGGCTACAGAAGTCTCACCCACTTACCCATGAGCCTGTTTTTAAATTCTAAGATGTGAGTTACTACTGATCTTTCTATTAAATACCTTCACAGTACACACTTAGAGGCGCTGTGTTTCTTTGTGTATCTTTATGAAGCAGACTACCACAACTTTCAAAACTTAAAAAGAACACACTAACCCTCTAATCATCTGAAATCCTGCCCCAGATTTGCCCATATTTGAACGTATCATGCCCAGCTTTAGAAAACTGCATACATCTCTTTTAGTAACCAAAGATCAGGACAGTTCCAAGCTGCAGCTGTTAGAAGGTATGTGTACAACAACTCAACATTTATATGTAATTGGACATAAGCTACAACTTATGAAAAAGCATGTTTGAGACAATAAATATGGATCACCTGATTTTTGTTGTTACCTGAAGACATATATTTTTATGTATACAGTATACCCAGACACGTATCTCTTGATAGTTAATGCTATATAAGTATAATATATTGCCAGAAGTATTGGGACACTCCTCCAAATTACTGGATTCAGGTGTTCCATACACCTCCATGACCACAGGTGCATATAATCAAGCACCTAGGCATGCAGACTGCTTCTACAAACATTTGTGAAAGAATGGGTCGCTCTCAGGAGCTCAGTGAATTCAAGCGTGGTACCGTGATAGGTTGCCACCTGTGCAATAAGTCAATCCATGAAGTTTCCTTGCTACTAAATATTCCAGTCAACTGTTAGTGGTGTTAGTGGTATTATAACAAAGTGGAAGCAACTGGTAACAACAGCAACTCAGCCACGAAGTGGTAAGCCATGTAAAATACCAGAGCAGAGTCAGAGCATGCACACAAGTCACCAACTGTATGCAGAGCCAATAGTTAAAGACCTCCAAACTTTACGTGGCCTTCAGATTAGCGCAACAATAGTGCATAGAGAGCTTCATGGAATGGGTTTCCATGGTCAAGCAGCTGCATTCAACACTTACATCAGCAAGTGCAATGCAAAGTGTCGGGAACAGTGGTGTAAAGCATGCCACCACTGGACTCTAGACCAGTGGAAACTTGTTCTCTGGAGTGATTAATCATGTTTCTCTGTCTGGCAGTTCGATGGACATGTCTGGCTTTGTCAAATTCCAGGAGAACGGTATTTGCCTGACTGAATTGTGCCAAGTGTAGATTTTGGTGGAGGGGGGATTATGGTGTGGGGTTGTTTTTCTGGGGTTGGGCTTGGCCCCTTAGTTCCAGTGAAGGGAACTCTTAAAGCGTCAGCATACCAAGACATTTTTGGACAATTTAATTCTCCCAACTTTGTGGGAACAATTTGGGGATGGGCCCTTCCTGTTCCTACATGACTGCGCACCAGTGCACAAAGCAAGGTCCAGAAAGACATGGATGAGCGAGTTTGGGGTGAAGGGACTTGACTGGTCTGCACAGAGTCCTGATCTCAACCTGATAGAACACCTTTGGGATGAATTAGAGTGGAGACTGCGAGCCAGGCCTTCTCATCCGACATCATTGCCTGACCTCACAAATGCTCTTCTGGAAGAATCGTCAAACTTTCCCATAGACACACTCCCAAACCTTGTAGACAGCCTTCCCAGAAGAGTTGAAGTTGTTATAGCTGCAAAGGATGTTCCAACTCAATATTAAACCCTACGGACTAAGACTGGGATGCCATTAAAGTTCATGTGTGTGTAAAAACAGGCGTCCCAATACTTTTGGCAATATAGTGTATCTTTGTGTTGCACAACCAAATGACTAGGACAATAGTGCAGGCTCACCTAAAACTTAGAAATTAGGGAACCTCTTTAAACAAGAATTCATCCTCTTAGGCCTCATGCACACTGGGCATTCAGTCCCAGGGCATGAGGCTTCAATGTTTAACTGCAACTGGAGGGAACAGGTGCATCATTCAGTCCCTCTGCCAGGAGAGATACTGATAGCTGCTGCAGCTGGATTCACTTAACCTCCCTGGCAGTATTCCCGAGTGTAGCTCAGGGTAAAGTTTCAGTACCAAAAGCGGTAACCCCGAGCTACAATCGGGAATACCATGCAGCGTTGCTCAGGGATTCCCTACAGCACTTACCCTGTCCTGCGCTCCCGCGATGTGTCCCCTGCAGCGTCCCTGGCCATTTCCTACGGCCGATGCCGGCATCCATCTTCCGGGTTCCAGTCCCTGCGAGCGTCGGGATATACGGGACGTACAGGGGCCGGAACCAGCGGGAAATTTGAAAATTATAATAACTGACATTCACTAATACACTAAAATCACATAGTAAAACTTTACTGTTTCAAACCATTTCACATACATTTTGTCCCTACTGCTTTGTCCTGTGCCCTGCCTGCATTTTTACTGTTCTTTCTGCTTGGAAACTTAGAAAAGTCCATGGCGTCCAAAAAGCGTCCCTTTAGGTCAAAAGCGGGTTTAGATCAGCTATAATACAGCAATAGTAAATCAGAACCACTTGCAGAATTGAGTGATAATGATTCGTGGGGAAATTCGTCAGACACTGAAAACAATTTTGCGACTAAGCTTAGAAATGTGCGAACTTGGCGCTATATTTCACATTTCAGTGTTTTGGGTTTGATTATATTATTGAATTAAATTTATTATTATTATATTATTATTTTTTATGATTATTTCTTATATTATAATTTATGATTTTGTGTTTCACATTTTATCCTACCCGGGATGTTTACTAGACTCTTGTTCGGACAGATTTCAGTGAGTTATTCCTAAAATTACAGGCCTACAATAAAAAAAATACATATTTCCATGCAAAAAAATGTACCGCTTACAGCACAGAAATATGGACATAATCATACTGCTAGGAAGGTTAATGGTTCTTTCATTTAGAGCAGTATGCCCCCAGAAACTAATACCTGAAACGCAGGCTTGCATTCCAGACATTCGATTCTGGGCACATACTACCATCAAAGTACATACTGTACCGCTAGGTGCACCACTCAGCCCCTCCAGCCATATCAGCTGGAAGAATCTTTGCTGGCAGTGGGGCTGGAAGGTGTGCCTGTGCCTTCCAGCTGCAGCTAAAGCACAGCGTCTCATGCACAGGAGCTTAACACCCAGTGTGTATGAGGCCCTAATCTCTGAAATTAGTTATGTCACTACAGCAATAAAAGCTGTGACATGCCCTAATTGTACTGAAAATAAGTCAGTGTGTTCTGCATCAATGTCTTCTCTTGTATCTAGCTGCCCATTCCACAAAGAGAGGAAGAGATGTCATGGAAACAAGAATGAGGGAACTTGCCAAGTATCATCCATCACTAAAATGTTGCATCCCAGGGATGAACTTCAAGTCAAGTTCTGATTGGTCATCTCAACTAAAACTACACACCCCAGACAAGGATTAAGCACACCCCAGACAACCAGACAAGGACTAAGCTCACCCCAGACAAGGACTAAACTCACAACAAATGTTACTAACCTCCTGGTGATGCAGAAGAATATTTACACTAGAAGTAGCTTTTAACATGCATTGCTTACCTTTTTCACTTCTATGACTTCATGAATAAGGTCAACATTTGGCAATGATGGTAAAGATACTCCAACACTCAGGTCAGCTGTAAAAATGGCACAAGTCAGTACATTTGAAAAATTTTTTATATATATATATATATATATATATATATATATATATACACACACACACAAAGTATGCAGCATTATAAAATGTCAAATTAAAAAATAAATGTCCCTTCATCAAAACAAGTAAATTTGAAAGACTTCAGACTAGAGCAAGTGGCGCTTCAGACTAGCAGCTAATCATAATTTGAATCCAAGATCAAATGTCATTGCTAGTAGTCCTAGTTAAATACACTAAATTGGACTTGATGGCATTTCATCACTCATCCAAAAAGTTTTCTGAGGGAGCTATTTGAATAAGTGATGAAACATAACAAAATATTCAATGTTTTAGAACACGTCCAGTTGAATGTAACTACTTCTAACTATATAGTGACCTAGATAAGTGAGAACCTCGACAAACATATCTGGAATGCTATTTTCATTTTTTGATGAAGGAAGGGGGGTCCAGCTAGGACCTTACAGATTGTCACTTCTCCTGAATAAGGGCAGTGTGATGTGGATATGGACTATGGTTTCTAAAGTTAATTGTTTAATAAATAGTTTATTTGATTTGATTTTTCTAGTTTTTTTTCAGTTTACATTTGTAACATTTATAGTTGACCACCAACTGATTGCAGCACATACTTTAAGACTCGATGTCTGGATCCGAGGCCAAATTGATTTTAGATGTCTTTGTCTTAATATATTACACAGTTCATGAATACGTGTTTTTACCATTAAGCTGAACCAGGTAAGCCTTGTTGAAGATGTCACGCATGTACCCCATCAGCACTGATGGCTATCAGAGAAACAGAAAAAGGTGATGTAAATGAAACAATAAATTCATGGTTGTGTTAAACATTTCAATTAGTTTTTTTTAAACTTTATAGAGCAATATTCAAATGAACAAAAACAATGAACTCTATCTGCTCTCCAGGTTGACCTAACTTACAATATGACATAGAATTACCTGTGTTTGCTCAAACTGCATTGTCTAAAATTGTATTAGCACCAGTGCCTCCAATTTTAGGGTTCACTCTATGATCCCCATTTGGCTAAGGGTAAAGTTCAAGGAAGCTCAAAGGCATTTTAAATTATCCCAAATTTTTTTGAATATATAAAAAATAAGCTGGATTGTGACTGCTATCTTCAAATTTTAGTAAAAAAAAATAAAGTGGAAAGGCAAGAGAATTTTCCTCAGAGTTTAGCGAATATAGTAAAATTCACTTTGAAAGAGTACTCAGTCAGATCCAAGGAATATATAAAAAACAGTATTTCTACTTGCACATGATTGAATGATGGAAGTTAGCAGAGCTTCACTTCGTTCTTACAAAGTGAAAAATCCCTTGCAATGTGAACACCCTATTTACCTTTATTAAATCAATTCCAATACATGCAGTACATTTAGGAACTGTTTTACTTGCTTAAAGACATGTGGTTTAATGTAAACATTCCTATGATCCACCCACCCCAGCTATTCTCATAGTTGATGAGAGTGACAATTTCACACCCTGTAGTACGTCCATGGCACTGCTCCAAAACCTTGTCTACAGTGGAGGTACTGTAGGTTTGTATAAATAGATTTACTTTTTTAAAAAAAGTAAAAAAAAAAAATCCTAATTATCAATTTGTATCTCTTGTGTACATTTTTGAAAAGAATTGAAAGACTGCTAGGGAGCCTGTCCAACACAGCAGGGTGGGCAGTACTGAGGAAGCAAGTAAATCTTTTGGTACACCCCACTGCGTAATAATGTACTGACACACTGACAGGAAAAAACAAAAGTTGTCTGAGACAAACTTTGTTTCAACTGGAGCACAGCCAATCAGCTTTAACATTTTAATTTTCCAAGCTTTGGAGAAAAAAAATGGAAGATATAAGTTGATTGGTTGCTTTAGGCAAAGGCATCAGTTAAGTACTTATCTCAGATGCTGTTTGTTAATTTCCTCCATGGTGCATTGGCACGTCATCTACCCATACCCAGTGGGGGTGCGGGGGGGTCTGCATTCTGAAGGTGACAAAACTGTTCTTTCCTAGGGAGATGTTTGGGCACCACTGTCACTGCTCTCACCCTCATACAAGAAATTGCCAGGTTAAAACTAATGCTTGGTAAAGGAGCATCTAATGCTTTTTAAACACATAAGGTTTAGATGTGCTTTAATGAGGGTAAAAATGAGCTTGTGGGTGATATTTCATTCAATGGCATGTCTAGCAATACTCTGAAGTGAGCTAGATGACTAAATAGCTTACACTTGTCTTGCACTTTCCAAAAGAGCTTGAAGCCATTGTGATTTTAAGATCTCTATAGAAAAAGAAAAATAGAAACCCATGAATAACTGAATTTGGGAATCAGTACTGTTAATAAAATTAGAAGAACAAATGGCCTACCCTTGCAGTCCTACTGATGTTGTGATCTTCCCTCTAGATACATCCAACTTGGCCATTAAATTGGCTCCCTGTGCAAACAAAGAAAAAGTAAATGCTCAAAAGTGTTGCTTGATAAATCCTTACAAATGTATCTTTGGTTTAATAAAGACACGGGAACCAGTAATTAAGGCCAAAACTTATTTTGTTTTGTTTTGCATACAGGATTATGAACCCTGTAGGTTCTTATTGGCCATACACATAAGTTAAAAAATATTTAACTGCCTTCCCGAGGCCATTGTAGCCAAAGGTGTGTCTACTCACCACATTGAGAGTCATTAGGTGTTGATTGCGCATGGTACCTGTCACCACGAACATCTCCACAACTGGGGAAATCTGAACTAACACAACATTGGCGTCGAGAGTAACAAGTGGTGTTTGAGTGAGCAGTATCTTCATGTTCACAGGAAGAGACTCCTTGTATTTCCAGCTGATCTGCAGTCAGAGAAAACAGTTTATATTCTTTATTAAGCCCAGCAAACTCCTGACAAACTTTTTTTAGGTTCTACATGAGTAGGGAAGAGTCAGACCTTGTGTTGGGGTTTTACATTTGCTGTGTCCCCACTAGAAATATTTACCCCCACTTCCTGGAGGAAATCTCACAATTATGTAGGCAGGTAAGTAAATCCGAGATGGGTTCTTCCATTTCCTTATCCTATCCTACATTGTCTTGTTCTATCCTATCCTATCCTACATTGTTTAGCTGATGTTGGCCCCATACTATTACCTATCACTTAGATATCATTACAATAGCAATTAGGCTGCTCTTTCCCTTAAAGTGTACCCCCGATGCTTAACCTCCTCCAGCTAAACAAGACATTTAACATAGCCATAAATATGAACCCTTAACCTACCTTAACAATCAGCCCTCAACCATAGCCTTGCAATTAAGTCCCTAACACCTGATGCTAAAAAGTAACCCTTTACAACTACCTAATATTTACAACCAACTTTATTTGTAATTTAATGTAACCCTAAAATTTAACCCCTTAGCCTCTGACCCTTAACATAGTCAACTTCAAAAGTAAAGTATCACTTGAATTTTTGGAGCCAATGCCTTAGTACCAGTACCAGTTTTTGAAACAATCTGGTGCTGATTTATAGAGACGCCAGTGACAATAATAAGGTCTGATGATCCCCAAACTGTGTGAAGGAATAGAGGAGGAGTACTGAGCACCGTCTTTTTATTTTCCATGGAATTCTCAAGCCAGCAACAAGATTAATCAGATTAATATCTCTGTGCTAGGCATGCATGTACATAGACACACTTGACAAAACATAGTCCAAACTAGAGTGTTCTGTCCCCAGAATACATTCCCTTCTGAGGACTTCAAGATAAAAATTGACCTGTATAATAATTATATGTTGTTTTGCATTTGATTTGTAGTCATGTTTTATTTACAGATTAGTTATCTGTTCTCTTATGTCACCTACTGGCTAAGCATCGGTATATGTAGAGCTGTGTTATTTAGCTAGGCCAGGATGTGATGTAAAGGTCATCACTTCTCCCACAATACAGGAAGTGAACTACAGGAAGTAAACCGCCTCATAGGAAATCATGATTCTCTACATGAGAGAAGCAACCAAACTCTATCTCTTTCCATCTGACGGCATTGGAGGTAATTCATTTCCCTTTTTCTCTGCTATAGGTAGCTAGGATTGTATAGAAGAGGATCTTAGCTATACTGAGTGTTATTTTATTTGTTATGTTTATCGTATAGTGATTGCATATTATCTTTCTTGTTATAGTTTTACAATTTATCTGTAACATGCCAATAAAGTACAGACAAGTTAAAACTGTCTATTATTGTGTGTGCAGAGAAGGTTATCTGTTAGAATAGCCTCCCGTAGACTCCGGGAGTACAGGGGGCGAGTTCAAAACAAAGAAATGCAGAGCTTCTGAGCATCGTAAATCTTACTTAATAGGGTTTCAAAAACCTCTTATGAGGACCTGTCATAAATGGTCAATTCCTAAACTGTTTGGGGAGCACTTTAAATAATACACATCTGTTAGTCTGGTATATTAACCTAAAGTTGAACTTTCATACATGGGTAAGAAGTTACCACTACAGTTAGAATAATTTAGAAACCAATTTAGAAACCAGTTAGAAACCAAGCACTGGTGAAGGATAATAAGACACATTAAGTAGACACTTAACAGCCATATCATATTTGTCATCTGACAAACTGTAATTGCATTCTGAGAAATCACATTCTGCTGGCCAGGTTGTGAAACCTGGTAAAATGGAGAGTGTGTCTGCTGAGCATAATAACATACTCTCCAGCACACCCATATCACTATATCCAAATCCTAACACTGACGTACAAAGCCGTCCACCACACTGCCCCGAACTACATCACTGACCTAATATCCAAGTACCACCCAGCTCGCACACTCCGCTCCTCACAAGACCTCCTTCTCTCTAGTTCCCTGGTCTCCTCCTCCCATGCCCGCCTCCAGGACTTCTCCAGGGTGTCACCCATCCTCTGGAACTCCCTGCCCCAACCCATCAGATTATCACCTACTCTCCTCTCCTTTAGGCGCACCCTGAAAACCCATCTCTTCAGGGAAGCCTACCCCACCCCCTGCTAACTTGCCGAACTCCTCCACTCTTCCTACCACTCCATCCCCCACAGCTATCTCCTCCTGTGCCACCATCCCCTCCCTCCTAGATTGTAAGCTCGAAAGAGCAGGGTCCTCAATCCCCTCATGTTTTGCATTGTATTGTTATTGTTCTGTCACATGTTCTGTCCCCCTTTGTAATGTACAGCGCTGAGCGAACTATTGGCGCTTTATAAATACTGTATAATAATAATATCACAGTAGAGAATGCTATTGACCATTTGATTGTGTGTTCTCTCAGCAACAACCTTCCCAGGTACAAGGAAATCAGATACCAAGTCACTTTTCTTAGGGCCAGTGACTCTTGCAAAGATTCAGATTGGACTTTGCAAGTGACTCAAACTCTGCAGTGAACAAAATACCAGAAGAACTCTACTGTAGTGTTTTCACATTTAAGCCCTATTATTTTGTTGATGCTTACGTTTGTTTTTTTATATCTAGTAAATATTTTTTCACTGTTTTTCTTTTGATTTAATCAATATTTAATCACTGGTATTCTGAAACTCTGAATACTTTAATTAGAAATCACAGAACTTTGCCTGTGTGAAGAAGCTCTTGTATTGTAAGCTCTAACACATTTCTGTCTGGACGTGGCAGCAAGTGAAACAGACAGTTTTTAACCTCTCTAGCGGTCTGATTATGTCCATATTTCTGTGCTCAAAGCGGTTTTTAAAGGTCAGATTTGCAATAAAGAATTCCATGAATGATACGCATTTCCATATAAACACATGGTGGTGATTACCATGTGTGTAGTTAATCTCCCCAGTAATGACCACTCTCAGTCTACTGGTTCTTTGCTGTAAGCAAATTGTAAAATTTGCAAGTAAGCTTCAAAATCTCTGTGCAGGGTATGTAATTATAACAGCAGATACATTATGGAGCCTAAAAGAAATAATAAGCATAGTAATATGAAGTTATATTACTGATCATGATCAGGAATGGGGGGGGGGCACAACTATAAGTCATAAATCGTAAACTTTTTTAATGACTATCCAGATCACCATGAATTAAAAGTAATATTTACTGCAGGGCTTTAAGTTCAAGCTTTCAAATACTAGCTAAGTCTCTTAATTAAAATAGGATTACTTCTACCCACTGTAACCCTGTTATAGTTTCTGGTTATGTTTTGATTGGTTTTACTATAGAAAATCTATTTTATTTGATGACAGGCTTAACTGATTCTGCCTCTTCCTTATGGCATGTTATGCTAAAGTATCAGTAATAACGTGATCAAAATATATGTATAATCCAGATGGAGCAAATATAATACATACCTCGGGAATGTGGGAGCCCAGTACAGATGTTGTCAGATAGTTCCTAACAGAAGCCTAGAAATAAGATAAATCCAGGTGATATATTAATTGTCTTGGAATATGTAGAGAAGAAAGCCAGTGAAACATGTGAATAACAGTATGGGTGAAAATGGCATAGTGGGAAATGCATTGCCGCATACCTTAAAGGGCTATTCTAATTTTGTGAACAAATCAAAGAAACAGTAGGGCAGAAGATGAACCTGCCTTACCTTGCTTCGAAGCTGAAAGGATTTTCTACCCCCTCAATGAACGTGGAAAAATGTGGGCCCTATTTAAGTAAATATAAACCCGAACAATTAACTTTTTGTTCTTTTTTTAATTTTTGGTCTATTAAATATGCAATTGAAAGTATTTTGTTTTTCGCTTTCTGTTGATCCTGACAGAAAATTTTGAGCTGATAACTTTTTGTGCTTTCTGTCTCCTCTGTCTGTTATCGGGTTAATTGTTTCCAGTTCTCTCTGTGTAGCACAAAACAATTCCGCACTATGTCATGTAGAAAAGGAGAGGGAAAGGTGTTCTGTAGTACTAAACACTTGGGTGCTAGGGTAATACCACTTCTCATCCATAGATACTGTATAGTGGCTGAGTGTTATCAATCTAGGACAGGAAGTAGGTTACTGGTGGGATCACTAAGTGAAAATAAAAGAAAAAAGCCTGACAAAAAAAACTAATGTAGCCACCTTATTTAAGGACTGGTAGTTGCAATATATTGCTCTTCAGTTTAGAAACCATTCAAATATTAGGCACTATTAAGACAATGGGGTTGGTTTAGGTAACAGAAACATATTAAAGTATACATTTAGGCAAAACTTTATTTTTCATTTTGGATAGAGTAAGGGACAGTTATAACCCTGTCAGTTTATTTTTTCCTGTCTGCATCCCATGTGAGAGATTTACCTTTACTTCCTGTCCCTTTGCTAAAACAGGAAGTGAGAGGAAATCTCTGCAAATTAAGGGAATTCCTTTGAGACCCCCTGGTCAACAGAACACGTGTCCCCATTGGAATATTACTTTTCTGGGGACAACCTAAAATTGGGGTTTTCTTTTACTTTCACTGTTGATGATAATGGTAAAGAGGACAAATAGGGTGAATCCCCCTAACGGTGTAGAGGTGGCAATAAAAACCTAATAGGTGTTCTAATTCATGCCCACTTTTTCCAAAACTAAAAAAAAAGTTTGCCTTTAGTTATACTTTAACTTATCAAAGTGCATGTTCATTAAGATTCAGAAATAAGATGAATTCCTGGTCACATCAATCAACCAAATATGTTTGTCTAAAATGAGTTCCATATTATTTACCTACATTTACTTTGCTAGCTGAACATTTGCTTTAGTAAATCAAAACCAATGGGGGAGATTTACTAAAACTGGTTCACTCAGAATCTGGTGCAGCTGTGCATGGTAGCCAATCAGCTTCTAACTTCAGCTTGTTCAATTAAGCTTTGGCAATAAAACCTGGAAGCTGATTGAATTCTATGCAGACCTGCACCAGATTTTGCACTCTCCAGTTTTAGTAAATAACCCCCAATGTCTTCAGGAGGAGTGGTATACAACCACTCCGCTGTTGAGCATTGGTTGATAAATAAACAGAGTTCACAACTGTAGTCCTGAAGACATTTTATCAGCATGTGGAGTGGAAGCATAAGCTAGGATTTGAACAGAGTCTGTGACTTCGCCTATGATAATAAGCTTTGAATAATGGCTGTAAGCAGGAGCTCACGGGTGGAGGTGGTGGAAATGAGGTCCTTCCACATGAGTGGTAGGCTATCCTTCCAAGATTTAGGAGTGTGGCAATCGGGGATTATCCAGAAACAGCTCCAAGCTCACTCAAAAAAAGAGGTGATGGATAAAGTTGTCTGGGCACCTTTTTTGATGTTTCTTGAGAAGCTCTGGTAGAGCCAGCTATGATACACTAGGAGATGGTTGAATGGAACATTTCCTTCTTGTTGAAAATTGCCTTTAAATACCCAGGAATAGTCTAAATGTAATAGTCAAAGGAAGTCCTACAGTTCTACGCTTTTTGAAAATGATGATGAGGACATTCTGTTGTCTTTGGATGGAGCACTTCAAAGGATTATGAAGGTGGGACTCATCTGTGAATAAAGCAAAGGCCACTAATTTCAACAGAGTAGACCATAGACTTACAGAAGTTGATGAGATTTCCAAGTTTAAACCCCCAGAACTCTGAAAAGCTGTAAACATGGAGTTGAAGAAATCTTGTGAGAGGCCAAGGTTGATCATTGCGTCTTTATTACCAGCACCAGGAGGAAGAGTAAAGTCTTTGACACCATTTGGTATTTCAACAACCTTCTTATCCACTTCATATTCCACCTGAAAGAAACAGATTACATTTATAAATTGAGTTTCTATCTGCTGTATAATGAAAGATTGTGACAAGTCCAGCGAAAACAATTTTTTTAGAGGAGAAAGATTTGAACCTTTGCAAAAAAATTTTTACTGCTATTCAGTAAAAAGTTTCACCACAGAGAAAGTGCAGATACATCTCTGACAGCAACATATACAGCAAAAATGTTTTTTTAATCCAGCACTGGAAGGCTAAAACCCTTTTTAGCTAATTAGTGTTGCAGATTTTACTCCATTTCTCTAGTAACATGTTGTCACACACACTGAAAGTGAAATCTCCATAATAGAGCTCTAGATAGCAGTAAAATTTGTCAGGGGTTCTAAACCTTCTCTGCTGTATCCTAAACTAAAAAAAAAACTTTTGGCTGAAGAAACACTTTACACTTTAAGGAGCAGTCATTTATGACGGAAGCCCTGTATACTGGTTTTAAGGCTTCAGTAACACTTGTGTGGTTAGTTAAAATGCACACACATTGATAGACTTATGGCAAAAGCACCAACAAAAACACCAATAATGCATCTCCGCTTTTTTCCAACACAGTGCACAACAACATAGGTGTGTTACTTTAATGCATTGGGTGCCATTCAAATTAAAGCGAAACTCAATCCAAAAACAACAAAATACAAACCAATGACTTTTTAAAATATCAATTAAAGCGGAGTTCTACCCCAAAGGGGAAGTTCCACTTTAATGCTTTGTCCCCTGCTCCCCATTAAGGATTGGCAACTTTGGGGAGCGGGGGGGGGGGGGTTGGCGGATACCTGGATTTGACAGGTACTCGATCCCACTTCCGCTGCGATCACCTAGGTCATTCACAAAGCGCCAGCGCTTCTCCAGCATGCGCATTAGCACCTGGCTGTGAAGCCGCAAGCTGTCACAGCCGGGTGCCCACACTAAAGATGTCGGCGCCAGGGAGAGATAACGGCCAGTGAAACCAGTGGTGGTGAGCATACCGCTGGACCAAGGGACAGGTAAGTGGCTGTATTTTAAAAGTCAACAGCTACAGATTTTGTAGCTGCTGACTTTATTTTTTCAGCTTTAATATAATGCTTTTGCTTCAATGTTCAGCTCCAAACGCTTTAAAATCCCCTAAACCAGTGGTGGGCAACCTTTTTTTTCAACTGAGCCAAATCTCGCCAAAACCACGATTGAAATTTATTTTGAGAGCCACATTTTTAAAACTGAAAATACATAGGATGGTACACTGTTTTTAGTTTCAATAAGTTTTTATAGTAATTCATCCCCCATAGTAATTCATCCCCCATATAGTAATTCATCCCCCATATAGTAATTCATCCCCCATATAGTAATTCATCCCCATATAGTAATTCATCCCCCATAGTAATTCATCCCCCATATAGTAATTCATCCCCCATAGTAATTCATCCCCCATATAGTAATTCATCCCCCATAGTAATTCATCCCCCATATAGTAATTCATCCCCCATAGTAATTCATCCCCCATATAGTAATTCATCCCCCATAGTAATTCATCCCCCATATAGTAATTCATCCCCCATAGTAATTCATCCCCCATATAGTAATTCATCCCCCATATAGTAATTCATCCCCCATATGGTAATTCATCCCCCATATGGTAATTCATCCCCCATAGTAATTAATCCCCCATATAGTAATTCATCCCCCATATGGTTATTCATCCCCCATATGGTAATTCATCCCCCATAGTAATTCATCCCCATATAGTAATTCATCCCCCATATAGTAATTCATCCCCCATAGTAATTCATCCCCCATAGTAATTCATCCCCCCTATAGTAATTCATCCCCCCTATAGTAATTCATCCCCCATAGTAATTCATCCCCCCTATAGTAATTCATCCCCCATAGTAATTCATCCCCCCTATAGTAATTCATCCCCCATATTAATTCATCCCTCATATAGTAGTAGTAAGTAAGTAGCAAGTAGTAAGCCAAGTCCCCCCTGTGTCAATTCACTTACCTTTGCTCCGCGCGTTCCTCTCGCCGTGTTCCCGCGCCGTTCCGGTCTTCAGGGCGGACTGTGAGAGGAGCCTAGCTCCTCTCACGTTCGTCACGCTGCTCCGCCTACACACATCCTGACAGCCAATCACTGGCTATCAGGATGTGAGTGGCAGCGAGACTGGCCAATCATTGCATTTGAGCGCGCTGCCCTGGCTGTTTTTTTTTTGGATCACGCTGCAGAGTCCCTGCCACCCGAGAGGAGGGAGGGGAGCGGGCGCCCGGCGCACAAGAGCCGCATTAAAGCGTGTAAAGAGCCCCATGTGGCTCGCGAGCCGCGGCTTGCCGACCACTGCCCTAAACAATCCCACAATTATTAGTGGTTAGTGGAAATTTAACCCCCATCATTGGTGACTAATTTAACCAGGTCTCCCAAAACAAACCCACAATTATTTGCAGTCAGTGGCATTTGAAAAATGTACCATCCTATTTTTGGTGGTTGTTGGCTTTTTAAAGGATAAGTTCACCTTTACACAAAAAAATAATAAATGTAAATGTTTTGCAGCTAAAAAAATGCACATTTATTCATTTTTGCGGGGTTAGGAGCCTCTAAAGCGTTGCACCAGAGATCAGCAGATCACTGATGCCATGCAGGTCTCCAGCAGACTGTCAATGTATCTGCTTGCTCATACATCCCGTACGAGCAAGCCGATACTTCTGACAGGAAGAATTAATGAAGTACCACAGCGCTCACAATGCCGTGGTAGATAATTGAGAACTGCAAGCCGAGAGCCGCAAAGACTGTCGGGACATGTAGTCCATTCATTCACAGAGGATGTTTTTGAAAAGTGACAGCTAGTACGGGAAACTTCTTCCCGTACTTTTGTCATAGGGAGAGGGGGCAGCAGGCAGCAGTTGCAGGATAAGGAACATGTAACATGTTCCACCCTAAAAACGAGTGGAACATGTAACATGTTCCCAAAGATGAACTTATCCTTTAAACTACCTAAAATAATTCCAAAATATTGTTCTCAGGTCTGGATAATGTATGTGAGAAGGAATATATCGATCACAGGGCAAAAATTTAGAAATGTTAACTTTGACTTGGCAGTGTCCTGAAAAGAATACCTTTTGCCTCAAATTCCTCCTTAAAAATATCAGTGCCCTTCGTGGTATGTGTTTGTCTGTTCAAAAGTCTTTGAATATTTGAATAACTAAATATGTGCAGTGTGAGATCATCTAAGGCACTGCTACCTCTGACTCCCAATCTTATGGGATTTGGATTGAGATCTAGTTATGCACTACTATGCTGCTCATTGTTCTCCTTGCTGGAAAGAAAGCTGTACCTGCAGTGCAAGTATCTCCCTGCTTATGTTTCATTTATTTGCTGTATCTGTGCATTTCCCACCTCTCCTACTGTTTTCTGAATAATACTTCACCAGTCATTGGGTGTGCAGCTCTGACTTAAGGAAGCAAAGATAAGCTGCAGGGAGACCACAACAATACTAATGAGATTTTGCCCCCTGTTTTTTTTAAGCATGGCTTCCAAAGCACAGGTCCTTTTCAAGAAGATATTAAAAGTTTTGCATGTCAACCTTTTAAAAAATATAGCTAGGTTCTGTTTAAACATTCAAGGATGCAGTGGTCTTACCAATATATGTGTGCCAACTTACATCCATAATCACATCCATGTAGTCTTCTGTCACCACTGGAGCACTGGGCATGGTGTACTGTAAGCCAAGGTTACCACCAATAATGGATCCACCTTTGAAATAGAACAATGAAAGATTTATGTTGTGCTTCATACTTTTCACATACTGTATTTGTATCTTTGTTAGTATTTAATGCTGGTCAAAGTGGGTCTCTTAATGTGATTATGTGGATCTCCCATAAAAAGGTTTTTCAACAAGACAGAGGGCATGGGCACCAACTGTAATTCATTACTCATTTATTTCACTTTAATATATAGAAACCCTATTGGTCGCTTGCAAATACTATAACTGATATATTCAAGGCCATTTATACTGCCTTGCTGAATACATACATTTGACCATTATTGTACATTACTGGTATGTTATTTACTCTCTGGATTTGAAAACCATCACATATCACATACAAACAAAGGCTTCTGGTGACCCCTACTGGTCTACGAGATTAAGAGTGCAGGTCACCAAAAGCGTTCCACGTTGATGATGTATGGCCCCCATGTATGAAGCCCATGTAAGTTGACATTTTTCCAACAAACATGATAATGTTATTATGCTCTGTTTGTGATAATGACATAATATAATTACATTTACTGGGCCAGAATCAAGTTGTGTACTTTACAAATCATGAGTGCACAAAAAAGAGTAGATTAGGATAAGAGTAGAAAGGAAAAAACAGAGACCTGGAACACTAAGAACATTTATGACAATCATGAAACTTAGCACATTTATGCTTTTATACATACTGTAAGCACTGAACTTAGTGGGGGTACCTAGCTTATTTGACTCCTGGGGTGGATCATTATTTACACTACCCCTCCTCACTACAGAATTATTTTAGGATATTATGGAGAAAAAAAAAATGTACTGTAGACCATAAAAACTCTGGAGCAAAAACATTTACAAAAATAAAGTTATCTTTTAAAATATTCCTGTCTTATGACAATTTTTCAGAAACTACTGACAAAACTACCCATCATATAAATCTCACTGGTGCAAAATCTGAACAAAAACTCTACTCAACTCTGTTAATGGAGACTCCGTTATACCTCCACTGGGTGGCACCATCTTTTCGCCTCTACAGTACAGAAAAGTTGAAGCCTGCACGTCAACAACAAATCTGCATTTACTTTGACAGTTCTATGTCACTACTCTCTGGATTTGAAAGCAGCCAGGGTGGTGGTTAGAGATGGGAATTAGGCCTTAGCTATCAACTTTTGACATAATGTGGATATCGGTGATAGTACTATTTAGTTTTCCTAGACTTCACATTTTGTGGAAAGGAGGAGAGCATATGAAACAGCTGCACAAATTGAAAAAGACTGTTGCGTTAATGCTCACAATCTAAAAGAACTCTCATTAGTCAGTTCTTGGGGTTGAGAGGCAGAGTGGCGGAGTGAACAAACTTAACCACCTCCCGCCCGCCATATAAGGTAAGGACGGGCTTAAGGCGGTTCTCTCGTTCTGGGAGGATGTCATATGACGTCCTCCCACTCTAACCGCCCATGCGTGGCTCCGGGAGTGCGCGGCAATCGGCGATGCGCTGTGTCCCTCGGACACAGCGGATCACCGATCAACAGAAAGAATGTCGAAGATGTCGGCTCGGTCATGTGATCATCTGTGTCCAATCACAGCTGATCGCATGTAAATAGGGAAATGCCGGTTATCGGCATTTCTCTCCTCATGAGCTGTCACACTGACAGCTTGAGAGGAGAGGAGAGCAAGTAATCGGCATTCCTCGGAGTGGATATGTACACTGATCATTAGGGCACTGATGATCAGTGTGCCCTGATGATCAGTGTAGCCCCAGCAGTGCCACCTGTCAGTGTCCATCAATGCCAGCTGTCAGTGCTCATCAGTGCCACCTGCCAGTGCCCATCAGTGTCACATCAATGCCACATATCAGTGCCCATCTGCCTCTCAGTGCTACCTATAAGTGTCAGTCAGTGCCACCTATCAATGCCTCTCAGTGCCACCTATCAGTGCTGCCTATCAGTGCCAGTCAGTGCCACCTATCAGTGCCCGTCAGTGCTGTCTATCAGTGCCACCTAACAGTGCCAGTCAGTGCCACCTAACAGTGCCATCTATCAGTGCCAGTCAGTGCAGCCTATCAGTGCCGCCTATCAGTGCCGCCTATCAGTGCCATATACGAGTGCTGCCTTTCAGTGCCCATCAGTGATGCCTGTCAATGCCCATCAGTGCCACCTACCAGTGCCTCCTCATCAGTGCCCATCAGTGCCACCTATCAGTGCCCATCAGTGCAGCCTATCAGTGCCCATCACTGCAGCCTCATTAACGCACATCAGTGAAGGAGAAAAATCACTTATTTACAAAATTGTAAAACAATATCTAAAGGAAAAAAATGTTTTTTTCAAAATTTTCTGTTGTTTTTGGTTTGTTTAGCAAAAAATAAAAAAACCCAGAGGTGATTAAATACCACCAAAAGAAAGCTCTATCTGTCTCAAAAACATTATAAAAATTTCATATGGGTACAGTGTTGCATAACCACACAATTGTCATTCAAAGTGTGACAGCGCTGGAAGCTGAAAATTGGCCTGGACAGGAAGGGAGTATAAGTGCCCTGTAGGCAAGTGATTAAGCAGCCCCTTCAGGGGTATCGCTACAATAACATTATAAAATATATCTTCCCTCTCCTCCCTTAATTTGGGACCCTTGTCAGGAGTTTTGCTTTGTGGGTTCCTGTTTGCGAAATAACCCCTTTATTTCCTGCATGCTCACCAACAGGGACAGAGACAGTCATAAAAACTGGCAGGGGTTAAAACACTTACATTCAATAAAAAAAAAGTTTTGGCTATAGTTCCACTAAAAATGATTAGTAAACTCATCGATGTAACTGTTTCCCAAAATGCCATAAATGAAAACTCCCACTGTTGCTGGTTCTTTCAACTGAACTATTAAGCCATCAAATGGCTGGTGTCATAACTGATCACATGTGCAATACCATGACAACTGCAGACCAACAAAACTTAAGAAAGCAGCTTTCTTGGCTGTAGAGGATAGGAGGAATGTATGAGGATGGAATCAATAATGCTAGTGTACCTTATCTTGGCATTGGTTCATTATTGTTACTTCTGCTGTATGCTAAGCATCATATGCAACAAAAAATATGATATTTTACCAAAACTACAAGGTGCAAGAGTAGAGACAAAATATACGGTATATGCAAAATATAAATCAAAAATGTGAAAATAAAATATGAAAATATAATATAACCACAAATAATAGCGCTCACAAAAATAAGTAAATAATACGCATACTATTAAATTGATACCACCACCAAAAAAATTGTGTGTATAAATAAATATATATAAATGAATAAATATTCCATAAATTCTTTATTGAATGGACTTTAAGATGATCCAATGAATGAATATTTATTTATTTATATATATTTATTTATACACACAATTTTTTTGTTGGTGGTATCACTTTAATAGTATGCTTATTATTTATTTATTTTTGTGAGCGCTATTATTTGTGGTTATATTATATTTTCATATTTTATTTTCACATTTTTGATTAGTATTTGAAGTATTGTTGTATAATAGCAGCTCCAATATTATTTAATATTATTTAATATTATTTAATATTATTATTTATTGTATGCTGTATTTCATGGTATTGCATTCCAGGGACGCGATGATGTAAACTTTGGAATATATCAATATAATATTTACCAAGGTTTATTATTTATACAATATGCAAAATATAAATACATCAATAAAGCAGTACTGGACCATTGTTCAGTTTGCATTGCTCTTGTGTTAGATAGTGGATATTGCTTACCAACCAACATGCCCAGGTTTGTATTAAATCCCAGGAAAACGTTTGATACTGATACGCAAAGCTGTAAGAAAAAAACCCCAGACATTTTTTACATTTAATTCTGGAGTATTTAAAGGAATCGTTCATTGTACATAATTGTTCATTGTACATAATTGTTCATTGTACATAATTGTAAAAATTTAATGAACTTTAGAGGTGATGTGATAGGAATTATACTAATTTATGCTTCTCAGCAGGTAACAACTCATATTTCAAAGGAAAGGATTGCCGCTACTTGACCTGACCGGCCCAGGTAAATAAACAATAACATATATACCCACCTCTCTACTCTCTACTGTTGCTGTAGCTGCCCCACTCTAAGACTGACCATATAACAGCTATTGCTTCTAGCGGCACCTCTGATGGGATTTCTCCCTTCCCTCTTTGATGTTTCAGTGCTGACTGTAGCAACCAAGAAGGGGGGCTGCTGCTGGCTCTGGTAGTCAGACAGTGGGGGTGGATCTTGACAGTATTGTCAGGATGATTTTGGAAATATGCTTTGGCTCTGCCCCATCAGCCACTGTTCAGCAATAGTAAACTATTGACTCACTTTAGGGCACAGTAAATGTAAAAAAGAGAATCATAGCCAAAAAAAGTTTGACTTTATTTATATTTTAGGGTGCTTTCACACTGATGTGGTGCGGTTTTCCCAGGTGCAGTGCAGCGTACCCTAGCTTTTCGTGCGGGTTATCTGCATTTGCCATAGATTTCTATTATGTTCTACAGTAATGATGGGCTGAAAACCTAACTAAAGTTCAACCGTGAACTTTCGAACATAATGCAAGTCTATGCGACTTGAACTTGCAAATTCAAAAGTGCCAATTTTGAAGGCTTATGTGCAAGTTATTGTCCATAAAAGGGGTATGGGGACTTGGGTACTGCCCTTAGGGACATGAATCAGTGAAAAATATTTTTTCAAAAAGTACTGTTTTTAAAGGGGCAGTCATTTTTCATTGCTTAAAGTAAAAAAGAAAAAAAAGGAAAATTTCTTTAATTATTATGCCCAAGGGTGGGGGTCCCCTTAAATTACCTGCAAAGTTGCACATCTGTACAATGTAAAGAACTGACTTTTTTTTTTATTAAATTTTTGTTAAAAAAAACCCAAAAAACATAAAAAAAACAGCATGGGGTCCCACATAATCCCTACCAGATCCTTTAGGTCTGGTAAGAAAGTTAGGAGGGACCCCACAGTAAAAAACATTTTTTTAAAGTGTGTGAGGTTTCCCACTCCCAACCCAACCCCACTCCAAAAAATGGGAATAAGCGTGGCGTCCCCCCTAAATTTCTACCAGACCCTTGATCCAAGCATCCTGGTGGGCAAAGAAAGGGGGGGGAACCACACCAGGCCACATGCTCTCAACATGGGGTGGGTGGTTTGGCGAGGGGGGGTTCCCCCCCCAAAGCAACTTGTCCCCATGTTGATGAAATGGTTCCATCATTGTAATCTATTGTCAATCACGGCAAAAAAAAAAACCCACGCCCGCCAACCCGTCAGCACCCACCAAGCACTTGCCATTATCTGACATTTGCCGGGCAGATGTAAACAATTGGGTGGAGCTAGTGGTGACGTCCCTGCTATCTCCGCCAAATTGTGCTGTGATTAGCCAAAGCTTTGCACCTGACCTATGGTCAGGTGCATTGCTTTGGCCAATCACAATGCACTGTCAGAATGAAGTGCATTGTGGAGTGCGGCGGGCGAACAGCCCGGCGAATGCCCTTACTGTTTGTGTGTTCGCCGAACACATGAATGGCCAGTGTTTGAGCCCATCACTATCCTGCAGTTTGGGTGAGCTTTCTGATTCATTGCATCAGTATGAAAGCATCCTTACATTGTTAGTTTGGCTATAAGACCAAAAATGAACAATTTTGTCGATCTGTACTTCTGCTGTTTATTGCATTTCTTACAACACTATTTAACGCAACAAATCAAAACATGGGCAGCACAGTGGCCACATGGTTAGCATTTCCGCCTGTCAGTACTAGGGTCATTGGTTTGAATCCCAACCATGGCACCACCTGCCTGAAGTTTACATGTTCTCCCTGTGCCGGTAGGTTAATTGGCTCCTTTCTAAATTTGCCCTAGTATGTGTATGTATGAATGTAAGTTAGAGACCTTAGATTGTACACCCCTTGAGGGTTAGGGACTGATGTGAATGTACAATATATATTAAGCGTTGCATAAATTGTCAGCACTATATAAGTACTTGAAATAAATAATAATAATAATAACATGTTTTAGCATGCACTTACCATATCACTAAGGACAGCTTCAAAATGACCTTTTATTATGTTAGTTAATGCAGGAAGTATACTAGTGAAAAACAAAAATATGTCAGTAAATATTTTAAGCAACGTAAGTAGTAAATAATGCTGAAATAGATCAAAGTCAATGATATTCAACATATTCTGCTTCTAATACTAGTGATGAAGAATAAGACAAAAGAAAAGAGGAGGGGGGAGATTTAGAGAATCCGGTGAAGCTGTGCTTAGTAACCAATCAGCTTCTAGGTTTTATTGTCAAAGCTTAATTATACAAGCTGAAGTTAGAAGCTGATTAGTTAATATGCACAGTTGTGCTAGATTCTGTGTGCACCAGTTTTAGCAAATCCCCCCTTAAGTATTTGTACGTTCTACTTCATTACTAAAAATTATCTTTTTCTTTAGTAATAATGCTGCTTCTTTGCAGTGATGTGTGCTGGCAGAGCTGAGTAATAACCACACCTGTAAAATACCGTATTGTCTCGATATTTTGTTAACTTGTATTGGTGAGAAAAGTCCAAAAGAGAAAGTCCTTCCAACTCTTGAATAAACTCAAAAATTGATTTAATAACAATATTGCATAAAATTAGAAATAAAATATTGGAATACAAAATGTTTAGATAATGTCCAAAAAATATAGTTATGTTCTGGAGATAAACACTGTATGTGTGTGGTGTGATTTTGTAGACTCCCTTAGCTTTGCTCCTAAAAAAGTGTGCCTAAAAAGTCTTTGTTCTGCTCTATAAGGAGAAATTCAGCCCCCACCTTCTCCTAAAAGTTGGCTGATTTTCTTTTCTGTCTCTTGTAGTCCTACAGTGATATTTGGCAACAGATGTATACAACAAACCCCCAGTCTTCTCCCCTCCCCTAGGAGAGAGTCCGAAATCCAATCCCTGGAACATCCAGTGAAAACTCCACCGACATTCCATCAATCAGGGGGATGATGTGTTACAAATATACACTAGATTTATTTATATATATATATGTATTCTCCCAAAAGTAATCTTGATATAAAATTATATCATATATAAATATCTTAATCAAGAAATATTACAGTATACATTTTGAAAGCTTAACATGTATGAAATAGATTCTTACAATTCTCTTATTAGTGAAACGTTAGCTCCTACCCACGGAGATGGGGAGGGGGAAAGCTAGACTAATTGCTACCACATGTTGCTTGAATGTAGAGAAAAAAACAAGATATATATATGTATATTCACATAGACTATAAAGTCTATTTAACTCACTTTTCCCAATCTAGAACAAATAGAAATATAACAATTATTCTATTAAGATCCAACACATTCATACATATGTTAGTACTGTTAATAAGCAGATATTAGATATTAGTTTATGGAAAGATTCTAACCACACCCCTTAGCACAAGAATCCTCTAAAGGAACGTATATTGCAGAAAAGGGTAAGGTGTGTGTCTGAGCGGGTCTGTGTGAATTACTGAGAGCAGGAGGTTTTTTTGGTGCCCGTTAAAGTCTTTTTTTGAAACACACTGCACAATTGCTGTAACAAGAAAATGGAGGAAAGATGGTAAAAATGGAGGTTGTTAGTACAAAGTTGGTCTGATTGCATATCTATTTCTGTGACTTTGCTTAGGACGGAAAATAAGCAGAGCTGGAAGGCGTCCCTTGGCCTGTCTGTGCTGCCAATTTAGCTTGCATAGGTTTATTTACAACTAAAAAAGGATACATTAATGTCCATTCCAATAATTTACAGAGGGTATGGCTAGATGGGCTCTTGATAGGAGTGCCGACTATGCCTGCCCTTTCCATCCACCTCTTTCCATTCATGGAAGATCTACAATAGCATCTATCAATGCAATTCAATCTATGAATGGAGGATGGGTCTATGAATGAAAAGTCTTCCTCCTCCATGCATACACCATTTTTCATTTAATGACCACGGCACCACCTGCTTGGAGTTTGCATGTTCTCCCTGTGCCTGCGTGGTTTTGCTCTGGGTACTCCGGTTTCCTCCCACACTCCAAAGACATGATGGGAGGTGAATTGGCTCCTGTCTAAATTGACCCTAGTATGTGTGTGTATGAATGTGAGTTAGGGACCTTAGATTGTACGCCCCTTGAGGGTTAGGGACTGATGTGAATATACAATATATATGTAAAGCACTGCGTAAATTGATGGCGCTATAGAAGTACCTGAAATAAATAAATTTATAGAAGCTATAGTACAGCTTCTACGAATGGAGGAGATTTACACAAAGGGAAAGCATAGTCAGCACTTTTGATAGGTGCATATGTCAGGTCCCTTGGCTCTATTAACCCACACTGCAGTGGAAGAATATGGCAGCAGAGCTAGGACGTGATTGGAGGAGGAAGAGAGAGTTCAACTAAAGCAGGATCCAGCAGCACAAGGGACTCTTGCATAAACTGTAAGTAACGTATTTTGTGCTTATTTTTTTTTTGCAAAAACACTGAAGCTGAAAGTTAAAAACATTGCATGCATGCTCACTTGCAAAACTATGTGCCTTGTGGCTATTCTAGAGGGTCGCCTAGCTGCTGTATAGGCTCAGTGCAGGGACTCAGATTTTCTAAGACCTCTAGGCATCAGCTCTACTGACTGAACAGTTCAGAAGTCAAAGGCATTTCACACCTTCTTCTTGGTATTTTAATATTTTCCTATATTTGCATTTATTACATTTATTTTAAGGGAAATTGTGACTGAAACAGAATATGTTATATATAGACAATGACCAAAAGTAAGTTTAAAAGCTATCACTATGCTATGTAACTATGTATAATAGCATTCATACCCAAAGGGTCCTGTGATTCTTGTGTCTCCCAGTATGGACTTGCAAGCTGAAACACTAAGTATAGGGAAACCTCTATCTGTCCTGGTGAATCTCAGATCTGCAAGAACACCGGCATTTGCTTTGACATCAATTTTTCCAACAAGGGCTCTAAAAAAAGGAGATAATCCATTAATCATAGGAATGAGATGATTAGAAAATACCCAAACACAAAGGTGTGTTTTTACAAAAAACATGTCTCCCAATCGAGAATTACATTTGTTCTACAGATTTGTATATTCAATGCATATGAGATACGTGTGTCTTAAAAAATAGTGTCACATTTCATGGATGAACAAGTCACCATTATCAAGAAACAACATTTTCCAAGACACGGGCAAAATATCCTAAGTGATAAAGACAATTATAACCGCATTGACAAATCTGAAATGTTATATTACCAAGTTCAAAGATCAATCCCAGATAGCTAGCCATAACCATACCCTAAAACTCCAAAGCTCAACACAGTTCAGAACAGCATGGAAAAAATGTATGTATTCATGCATTGGCTTGTATTGTATTGTCTTAGGATGAGTCCTTAACCCCTTGGCGCCAGTGCCTCCCAACCCTTTAAGGGGTTTCAGATGCTGGGAGATGGGGTTTGCGATCATGTGACCACCATGATTGGCTCTCACAGCAGTCACATGATTGGAAAGCTCCTGATAGCAAGTAAAGATCGGGGGCTTTCCGTTAGCCACCAGAACTGTGCTGGGAGTGTGCATGGTATGCTCTCTCTGCGCAGTTCCTTTTTTTTTTTGTGTACACATATATGCGCCTCTCAGCATTAAGACCCACCCACCGAGAGGCCACATATACGTGTGCGCCCGACAGGAAAGAGTTAAAGTGTATGCTTTTATACATTGTTGAAGGGTTAAATTCTCTATCAGGTTATTTTTCCCCTTTGGGGTGGTATTCTATTCACTTCCTGTCCTGGAGACACAACAGGAACTGACAGAAAATGCTTGAAAAGTGAACAGAATTCAAATCTTAAAGAGTTATCATAGGAAACCAGAGTCCCTATTGAAGGATTTTCCCTCTTGCTCTGATGATAAGTACTGTAAATTTTTCCTCCTCACTTTATATCTCTTACAATGATCATCAGAATAAACGAGGGATATGTCTCCCCAGTGAGGATACCAGCAGCACTGACTGGCACTGATAGGTGGCACTGACTGGCACTGATAGGTGGCACTGATTGGCAGCACTGATAGGTGGCACTGACTGGCACTGATAGTTGGCACTGAAAGGCAGCTCAGATGGGCACTGATATGTGTGCATTGATGTGCACTGGTAGGAACTGATAAGTGGCATTGATGTGGCACTGATGGGCACTGACAGGTGGCATTGATGAGCACTGACAGCTGGCATTGATGGGCACTGACAGGTGGCACTGATGGGGCTACACTGATCATCAGGGCACACTGATCAGCATGACAGCTGGTGTGGAGAAGAATGCCGATAACTGGCATTTCCTTATTTACATGCGATCAGCTGTGATTGGACACAGCTGATCATATGACAGAGCTCATGTCTTCTGCTTTTTCCGTTGATCGGTGATCCGCTTTGTCCCAGGGTCACAGCACACCACCAATCGGCGGCCTTGGGGGGCGCGCACGCACAGTAAGAGTGGAAGGAACGTCATATAGAACCGCTTTGCGCCCGTCATTTCCTTATATGGTGGGTGGGAGGCAGTTACAAATGTCTGTATAACTGGTCGCAATGCCTAGACAGGAACGTAAAGATTTTATATTACACTACCTTCTGCAGAGAGGCAAAGTTCCTTAATTTCTAGTTAGGGAATTTCAGAGAATCAGTTTAATGATTTTTAAATAAATAATGTGTTTTAAAGAAAAAATATTTTTTTTTTAAAACAAAACCTGTCAAGAAACGTTTACAGAAAGGATATAAAACTGTAAAATACTTAAGTAGTACTTAGAGTCCACTTGGTTTTTGGTACAGTGCAGAGTTCAGGTCACTTAAAGTTTGAATCCAACCCGATCTGTTGTAAGAGTCACTGGCCCTCATAAAGTGACTCTTAGTAATCTTTAGTAGTTCCATTTGTTAAACGAGAACTCCCAGCTACTATGCAACTACCTTTTCTTGTCCTCATGTTGAGGTGATACAAAGCTTCCCACCGAATCAAAAGGTCTGAGAGATGTGTTTTGGAGTGTTTTATAATGGCCAATGAAAACACAACTAACCACTTGTTGGTGAGTGAACGCAAATGTGCGGCTTCTCTGCGGCTGGACCTTGGCACCGAGGGGCAGCATATTTGTAAACAAAGGATATACCAAGAGTGTGCGCCCTGCCTGCTCCCGGACATTCAACAGAGCCTCATGGAAAGGTCCTGATTGCTACTTGTGGTCAGGAGCTTTCCGATCATGTGACCGCCATGACAGTCAATCACGGCAGTCATATGACCCAAAACCCTGCTCTGCTCAGCGTCACCCCTTAAAAGGGCTTGGAGGTGCCTGCTCCAAGAGGTTAAAGCCAATTCTCCTGGGTACATTTATATTGCCCTAGGACATGGCTTCACGATCTCCAAACTAGCATGTCAGGTATCAGAGTTAAATTATGAAGTGTTTGAGACCAAACATGACATGTATATGATCTACATTTCTCCAAAGAGGTGTAAAGTGCCTTAATAGTTTTCTTGACCCTGTAATATAGTTGTGTTTGGCATCTAACTGAGTTGTATTTTCTACTACATTAATGAATCTACTTTCCATTACAGTAGAGTGTCAGGAAGATATCACAGGATTTTTATCTATACAGGTAGCACAGACACCTGAATCCCATCACCATAGAATGTGTAGATATTGAGTGTTCAAAAAAGGAGAGACCATTTACAACATGACCAGTTATAACAGGGCCTCATTAGGAGTCCTTTGAAGAACTGAAGCTAATTAAGGCTTATACTGTTCTGATGCCTTTGCAACAAAAGTTGACTTTTGTTATATGTACTGATTTCCATCACATTGAGTAGTATATGGTCAGCTTTTGAGTAATTTCTCCTCATTATGGACAGAAACAGCAAAAAAAGCAAAACAATTACAGAGGTCCTGCCCATTTCCTACTTTATCCAAAACTCAAAAATACATTTTTTATAGATATACTTTAAAGTTATATCTAGCTTCAATGTTCCAAACATGAAAAATATAGAAATATATTTTCATCTTAAGTTAAAATTGATTTATCAGTAAGTTGTAAAATATGTTAATATGGTATAATAAACAATTTTTTACATGAATAATAATGCTTTAATTAGCAACAATAACTTACATACTCCCAGTGATCTGAAAACCGGTATCTATAGAAACTTGAATACCAACATTGGGCATCATTTTCACATTGAGCTCAGGCAATCTGACCTCCAGAATTTGTACCCTGTATTTGTGAAACAAAGAATATTAGATTTTATGTCATTTTTTAGTTTTAGTAATATCAGCTAGGTCATATAACAGTAATAAAAGTCTTCCATCTAGAAGTAGTGGAATTTTGTACCAAGTTAGTCATTGAGTAATGCAGAAACGTTGGAGAGTAAGTGACACCTTTTATTGGCTAACTGCACCTTCTAAAGATGCAAGCTTTAGGGATAACTCAAATCCATTTGTCAAATTGTATACATTTCTGAAAAATGAATTTGGGACTCACATATTTATACACAGTTACAAGGAGGGAAAGGAAATATGCTTTAATAAAATACAACAATTTTTCCTGATAAAGGGTATTGCAAGAGATACAAGATCATTGGGTTGATTTACGAAAGGCAAATAGACTGTTCACTTTGCAAGAGATTAAATTTCACCACATTTTGCAAAATGAAATTTCATCACAATTACTAAGCTCTGAGGAAAATTCTCTTCCAAAGTGAATAGTCTATTTGCCTTTAGTAAATTAACCCCCAGATCTCTGAGCTTTGCCTGTCCAGTGATTCTTTGTGGTTTAGAGCAAGTATGAATTTTGCATTCACCCAGATGATAAGTGCAACTTACAATGCATAGACTGGGAGAACAGGGGGCAGGTACACGCAGGCTCTACACTCTGCAATATACTGCTATGTTCACCCAAGCTGTATCAGTATTAAAACCTCCCATTACCTTACAGGTGAATGTGGTATATCCTGCAACTTCCAGACATTAGTAGATGTAATCATTTTTTTTATGGTTTGTATATAAAAGGGAATAATTACCCCCTCCCCTCTTCCCCGCATTTATTTATTTATTTATTTTTTTGTTTCTTCTTTTTTTTTGTAACGCTGGACGCCATTGTGGAGATGTCTCACTACTTCCTTCCCTGGAAACACAGCAGCAAGTGAACAATGTCTTCAACTGAAGGAAAACAGAGACGTTGGGGTTGCACTTTGCAAGGGAATTGGCCTCTGAGCTTAAGGAATGTGGTGAAGTTTCACTTTGCAATGAATACCCAAACATGTACATAGAAAAAAACCAGCAATTTTTCTTGCACATGATTGGATGATGAAGTTAGTAGAGCTTGACCACATTCACTATGCTCTCGAAAAAAATCCCTTTGGCAAAGTGAACAGCCTATTTGCCTTTACTAAATTACCACATTTTCTCCAATAGATTCACAGACAGTAATAAAAATCTTTCCCTACTCTAGCCAAAATGAAATAATGATGCTGTTTAGGATCTGCAGCTATCACCTTTTGTACCACCTCCCTTCCTTTAGATTGTAAGCTCCACGAACAAGGTCCTCCTATTCCTTTTGTCCTGAAATGTATTGTAATTGTACTGTCTCCCTTTATATCGTAAAGCACTGAGCAAACTGTTGGCACTATATAAATCCTGTATAAAAATAATAATAATAATAATAATTTGCAGTAGCTATCCCTGTGTTACCCCTGTGTGGGGAATCCAAATCTTCAGATTACTTTAGATAGGGTCAAAAAGTGGCCTATTTTGTTTCTTATTTCAGTAATTTACCAAATATTGAAATGTAGTGATTATTTGATAATTATTTCAGTAATAATCAAATGTAGTGGTAAACATTGCAAGTATTTATGAACAAGTCCCTTTTTGTGATATTATATTCTGCAAGGTATGGTGCTCAGAAAGCTTTCAGAGATTTCAACAGTCATAAAATTAAAAAATATTTTTTTTTAATTTTGGCTATACTCCTCTTTTGTCCCAACTTATTTAACAATTTGTTCTATGCAAAAATAATTATAACACAAAATGGGGATAAGTTGTATCCCTAAATGAATAAATATAAAAATAGACAACATTGCCTTACAAATATACTGCACTTACCCCGCAAGCTTGACAACATTGTCCACAAGTCCCAATCCTAGTCCAAGGATACCTCTGTTTCCTCCATTGATAACAGAAGGAATGGGAATGATTCCAAATGCACGTTGGAGAGGTCTTTTTTGAGTCTGGCAAGCTGCATAAACACAAAGTTCATAGAACACATAAGAGTAAACCTTTACCAAGAGAAATGGGGGCTGTCATTGCTGATCTGCTTCTGAAAACAGTTGCCTGGCTGGTGAAACTCTCTGGCTTCAATACTTTCTGAGTCACTAACCTGGAACAAGTATGGGGATCAAGAGAGTTCAAGCAAAGTCAGAAATCCTTTCTTTCCAGTCTAAACAACACGTTTATTTTATTGGCAGTGAAGTGAAACTGGTTCAAAAGCAGAAAACGGGGGGGGGAGGGGGTTATTAGAATTGGTGAGCTCAGAATCTGGTGCAGCTGTGCATGGTAACTTCAGATTGTACAATTAAGCTTTGGTAATACAACCTGGAAGCTAGTTGGTTTCTCTATGCAGAGCTGCACCAGATTTTGCACTCTCTAATTTTAGTAAATAACCCCAAGAGCAGTGACATTCAACTTACTAAATATAGGAGGTCTCATATGTGGCCCCTGATGTCACCAAAGGCTGCACATTATATACAGAAGAGTACCAAAGCCTGTGGATATACTGCAAGAGATAACCAGAATCTGCATAGACAGCATTGTATTTAGTTATCATGCTGATCTAGGTACAGCGCACATCTAGAATGAAGATGCCTCCTTATACAAACTATCCCTTCACCGAACAAGAGAGTGCAATAGATAAACTTTACTCACCATACTCTATAGCTTCATGTTTTACACGTAGGACAGTTTTGCAAGGTGTGCTTCTCAGTGGAGAGACCCACACAACCATCAGCGCAGCAATAAATAGCAGCTTCATGATGTCTAGAGTGGGGGCTCTTTGGCTTTTAAGGAAGAGCAACATTTTGATTAAATTAATATTATATAACATATTAGTTATAATTAAAAGATGCAATAAAGCAGATGCATTGCAATAAGTCTCATTTACATTTTCCAAAAAATCTAATATTCCTGGCTTCTTCTGATGAACCAGCAGCTCCGCCTGAACACTGATACTCCCCTTGCCATGGCATTGGTAGTGTTTAGGCAGAGCTGGCAATTGTCCAGTCCTGCCTAAAAAGTCTTCCTCTGGCAGAGGTCTTGTGACCATTGCTTGGGGAAGGCACTATCGATCACCTACTGCTTTGGTTCAAACTCATGTTTGGACCAAAATTTGCTTGTTTGGAGGTTCAATGAATGGGCGTAACCTCTGGTTGCAGCAGATATTTCTAGAATTACTAAATGTGAAATGTGAATGTGATAGTCCGGGCCCCCCCACATTTAAACCTTTAGGTCTAGAATTGATTTTAATAAGGAACCCCATGCAAAGAAAAACCCCTTTAAAAAAAGAGGGACCACAGATGCTTCCCCCATGTGAATGAGTAATACCCATTCATCAAAAAAAATCTGGGTATCTGGGTCCCTCTTATTTTTAAAGGGGCTTCCATATTTCATATCTCATAGACCCCCACAACTACTGGGACAGGGTTGGGGGGAAGAGGTCACTTTCCTGATCAACATGGAAACAAAGTGCTTTTCCGGGGGTGCCCATGTTGAGGGTATGTGGCCTAGAATGATTCAGAAGCTACATGTTTGTCCCCCTGCTAGGCTACATGCTCAAAAAGAGGGTCTGATATGGGGGGGGGGGGCACACTTTTTTTTCTTGTTTTTTTTGTGGGTCCCACAAAAAAATAATAAATGCACATCTTTTTTAGGTAGAAACAATGTGTATTCTTTTTTTTGCTAGGAGCCTGGAAAGCATTGCACCCACAATCAGCAGATATCAGGTGCCATGCAGGACTCCTGCAGCCTTGTCAGTGTATCTGTCTGCTCATACCTCTTACGGACAGGCAGATACACACCTTCAGGAAGAGGCAATGAACTACCACAGTGTTCAACAGCACCCTGGTAGTTCATTGAGAGCTACAAGCCGACAGCCACAAAGATTGCCAGTACTAGGAGTTTCCCATAAATGAATAAATGATCCCCAGCTTGCTGTTGCTAGATGCAGCGGATCGGGAAGACGCTGTAGGAGTGGGAACATGTTCCAGGTGAACTTCTCCTTTTACATTTATTCTAGACCTTCATCTAGGATTGACCTTACATAGATGAAGGAACTTCCTAACTGCCTTGTTTCATAAACAGAAGTATTCAGATGGGAGATGTCATTTACCAACAATTTAAACTGAATTTTTTCTTTTGTAAGCCCAGGTTCACATATATGCGGCACAGTATATTGCATGTGATTAGCACAGGAACCTCACCGCATTCCTGTGCAAATCACATGCAATATACTGTGCCGCATATATGGATTTGGATCTCACCGCACCTGCACCAAAAAGGTGCAGGACCCTTTTTTGGGTCTGCACTAGAATCCGATCGCATGTGTATTCACACCTATGCGATCCAATTCTGCACATCGCACCACGTTTTGTGGACCGCTTTCGGGGTGTTGTTAACTTAACATACACACCCACAGCGGTTCACATGAACGGAGTGCGATTCTGATGCGGTGCGGAATTCGCACAGAAAACGCTGCTAATTCCGCACCACATCAGTGTGAACCAGGGCTAAATGTCCGTTCTGGTTGTATATATTGTACAGATGCGTCGCTTCACAAGCAGGTTAAGGGCAACCCTCAGAAGTGTTATTTGAGGAAAATTTACAATTTTATGTTTACCTTTACCTGTTCCCTGACAACCTGACAAATTTTTTTTGCTTTGGTACACGTTCTCCAGGCCAGTGCCCAGCCCGCATCCATCCCCCCCCCCCCATGTCATTACCTATTAGCCTAGAAAATGTCCATTGCTGCTTTTTCACATTCAGCATCTGAACTTCTGTAATGTTTAGTGAACATCAAGCAACTTAGGTTATAGCAGGATGGGTCAAATAAGTCAGACTTAGTTTTATACTATAATACACTCAAGTTGCTTTCTAAAGCTAAAGGACCCCTAAACCAGAAGTGAAATATTTTTAATATATAAAAGACATTTTGGTCAACTTCACAGATACAAAGCTGTAATTATAGGAATGCCTGGATTTCTATCCCTGATATATTAATCTGAAGAATATATTTAAGAAAAATATATTTTTTTAAATATTTTTCTTATATTTTGTAATATATAAAAACACATTTCAACATGCAGTATATAATATAGAATGTATTATATATAATATATTCTTCAGATTTTTTTTACATATAAAAAAGTCATTTTAAAATATATTTTTACATATATTTGTAAATGCATTCTAAAAATGTAGATTTGTATTTTTAAAGAGACACAGTATATTTGAAATGTATTTTTAAAAATATTTTTCCTATATTATGTAATAAAAACGCATTTTAATTTCAACATGCAGTGTATATATATATATATATATATATATATATATATATATATATATATATATACTTATTTTTTTAATATATTGAATATGGCCAAAATTGTAGCATTTCAATTATATGTCAATTTGAGAAGGATATTTTTAAAATATATTTCAAATATATTTTTCTTCCATATGGGGTACTACTAGCATAAAGACTTAGACCTGTCTTGATATCAGTCTGCTGTAATCTCCAGCACAGCAACACTCAGACCTCAAGTTTGTATCAAGTTTGTATATATTGAACTTTGCTGTCTGAGAACATACAGAAGGAAAGATCAGTGTAACTACCTAATTAGGGTGCATTTTAGTGCAAGGTGCGCTTTAAAGTGCAGCATATCTAAACCCCAAAACAAAAATGTTCTGTATTGCAGCTTATTATTCCTTTAGGTGCATTTGTTTTCTTTTTTTCAGGATTTCCTTTATTTTCTTCTGTTCATCCTGCATATAACACACTTCCTGTCCTAGTGTGGCTACACTCACTTGCCTCACTGTGTCTATGGAGAAGCTAATTTTGTCCCCCAGTAAAACGTTACATGACTCTTACCTGTAATTCTGTATGGCCCTGACTTCTCTCCTGTGGCTGATGACTGTGGGGTAAATGACGGTATGAATAGTGTTTTATATTTGATAGAATGTTTACAATGTATTAAGTAAACAGCTAGCTACAGAGAGCCAAAGCACAGTGTGGGTGTGACTAATATATTTATTGTTTTAAAAGATTTTGAAAATAGTTGACTACACAGACCCTAAGGTGCACTCATGGGTGTAACTTCTTAAGCTACAGTATATTTACCCAATACCAAATTTTTCTCATGAAGCAATGTTAGAGATACAAGTACGGTATGTATATACTGCTTAAACCATTGCAAACTAGAGTGGATAAATATATAATCCCATCATTTGGTGCTACTCATTCCACACACATAGCCTGTTTTAGCCAAGACCTTACATGGGAAGGTTGTTACTGGAAAGGGTGAGGTGGGTCTTGGTAAGTGCTGCTTTGTGTTTCAAGGCTTTGGTCTAGGAAAGGGAGGGAATTCAACCCCATAGGATTGAATGACTAATTTCTGCTGCTGCCTGGCCTTCTCCTCTTGTCCCTGAAAAAAGCCTCACAGGAAAAGGCCAACAAGGGCCAAGGAGGATTGAAATGAGTATCCCTCCAAATTTGGTGGCCCCAAAAATTCTACTTGAGTTCCACTTTCCAACTGTTCCAATTTCCAGTTATCCTTACCCAGTCTGCATTGCTGCCTCTTCTTGTGTTTGCTTGACTAGGGCAGGAATGGCCTCATGGGGAAAAAAAATTAACAAAATAATTACCATTTCTAACAAAAAGAGTATTCACCAAATATTTAAACAAAAATTCAAATACATACAAAACAATTGTTATGGCAGGCAGAAATATATTTATGTGGGACTTACCAGGCCATGAACTAGAGGAAATGGGCTGTCTTTAAACCATGTGTGATTGTGCCAGCAATAATACTCATATAATTACAGCTCTCCAGAGCCTCTCCTTGTGTCATAACCATTGGAGAAGGACGGGGAGGGGGAGTAGGAAGAGGAGGGGGGAGTAGGAAGAGGTATCGGTGGAAGGGGAGGAGGAGAAAGAGGTCACATTAGTTAATTGTGTCACCAACTACCTCTATGTGACATTACCTTTAATTTTGATCTTGCCTGTCCTGATTTGGGGAGGGATGGGCAGTTTATAGCTGTAGGACAGTGTGCTCCATTCAAAAGTGCTATGTGCCACTTTAAGATCATACCATTTTTAAAAAGGTTATTTTTATGAAATGGTGTAACAACTTATCTGTTGTTAGCAGGATTCCCTGCTGACAGCAGAATGTAAACAAATGAATTGCTGGCATAAAAAAAAGTAAAAAAAGAAAAAAGCTTGGGAGTCACCCCCAATCTATACCGGGCCCTTAATTTCTGGTATGGATTTTGAGGGGAACCCCACACCAAAATGAGAACAAAATGGCATGTTGTTCCCCCCAAAATCCATACCAGACTATTATTCAAGCATGCAGCCAGGAAAGGAGGGCATGAGCTAGTGCCCCCCTACCTCCCTCCCCCCAAACCATACAAGACTTTGGGACAGGCAAGCACTTGTTGATGAGGACAAGGGTCTCCTACCAACAACCCTGGCCTGGTGGTTGTGGGGGTGCAAGGGGTGACTTAACAGAATATGGAAGCCTCCTTTGACTATGATGTCACCGGGTAACCCCATCCTCTCATGACCCCACCGACTGGGGCATTATGGGACAATGACATCATAAGGGGTGAGGTCACTAGATGGGTGGCCCTGCCCCTTAATTTATTTTGCTGCTGGAGGCAGCAGAGCTGTCCACCAGAGGGAGTTAAGCATCGATGTGGGTCAGGTTTTTTTTTCCCATTTGGGTCGCAGCCAGAGTTCATCATGACTAATGTTGGATCTACTTAGGGGGACATTTTTTTGAATACAGGACTTGTCAAAAACTGTCTGTGTGTTTTTATTTACCTTGTGGTTTTTTGGTCAGTGAGTAGGGGTACTATGTAGACCCTGTACAATTGGATCTGGGGGTTGAGCCACTTTCTGCACTTGGGCCCTGAGGGCTTTGCTGGCACCTTCTGCTCTCACTCTTCCCTGTAAGACCACCTGATGCAAGATCTTGTCCAGCCTTTGCACGTAGTCAGATAGCCTTTCCTCTTCCTGTTGGTATGTGTGTTTGAACAGGTATGTCAAATCTGTATAGTTCTCAACTCCTGCTTCTCATAAAACTTCAAGGCACTTGTGTGCGGCACAGTCCGGCTTTTCTTGTTCTAGATTCTGTACAATGTCAGAGGCAGGAGTCCATAAGCTCTCTACTACTCACTGTCTCTTCATGGCATCTGCTACTTCCCACTCTTCTATGGCCTTTAGGGCCTGATCAACCCAAGTGTCAAAATCATCCTCCCTAAGGGGGGTGGGTGCATTGCCAGAAAAGAATCTCAATCTCCAATAGTTATAACTGGTAACAGAAGTAGAGTTTTTCAACAGAGTCTCTATTTTTTTTTTCTCAAGGGAAGTGAAAATGATACAAACATCAAATATGACCCAAGTTCAAACAGTACAGTACAAGGATCGTATTCAAGATATAACAGATATAAACCATTTGGTTATACATAGACATTAATGAGTCAATTTGGCTTCATCCCTACGTAAGGGGGAGATCTGGTTTTGGGACAAAAGGAAGTACAAACAAAGTAAGAGGGGGCAAGAAGAGAGGGAAAGCTCAGTGCGTTTCATGAGCATCAGGTAAGAAGGGTGTCTAAGTCCATACAGGAAGATGATGATATAGAGGGGTTTTGGGCAAAGAAACTGAGATTTGGGTGTGGGAATTGAGCGATCTCAGGAGAGCAAGTTCCACGTATAGACCTGCCACATGTAGCACTATCTTTCGAGTGCCGCTAAGTATTTTTCATGTTCCATGTCTGTCCTGAGCCTGCTTTGGAAGCCAAACCCCTGCTGACACCACCTTGGACCTTTGACCAGACAAAACCATAAAATACACTCACACACAGTTTAAAATGAATTGATATTTTTGCTATACTGAGGTCAGAATGCAACCACAATAAAATAACAAGTGAATATGTGCATAGAATAACAGCTAACACTCTTAGAATCAAATAAGAGTTGCAACACAGTACCACTTCAATCAATTCTTAAATGTCCTGCAAATCAGAATGTAAACGGTAGCCCCAGTTCTGAGATTTTTTTTCCCCAAGTGAGCTGGAAGGAAACTATCAAAATGCCAGACTAACTCACGTTTGGGCTCTCAGTTACTGGAAGCTGCATTTAATTCCTAAAAAGGGGTTCTTTAATTAGATATATCAATGTCTCTTTTTGTCTGTTTTGTTCCTTTAACACGGAGGTGTCCAATTTTCTGCGCACTTGATGGGGCTCTAGTTGGTGCACATGAGGGTCTAAATCTTTCTTGGTGTAAAGGCCAAGTAAGGGGAACTTCTCCTTTAAGTGATGTTGAATTTGGATGATATGTCTTTAACACACAGAGTAAAATCTGAGATTAGATGGCAACTAGGGTGATATGGAAGTTCCTTGATTAGTAGAACAGACTGGAACTGAAACACTAATGTAACTTGATCTGCAGGGTGCATACAGTATATTGCAGCAAAGTCCTGTGATTCAGAATGTTGAGAGTGTAATAATCAGAAGGGCACAGGGCAGGATAGGCCAGGCAATCTGGGCCCTTAGCACAAGTAACTTGTAAACAAAGTTTGCTGAACTGATAAGAAAGCAAATGAACTTAGCAATGTTACTTGAAACTTAGATGATTTCAGTATGGAGCTCTCTTACCCGATCAGTAGCCGTGGTCATAAAGCAGATAGTCTCTCTGCAGGCGGGCCCCTGTGTTCCCTTGATTTCTCCATCAAAGAGCAATGCAGATGACAGCAATTGCAGGATTATCATCCTGGCATGTCAGTGGTGTCAGCAGTCTGCGATTCCTCCCCACTTTTTCACCCTCTGCGGTCTGGCCCAGCCTGGATCTCCAGCGTCCCATGCAGCCTTCTCCTCACACCTGCTCTCACCATTCACTTCCTGTCCTCTGGTTCCCAGGCTTCTGTATTTATCTGCCTTCACCCCATCTGCCTTCACCCCTTAGCCAGTCCCTCTGGGAAATGTAGTTTGTTTGCTGGTTATTAAACAGCAAAGTCCTTCTATCAGCCTACAAGTCCAGCAAAGCTTTTCTTCAACAGAGTCTACACAACTGAGCTGAAGAACACTGCCATCTTGTGTCCATTTAACATCTTGCAACCAGTATAACTGCAGGGTGTAATTCACATGTAAACATTTTTGTTAAAATGTTTAAGAAAACATTAATAATTAGAGGAAAAAAACTTAATAAACTGAAATGCCACAAGCACGATTTAATCCCAGTAACAATTATTACGTTGTATATGAAAGCTCATTTTTGCTCTTTTGTGAGCGGCATTTTAGCCTTCCTTTTTTTATTTTTTTTGTTTTCAATATAATTCTTACATCAATTATTTTACAATACAATTCCATATCACATCTGTATTTAAATGCAAATCCAACCAGCTAATAAGTAAAGTAAATAATCTAAACTGTATATAACACCCTCTACTAAATATCCCAAGTTGAACTAGTAAAATTGTACTTATCAACACCAAAGGTAAATGGTGGCTGTTCCTTAATTAAACAAATGTTTGATTTCATACAGGGAGGATATTGTTTAATTAAATATTTCAAACTTTTAGCCACCTTAACAACTAGCAATGACTGTGTACTTAATTCTGTACTAATAAACTCTACATGTCAAATCTGTTTGGATTGGCTTTTGGATATATTCCTTAGGCTTAAGATTTATATTTACTAGGATTAATAGGGGTATATGGATTTTAAGTATATGTAAACACAATCTCATATACAGATATCTCATATACAGATACATTATTTCAGTCATTTTCAATATTTTTACATTTGCAGCTTTCATTAAACTAATTCTGCCATAAAACTCTATGTTCAGGCACTTCCTTTTACAGGTTGTGCCCCTGCATCATCCCCCTGTTACATGGGCTTCTCATACAGGCTGCAAATAGTGGATTCAACACACAATAAGCAGGTCTGGTCCACTATTGCCCCCCTCAGGAAATCTTTCATGAGAAAAGCCATGAGTGAATGTAGATCGGAAGTGGTTGATAAGATGCTGCAGAAATTCAGCAGTGCTGAGATACAACAAAGGATAAAAAAAGGCTAAATGTAAGCATGTTAATGTATAGCATTTTAACAAACTCCACTAGTCAATACATATTCACTATGAGATCACATATACCTATAAAAAGTGATCAAATCAATAAAAAACAAATATATAGTGACATGTAGTCCAGACAAAAACACAGTTAAGTCCATGTGGATATGAAGCTCCACAACCAATGGCGAAAACCATGTTCCAATACTGTAAATATAAAATTGATGCTGTGAATCCTATTTTCCGATTGTTTGCCAGTGTGTGCACCACCACCAAGTGAATAAATGGAGGCTTACCAGAAACAGAGACTACCTAATTATAAGGGGTCTCAACCCGCATTGTGATATAGGGTGTCATACAATTCTCAATGCCATGCCCGGATCAAGGATTTCCCAAGCCTCACAAACCAATATGTGAACTCCAATACGATGCCAAATAATATCATGAAAGAAAAAACATACCTCTCATAGTGCAATAGGTTTGACTATCCTTTATTTGCGCAAATAAAATCCTACTTACAAGCTGTAAGGTACTGACAAGCATTCAAAAAAAAGCTTCCAAGATGGCCAACAATGCAATGACGTCAGAGGGAGGCTCTGCTGACACGTTTCATCATCAAAAGACATCTGCCAGGGACTACAGCTTGTAAGTAGGATTTTATTTGCGCAATACTACAAATTACTCCCAAAAATGCAGGTCTTAGGAGCAAAGCTAAATGTTTTTTTTTTTTATTATTGTACTTTTTATTTCATACTTATACAAACAACATTAAAACATTCCATCTTCCAAAATATACTTTTTTCTTTTCTCCCCTAAATGAATAAATACATTCTATAACCCCTCCATCTCCCACCCATTCCCGCCCATCCCCCCATCATTGTTTTATCTTTCTCTATCTGTATCCATTTCTCCATAACTTATTATTATTATTATTGTTATTCCGACCAATCTCATCGTAATTTCTTAGGCTACCTCCTTTAATTAGTTCTGTATTAGATTCTGCGGTTTTAAAATTTAACCAAACACTCCATATTCTTTTAAATATTCCCATCTTATCCTCTTCTAAACTTCTCAGTTCTTCCATTCTGAAAATTCCTTCCACTCTATCTATCCAATCCACCACCCTCGGAACCTCTGCCACTAACCACTGGCAGAGCAAAGCTAAATTTTAGACAACAAAATACTAATTTATAAGAATTCAACTACAGGTGAGTCTAACTATTCATTAAACAGGTGTCCAGCAGACAGCTGATTATAAAAGGGTGTTGCTTAACAAAGAAAACCCCTTCCCATTTCATGCTGTCAGCAATGGCACCACATGGAAGAGAAATGTCACATGGCCTAAGAAAGAAAATAATTTATTTACACAAGAAAGGTGAAGGCTACAAGAAAATCAGCAAAGCTTTACTTATCAGTCAGAATACTGGAGTAAAAGTGATACAAAAATTTAACAAAGATGGAACTGCATTCATCTCACAGATGTCCAGGCCGTCCATGGAAGTTAATTCCTCGACAGGAGCATCTTCTGATGAGAAGGGTTGAAGAAAATCGCCATGCAAGTTCACAGCAGTTAGCTAAAGATATAGAAAGCCAAACTGAGGTGATTGTTTTTCATGACACAATATGGCGTACACTGAAGAGGAATGGCATGCATGGGTGTCGTCCACGAAGGAAGCCTCTCCTAAAGCCCATGCACAAAAAAGATGTGCTGCTCTATATTGAAAGAGAAGATGCTACTATCACTCGTGACCTTTTCCAACATGACAATGATCCAAAGCACACCTCTAAAGCCACTGTTGCATTCTGAAGAAGAACAGGGTGAAAGTGATTCAGTGGCCAAGTATGTCTCCTGACCTGATCCTGGTGGAACACCTATGGGGAATTCCGAAGAGACAAGTTGAACATCATTCTCCATCCAGCATTCAGGCCCTAAAAGAGGTCGTTCTTGAAGGATGGAAAAAGATAGATATTGCAATATGTCACCAACTTGTTCATTCCATGCCTAGAAGACTTGGTGCTGTCCTTACAAATCATGGAGGTCATACAAAATACTAGATGTAGTAGTTTTTGTTGTCGGGTGTGTTAATTTTTGCATCAAATAATTTCAGTAAAACTGAAGATTTTGTAATCTAAGTTATATTATTAACCTCCCTGGCGGTATGATTATTTCAGATTTTTGGTGCTGAAAGCGGTACCATTTTTTTGCATGGAAATATGTATTTTTTTTATTGTAGGCTGTAATTTTTAGGAAAAACTCACTGAAATCTGTCCGAACAAGAGTCTAGTAAGCATCCCGGGTATGATAAAATTTGAAACACAAAATCATAAATTATAATTTAATAAATAATCATAAAAATAATATAAAAATAATAAAAAATTTAATTCAATAATATAATCAAACCAAAAACACTGAAATGTGAAATATAGCTCCAAGTTCGCACATTGCTGAGCTCAGTCGCAAAATCGTTTTCAGTGTCTGATGAGGAATTTCCCCCACGAATCATTATCACTCAATTCTGCAAGTGGTTCTGATTTACTATCGCTGTTCTCTAGCTGATCTAAACCGCTTTTGACCTAAAGGGACACTTTTTGGACGCCGTGGACATTTCTCAGTTTCCAGGCAGAAAGAACAGACAAAATGCAGGCAGGGCGCAGGACAAAGCACTAGGGACAATATGTATGTGAAATTGGTTGAGACAGCAATGTTTTACTATGTAAAATGTAAAAAAAAAAAAAATGACATTTTTTAAAATTTTTAAATTTCCCGCCGCCGGCGGCGGCGGCGCCCGTACGTCCCGACGTCACAGGGACAGGACACAGAAGCCGGATGCCGGCATCGGCCGGAGGAGATGGCCGGGGACGCTGCAGGGGACACATCGTGGGAGCGCAGGGTAAGGTAAGTGAAGAACACTTGCCGGAGCAGTGCCGCATGGTATTCCCGAGTGTAGCTCGGGGTTACCGCTTTTGGTACTGAAATGTTACCCCGAGCTACACTCGGGAATACCGCCAGGGAGGTTAAGCTTACTTTCATGTAATGAGCTAAACAAATTGTGCTGCCTTGTATTACACAAGGTATTCTTTAGCATTCAGCAGTGTCTGTCCCCTTAAGGCCTGAGACTTCCTGTTTGCTAACTTGGGAGGAAGTGACCTCATCTCTTCAGACTGAAGAAATTCTACAATGCAAGTACATGTGGGATGCTGTTCCCTCTTCATATATGGGCTTGATTAGACCCCCAAAGTCTGTAAGTACCCTTCCTATGTACTGTGGAATGTTATGCACATAGCTAGGAAGTTAGATATGTACTTATGTTTGTTTATTCTGTTTGTATTTCAGTTTTACCGCATTTGTTCACATTCGCGCATTTATTCACGCGCATTCTCATTATGTCACATGTTATCAGTAAAAGATCATCGGTTATCAATCATCGACTCTTTACTGTGTGGACATCAAAGGTTATACTGCCTGTAATCCTCTGTAACCCTTTCATAACTGCAGAGAAGGCAGGACAGTAAAAAGACTTACACGGTTACTTCAGAGCACATTGTGTGAAAAATCTACAGCAGGCCCCACAACACAGAGGAGACTCTTAACTGTTGGTGCAGCAGCACGTGTGTGTGAAATCCCCACAGCACAGCCAGTCTAAGGCATAGCAAAGTGAAACTAACTCAGCTTTATGAAAGATATGAAAGATATCACTAAATTAACCCTTCCTAAAATCTCGTGCAAACAGGAAGAAAATATGCACAGTACACTGGAAACTAGGTCACAATGCAGCACGCCGAGAACTTATAACAAATCGGATCTGTCGTCATCCAAAGCAGAAACCGCCAGATCTAAGCGTTCAAGTTCCAGGCATTCAAACGTCACAGACCTATCGTCAGTCAGTGCTGGGGCAGCCAGGAGTAAGCATACAAGTTCCAGACATTCTAGCGTCACAAACTTGTCTTCAGTCAGCGCTATCGCCGCCAGGGCACAAGCCAAGGCCGAGGCCGCATGCGCCATGGCCTCCTATGCCATACAGGAAGCAGAGCTTATGAAAGAGCAAGGCTACCTAGATGAAGAGCAGAAGAAGAGACAAGCCGAAGGGGAAGCAGAAATGCTTAGGAGAAAGGCAGAAGTACGAGCCTCTTTACACATACTTAAGCAACAGAAAATAGCTGCAGCAGCCATAGCTGAAGCCGAAGTTCTCGCGAGAGCTGCAGATATTCAGTTTGTAGAGAGCGATGTACTGGAAACCCTGATAACACCTCGCAGTACATTCCAACGCACCCGTGAGTACGTGCAATCACAAGCAACCCTGTACCCTGATAAACAGCCTAGTGATGCACCGAAACCATCAAGGACCCAGTTGGGAGCAGACAGCTTTGATGTTACGCATCACTACAAGACTGAACCTGAACCGCCACGTGATAAGTCAACCAATCACGGGCTCAGATACCAAACCGCCAACACGCTAAGAAACCAAGTAGATGGCGATATAACCTCTCCTCGTGCAAAACCAGATCTAGACTACAATAGAGGAGAGCAACCATCTGACCAAAATAGACTTAGTCAAATACCTCAACGAACCCATCAGTCACTATCAGCCAGTAGTCCCGCGTTTGTACCCAGAACAAACGCACCTGACACAGCAAGGATTACAGACGTGTCGAAATACCTGATGCGCCGTGAGATGGTGAGCACTGGTCTCTTGAAGTTCGACGATCGTCCTGAAAACTACTGGGCCTGGAGGTCATCCTTCCTAAGCAGCACCCAAAACTTAGAGCTGACAGACAGAGAGAAGCTCGACCTACTCGCCAAATACCTAGGACCAGAGTCCTCAGAGCAGGCCAAAAGAATCAGGTCAGTGCATGTCCATGATGCAACAGCAGGACTTGCGATGGTCTGGCAGAGAATGGAAGACTGCTATGGGTCACCTGAAGTAATTGAAGAAGCACTTTTAAAGAAAATAGAAACTTGCCCGAAAATGACAAACAAAGACAATCAGAAGCTGAGAGAGCTCGGAGACCTACTCCTAGAGATAGAAGCAGCAAAGACTAGTGGAACTCTGCCAGGTCTTTTATACTTAGACACAGCACGTGGAGTAGAGCCCATAATCGAGAAGCTCCCTTTCAACCTGCAAGAAAGGTGGGTCTCTCAAGCATCCAGATACAAGAAAGACTATCGAGTTGCATTTCCACCATTTGTCTTCCTCGCTGAATTCGTTGTAGACCAAGCTAAGACACGCAATGACCCAAGCTTCGCCTTCCTGAACAAGAGAGTTGCAAGCGCCCCAAGGACAGAGAAGCAGCCGCCAGTACACTACAAAGAACGCAGAGCAACAGTGTCTGTGCGGAAGACAGAAGTCCCGCCTGAGGCTGCAGCCAATCAGGAAGACAACACAAGCAAGGAAGTTGAGGATCCAGACAAACAGTGCCCAATACACAACAAGCCTCATCCACTAAGAAAATGTCGCAGTTTCAGAAGTAAGACATTAGAGGAGCGCAAGGCTTACCTTAAAGACAATCACATTTGTTTCAGATGCTGCGCCTCAATGCAACATCTTGCAAAAGACTGTAAGAGAGAAATACGGTGCACAGAATGCAACAATGACCGACATCTGTCAGCACTGCACCCAGGACCACCACCATGGAGATCAGAAGTTCCAGCAACTCAAGAAGATCATGGTGGGGAGCAAAAAGAAAGTGCAACACCAGCGATAACTTCAAAGTGTACTGAGATCTGTACAGAACCAGGACTCTCTAGATCATGCTCCAAGATATGCTTAGTCAAAGTGTATCCCAACGGTCTCAGAGAAAAGGCAGTGAAGATGTATACAGTCCTAGACGAACAAAGCAACAGGTCTCTAGCAAAGACAGAGTTCTTCGACCTCTTCGGTGACAAAGGAAGTCCAACTCCATACACCTTGAAGACATGTTCTGGAGTTATAGAGACTGCAGGGAGAAGAGCAAACAACTACACCATTGAGTCATTAGATGGAAAGACACAGCTGACTCTTCCTACCCTCATAGAATGTGACATGATACCAGATGACAGGTCAGAGATTCCCACACCTGAAGTGGCACGTCACTACCCTCATCTCATGCGAATAGCAGACAAGATCCCAGCACTCAACCCAGATGCTGCAATCGTCCTTCTACTAGGAAGAGACATACTGAGAGTGCACAAGGTCAGAGAACAATACAATGGGCCGCACAATGCACCATTTGCTCAACGTCTTGATCTTGGATGGGTTATCGTTGGAAATGTATGTCTGGACGGACTTCACAAACCCGCAAAGGTGAATGTCTACAGAACAAATCTGCTGCAGAGCGGTCGCACGTCATGTCTTTGCCCATGTAACAACAGCATGCAGATTAAAGAGAAACTATCGAACCCAACACATCCCCAGAACATCCAGAGGTTCCTGGAAGATACAGCCTCAGCTGAAGATTCAGATCAGCTAGGCCACAAAGTGTTTGAGAGAACTCAAGATGATGACAAACTAGCACCATCTGTTGAAGATAACCTCTTCCTTGAGATCATGGACAGAGAAGTCTTCAAAGACAAAGCAGGCAGTTGGGTAGCCCCACTACCATTCCGTACACCATGGCATCGTCTTCCCAACAACAGAGTGCAAGCAGAGAAACGCCTTGCGCTATTGCAGCGCACTCTTGAAAGAAAGCCAGACATGAAAGAACACTTCCAAGAATTCATGCGGAAAATCTTTGACAAAGATCAAGCTGAAAAAGCACCAGCACTGCATGAAAAACAAGAACGCTGGTACTTGCCAATATTCGGAGTGTACCATCCTCAAAAACCAGGTCAGATACGTGTAGTATTTGATTCCAGTGCAAAGCATGAAGGTATTTCCCTTAATGATGTACTTCTCAGCGGACCAGACCTGAACAACACACTTCTTGGAGTCCTTATCAGATTCCGAAGAGAACTTGTTGCAGTAACAGCAGATGTACAGCAGATGTTCTACTGCTTCCTTGTCCGTGAAGACCACAGAGACTACCTGAGGTTCCTATGGTATGAAGACAACGACCTCAACAAAGGTATCATAGAGTATAGGATGAAAGTACATGTGTTTGGGAACAGTCCCTCACCAGCTGTCGCTATCTATAACTTGAGACGAGCAGCGCAGCAAGGTGACAGACACAACCCCGAAGCCAAACAATTTGTTATGAAAAACTTTTATGTAGATGATGGACTTGCTTCCTTCTCCAGTAGTGGAGAAGCCATTGACATTTTGAAAAGCACTAGAGACTTGCTAGCAGAATCTAACATAAGACTGCACAAAGTGGCTTCCAACAACAGCAAAGTCATGGAAGCATTCCCAGCAGAAGACCGTGCAAAAGACCTCAAAGACCTAGATCTAGGTACAGATTCACCACCCCTTCAAAGAAGCTTAGGGCTTAGTTGGGACTTGAAAACTGACAGCTTCACCTTCCGAGTATCAAGGGAAGAGAAGCCTTTCACAAAGCGAGGTGTCTTGTCTACGGTCAACAGTCTTTACGATCCCTTGGGGTTCGTAGCACCCATCACCATGCAAGGCAAAGCTCTTTTGAGAGAGATTACAACTGAGCTAGAACAAAGTGATTGGGACACACCTCTACCTGAAAAGAAAGAAATGCAGTGGAAGTTGTGGAAAGACTCTTTGCTGGAGCTTGAGCGATTTAGCATCCAAAGACCATACGTCTCTGTTTCTTTGTCTGTTACAAAACGAAGAGAGATACACGTGTTTTCAGATGCATCCACCGTGGCTATAGCAGCTGTAGCCTACCTTAGAGTCATAGACACTCAGGGACAAAGCCATGCAGGATTCATCCTGGGAAAGTCCAAACTGGCTCCAAGACCTGCTCACACGGTTCCACGCTTAGAACTTTGTGCTGCTGTCCTAGCTGTGGAGATAGCAGACTTACTCATTGCAGAACTGGACATCGAGATCCATGCAGTGAACTTCTACACAGACAGCAACATTGTTTTAGGTTATATCCACAACGCTTCAAGAAGATTCTACACATACGTGTCAAACAGAGTAACACGTATCAGAAAGTGTACAAGTCCAGAACAGTGGCATCACATCAGTACAGACAAGAACCCTGCTGACCATGGGACTAGACTGGTACCAGCTGCTGTCCTCAAACAGACTAACTGGTTCACAGGTCCATCCTTCTTGACTGGACCAGAAACTGAAGAGACTGATCAGAAAGGAACTTTTCAGCTTGTAGAACCAGACCAAGACAAAGAGGTAAGACCTCTAGTTGCAGTTTACAAGACTCTAACCACCAGAGAAGGTCTTGGCTCATGTAGGTTCGAAAAGTTTTCCAGCTGGAAGTCACTCATCCGTGCCATAGGGAAACTCATCTGCTTGGCCAGATCCTTCAGCAAAACAGCCAGTGTTGACCAGGGTAACAATGACTATCTTGAGCAAGCCAATGTTACCATTATCAGATGTGATATCTTCTGGAAGAGATGGAGACAGGAGTACCTGATGACCCTTCAACCACGCAAAAAATGGCAAGCCGACAAGCCCAACTTACAAGTTGGAGATGTTGTTCTACTAAAAGACTCTCAGGCCCACAGGAACGAGTGGCCAATTGGACTCATTGTGGGGACTGATGCTAGTAGTGATAGCAGAGTCAGGAAAGTAGAGGTCAGAGTAGTAAAACAGGGCACCCCTAAGGTGTACCTTAGGCCCATCGCGGAAGTCGTTTTACTCCTTCCAAGAGTTTAATAGTGGCATATCATTATTATGCCAGGTGGGGAGTGTGCTGCCTTGTATTACACAAGGTATTCTTTAGCATTCAGCAGTGTCTGTCCCCTTAAGGCCTGAGACTTCCTGTTTGCTAACTTGGGAGGAAGTGACCTCATCTCTTCAGACTGAAGAAATTCTACAATGCAAGTACATGTGGGATGCTGTTCCCTCTTCATATATGGGCTTGATTAGACCCCCAAAGTCTGTAAGTACCCTTCCTATGTACTGTGGAATGTTATGCACATAGCTAGGAAGTTAGATATGTACTTATGTTTGTTTATTCTGTTTGTATTTCAGTTTTACCGCATTTGTTCACATTCGCGCATTTATTCACGCGCATTCTCATTATGTCACATGTTATCAGTAAAAGATCATCGGTTATCAATCATCGACTCTTTACTGTGTGGACATCAAAGGTTATACTGCCTGTAATCCTCTGTAACCCTTTCATAACTGCAGAGAAGGCAGGACACAAATGTTCTATAAAACTCAGTTTTGTCAAAATTTTGGAAATTGTAAAATATGCAAAATCGAACTGCATGATAATATTTTTCTGTAATATGCTGAACATCTAGTGGCAGTTTCAGGCCACTACAACTTATTTACTAATGTGAATAATATGATTAGTGTCAATCGGTGTAGTCTGGGATAAACAGTACACACTTCTTCCATATTCCCTCAGTGTTAGTGTTAGTTATTTGCAGAGACAGGGTCCAGGAAAGTCACTGTCTCCTTTCACATGAAAATATTGGAACCTATTCTCTGTGCTGCAATTAGCTGAAGTAATCTTCTGTGTCTTATTGAAGAGTTAGGCTGCCTGTGGATATTGCCAAGTCAGCAGGTGACCATACTGTCCAGACAGACTAGGTCTAAGGATGTCAATGCACAAAGTAGCATTTGAAACAGAACAGAAAGCATCACATGAAAGCAGCCAGTGTGTCTTGGGGGCAACAAAACTTCCCTCTCATTAGTGTTTAGGACAGGGGTCTCAGAACTTTCTACACAATGGGCCAGTTTAGTGTCCCTCAGACATAAGGGGGCTGGACTGCGGTCCCTCAGGAGTAGAAATTACCTCAGCATCAGTGGGATCACACAATGCCTCTAACTTGGTGGTCAGTGAGAGTAAAAGAAAAAGAGACATACTACCTCTGGTCAGTAGAAGCGGGAATAGTGCCCCATTTTTGGTGTCATTAGAAGGAAGTGTGCTCCATTGTTTGTGTCATTAGGAGGAATAGTGCCCCATTGCTGGTGTTATTGAGAGGAAAAGCGGTCCACCGTTGGTATAATTGGGAGGAATAGTGCCCCATTGCTGGTGTCAGTGGGAGAAATGGTGCCCCGAGGGCTGGATAAAGGCAAATAAAGTCCCTGCGAGCCACAGTTTGGAAACCACTGGTTTAGAAAAAAGAAATAAGGGCTTGAATGGACTCAAAGGTAACTATAACCTAATGGATCTAGATTTGATCTGTTGCAAAAGCTCCTTTTGAATTGGATTTATGCCACTCTAATTATCACTAGTTAATAATCATAATCAACACTTCCATTTAGGTTTGTGTTTAGCTTCCCTATACTGGAGCTACGTGATGCTTTAAAGCAGGAGTAATTAAAATTCAAGGAGGTCCAGTAACTAAACTCTTCTTCTGGCCAAGGTCCAAAAATAAATGTCCCCATTAGTGTTCCCCTTACATCAGGTTCCCCTCCAGAGTAATTTATTACATTGGATGCCACCATCAGATTCCCCCATAAATCAGTTGCTACTGTCAGAGTGCCCCCATATCAGGCGTTCCCATCATAGCACCCTCTTCAGTATGGTGGTCCCATCATCAGGCCTGATGTATGAGTGCCCTCATACATCAGGCATTTCCATAAGAGTACCCCTTACATCAGGCATTCCCATCAGACTACCCCCTAACTTTAGATTTCTGCATCAGAAGGCCCCCTTACATTTGGTGTCTCCCATCAGTGTGCCCCCTTACATTAGTTGTTCCCATTATAGTGCCCCATTATATGAGGTTCCTCCATCATGGTGACACCTTACATAGGGTGTGTCCATCAGCGTGCCCCCTTGCATTAGATGTCACCAACAGAGTGCAACTTTACATCATGTATCCCCATCACATCAGGTGTGCCCATCAGAGTGCTCATTTACATCAGTTGTCCCCATCAGAGTGCCCCTTTACATGAGGTATCCCCATCACATTGCCACCTTACATCAGGTACTGCTGTTAGAGTGCCCCCCTTACACTCAAAGTACCCCTTTCCATCATATTTCCCCATAGGAGTGCCCCTTTATATTATATTCTCCATCAGAGTGCCCCTTTCCATCACATGTGCTCATCAGAGTGCCCCTTTCCACTTTGATGAGCACATTTATATTAAGGGGCACTCTGATGAGCACATTTGCATTAAGGGGCACTCTGATGGGCACATTTTATGCTAAAGGGCACTCTGATGGGCGCATTCTATGTTGTGTGCATCAGAGTGTCGCTTAACATTAAATGTACATATCAGCATTACCCCTTAATATAAATGTGCCCATCAAGATTCCCCAGAAAGAACACACCCTACCTTGAGAACAGACAGGAGAGGGAGGCAAAAGAAGGGTGTGCTTGTGGACAGGCAGGGAGCAGGAGCCGGGAGATACAGCAAGCTGCAAGGGGCGGGGTGCATGCGTGATGTCATCGGATGCCGGGACGACCGTTCTGCTGAGCAGCGGACCTATCATTACAGTCTGGCGGGCTGGCAGTTTGAGCGGGATTCTCGGATCGCGGTACACCATTTGGTGACCACAGCTTTAAAGGCTTCCATGAACCCACAAAGCTGCTTTGCAAAAAACTTCCTACGATCTGCTATTAAACAAGCTGAAACATGTGGAATAATCACCATTAACCACCTGCCTACTGGGCACTTACCCCCTTCCTGCCCAGGCCACTGTTCAGCTTTAAGTGGCATTGCCCTTTGAATGACAATTGTGCAGTCATGCAACACTGTACCCATATGAAATTTGAATAATTTTTTTCACACAAATAGATTTTCTTTGTTTCTATTATTCAATTTTGCATACAGGTAATTTTTCTCTTTCACTGATGTGCGTTGATGAGGTTGCACTGATAGGCATCACTGATGGACGATGATGAGGCGGTACTGCTGGGCATTGATGAGGCTGCACTGATATGCGACACTGATGGGCACGATAGTCCCCAATGATGGACACTGATATGTGGCACTGATGGGCACTAATAGGCAGCACTGAAGAGCATTGACAGGCGGCACTGAAGGGCACAGATTGGCAGCACTGACAGGCACAGATTGGCAGCAATGCTTGGCACCGATGGGCAGCACTGTTGGGCACTGATGGGCAGCACTGTTGGAAGCCAGTTATCGGCAACTCACAGTGTGAGGAAAGTACTGGCGATAGCCGGCAAGTGTGATTGGACACAGCTGATCATGTGGTAAAAGGCTGCTGTGATTGGCCCTGTACTATGTCATGTGATCAGCTGTGTCCAAAGGACACAACAAACACAGACTGCGCCAGGTACGTGCCGTTGGGGGTGTGTTCTGGGAGGAAGCCATATGCCACCGTTCCAGAACTGGATGATCACGCTGTAGCCGTCATTCGGCTATAGCGCGGTCAAGAAGTGGTTAAAGTTGGAGTTTATGAGGAACGGGAAATAATCTTTTTTAGGTATGCAAAATAATTTTTTGCCCATCTATTTGAGCTAGGGATTTGTAAAGGCTCTAGTAATCAGAAATCCTGTGTAGTGAATGGCCCTTGTAGTCCACGTTAGCAAACACTGCTAAATGTTATGACCTCATAAAAGTACAAACTAAATATTTTCTCTTGTGAGATAAGGAATCCGCGCATTGTGACCTGAATTTAAAAATTAGGCTGCTACTGAGCACCTATGACAGACTCAAGAAGAGTATGTGTAAGCCGAATATATAAAAGTGGTGTAGCGCTAACTGGTAACAGCTAGCATTCATAAGTCTTATATAACTTAAATATACAAGAGCATGAACAGTGGCAGACCTCTTTTACTCCAGTGCCATAGCTAAAACCTTCAGGGCTGTCACGTACCTGATAGAAGTCTGAATTGACGAGGTCAGCCTCTCTTGTGTCTCCAACCCAGGCCCCACTGAAGGTGAAACTAATGGTGCCCAGGGACAGGAGGAACACGGGTGCCTGTGGATCCTGATTGTGGAACTTGCTGCTGGTGATGGACATCCAGTCAGGAACAGAGTTGATGCTGGGACGGCCAGCTGGAGTTAAAGACGCACTCCACTGGAACTTCAAGATCTGTGTACGTGGCTTTCCGTGGGAACCTCTGATAAGTGTGAGGCCGGAACACACCGTGACAACCGGAGCTGATGTAATGACAGACAGGACAAGCACACGGCAGGACTGTAGAGCCAAAACTGGAGCCAGAAGCATAGTCAGAGTAATAGCCAGGGTCAGCAACGAGCAGGAGATGAGGTACCGAAACATCAGATATGGACAAGGTCAGGAGGAAGCCAGGATCAGAAACCGATGAGCAGAAGCATAAACAGGATCGAAGAGCAGGTCAATGGCAATCCGGGTCAGTAACTGATACACACAGGATACAGCAGGAAACAGGAAGTTAGCTGAAGACCAGTCAGCACTGACAGAGAGCAAGTGTTTCCTTTAAATAGCCTGTCTGGCGCCAGAAACAGTGGGCACGCTCCCACGCGTGGGCACCCGTGTGCGTGCATTCTTGCACGCATGCTTGAGCCTATGCTTATTTCTATTAGCCAGTTGCCGTACAGGAATTCCCTTACAAGGGCTTTGGTGCAAGAAACCATGAAGGACCCCCCTGACCCTCGATTGGGGCCCTGCCCTCTGAGTCCAGTTGGGGTACACCAGGGCCGCCTTTGTGACCCTGGCAGTTCCGCCACTGGTGTTTAGTAGTTTTTTCATTTTTGTTATTTTATTTTTTATTTTCTTTTACCATTTTTTTTTACAATATTATTTTTTACATTTATTTTGGAGCCCCGTTGGGGGCCTTTGGTGAAATATCAGGGGTCTAAACAGATGTTTGATGTTTACCCTTTGGGACAGAGAAAGGAGATTCAGGACGCAGCCCTCAATATACAGTACTTCTCAGCAACCTCAGCTGCACAGAATGAATGGACAGGAATAGCTCTGTACAAAGCTTTCTTTTTATTCATAACTGAAGCATAGTAAACACAGTTTACTATGTTTCAGTTGTGAATGGACAGAGTCAGTGATCGGTACCAATTCTGACTGTCCATTCAGAAAAGGAATGGGCAGGTAAAATACACATTTACCGACCCTTTCTGCACTGTCCATCCTGACAGATCGCCCCCAACAGCCATCGGGAGAGGGGGAGGCCAAGCAGGAGCATGGGGGGGGCCTGAGAGCACAGGGCCAAGGAACATGGGGAGCAGCAGAAAGAAGCTGTATAGGAGGAGCGGCGGGGATGGCTGCATATGCAAGAATCAATCACTGCATTTTCCTCCTGCAGCTGCTGAATGCCTGTGGGAGGGAGAGGAGGAGAAGTGGGTATTCAGCGGCTGCAGGAGGAAAATGGAGAGATTTTCCAGGCGTACAGGGAGGCCACACAGGTCCCCTGATGCATAGGACCAGACCACGATTCCTGTAGGTACCCCCCTGTTGCACTTACTGTTTTCCAAAGCACAGCCATCAAGTTGTAATAACTATATACTGTATATATACCAGGATATATGTACCCAATTCCATCATGACTTCAAATGGGCCCTTTGTCGATAATACATGTTTGCACATTGGTTGTCTGTACTGTTAGTAATCTCTTCTTATATAAAGCTTGTATTATTTTTATATGGGTGTTCATCGATATATTTATGGTTAATGTCATTTGCTGGTTGCAGTAGATTTTCTGCTCCTACTTACTTTGTTTAGTTTGCTGATACATTTCCAAGGAAGGACGTTCTCTCTGCTCACAGAGGACATGTCCTAGGTCAGTGGTGGGCAACCTTTTTTTTCAACTGAGCCAAATCTCGCCAAAACCACGATTGAAATTTATTTTGAGAGCCACATTTTTAAAACTGAAAATACATCCCCCATATAGTAATTCATCCCCCATAGTATTTCATCCCCCATATAGTAATTCATCCCCCATATAGTAATTCACCCCCCATATAGTAATTCATCCCCCATAGTAATTCATCCCCCATATAGTAATTCATCCCCCATATAGTAATTCATCCCCCATAGTAATTCATCCCCCATATAGTAATTCATCCCCCATAGTAATTCATCCCCCATATAGTAATTAATCCCCCATAGTAATTCATCCCCCATATAGTAATTCATCCCCCATAGTAATTAATCCCCCATAGTAATTCATCCCCCATATAGTAATTCATCCCCCATAGTAATTAATCCCCCATATAGTAATTCATCCCCTATAGTAATTCATCCCCCCTATAGTAATTCATTCCCCATATTGTGTCAATTCACTTACCTTTGCTCCGCGCGTTCCTCTCGCCGTGTTCCCGCGCCGTTCCGGTCTTCAGGGCGGACTGTGAGAGGAGAGGAGTTCGTCACGCTGCCCCACCTACATCCTGACAGCCAATGTTTGCCACGCTCCGCGGGCCGGATTAAAAGGTCCGCCGGGCCGTAGTTTGCCCATTGCTGGGCTAGCTGCAGAGTCCTGACTTTTGGGGCGGCCGCCCGAGAGGAGGGAGGGGAGCGGGCGCCCGGCACACAGAAGAGCCGCATTAAAGTATGCAAAGAGCCGCATGTGGCTCGCGAGCCGCGGCTTACCGACCACTGTCCTAGGTGGAGACACTGCCAACTATGTTATAATACTTGCTCTTCCATAATGAGTGAAGGTTCTGGTTTCTATTTACCTACAACTTTAGTGCAATATCCTGTTTGGGGAGGGCCATTTCTCATAACGATCCCCCCTTCTTGAATGCAGCTAGAGTTTTTGTAATAAAGTGTTAACATTTTTTACTTTAGCCGGATTAATCTAACAGATAGGTTTGCTGTTTCTGTGAAAACAAATATACAGTATATGACAATGTTTTCTGACCAGTTCAGGACTCCAAGGGCATTCTGATAAAAACTCACATACAAAAAAACTGACATAGTGCTTACCACTGTATTTTTATCAAGAAAAGAAAAAAAAAAGCATTCACATAATAATTGAATAAAATCGCCAGTATTACTTTCATATTTCAATGCTATATGGCTCAAACATCGACAATCTACAGATACCTCCTCCTGCATGTTAATTTCTCTCTTGCAGAGTGCCACCAAGCCACTCCCTATGCGCTTCATCTTTCTGACATCTTCAGGGGCTCCGAGGCTCTTCCTGGTGTCCCTTATGATGTCAGAATATCGAAACACATAGGCCGTGGCATTGTGCAAGAGAGGGAAGTTTCCATGCAGCTGAGGTATCTGTAGATTTCTGATGTTACTCAGATGTTATCTTGCTGAATTGAACTGTTTATGTGGATTTGATCATGATTGATGGATTGTATCACCATTGTATTCATATATATATATATATATATATATACATATTCAGTGAGGAACAGAAGTATTTGAACACCCTGCGATTTTGCAAGTTCTCCCACTTAGAAATCATGGAGGGGTCTGAAATTCTCATTGTAGGTGCATTCCCACTCTGAGAGACAGAATTAAAAAAAAAAATACAGGAAATCACATTGTATGATTTTTAAAGAATTTATTTGTCTTGCACTGCTGAACATAAGTATTTGAACACCTGAGAAAATCAGTGTTAATATTTGGTACAGAAGCCTTTGTTTGCTATTACAGAGGTCAAACGTTTCCTGTAGTTCTTGACCAGGTTTGCACACACTGCAACAGGGATTTTGGCCCACTCCTCCACACAGATTTCCTCTAGATCTGTCAGGTTTCGGAGCAACACGAAGTTTCAGCTCCCTCCAAAGATGTTCTATTGGATTCAGGTCTGGAGACTGGCTAGGCTACTCCAGAACCTTGATATGCTTCTTACGGAGCCACTCCTTGGTTATCCTTGCTGTGTGCTTCGGGTCGTTGTCATGTTGGAAGACCCAGCCACGACCCATCTTCAATGCTCTGACTGAGGGAAGGAGGTTGTTGCTCAAAATCTCACAATAAATGGCCCCATTCATCCTCTCCTTAATACAGTGCAGTCGTCCTGTCCCCTTCGCAGAAAAGCACCCCCAAAGCATGATGTTACCACCCCCATGCTTCACAGTAGGGATGGTGTTCTTGGGATGCAACTCATCCTTCTTTCTACTCCAAACACGACGAGTGAAGTTTAGACCAAAAAGTTCTACTTTGGTCTCATCTGACCACATGACTTTCTCCCATGCCTCCTCTGGATCATCCAGATGGCCATTGGCAAACTTCAGACGGGCCTGGACATGTGATGACTTAAGCAGGGTAACCTTCCGTGCAATGCATGATTTGAAACCATGACGGCGTAGTGTTCTACCAACAGTGATCTTTCAAACTGTGGTCCCAGCTCTCTTCATGTCATTGACCAGCTCCTCCCTTGTAGTTCTGGGCTGATTCCTCACCTTTCTTATCATCAGTGATACCCCACGAGGTGAGATCTTGCATTGAGCCCCAGTCCGAGGGAGACTGACAGTGGTCTTTAGCCTCTTCCATTTTCTAACAATTGCTCCAACAGTTGATCTATTTTCACCAAGCTGTTTGGCAATTGCCCCGTTGCCCTTTCCAGCCTTGTGGAGGTCCACAATTTTTTCTCTGGTGTCTTTTGACAGCTCTTTAGTCTTGCCCATGGTATTAGTTGGTGTCTGACTGACTGTGGGGTGGACAGGTGTCTTTAAAGAGCTCAGACAGGTGCTACTAAGTTACATTAACGAGTGGTGTAGAGGTGGACTTTTTAAAGGCACAGTAACAGGTCTTTGAGAGCCAGAATTCTTGCTGTTTCTTAGGTGTTCAAATACTTATGTTCAGCAGTGCAAGACAAATAAATTCTTTAAAAATCATACAATGTGATTTCCTGATTTTTTTTTTTTTTTAATTCTGTCTCTCAGAGTGGGAATGCACCTACAATGTAAATTTCAGACCCCTCCATGATTTCTAAGTGGGAGAACTTGCAAAATCGCAGGGTGTTCAAATACTTCTGTTCCTCACTGTATATTTATATGATGGACTGTTATACGGTGATGTTGGATTATAATTACACACATGTCTACAGTTAGTACAATTCTGATTTATGTTAATTCGGTATTTTATGTTCATTTTGTCTGTATATTAATCAGAACACAATAAAAAAAAAAAATAATGATTAGCAGATCAGGTCAAAATTGGCAAAAAACAGTCTTATTCTCTTCATTGTAATAATAAAATCTAAAATCCAACCTATCCAGTAATTAATACATTTAAAATGAGATCATAGTTTAAATTTGATTTAAAAGAACAGTTAAACACATACTGTTCTGTTTATTTACTGATGCATAATCTTCTTTAGTAGACTATAATATTTTTTAAATTCCACCAAGGATAGATCAAGGATTAAATGATTATTCTTATGTCAGGTGATACATTTTGTACTTATTACCTTGGTAATTTCTGAAGATTTCTAGGAGATAAGAGAAAATCATATCCTTCCTCTTACATAACAAGAGCACAAAGTACACCAAAGATCACATGAACTAACTCATTATATTTTGGGCCTGGAGCCAGTTTCCATTTTCTTAAACCTCACTGGTTCACAAGTTCTAGCTACTACACCCTCCCTCTTTTGCATTGAACCCAAAGGTGTCTAAATTACCTATACACAAACTACTTATTTCTCTAATCAATCATATGCAGCATTACCCCCTTAGGAGTCGCTAGAGATTTGGGCCCCCCTATAATCCTTCCAGCTTTGCAATCCAGAGACAGTAAACAGTCCTTGAACTTGTTTTTTTTTTAATTTTATTAGGGGATTCCAAATTGGATGGGGATGAGGGATACATGGGATGCCCAAGGAATGGTTGAACTGAGCACAACCTCCTGGAACTATTTACAAGTGCTCAGAAGGGTTGTTTGTTCTTGGAGAGTTATCCAGCCTCTCCTCATGTACCTCCTCAGACCCCGAAGAAATCTCCTCTTCACCCAGCTGCCCGAGGGAATCCCTGAGCAAGAGGACCCAGAATTTGCCTCCTTAAGATCAGCAGTTACAGATGGGGGCTAGTCAGGTCTCCCACCTGAATACCCTTTCCCTTTGTCTGGCCCAAGGGGTGCAGGATTACCCACTTAGTCCTCTCCTGTAAGCATTTGGGTTATTGGCTGCCTTCAGGCTTTACATTGGGCTGGCTCCTTCCCTGCTTCCCAGGTTGTCCTCTTGCAGGGTTCAATGAGCCTGAGAAATCCTCCTTCCCAGCTCCTGCCTGCAGGTAGGCCCCTCCTTGGGGCCCCTCCCAGTCTCCACACTCCAGCCTTCTCACACCGCCTTCCACCCAACACTGACCACCTCCTGATCAGGTTCTCCCATACTTAAGGGCTGCCTTGACCCCATATCAAGCCTTTTGTTTGGGGATTGGTCAGAGTCCCCTGAATATCCAGATCAGTCCCTCCTCACTTCCACCCACTGCCTTCTAGAAACTACTCAAGCTTCTAGGGTAGGGCAAGGTATCAGGGTACTGACCTGCAGAGCCCTCAGCCCTGACCTAAAGTTACCTGGTGGACTCATCCTAGGCTGTCTCATACCAAGCTGCTATCCAGCCTCTAACTAAAAACCTGTCTAGCTCCCCCTAGCTAAACTTGAGGGGTGCTACACGCATATCAATTATATAGAAATTATATAGAAAATTATATAGAAAATTTAGTCCACCAGTGATCCAGAGCTTTTTTGGCAAATATTTGATTTGCTTATTTGTTAATGATTTGGTAGGAAGTGGTCCAAAGACTGCTTACTAATTTGCTGTTAGTAGAGTATGCAAGGCCCCCCCTTAAAGAAAACTCTTGAAGAGACCACATGCTTGCTCCCCCAAAGTGACCCCCCAGCCCCATGGTGGAATCAAAATAGAGATACTACTGATAACAATGCTGATGGGGTAACCACTTGCCCTCCATAAGGTTTTTCCCTCTTCTTGATCAGGCTATAACGCACTGAGCTACTTTAACTGGCAATTGCGTGGTCATGCAATACAGTATACAAAACAAAATGGAATTACACCCCAAAACACATTCTCCTACTTCTTCACATGTGTGAGACTTTTTGGGAGTCTATGTGTATACAGGGTCCAAAATTCATTGACCACCTTCAGGCTTTCAAAGGGCGTAGTTTCCACATTTTGCTTCCTGACTACCTATCACAGTTTCAGAGGCCCTGAAATGCTAGGATAGAACAAAACCTCCCCAAGCAACCCATTTGAGGAAATTGACACCTTAACCACTTGCCTACCAGGCACTTATACCCCCTTCCTTACCAGGCCAATTTTCAGCTTTCAGCGCTGCCGCACTTTGATTGACAATTGCGCAGTCATGCAACATTGTACCCATATGAAATTTTGATCATTTTTTTCTCACAAATAGAGCTTTCTTTTGGTGGTATTTAATCGCCACTGGGCGCTTTACTTTTTGCGCTATAAAAAAAAAAGTGCAAAAAATTTGAAAAAAAAAAAAAGTTTATTTGTTTCTTTTATAAAATTTTTCAAACAGGTATTTTTTCTCCTTCACTGATGTGCGTTGATGAGGCAGCACTGATGGGCACTGATAGGCGGCACTGATGGGCACTGATAGGCGGCACTGATGGGCACTGATAGGCAGCACTAAAGGGCACTGATAGGCAGTACTAATGAGGTGGCACGGATAGGCGGCACTGATAGACAGCACTAATTAGGGGTCACGGATAGGCGGCACTGATATGCAGCACTGATAGGCGGCACTGATAGGTGACACTGATTATGGGTACTGATAGACGGCACTGACTGGCATCACTGCTGGGCACTGACTGGCACAACCCCTGGGCACTGACTGGTGGCACTGACTGGCAGCACTGCTGGGCTGCACTGGTGGGTGGGCACAGGTGGGTGGCACTGGTGGGCACAGGTGGGTGGCACTGGTGGGCACAGGTGGGTGGGCACAGGTGGGTGGCACTGCTGGGCACATGTAGGTGGCACTTCTGGGCACAGGTAGGTGGCACTTCTGGGCACAGGTAGGTGGCACTGCAGAGTGGCACAGGTGGGTGCACTGCTGGGCACAGGTGGGGGCACTGCTGGGCACAGGTGGGGGCACTGCTGGGCACGGGTGGGCGGAGCTAGTGGGCGCACTGCTGGGCGGAACTTGCGGGTCTCACTGCTGGGCACCGATCATCAGGGCACTGATCATCAGTGCCCTGATGATCGGTGCCGATCCCCGCTCTGACAACTGCCGGTTCTCGGCAGTACTTTCCTCACGATCTGACAGAGTGAGGAAAGTGCAGCCGAGAACCGGCACTTGCATTTCCCTGTGATCAGCGTGTCATTGGACACCGCTGATCACGTGGTAAAAGGCCGGTATGATCGGCCTTTTACCACATCTCGTGATCAGCTGTGTCCGTAGGACACAGCGATCACGGAGATCGCCGGGTGCGCGCCCCCTGGGGCGCGCAGGAGAGAGCGTTCTGGGGGGACGTCATATGACGTCCACCCAGAACTGGCCGGCCGCAGTGCAGCCGTCATTTGGCTATCTGCGGTCGGCAGGTAGTTAAGCTATTTGTTGACAGGCATGACCAGTATTTTGCAGATCTCTTTTGTTGCCACAAGTTTTTGGAAAATAAAGAAAGAAAACAAAATTGTACTTTTTATTTTCTCTTAAAAAAAAAATCTGCAAAATGCTCATCATGCCTCTTATCAAAGTTCTTGGCGTGTCTACTTTCCAAAAAGGGGTAACTTGGAGGGGTGTCTATGCTATCCTGGCATTTCAGTGCCTCCAAAACTGTGATAGGTAGCGAAGAAGCGACATTAGGAAATACGCACTTTGAAAGCCTTAAAGTGGCTATGGCATGTTTGAGAAAATCTCATTAAAATTACAACTTTGTGTAAAAAAAAAAAATTGTAATTTTCCAAAGACTTGTTGCAAAAAATAAAATTTTCTGCGAACTCAAAATGCCTCTCAGAAAAGAGGATGGGGTGTCTACTTTCTGAAAAGGGGTAATTTGGTTAGTGGGGGGTGTCCATGCATTTTATGCAAACCATTAGAAGCTTCTGCCACATATCCACCCACTCTTCTAATGTCGGCATACATGTATGTAATGTGATTTTTTTCCATGCAGCCTGTGGGCCGAAAGAAAAAAAAGAACCTAACAGATTCCTCCATTCACATCAATAGATGTGAATGAATAAATCTTGGCCAGAAAAAAATTAAAAATGTATATGCCAAAGCATAGGAGCTACTGCCCGCTGACAACCCCACGCTCCTAATACTGGGCATACATGACTGAGAAAAATAACCTAACATATTCCTCCATTCACATTGATCAATGTGAATAAATAAATCTCGGCCAGAAAAAAAGTTAAAAACGTATATATACGTATAAGTGTAGGAACTACCGCCCACTGACCACCCCATCCTCCTAATGTTTGGGCATACAAAAATAGGAACTGATGTGGATGAGGAAATCTCTGAAGAAAAAAGTGAGAAAAAAAAATGCAGAAGCATAGGAGCAATCCACCCACTGACCACCACAGGCCCCTCATGCTTGAGCATACACATTTTTTTTCAACTGTGGATGAGAACTCTTCTGCTGCAGCACTGCAGACACAGATGTATGTATTCTGAGAGCAACACCCTGCTGCTGACAAAATAAACAGATCAGTGCTGCAGCTGATAGGTGTTCCTGCAAAGCAAACAAAAATAGTTAACAATAACACACAGTAACACTATAACATTAATTCAATGATCAACTGCTTCTTCTTTTATTTAAACTTTTTTCTTTACTTTGTTAAATTATTTTTTACTTTTTTTGCAACTTACTATCAGAACCATAACTGTAAACTTTTCAGCCTTTGCTTTTAGGGTCTCTTAAAATGCGATAGACTGTTTCCTGACAATCTAACATCTTTCAAGACCCTTGTGTTTGAATTGTGTGCCCTAGACTGTGGCGAGCTGTACCTTATACTAATACTGCACTAGCTTGTGGTAGCGACGGAAGCAGTCCTTGATGCAAAGACCAGGTTGTACAGAACAGGAGGGACAAAAATAACTAGTGTCTTGTCTTATTCTCTGTCTTTCAAAGACACATCTTCTTTGGGGTGACTTTTGGTTCGGGGTACCAGGGAGGACATCAGGAAAATGCCTCTCATGTAGTCAGCACACTGCATCTGGAGTTGGAGTTTGGGCCACAGCACTTTCTGTGTACAAAAAGGATGTGATGATCACTTCCTAAAATTTTAGGAAGGGTTCACTTCTTCCAGTTGCTTTGTAAAGCACAAAAGTGTTATATATAGCCAACTGAAATAAATAAATAAGCACTTTTTTGTACCAGCGTCTAACTCTGCAGGAAACTAAGTCTACCCCTCCCATGTTAAGATTATAATTGTGGACACAGAAAGGTTTTTCAACTACACCAAATGCCGTGCAATTTTGGGCCGTCATATCTGCATGAATGGAGGACAGAATGAAAATATCCCATTTGTCCTTCTACTTCTCTGAAACATGTTCTGCATTGCTCAAGTTGTCAGCTGCCAATTCCAAGATAGAATAAGTGTCTAAAAAGTGGCATGCTTGTATAGAAGTTGTCCACAAACAAATGGTACCCCTTGCGGCGGAAAGACAACACCAAGTCCCATACTATCTTGCCACTGCTCCCCGTGTAGTCTGCGCATTCAAGGGGCTCTATTTCACTGCCTTTTCCCTCATAAACTCTAGAATTGTATGTATAACTGCTCGCTCTTTCACAGAGTTTTTACATTTTGACCACAGATCTGGCATGCTTGCTGGGGAGATACTGCATGAATGCCAGTGAAATGTATGAGGGACTCATCTACGCATATATTTTGCTGGGGCATATACGTATCTGTGAATTTCTCAAATAGGTAGTTTATGAGGGGCTGGATTTTGTAGAGCTGATCTTATTCAGGGTCACCCCACAGATGACAGAGTGTGTTATCACTAAAATGAATGAAACGCATTATCGCTTCATTTCATTTCCTGGCCATTGCAGCAGAAAACATGGGCATATGATGAATCAGGTGAACAAATATGATTGCAAATAATTCTTTTTGTAATGCCCATATTAAGGGTTAGGCCCAATAAAGTTTTACATTCGGAGACCGTGAGAGGTTTCCACGCAAATTGTCTGGTAAGAGTTGAATTTGGGTTGGAGGCAATGCATCAGTTGATGCAGATCTTCCATAAAAAACAGATAACAAAATCCAGGGGAGTTGTTAAAATAGCTGTTTCCACCTGAATTCCGGGTTGGGCTATGAATGGGGGAATATTAGGTGCTGCTGTAGGCTGCCAATCAGGAATGCCACTATGGGCTCTACAGGTCTGTGTTCAAATTCTTGGTGGCTGTAGGACACTCATAGTGCTAGCCACCTCACCAGCTTGGACTGCACTTCTGGTGCTCGCTGCATCACCACTGATACTGCAGTACTGCTGTGTAAAATGCCAGGATGTACTAGGCCGCTGGTGCTTGCCAGCTCACCAAAAGATAGTGTACCACTAGTACTGGCACCCTGCTGTATATGAGACAATTAATGCTTTCCTAGCACTTCAGCTCTCTGGGATCAGGAACACCTGACCTTAGCAGGGAGCTCTTTTCCACCTGTCAGGGTGATGCTGCTTTCTACAGGTTTATATTCTGAGCCTGATTCTGTCAGTGAGGCTTTCCCTTCGCTCTCATCCATCATTCTCAGAATCCTGTAGGCCTCTTCACTAGTGTGCCTTTCTTTGAACATTTTGATCACTAAATTTACAGGTACCTAGTGTGACTCATGGAAAAAAGAGCTCCTGGCTGTCAGGGACTGCTTGAACCACTACAAATAAAATTTACCTGCTAGTGCTAGAAGAGATCAGGCTCAGTTCTGCTAACGCTGCAGTTTTGTATACAATGTATCACAGGTGACAGTGATCTACTAAAAAAGTATATATAATATAGGACTGCTCTCTGGACCTTTGGATATTAACCGCCTGCCACCTGCCATATAAGGAAATGATGCATGGGCAGTGGTTCTCTCATTCTGGGAGGACGTCATATGAAGTCCTTCCACTCTAACAGTGCAGTGTGGCGATCAGTGGTGCACTGTGTCTCTGGGACACAGCGGATCACCGATCAGTGGAAAGAGCCGATGACTTTGGCTCTGTCATGTGATCAGCTGTGTCCAATCACAGCTGATCGCTTGTAAAGAAGTAAATGCCGGTTATCGGCATTCCTCTCCTTACGAGCTGTCACGCTGATAGCTTGTGAGGAGAAGAGAGCCGGTAATCAAATGCATGAAGGTAAAAAACCTTCAGCCTTTAGAACTGCTTTAATAATGGTTCATCTTGAATAAATTGTAGTCTTCCCTGTACTTTCTCTCTTCTTCTTTTCCTTCAATCATGATGCAATCCTCCATCTTTACTTTCCTCCATAGTGAGAGGAAGGGGGGGGGGGGCTCGCAAAGGAAAACACAGAAAGTGTTTACATTTGTGATCGTTGTGATTGGCCATAAGCGATCACAAGGCACAGCTGTACCCTGAAAAAATTACTTTTTGCCTCAAATTTCTCCTAAAATGTGTCAATTCACTTCCTGATATGTGATTGTGCATACAGCCTCCTAGCTGTACTGTATATCTGCAGTGTGAGATCATCAAAGGCACTGCTGCCTCTGATTCCCAGTCTCATGACATTTGGTGCAACATCTGGTGAAGTTACTCCTGATGCCTGCCATTCTCCATGCTAGAGAGGAAGCTATACTGGCACTGCAAGGACCTCCCTGCTTCTGTTTCATTTATTCTGCGTACCTCTGTTTTTCCCAATTTCTAACCACTTTCCAAATATTACTCCACCAGTCATCAGGGGTGCAGCTCTGACATGAGGAAACAAACATCACCTGCAGAGAGACCATAGCCAATACTGGTGACTAGTACTTTGCCCTCTGCCTTCCTTGTTAGGAACACAGGTTTCACAGTAGAGGCACTGTTGTGAGGTTTTGTTTAGATATGAAAGGATGGTCGACAACAACTTACATTCAAAATCACATCCATGGAGTCTCCTGCCACCACTGGATCACTGGGCATGGTGTAGTGTAAGCTGGGTTCCCACCAATAGCGGACCCATCTTTGAAACAGAACAAGGAGAGTTTTATGCTGTGCTTCATACATTTCATGTATTTGTATCTGTGTGTATGAGTATTAAACGCTGGTCATAGGAGTCCTTTAATGTCCTCATTGGAATTTCACATAAAAAGGGCATGGCCCCAAATTATAATTCATTACTAATTAACTGTGTTTTAATAAACAGAAACCATAATTATTTCTTACAATTACTGTAATGGATTTATTCATGGCCATTTATACTATCTTCTGAATACAGCTATTCAACCATTACAGTACTCTGCTAGGAAGATATGGAAACCATCACACTTCATCTATATGTAAAGTCTTTTGATGACCTCTACTGGTAAACTAGATAAAAAGAAAGATCAGTGCAGGTCACTACAGGCATCCAGGTGCACATGATGTGTGGAGGCTTACGAAGCTCAAGCAAGTTGACATTATCCCAACAAACATGTTGATGTTATCATGAGCTGTATGAGATAATGATAATACAAATGATAATAATATAATTACATTTATTGAGCCACAATCAGATTGTGTACTTTACATAGCATACAGTACATGTAGAAAAAACAGTAGACGAAGAGAACAGAAAGAAAAAACAGAGACCTGGAACACTAAGAACATTTATGGCAATTATGAAATGATTCCCAATTATACTTTATGCTTAGATGTTTACTGGGGTATCCATCTTATTTGACTCCTGAGGTGGATCATTTTTAACACCCCCTGCAGAGATGAACAAGCAAATAATATTAATGAGCAAAACAAAAACATAGTGAAAAAAACCTAAAAAACAGCTCTGTCTTTTGCCAATTTTACAGAAGCTGCTGGCAAAACTATCCACCATGCAAATTTCTAACTGGTGCAAAATCAGTGAATAAAAACCCTACGCAAATCTGTTCTTGTAGATTTTTTCTAATAGTTGCGTTTATTAATATCGTACAAAAGTATAACAACTTAGTTATTTTGCCACTGGGTGACAGTATGTTGTCTCTTTTACAGTATACAGAAGGTGAAGCCAAGCTGTCAGTTGAAGCCTGCATGCCAATGTCAACTCCACCTTACCTACCTTACTTTAAATATAAAAGCAGCCAGGAAGGTGATTAGAGATGAAAATGTAGGTTTATCAGTAAGCCAACATGTCATAATCAGTCTAGAGTTACCCCGAGCCGATGGTTAGGATGGATCCTCTGTTCTTTGCCTTGACCTCTTCCAAAAAAAACCCTCAGCCTCTGTAACACACCAGGTTCAGTGTGCAAACATACATGTAGCCATTTGCTAGAATACAGAAACACGGAGAAGGAGACATTTCCCTCTTTACAATCAGTTTACTTTAACTTTTTACTGAAACGCTGATGTTATCCTGCACCATTTTCCTCTGCCCTGCAGGAGGAGAGCTAAAGCCAAGCAAGCTCATAGACTTCTATACACTTCACTGAGAATTCTGGGACTCGTAGTTTGGGAGGGCAGCCGTATAACAGGACCCATAGATTCTTTAGATTACAAATCCCATAGATACTGTACAGTAGGGGGAGTAGAGCAGATTTTTCTTAAATTGCCCAGGGAAAGTTCTTCCTCTTGCTGCCGAGGAGTTAGAGAGAGAGGACCAAAGTATTATTATTATACAGGATTTATATAGTGCCAACAGTTTGCTTAGCGCTTTACAATATAACGGGAGACAATACAGCAAGAATACAGTTCAATACAAGAGTTAGGAGGGCCCTGCTCCTTGGAGCTTACAATCTAAGAGGGAGGGGTATGTATGAGTATTCACTTGCCAGCAGGGATGCAAACCTGAGTCTGGGAGTGAGGACATTCGGGAGCAGCGCAGCAATGTATGTATTACAGCTTCTGCACCGCTTCCTCAAAGAGCCTGGAGCTTCCACTCACTCTCTGCTTCCCACCGCTGATTACCGTAGGCTTTCAAGGAGAGACTGAGGGGGCCCCTTCTACAGCGAGTGTCCACAGAAGCATCTTAAGAATTAGTGAGAGGGCTATCCACCCATGATTGACACTGTTAGCAGAGATTGAGCCACTGAGAGCAGGACACCAAGTGCATCCAATCCGTATTGCATCTATACCAGCACTATACAGCACTTCTACCAAACCTATACTGCAGCTATCCAAAACTGTTTCTGCATTTGACCCATGTCTGCCCTGCATCATTACCATACCTTTACTACATCTTCACCACAATCTGCCACATTTTGCTGGCTGGAAGCTGAAAATTTGGAAATTTGAGTGGAAAGTTAAAAACAGGAGTTGTGATTTTTGACTTCCAGTATTTGCTTGTGGTTGCCATTGTTTAATTCTCTTCTTTGGGATCTTTGCAACACATTTTAACCACTTGCTCTCCTGCGGGTTTACCCTCCTTCCTGATCAGGTCATTTCAATTCAGTGTGCCTGAGCTGACAGGGGGGAGAGCTGTTAGTAAACAAAACAGTTCTCCTCCCCGTTGGAGATCCTTGGTAATCACTGGGCGCCGGCAAGTAATCATTGGCCGGGACCCGGTCATTGACAGGCGCGGCCGGGAATGGTGGCACAGGTAGGGCGCGCGCGCCCCCTACCCAGAAATGCAAAATCACTTATATATACAGTCAGGTCCATAAATATTGTGACATCAACACAATTCTAACACTTTTGGCTCTATATACCACCACAATGGATTTGAAATGAAATGAACAAGATGTGCTTTAACTGCAGACTGTCAGCTTTAATTTGAGGGTATTTACATCCAAATCAGGTGAACGGTGTAGGTATTACAACAGTTTGCATATGTGCCTCCCACTTGTTAAAGGACCAAAAGCAATGGGACAGAAAAATAATCATAAATCAAACTTTCACTTTTTAATACTTGGTTACAAATCCTTTGCAGTCAATTACAGCCTGAAGTGTGTAACGCATAGACATCACCAGATGCTGGATTTCATACCTGGTGATGCTCTGCCAGGCCTCTACTGCAACTGTCTTCAGTTCCTGCTTGTTCTTGGGGCATTTTCCCTTCAGTTTTGTCTTCAGCAAGTGAAATGCATGCTCAATTGGATTCAGGTCAGGTGATTGACTTGACCATTGCATAACATTCCACTTCTTTCCCTTAAAAAACTCTTTGGTTGCTTTTGCAGTATGCTTTGGGTCATTGTCCATCTGTACTGTGAAGCGGCGTTCAATGAGTTCTGAAGCATTTGGCTGAATATGAGCAGATAATATTGCCCCAAACACTTCAGAATTCATCCTGCTGCTTTTGTCAGCAGTCACATCATCAATAAATACAAGAGAACCAGTTCCATTGGCAGCCATACATGCCCACGCCATGACACTACCACCACCATGCTTCACTGATAAGGTGGTATGCTTAGGATCATGAGCAGTTCCTTTCCTTCTCCATACTCTTCTCTTCCCATCACTCTGGTACAAGTTGATCTTGGTCTCATCTGTCCATAGGATGTTGTTCCAGAACTGTGAAGGCTTTTTTAGATGTCCTTTGGCAAACTCTAATCTGGCCTTCCTGTTTTTGAGGCTGACCAATGATTTACATCTTGTGGTGAACCCTCTGTATTCACTCTGGTGAAGTCTTCTCTTGATTGTTGACTTTAACACACATACACCTACCTCCTGGAGAGTGTTCTTGATCTGGCCAACTGTTGTGAAGGGTGTTTTCTTCACCAGGGAAAGAATTCTTCGGTCATCCACCACAGTTGTTTTCCGTGGTCTTCCGGATCTTTTGGTGTTGCTGAGCTCACTGGTGCGTTCCTTCTTTTTAAGAATGGTCCAAACAGTTGTTTTGGCCAAGCCTAATGTTTTTGCAATCTCTCTGATGTGTTTGTTTTGTTTTTTTCAGCCTAATGATGGTTTGCTTCACTGATAGTGACAGCTTTTTGGATCTCATCTTGAGAGTTGACAGCAACAGATTCCAAATGTAAATAGCACACTTGAAATGAACTCTGGACCTTTTATCTGCTCATTGTAATTGGGATAATGAGGGAATAACACACACCTGGCTATGGAACAGCTGAGAAGCCAATTGTCCCATTACTTTTGGTCCCTTAACAAGTGGGAGGCAAATATGCAAACTGTTGTAATTCCTACACCGTTTACCTGATTTGGATGTAAATACCCTCAAATTAAAGCTGACAGTCTGCAGTTAAAGCACATCTTGTTCGTTTCATTTCAAATCCATTGTGGTGGTGTATAGAGCCACAAATGTTAGAATTGTGTCGATGTCCCAATATTTATGGACCTGACTGTACATCATTTTGCACACCTGTGTTGCCCTGTAGCAGTATTTCTGCTATAGGGTGGTCGGGAAGTGGTTAAAACACCTTTTTTTTGTAATTTTTTTAAACAGTATTTTTTTTCTTTCCTTCCTTCAGTCTGCTAATTAAAGCAGATTCTCATACATGTTTATGACTTGGTTTCTCTGCAACTTATCCACCCTCTGCTGCACATATACCATTTTTTTTCTTTTGTTTTCTGGGGTTATTTTTTAATTTTGGCCCATCCTCCATCTTCAGTCATTCGCCTAAGCAAATGATGTTGGTGCAGCCAGTGCCTCCTGAAATATCTGATGTTGATATCCCAGGAGGCACCAGAAGATCCAAATATCACCCCATTCACTAATAGAGGACGGCAGCGGTGCGTTATTGGTAGGCTGCACAAGAAGAGGTGACACAGCCTCCTGATGATGTTACAAAGGAACATGGGAGTGCGGAACCCGGCAGTGGCTGCAAAAAAGAGGATCCCAGCAGCACAAAGCTGGTTCCTCTGTGTGGGTGAGTATCTCAGGTTAGACCATCTAACCATCAGGTAAGTGAGGGAGAAAAAAAAATATAATGGTGGAGGGTAAAACTCCTCTTTAAGGGGAGTGGTTAATTGTTCACAGGTGCTATAGGTACTATAAAACTTTCTGTAGAGCTCACTTTGAGTTTTCTCACATTTAGCTTGCCCACATTTTGCTTGGTGAAACTTTGACAAAGTGAGAAATTTGACTAAGTGGTGAGTTAAAAGCAGGAGCAGTCTTCTAACCTGTAAGTAACATCTGAAATTTCCTATAAGTAATTTTGTAACTGGGATAAAGAGTGCTAGCAAGGTTGAAGGTTTTGTACAGTGCACAGTGGGTCGCATGTATTCATTAATAGAGAAACAGCTCCAGAATAGAAGTGATCGTGTTTCCCTTCTGGAAGCTCATATTAGATATCTGGAGGAGCAAGTTGCAACAGTGGGCAGAACTGACTATCTTGAAAGGAGTCTTCTGCTCACTGAGCAGGTAGTTAATGAGGTAGATGTGGAGGGTGGAGGGGTAAGTCCGGAGTTTCATGTAGGAAGATTGGTTACTGTAGTTAGAGGGAGTGGTAGGGACTCACATAAAAGGAAAGCCAGCCCTGGGTTTGAGCAGTCCAACAAATTTGCCAAATTGGGTGAAGATGTAGGGATGGCAAATTCAGAGGTGGTAGGCCTAGATGTCACTACCACCTCTTAAAGTCAGGGGAGCAGCCCATCTAGCAGGAGTGGGAAGGGTAGTGCAGGAAGGCCTAAACAGCTGTTGGTAATAGGGGATTCTATAATCAGAAGGGCTGATAAAATAATTTGTTGCCAGGATCGCCTCAACCAAATGGTTCGCTGTCTCCCTAGTACCAGGGTTTAGCATGTTGTGAACCGGGTTGATAAATAAGTGGGAAAGGCTGGGCATGACCCAGCTGTCTTGGTCCATGTTGGAAGGTGGAGGCTTCTTTGGAATCAATTTAAAGAATAAGGCTGCCAGTTGAAGGGAAGGACCTTCGAGGTGATATTCTCTCAAATATTGTCTGTGTCATGCGCAACACAGGAAAGACAGGGGAAGCTTAGAGAACTGATTGCATGGCTAAAGAACTGGTGTAAGAGGGAAGGATTTTGGTTTCTAGAGCATTGGGCTGGCTTTTTATTGGGGTACAACCTATATGTTAAGGATGGTTTGCACCTAAATGGAAGGGAGTCTGCTCTGCTGTGGAGGGAGATTTATGGGATGGCTGGAAGAGTATTTAAACTAGGATTTAAGGGGGAGGGTGAATTAGAGAAGATGGGGAGAGAGCTATGGCAGGCGATGAGAAGATTCCCATATTATAAACAGCCATTGTAAATGGTAATATTTGTACCACAAAAAAAACATGCAAAATATATATGTAGCAATGAAATAAAATGATTATTCACCGATGCCAGAAGTATGTCAAGCAAAACAGGTACAAATTTGGTGCAAGAAAAGATATATGATTTAATTGGTATTGTTGAATCTTGGCTTAATTCTTCACATGACTGGGCTATTAATATTCCTGGCTGTGCTTTCTTTCGGAGACACAGGGTAAAATGTAAAGGTGGTGGTGTCTGTCTCTATGTGAGAAGTGATCACAAAGCTACTGTGAAAGAGGACCTAGCTGATGGGGAGTGTGATGAGGCTGAAGCATAATGGGTAGAACGGCATATGGGCATGCTTACTTCAAAGTCAACCATTGGAGTTTGTTATAGGCCACCCAGTGCTAATGATGAGTTGGACACTCAACACCTTGCACAGATACAAAGGGCTGCAAGGGCTGGGACAGTGATAATAATGAGGAATTTTAACAAAACATGAAATTGACTGGAGTATTGGCACTACTAGAACAGTTAAAGGGTAAAAATGTATAAACCTATTACAAGACAATTTTATGGTACAGTTTATAGAGGCCCCAACTAGAAATTATGCTCTGTTGGACCTGGTAGTCTCAAACATGCTGAGCTTAATGTTCATATAAAAGAAAATCTGCATAGCAGTGACCATAACATGATTTCATTTAATACAGTACAGTGCAGCGCTAAAAAGTGTATATATATCCCTTAAGGTGCCTTAATGATAAATATAATAAAGTTCATGGATAAATGATTATAAAATGTATAAAGAGAAATGTTCCAAAAGTGACAATAGTGCTCTGAAGGTGCCTGCTTCAAAGGTATTCCGGTGCTTGTGCAAATGGTAATAGTAAAATTGTACACTCACCAGATGCGCAACTTAAATGCGCATATAAATATAGGTCAAGATGTCCTCTCAAGGAGATCAGGGTAGATCAGATGGTAGGTGATCCTCCCTCTGAAGGGTAAGTGGCACACCAGATATTTCCAGGGCTTTATGAAGATCCAAGTCAGCCAGAGGTCCTCTATAGGGTTTGGTGGGTGCAGCTTCCTGGTTATACAAGAGATCCCCTCTCTGGGTACTGGAATGGACCTGTGCTCTTGAATGGGCTTCTGCAAACAAATTACTCTGCCAGGGAGTCAAACAAGAGGATGCCCATAGTGTAGTATGTTATAAAGTATTTATTAAGGGATAATATCTCATATATCAAGAATAAAATAAGTATAAAATCGATGCATCAGATTCATGTAAAAAAACAGCAATGCAGGACTGACCGTCCAGGTTCCAAGATGGCTGCCGGACCTCCATGAGGCTCCGGCGGCGTGATGTCACGGCGTAACCAGCTCCTTCTAACGCGTTTCGTGTGCACACACTTCTTCAGAGGGGATGTTAGCTATGCCATGCACCGTCTGAATATATATCGTAAATGGTGCATGCGCATTCCGCCAGCGCCATCTTGGAGAAGATCTGAACTTGTGTGCACGAGCGAGAACGGGCACCATTTTTCCATAGGTTATTTGAGGAACACTGCCTATATGATCCTATGTTTTTTGGGGTTGAACTGGATGGACTTGTGCCTTTTTTCAACAAGACTCACTATGTAACTATGTAACTGGGCCCGGATTTCACTAACCACTCAGATCAGCTTAAACTGTAACAAGGACACAAAGGATACAGTGATGGCAGCAAGAAGAATAGTAGCAAAACCTCTATAGACTAAGCTACCATCAAACCACCCTGATGTGACCCAGCTATGCTGGGGCAGACTGGCTGGGGCAGACTGGCTACATTGTGCTGTTACTCTGGAATGCTGGGGATAGACCAACGTCTCTGCTCTGTATCTGTAGTGCAGCTGAAGTTGGACTGATGACTCCGCTTTGTATCCCTGGTACAGATGAAGTTGGATTGGGGTATCTGCTCGGTATCTATAATACAGCTGAAGGCAGATTGGCAATTCTGCTCGGTGTCTCTAAACAGCTGGGGCTAGACCGCACGGGAAAACAGGTGCTAAAAGACTCAGCACTCCATCCCCATCTCTTTTCCTGCTCTGGTGCCAAGTACCCCTCATCATCTCAGGCAGTTTTGTAAAGGTATTCTCTCCTCTGGGAGCTGTAGTTTTTTTCCCATCATAGAGCAATTCCACCTAAATGTGATGAAACTACATATCCCATGATCCTTCTTTTCAGCATATCTTCCCTCCTGGCACCTGGTCTGGGCTAATGAAAGTCAATAGGATTATAATAGGTGGACATGCTAAGACTTGCAGTCCCACAACAGTTTGACGTAATTCACTTAGTCTTTACATACAGCTTTGTGCCAGTACCTACCTACATAACCATCCCTTACTCCATTCAGACTGAAAAAAAAGTTGTGTCTTTAGTTCTACTTTAAATACTCCAAACATTTAGCCACCTGAAGAACTAATAATGAATGTGTACTTAATTACTTACTATTAAACTCTAAATGTCAGATCTGTTTGGTTTGGCGTTTGGATATACTCCCAAGTACTTGGGAGTGCTCAACCTCAACCTTGATAATTCACTAAGTCTGTATTGTACACAGTATACCTTGGCTATTATCACTGCTACTGCTGAACTATGTGTGTAGCCAGAGTAAGCTCATCAACCAGGATCACAGAGAGGTTAGATATGGACTACCGTGCCTTCTGGGAATGACAAAAAGCCTTCTGGGCAGTACTGGAGCTAATGGGAGATGTATTTCTCACACTGTGAGAACAGTCCTGTGAAAGAAGCAGTAGGAACTATACTTCCCAAGGTGCCTAGTAAGAGCAGGAAGAGCAAAGAAGAGGAAAAAGAGAACTGAGAGCCCAGGTGGAAAAAGAAAAACACACATGGAGAGACACTGGCTGTAAACACAGGTTGTGGAATGTGCGGCAGACTGAGGAAAGAAACCAAAAAGGATTTCTGGCTGGCTGCTACTGGGGAGAAAGGACCCAGGGAGGGGAAACACTGAGTAGTGAGGCCCAAGTTGCCCCATTCTGCTGTGTGCAACTTGGTGTAAGGACTGATTTACTGCCATAGTTGTGTGGGAATTCTGGCCCTCAAGACCTGTGTGCAGAAATACTGCTGTGAATTCATGCTCTATTGAGTGGTATTATCATTGTTGGTTGCTGCACTTGTTTCTTCCCGCAGAGTTTTTGCCTGTTCATTAAAGCTCATTTAGTGCCCGGTCCTAACCGTGCGATTTATGAATTGAAATCACAACCAAAATCTACTGAATGTCAGTGTCTTAAAATGTGCGATTTGCTTCAGCACGATTTCTAAAGAAGTTCTTGCATTACTTTTTCTGCAGTTTTGTTGCAATTTCACATACATAGAATATACTGGAAATCGCACTGAAAATTGCAAGAAATCGTTGAAAATCTTCATAAGTAGCAATAAAGTCTTCAGAAATCACACCTAAAATTGCGATGAAATTGCACACAAATCGCGCAGTTTTAAATGGCAGCGGTGTGACCGGTGACTTAAAGCTACAGGTTTTTTATGAGCGTGTGGTGCTTCTTTCAGAGACGTGAGCACTGGGAACAGGGGACTTGAGGAAACAGTGGCTCCTTCGGAGGTGAGTGCTACACCAGTTTATTTGCTTAGCCATATTTATTTCTTCCTTTTGCAGTGAATATCTATGATCTGTATACTTGGACTCCAGTTGTAAGAGGGTATAACATGAAAAATGTAGTTTACAGTAAATCACAGAACGATCACACATATTAATGTACAATATTAGCTTTTTCACACATCTCTTAGTTCCACATGTAGATAAAAAGTCACAAATAACAACATTAGTTTCACTTCCAAAACATCCATATAATAGTTAATGTCTATGCAAAGTCCATATAAAATATGTCCACTCGAGTAATATAGTGTCAGATTCACAACTGTGTTTATCAGGCCATTCATACCAAATAAAAAAATGGACTTGTAAAATAGCTTTCACAGTGCATCTGAAGGCAAACCTCCCCATCCAGTTTGTTGTTGAACCTGAATGCCAGATGGGACATCTGTAACACAGGTTCCAAAACACCTCTGGGTGTAGGAACCATCCCTCCAGGGCTGCCGTTTAATGAAGTTTGCCTGCCATTTGTCTAAATGTGGTGAAGCACCCTCCTAGATAGGTCCTACCTTTAGATAGATAAGATTTAGTGTGTATTTTGATAGGTAAATTTAGTTGCCACACTGTAGTTGTGATTGTGATTAGGTAAAGGTATAGTTTTCACACTGTAATCATTGCTGCTGTGTTCTGCTAATGAGGTCTGCTCAGTGTGATCAGCAGCAGCCAGGCTGATAGCTCCCTCTGCATCCAGAAAGCTTGAGGAGCTTCTGGATCATAGATGTGGATTTATGCAGATGACAGTATAAATATTGATACAGCTCTGGCATATCACAGAAAAGCAGGCTCTAATGGCATGCTGGGTAACTGTATATATTCAGTGAGCACTCTGAGCTCTGGGTCTTTTCCTGTATAGGATTGGTCCATCCAGTAGGGGGCATGCTGCCCTCCCAGACAACAGCTGCTGTAAAGGCCTCATGTAGGTGACCTGAGGGCCTGAATGCTGAGACCCAGGTTCTGCTAAAGCCGACTGAGTGGCTGTTTACTGAAGATCTGTATCACATTTAAGGAAGAACAGAACTGCCCTGGGTTTCAGTGGCTTAACTTGAAGCTGTTGGACCCCGATGCAAAAGTTGATCTAGGTCCACACCACCCTCTACTTCTACCATGCGCCAAGATACTCCCACCATGCTCCAAAATCCTCCAAGTTGCTGCTGGCTGCATATGCACACAAGATGGGGGCAGGCAGGCCACACTGAAAGTGGTGGGCTTGTAGGTAAAAAAGGAAACTCAACGGGCCCTCTGACTTCCAGATTCACCCACCACTTTCTAACACCAGCTCAGAGTGTGACCTGCCTGCCCCCATCTTGCATGCATGTGCATGGTTGAGTAGGGCTAAGCAGGGCAGGGAGGGACTGTACTGGGCTGGATGGGGGGGGGGGGGTACCTTCATACCTCAAACCAGCCCAATTCCTGCACCTTCACACCTCAGATCACCCAAATTCTTGACTCTTTACAGGATTTGAAGCATCACCCCAAATCCTGCACCTTCCCACCTCAGATCACTCCCAATTCCTACACTTTCACACCTCAGTTCACCCTATTTCCTGTACCTTCACACCTCATATCAGTCCCTATTCCTGCACCTGTAAATTAGTAGTTGCCAATAGTGGGTAAATACCAGTCCAAAATTAGAGCAGTGAGCTCAGGGTGTCCAATGGTCAGCAGGTCATAGGACAGTGGTCAGCAGGACACAGGACAGCGATCGGCGGGGAAGAGGACAAGGGTCAGTTGGGCAGAGGACAGGGTCAGCAAGGCTGAGGACGGGGTCAGCAAGGCAAGGGATGGGGTAGCAGGACATAGAACAGGGGTCAGCAGGGCAGAGGATGTGGTCTGCATGGCAGAGTATGGGGTCAGCAGGATATGGGATGGGGTCAGTAGAGCAGAGGATGGAGTCAGCGGGGTATAGGATGTGGTCAGTAGGGCATAGGACAAGGGTCAGTAGGGCATCGGATGGGGTCACTGCTGGCAGGGCTCTCAGCAGTGCTGCTCCTCCCCACACTGCACACGGTTGATATTGGATTCTTGTACAGACAATCTGTACGGTGTGTAGCTGGCTGTTGCAGCTCTGCTTCCTTTCCCATCTGAGAATTTCAGAACTGCAACAGTCAGCCACACACTGTACAGATTGTCTGTCTGTACAAGAACCCAATCTCAGCTGTGTGCAGTGTGGGTAGTCGAAGCACTGCTGCATGTCCTCTGTGATTGCAGTTCGAGGATGGGGGGAGGAACTTGCCGACCAGGGAACAGCATCCATGGGAGGGGGGGCACACCACTCCCTAGTTCCAGCTGTCCTCAACACTGCTTGCTGAGTGAGGTGGGTGGGAATAGAAGCAGGCGGGACACTTCTGTGTAGCCAGCTGCAACCCCCATCGGCTTTGTTGATATCTGGCACGCTGGCTGAGTATTGGGGACTCCTGATGAGTAGATGGAAACCCATGTGACAGGAAAGCAGCACGGGTCCCCTGGAGCATGGGGGGGGTCACCATTTTGACCCCTGAAGCTACACGCATGGGTTTGGCGAACTTCAAAGAAGTTTGGATGCCAAACTCAACCCCATTGAAATCAACTGGAGCCGAATCTGTCAAATTAAAAATGCTTATTTTCTGGACTAACAGGCAATGGAGTGTCCAAAAAAATAGCACTGGAGGTGAACAGTACCCTGGGCAACATGTGCCAATGCAAAATTTTATTTAAAAAATATTAATTCGGCCAAGAGCAATAATTTAAATGCTTAAAATGAAATATTAACAATGCCCAAGTCCTTTAAATAATATGCTTGGGGGGGGGGGGAAGTGCCCTAATCCTGCCTATAAAGGGGTTTACAATGGAGAACAGTTTTAAAACTGCCGGCAAAGTCATTCTTGTTCTTTTTTCACCAGAGGATTTACAGTATACAGCTTTAAAGAACAAGTTCACCTTTCATAACATGTTATATGTTATACTTAGGGATGCACCAATACTGGTATAGGCGCCGATACTGAGTATTTTCATGAGTACTCGTGCTTGGGAAAATACTCTAGATACTTTAACTGATACTTTGCGGTGTGATTTGTGTTAATGAACGCAAATTGCACAGCAAAGATTAGTATGCGATCTTAACAGGAAAATGATTCCTGTCCAAATCGCCTGCAGTTTCCCCACTGCTCCTGTGTGAACCCAGGGTTGTCATAGCCTGAGATTACATGGAGCAGTGCGGCAAACCTCCCTATAGGCATCCCATGCTGAGTCTCCGTTGTAGGAGAGAAAGTAATGGAAACCCTGCTGCTTTCTCTTCTCTCCTACCACTGACACTCAGCATTGGATGCCTGCAGGGACAAGCTTGGCCGAAGACTTGACCGAACGTATCAGTACTCATACTCCTTGATAAAAAAACAGTATTGATGCAACGCTAGTTACACCCATATTCAGGATGTAACATGATGTAAGGACCGGTCCTAACTCCCCTCCCCCGCAGTCCCCTGTTTTGACAGCTAGCGGGGGATCTAGCTGTCACAATTTAAAAATAATGTGGCTGTGTGGGAAAACTACAAGTTCCGACAGCCTTTGCCTTTTGTGTATCTGCTTACCTGTACGAGGTACGAGCACAAAAGGAAAATTGACAGGTCTGCAGGAGTCCTGCATGGCACCAACAATCTACTGATCACTGGTGCAATGCTTTACAGGCTCCCAAAACAAAAAATAGTAAATACACATTTTTTTACCTACAAAAAATTTGCATTTATTATTTTTTTTTTTAATGGTGAACTTATTCTTTAAAGTGGAGTTCTGGCCTCTGGCAACCCCCCCCCCCCCAATTTTTTTTTAAAAATAAATAAATAATAAAATAATAAGACAAATACTGTAGCTACTGACTTATAATATTAGGGCACTTACTTGTCCAGGGATCCAGCGGTATCTTCACCCCAAGCCAGTTCTTCAATTGGCTGTTGGGTGCTGGCACCGCCATTTTGACTGTGCAAAACTGTCAGTGAAGCCTTGGTGCTTGACAGCCGGATTCCTACTGCATATGCACAAAGCACATTGCGCTTTGTGAATGGGCCGCAGTCTTCTGGGCCCTGCTGACTTTTCCAGAGGGGTGCGGGGTGGACCACAGTGAACTGAGCCAGAAGTAGGAGTGGGTACCTGCTTCCCCCCAGAAGGTGCCAAATGTGGCAGCGGAGGGGGGGGAGGAGACCGATAAGCATAGCTTCCACTTTTCAGTGGAACTCCACTTTAAGTCCTGACCAAACCTTGAATGCTATAAAACAAGATTTGCTGTAGCTCTAGTTGCTAAAACCACTTGCCTTCTAGAAGAATTACCCCCCTTCCTGACCAGGCCATATTTTGTGTTACGGCGCTGCGTTACTTTAACTGACAATTAACTGGCAATGCTGCACTCAAATTACATTTCTGTCCTTTTTTCCCCACAAATAGAGCTTTCTTAGGTGCTATTTGATCACCTCTGGTTTAAAATTTTTGCGCTATAAACAAAAAAAGACTGACAGTTTTGAAAAAAACACAATATTTTTTATTTTCTGCTATAAAACATATCCAATAACATAATGTTAAAAATCAAATTTCTTCATAAATTTAGACCAAAATGTATTCTGCTACATAGTTTTGTAAAAAAAAATCCCAATAATTGTATATTGACTAGTTTGTGCAAAAGTTATAGCGTCCACAAACCATGGTGCATATACTGGAATTTTTTTTTTATACTAGTAATGGCGGGGATCAGCGACTTTTGCTGGACTGTGATATTGCAGGGGCCATTTTTACACTAATTGACACTTTGTGGGAACCAGTGGCACTATTACACAGTGATCAGTGCTAAAAATATGCACTGACACTGTACTAATGACTCTGGCTGGAAAGGGGTTAACATCTAGGGTGATCAAAGGGTTAAGTGTGTGCCTAGCTATGCGCTTGGTGTACACTAGGTGGTGCTTTCACTATGGGAAATGATGGATCGTTTTCTCTGCTGTGCAGAGAAAACAATTCATGACTTTTTCCCTGTCAAAACAGCACTGCACTGTTCTTCCTCCCTGACTGACAATCTGCAGGTGCTTGCTGGGGCCAGTAGATCATTTGACAGCTCATAGCAAAATATCTCCTCTGGCGCCCCCGTGTGGCAGAAGTGCAAAATGACTCTTTTTACGTGATTTTGCACAGGAGAGCAGCCCTGTAGCAGTTAAAATGCTATAGGGCGGATGGAAAGTACACATCATTGTACCTCAACACATACTGTAATAAAATATGATAATTGCAGTACACATTCAATACCATACAAGCAACAGCTTAAAGCGCATCTAAAGACTTTTTTTTTTATAAGAAAGGGTTTTTTATCTGTTTTCTTTTGCTGGGAACTAAATTGACAGGTAGGACAGGAGGATTGCTTTAAAATGCTTGATTTTTCATCACATCTCTATCAGTGACAATGGTCACCAGGGTAAATAGAGGGCAAAACTTGTTAGAGGGGACACAGACCTGACAGAGGTTTAAACCCTTCCCTACTCTCTCCAAAAAAATAAGTTTCTAAATAATAATAATAATAAATTTCTAGCATGAGAACAGTGCATAGATCTTTGGATCCATATAATGTAAATTAGCTGCTATGCCTATTATTACACTAAAATCTAATCAATAAAATGCCTGGCCTGACAGATTTAATAAAAATGTGATTTTTGCTTTTTGCAGAAATGAATTATTCACTAGCTGCTATAGTCACAACTAGAGCTCTGCAATTAGCAAAGCTCATGATCCCTGCTAAATGTAGAATCCAGGCTCTGATTCAGGAGGGGATATGTTGGAACTCTTCAGAGAGACCACTGCTTTCACACAGAGACTGGACAAGGTCCTTCTCTACAGCATGCTGACAGCAGACAGGCTTTAAAAAACACAGTTTTGTATTATTAGTCACTTCAGCAAACAGGCGCCTTGGTTGTATTATTTTTTTATTTCTTAAAAGTTTTTAAATGAAACCTTACATAATAAACAATACAGATAACTGAAATAACAAACAAATCTTATCATCTGTATTCCTGAGGTATATACATATAAATTATAAATATCTATTTAGGTATTACTTGTACAAAAGCACCGCACAAATCCTAAGTCAAAGGAAACCTGTATATGGAGAAATATGTAGGCTTCCATTGTTGACCTCTTCATCTGCCTGGCTGGCATTCTAATCTCTAGACTTCAATATTTTCAAATTCACTTACCCAAACCAAACATGCAGATAAAAATATCTGCCTTCACTGGCTACATGCTTTGTCTAGGTCAGTAAAGCTGGGGCCAGACAGGCAACTAACATTTTCAAAGTACATCAGTAATAGCAGCCAACACATTTCACTAATTGACAAGTCTTTGTTAATATTGATATTGGAAATTTTATATATTTCATATTCACAATGACATAAAAGAGAAGGCCTTATTCTCATAGATTGTAGACTTGTTCTCCTAAATGCACATGGGTTACGCATTGCATGCTAGCTCTTCAGATAATGCTCCATCAGCCCAGGGTGAAATCTATTTCCACCAGTTCATAGCCCTGCGATATAGAAAAAAAGGTTACATTTCAGCAAAAAGTGATTAATAAAAATTATGAATTTTTATCTCACATTGTATTACATTATTGACACCTTAAAAATCCCAGCTACTTTGGAGCATTCCATTTTTTTGTCTATTCTCTACAATAAAGTTCACCACACAGGTTACAATCTGTACAATCTCCTTTAGATCTATCAACAACTATGCCGTGTGAGGCCCTAAAACGTAACTTAACTTAAGTACATTCTGATTTCACCTTTTTTTTTTCAAACCTAAAAGGAAATTGAATATAGATTGAACAGTCAAATTGTTATGCGTGTAGCCTTCACCTCCAAAATTGTAAATAGAGAACAATCCCCTGTGCTTAAATGAAAATACCCTACCCCTAAGCTGCTAACACCTTCCTTCAACCATAAAGTGTAAATCATAAATAAATAAATATGGTGTAGCACTAAATAAATACTCACATGAGTTGCCAACACAAAACTCAAAAATATAAATAATGAAATGAATACATAATAACATGTAAACATAAATGTGTATCAATATAAAGTGAAATAGTGCACACACAACAATAAATATATATTGAAAGATACCCCCAATTTAGGGGATCAAACTAAGTGAACAATATAATCCTTAAAGAATAACAGTGCATGTGTACACAAAACACACTCAGTGAAAATTATATATATATATATATATATATATATAAATGTCCACTAGTAAAAGTCCACACGCTGCACAAACAATGTTGAATAGTGCTCCACAACAATAACTCACATGTAAATAAATGTGAATCCAGTGCCAAACAACTCGTGAATCCAAAAACAGCCAAAGTGCCCCCTCACCTCCTTACAGTGACCACAAGGGCCAGCTCGCTTTAGGGTAAGACAGGCTTTCCCAGGAATAGCCTCATCACCATCAGATGGACCCTCCTGGATATCCCACAGATTAATAATCCTCCTGAGTACTCCAATCCCCTGGTACTTATAATGGTCGTTCACCCACACAGGATCATAGCAAAAACCAATAGAGATCCTCCATAGTGTAAATCAGTAATTTATTGCTCCAATAAACCCAGAAAAATTCCACTCACATGTCAAACAGCATTATCCAGCCTTTCCCCATACTATGGGTGCATATGCATGGTTCCGGGTGTTCCAAGATGGCCCCCACGCCGGAACTGACGTCACCGCGCACCAGAAGTCCTGTCACCACGTACCGACGTGAAGAAGTCACGTGGTGATCGTGACGCAATTATTATTATTATTATACAGTATTTATATAGCGCCACAGGGTATGCTCAGCACTGTACAGTAGCGGGGGGGACAGAACATGAGACAATACAGTAACAATACAATACACGAGGGGTTCGAGGGCCCTCTTTCGAGCTTACAATCTAGGAGGGAGGGGAAGGTGGTACAGAAGGAAATGGCATGTTATTATGTAATCATTTCATCATTTATATATTTGAGTTTTGTTTTGGCAACTCATGTGAGTATGTATTTAGCGCTACACCATATTTATTTATTTATGATTTACACCTCCAAAATTGGCCACTGATTTGTCCTGGGTTCTCTCCCGAAGCTAGTGTAATGGCAGCCAGGCACATCTTTTGATGCTTTACTGCAAGTTGAACTGGGATAGGGTGCAGGAAGCTGTGGGATAGTGATGGGCTGTATGTTTGAATGTAAGTTCGACTCAAACATGGGCCGTTCGTGTGTTTATTGAACACACGAACGGTATGGGCGTTCGGTGGGCTAGCCGTCCATTGCGCCCCACAGTGCATTGACAGTGCTCGGACAGTGCATTGTGATTGGCCAAAGCATTGCACTCCACCCGAAAGCAGGGGAAGTAGTTAAGCCTGCAGCTAGTGAAGTCTAGAATAACCCAAAATAATCACACACTGCTCCACTGACTACAGAGGAGCCCAAAAACAAAATTCACCTGACCATTCTACAAACCTATCTATCTATGCGGCTGCTACATGTGTATGAGAAGATGGTATACTAAAACTGATTATGATGAGGTGAGATAAATGGAACCAAAGAATCCAAACCAGTGTGGAGCATAGTACTGGCATCTTAAATCAGTAATTATCTACATTGACATCTTCACTCTCAAGCCCAATAAATATGAGGTTCATTCCACATTTTAGCATAATGGGCAAAGCAGTGGCTATTATCTTTTTTGGCCCTGGGACAACTATCCTTCCAGAACCGCTGCTCTACAGATAGTTCGCCTGTCCATAGGCTTTAATGGACTTGGTAAGTACCAGGTGGGTGGAATGCTTTTGTTAAACATATCTTTATCTGATAGCCTTTTAAGCCCCATGTACACTGTGTTTTTAACTCTGTGCATGGTGCTCAGGTATTTAGGTATGAGCGAAGGGCACAGGTGCACTGTCCAGCCTGTCAAACTCTATGAGAGGCTGAAAATTATGGTGGCTGGGACTGGATGGTGCACCTAGTGGGACTAACATTTAGTGCAGTATGTGATCAGGGAGGAAAGTACAGAAGACAAGAAGTTTGCGTTTCAGGCATTCATCCCTGGGTGCATACTGTTCTAAATGTTCGCACCACTTCCCCATCGAGCTACAGCAACTGGCAGCCTCCCATACAGTTTGACTACCTGCATCAGGGCCGTTATCCAGCGCCTACTGTATGGGTCCTCAGATTGTGACTCTTAGGTTCACAGTTACTTTAAAACATATGCAAACCCAAGAACAAAAATATAATAGATTGCAGTGTACCAGTCCTTAGATGTTTAGTTTTCTTTTTTTAAGGCTTGTTTTTTCTTATTTTCACCAAGTGTACCTTCCAGAAACACACTTCCTCTCCTCTCCTATGGTGACAACACTGTTCTTCTATATATACAGTACAATGAGTAAGTGTTGTCACCCTAGGAAAGGAAGCATGTCCTACACTACGGTGCACAGAAGTGAACTGAGAAGGGCTGATAATACTGTTGTTTTTATTTTGGCCGGACATACACTTTAAGCAGTCACCTACTGTATATCTGTCCAAAGAAGAAATGTGAGGGTACCCACCAAATAAACACATAAATAAATAAAATAACACTGTCCTACCGGTTTACTGATACTAGAGGGATTCTTCAGGATCACTGTAGGTATTGGCATTCCTTGCTTCAGCTTTTCTGCAAAAGAAAGTATGCAATCATGATTCCATTGCATGGAAGGATGTTTGAGTAGTCATCTGAGTATCGGAGCTTGAAGTATTTTCCTTACCATTAAGTTTTGGCAAGAACATCTGACTAAAAATGTCCTGAATGCCCTTCTCTGATGCAGCATCCTAGAAGACAATGGGGAATAGAACACTTTTACATATCACAAATTAAGAACATGTTCTTTATCTCATACTCATTGCAGAAAAGAGAAATATCAGACTCCAAAGAAGTGGTGAAGATGCTTTGGAGGTAATTGGAAATGCAATGTCTGAATCATTTTTGGTAGTGTTCAACTCTTTCGTGACCAGAGGTCAGTGATGCCTAGATTCAAATTTAGCAGTATCAGCATTCATTGGTTTAATTGAAAATAGCTCTTAAACTAATCTAATCCTAGGGTTCCTCTAGACCTTTCTATGGGTTCCCTGAGACAACCACTGACAGTGGACTTCTTACTGGCCACCAACAGAAGGGCCATTCTTCCCACTGACCACCAATGTAAACACCTTCCTTTTCTATGACCACAAATATGAGGGTCATTCATCCCAGTGGCTGCCAATGTAAGGGATATTCTTCCCACTGGACATCAATGTAAGGGGCATTGTTCCCACTGAACACCAATGTAAGGGGCATTGTTCCCACTGAACACCAATCAAAGGGGCATTCTTCTCACTGAACACCAATATAAGGGGAATTCTTTCCAATGGCCACCAATGTAAGGTCCATTTTGGCCACTGACCATCAATGTAAGGGCCATTCTTCCCAGTGGCCATTAACGTAGGTAGACACCACACTATCCATCAATGTAAGGAGCATTTTTTCCAATGAGCACCAGTGTAATGGGGCTCTTCTCTCACGGAACAGCAATCTAAGGATGTCCCCTCTCCACTGGCCACCAATCTAAGAAAACATTACACTGACGGCCAATGTAAGTAAGCAATGTAAGCAACAATGGGAGGAAAAACTACAATTTTCATTGTCTGCATTTCTTTTCTAGTCATGATTATTTTTATTATTGGTTCCTTTCATTATTATTCCCAAAAATAATTTTGTCACATAGCCTTGTATGTCAAATATCCCAAGTACACCTCATTGCTTCTTTACCCTTTGTTTCCTTTAAGGGTTCTAAAAGCCGGGAGGCGAAAGCGGACCTTTAGGTCATGTGACCTCTGTGATTGGCTGTCACAACTGTCACTTGATCAGAAAGCTCCTGATCGCAAGTATACATTGGAAGCTTATCAATCACAGCCGACTACCGTGCTGGGAGCATGCAGGAAGCCCTCTATCAGCATGGTAAGTAGTTATAACAGGGCCGCATATATGCGGTGTTAAGGCCCACACGCCGAGTGGCTGCATATATGCGTGCGGCCGATGCTAAGAGGTTAGTTTATTCTCATAACTAAACTCACTATTCATGTGCTGTAGATAGATAGGTTAGCTGTAGATATAAGAATTATAAACAGGGATTCCGTAAGGCTTGAAGATTATTTTAAGGGTTTCTCTGGGTTAAATGGTTGAAAATCGAAATTATTTTAATACTATATTTGCTACACTGTTTTAATAAAAACCCTAAGCTGTTTTTATAATACAATGGTAAATTAACAAATGTTTGTTTTATTTTTTTTTTTAATTCATGTGTTTTTCATATTTTTTTTAATGCTGGGCAATTAGGATTACACTATATTGCCAAACGTATTGGGACACCCCTCCAAACCATTAGATGCAGGTGTTCCAATCACCTTCATGGCTACAGGTGTGTAAAATCAATCACCTAGGCAGCCCTAATAACTTCACGGGGCATAGCAATGCTTAAAATAAGATGCTGGTTTGCAGCCACATGACACAGCTATGACTGGATTTAAAGACACATAATATGAAAGATACAAGTAGTGTGAGTCATGAACAACTACAAGACATTACGAGTCAGTATTTCTGAAAATCCTCAATTAGCTCTTCATCCTACCTTTCCTTCTTCACTCTTGGGCTCAATGTTGTCTATTTGAAATCTGCAAAGAGATAATTATTTCCTGTGAGCTCAGTGGGAAGCTAGCATACTGCTTAAAACCTTAGTTTCGGATATAATAGTGGAAATGCAGACACCCCTGTCATGATTATATTGCTGTCTCTGTCCTTGCTGGGGAGATTCTCCCACCCTATATGCCCTGGTGACCACTGTTAAAAAGACTAAAATTGAGGGAAAATCACAAATTTTGAATTGTCAGCAGAACAGGAACAGAGGGAAAATTTTGTAATGGGGACATTTATCCTAGTGACAAGTGTCTGAGAGGGTATCTCCCTCACTTTTGGAAGTTATCTCTCTCACGTTCAGTTGTGTCTTCAGGACAGTGAATGAAATCTCCACAGTGGTATACTGCTGATAGATAGTTTAAACTTTCCCTACTCAAAAATAAAAAAAAATGTACATAAAATACTCCAGGGATATCGGCGAGTTTGCAAAATCATAGTAAACAAAGTGTGGTGTGAGATGCAATACAATATGCTTCTGGTTCTAAGCTTTGCCCACCTGTCAGCCATCTGTCCAGTGAGAATGCTGCCACTGGATAGTGGGTCACTCTTATTAGATCAGAGTCTGGTGGTTGAATGGGACTTAGAACAAGGACAGGGCTTAGCTTCAAAGTCACGGTGTCCCTAGTAAAAGTAACGCAATCTCAGATAGGTCCAGTGGCAATGGAGTCATGAATAAGTCAGTTTGGCTGAAACTCATTGACACTTGTGGCTGTCATCTGTTACCCGCCAATAAACACAAGATTGCAGAGTATACACTGAAGTGCTGGCTTTTCTTTGCTTTTATGGGTCCAGTGGCATACTTAGGGCAGGGACGTGGGAGCTGTCCACAGCGAGTACAGTGATTTGCAGGTACTCAACAAGGCTGGGTGGCGGACATTTTTGCTTTGGTAGGAAAGGGATTTTAATTGGTGATGAGCCAATTTCCTGCCCCCTGTTGATATGATTGCCCATTTGTTGCCAATTAATAGTAACGATTGTTTGTTTTTGTGTATTGTAAATTATTTAGAGATCACAGGGTTTATTTACTAACACTGGAGAGTTCAAAATCTGGTGCAACGCTGCATAAAAACCAATCAGCTTCCAGGTTTTATTGCCAAAGCTTAACTGAACAAGCTGAAGTTAGAAGCTGATTGGCTACCATGCACAGTTGCACCAGATTCTGAGCGCTTCAGTTTTAGTAAATCTACCCCCATGTATTATAAGAATTGTCAATGATATTTAGAGAACCATATTACCATAACTGAATCCTCTTTAGAGTTGTCACTGTTATTAGCCCCATTTTCAACCCTGAACTTTATTGTTTTTATTAGCATAAAAAAAATTGCAAAAAAAAACATTGTATGGTCTCAGACTTTATTTCTGGCCATTATTAGTGTTTGTTCATTTTGTGAGCATTATAGCATTATTGAAATAAATTTTAAATTATTCATCATTTGTATTGGTGGTGTTATTCAATAATCTGCTCTTGGTGTCAAATATGCTAGGTATGCCACTGGATGGGACATTTAGAATTTAGAGACCACCACTGGTCTCAGTAATAGAAAGTCTGTATCTCACAAGAAGCATAAAGAGGTGCTTACCTGTCCACATTACAAAAACCCACACAATTAAAACAAAAAAAATATTGCACTCTATAGATTTAGTAAGACATGACACTGTGTAGTCAAGCATTATTTCATGTAAAATGCATAAGAGAGATTCTAGCCTACTATATGTTCATGTCCTATTGAAAAAAGTTGCAATTGGAGACATTTTAGAGCGCCATCATCTAAGAATTGTATGTTGGGCCATCAAAGGTGCTTTTATATAACTGTCTGTAATAACAGACATATCTTAGTTCCTTCTTTAAAGGATGAATTCATCTTTGGTGCAGCTATTCTTTAGTTAATACCCCTATCCCTATAACTGCAACCTACTCGGTAACATACTTACCTTCTGCTTTGATCCAGCCATTTGTTCCTATAGGATAGCCTTCAATGGTCCTACTACAGACGTCCTATAGGAATAAATGGTGCTCCAGCATGAATGCAAAGTGTAAAGAGGAGCCAGTCACAGATTTTCTTTGCAAAGACTGTGCATTGCTGGGCAGAACCACACAGAGAACCTTATTGGGCTGGTTCTGGGCTGATAGTAAATATGGACTACACTCAGTTGGTGGGGAGATTAATTTAAAAGCAACTTCACTAAGATGAAGTTACTTTTCAAACAACACTTTTAGTTTTGGGTATTCAGAATGCATAACAGGATAACTTTAATTGCTGCCACTGAAATATATGGTACACCTTAAAAATCATCTTTTATTCACATATCAGAAGATGTGAACAACAGGGTGCTACAGAAGGGGAGGCATACTAAATACATGTAGCAGGTGCGATTTGTTGGCTCCACTGCAGGTGGCACTCAACAAGAGGAACTTCCGCCTGAAGAGAAAGTCCAAGAGAAACAACGTTTCTCTGTAGTTTCCTGGGTCAATAGAGCAGCATTCCGGTTAGTTGCATCCATGTGATCCATGGCAGCCATCTTGGGTCAGCAGGGTCTATTTAAGTCCCTGACTTTGGGTTTTGGCGAGCTTCAGATGTGTGCCTTGTGTAGGGAGAGAAACCCTGCTTGTGAAGGAAAGCAACTAGTGGTAGGAAAGGTATCATGATGAGGAGGGAAAGATTAAGGACTCACTATCCTGGAAGGAACCTCCGGCTTGGGGCTGCCCTTCACCCTCTGAGACAGACACTGTTGGCACCTCTCCTCCTACATTTCTACTACATTGAACTGAGTTATTTTCCTTGTGAGTTTGGCTCTCCTGCCAGTGTGTCTGTAACTTCAGCATTCCGCCTAATACAAGTTTCATGTTTTGTTGCAATCGGACTGTTTGCTGCCCACACTACGCTGCACCTTCCCACATACTGTACATATTACACACTAGTAGAAGATTAACTCTTTTGTCCTAATTTTCCCTTTAAACCTCATTTGCGTTTATAGGAAATAACAAATACAAATGGCTATATCACAGACATAGATGATCCATAGTTGATTACCTGTGCAGGCTGATTGAAGCACTCACATTTAAACCTGGGAATCTTTCAGTATTTGACATAGTGACATCACCATACAAGACAGCCAGCTGTATATGATGAAAAGGAAAATGTATTATCAAAACTTCCATGTTTTTCTCTTTTAAATATTTGTTTTAACAATGTAGACACTCACTATGTTTGCTTTAAGGAAAACTTGGCTTCTGCCTTCAGCAGGTTTGACATGAATTTGAAAAAGTCCTTGAAAGTCCATTGTTATGTTCTTGTCTTTCAGGGTTATGTTCGGACAGCTAGTAGCATAGCATGTGATTTTTGCAGGTGTTAGACTTTGGAAATTCTTGGAAATCTTTAAGGAAAGAAAATAAAGTTGTATAATACTTAAAGCCCAAAAGAACCTTAATTTTAAATTATCTAGATGCATTACAGGTGCACATAAAGGTAATCCAGGTCTTACAGTTTGTTGTTTTTTTTCAAAGCAGCCAAAACCTGAGTAGAAAAGCCTGTCCGCTGCCTGCAGCTGCATAGTTAGATCCTTGACCTCTGTGGGAAAGCAGTGATCTCCTAACAGAGGTCCAACACACCCCCTGGTACGTCAGTGTCACAGTGCTCTAATCAGCAGGGACCATGAACTTTGCTAATTGCAAAGCTTTAGTGTCAGGACTCCTGTCAGGACTTGGATCACCTGCTGGTTGCACTGTTGTTCCCAAAGCCAAAGGGAGCAGTTCTGGTAGCCACCAGCAGGTGTCTCCCAGCAACCAGCTTAGCCTAGTTAATAGGCTCCACCTGATACTGGTTGCTGGGATGGTATATAATCCCTTCCTTAGGCTACTTTCAAGCTGATCTACAGCAAAAATGTATATGCAATTTTTTTGCCACATTTGTTCCGCATGTTTGCTGTGTTTTTGCCGCATTTGCTGTGCATTTTTTTAAAGGACACGTGACTCAGAAACCAGACCAAAAACGCAACGTGGGTGCATGTTTTTCATTGATTTCAATGGGAAGATGCGTTTTTGGTGCGTTTTTTTTACCACATCAATCCCGCACCAAAAATACAGCAAGCAGGATTTAAAAAAACCTCACTGGGCCCGCAAAGGACCAGTGTGAAGCGTTCCATAGAAATACGAGGCCACACATTTTTCTTCTGCCTTTTTTAATGCAAAAGAGGAAGAAAAACGGATCAGTGTAAAAACAGCCTTAATGGATGTTGTTGCCTCAGTGTCCTACCTGTGAGTTATGACCCTGCCTGATCCTGTGCCTTGTATCCTGTGACCTGCTTCCAGTGCCCTGCACCCAGTTTCCAATATCCTATTCCCCACATTCAGTACCCTTCTCTTTTCCCCTTGTTCCCAGTCCTGATCATGCCCTGTTCATATGAGCTCCCTCCATTTTGTACATAGCGTTTGTTAGTTAGGTTGTTGTTCTGGGTTTGCACTATCACGTATATATTTTTCACTTTTATATTGTTTATGGTTTGTTGGTGTTGGAAGGGTGTTATTTAGGTTATTAAACTTTATTTAACCATACATTTCTTGAAGTGTAGCCCAGTGATCTGGTCATCCCTGCTGGATTCATGCAGTTGGTATCCCTTTCATTTAGACCTGACTCAGTAAGGGTCTAAGACCTCTACAGGGAAACCACTGCTTCTTCGCCGAGAGCAAAGGTCCCCCTTTGTGGCTGGTTGCAAGGCATTTTTATGTATACTGTAGCTGCTTTAGAAAGAAAACAAACTGTAAGACATTTTGTTTTGATGCACCTGGAATGTATTTGGGTGATATAAACTTGGGGTTCTATTGGGCTGTATATGACATGCATTTCTTATGTACAGTAAAATCATTTAAAGGTTATATCTACGTGCGGCCCACCTCTGGTACAGCAGCTGCTAGTTCTGTTGTTGTTAATTTCATTGATCTCTGTTCAAGATATAAAATAAACAGTAATCTAGTTAACTCGCAAATGCCTTAGAATTAAGTATTAGTAATTACACCTAATTGACTGGTACTTACATGACCTCTGCTTCTCTATTACTAAACTTTAGGCTTTACCAATATTATTACTTATTCATGCAGTTATTAGGCTACACCAGTGGTCTCCAAACTGTGGCCATTTGCTTCCCTTTATCCAGACCATGGGACACTATTCTTCCAAATGACTCCATCGATAGGGCATTATTCCTCCCACTCATACCAACAATGAGCCATTAAATCCAATGATAGGGCATTGTTTACTCCCACTGAAACCGGGGCATTTTCTATTACCACTGGCCACAATATGGCCCCCCTAAAGCCAGCAGGGACAGCAAGTTGGCCCTTTGTTTAGAAAGTTAGGAGACCTCTAGACTAGAGGGTGACCATACATTGCAAATTTTTTTTATTTTCAGTTTTGGAAATAATGGTGTTTTTTTTGTTGTTGTTTTCCACTATGTCTCCTTTGGATATATCACCTCTCTTCCTGTCCCAAGAAAGCAATTAGGGGACTTGGCATTACTGGAGCAGGAATACACGTGTAGCACCCTCTAGTGTGCTACTAAAATAGTGTAGTGTGTTATGGGCAAAATCATTGTGCATGACTCATGGTAGTTGTGTGAGTCATGTGATTAAGTTCAGGTTACTGCAGGTCAGCTGGAAGACTGAAGAGATTGTGGCTCTATCGCCTCCTGACTCTGGAGGACCATGGAACCTTCCAGAGGTTGGTAAGCAGGAAGGGGTGGAGAACTAATCTGCATATTCACGGGGGCCTGGCCAGTCCCAGGTCTGGAGGTCCTGGTAGAGTGGTGGACTGCCCCAAAAATATAGGAGAGTCAGGCTGATGGAGGAGTCGGGTGGAAGATGGAGTGTTGAGGAGACTGTGGGTGCCTAGGGAGGGTCCCCTAGGTCAAGGAGGGGCCAGTCTCTAGGCTAGGTCAGGCTGACTCGGGATCTTGTGATAACAGGATGGAATGCAGGAACGGGAGCTGCCCAAGGTAACTTAGCATATTACCGAGCTGGTGATTGTTTGCTAAGACCACTCTGTGTCCTAGAAACCAATCACCTGCTAGTTAATCTACAAAATTAACTCCTGCTCTCGCACTCCATGCAGAGCTATTGTGCCTCTTGCTCTTGATCTGTCCTGCCTCCCGAACACCGCTCTGTACCTGTCAGGTAGCAGTGTGAAAGGAGAAGAAAACTTGTCTCTGAAGTATGGAGCAGCAGGGGGTGCTTGTAAACTTACAGAGAGCTCTAACTTGGGGGGGATGTAAAGGGGCAGAGCACGCTACTCTGCGATCTCAGCCCTGCTGTTATAATCACAGCAACAGAACTTGGGGGACAGAACTAGCTCCTAAATGGTGTAACCGGATGGGACAGTGGCTTGGTCCGTATCCGGCCCATGGCCCACCATTTAGTGATGCCTAATTTATATCAACCTCTATATCATTTATGAATAAATTAAATTTACATTTTTTCCCACAGCAGAGCCTTGAGGTACACCACTTACAACTCCAGGCCATTCAAAAGATACACCATTTATCACGACCCTTTGGACTGACCAGTTTTCTATACAGGTATATACACTATTGTCAGTGCTAACAGACCTCAATTATTACATAATTATTACAAGTATATATGGGGAGCTGTGTCAATTGCTTTGGTAAAATCCAGACACACCACGACCACAGGCTTTCCTCTATCCAAATTACAGCTTACCTCCTCAAAGAACATTAACAGGTTAGTTCGGTAAGAACGATCTTTCATGACAGTTACTACTGATGACATTATTTTTTGTCAGCAAACTCTTGAATGTGGCTCTTTATCATCCCTTTCAATAGTTTACACACTATTAATGTTAGACTGACTGGTCTGTAGGGTCTGGGTATACTGTATATCACAGCCTTTTTTAATATTGGTACTACATTGGCTTTTCACCAATGTTTTCTTTTGGTTCCAGCAATGTCAAACCTCAGAGCTGTCATATCTATTTGCATCTCTGCTTTTGCAGGCAACCTAGTGAAAGTATTTTGAAGAAGAAGTATCACTCTAAATTTCTTTACACCTCTGACTTGCCACGGGACAAAGTGCTACATGTATTTTGTCCCAACTTTCTATGTGCCTTGTAAGGCTAACTGTGATTTTAGGAGAAAAGTGTGGCTGTCAAAGCATCCTGTCTCCTCTGTCTCCTTGTCAGCTGTGATTGGGAGGAGGGATGCCCAGTCCAACATAGCAGCTAGCCTTACAGGGCACCCAGAAAGATGGGAAAAAGTGCATGTACCACCACAGGGAAGTGATAGGTGTTAAGCAATTTGAGTACTTCTTCTCTAAAGTGTTGGTTTACCTTTACAAAAAAAAAAGAAAGGTGAATTAACACGTACACTCTCCCATCCCCCCCATCCCCATTGTACTTACCTCTGGGGGTGCTGAGGTGTCAGTGCCCACACAATGATATGGGGATTTGAAATCCCTGCTCTTTTTCTTCTCTGTGCATGGTCTCCGGGACTGATCAGATGCTCTGTGACGATGCTGAATAATCAGAATTGCACTGATCCCACCCAAAAAGGTTGTCAGAGAGGAGGGAAAAGAATGTGGATTTCAAATCTCTGGATTATTGGACCTGCTGGTTGGGAACTGACAGCTCAACATCCCTGGAAGTACAGCAGAGACTGGGGGAATGGGAGGTGGGGTGTATGGTGTTAGATCTTGACATTTTCTCTGTAAAGGCAAACTAATTCTTTAAACAACTGTTAACATGACCTGGCCTTCCACCACATGAGTTTTCCTTGTGCTACCTGGATCGAGACACTTTATTGGCAGTGCATTTTAACCATTGTTTTATTCATTAAAATAGTTTTTATTTGCATTATCTGCTGTGCTCTGTTTTCTGTTTCTATTTTCCATGTATTTCAGTATGCATTTTGGAGTAAATTACGAGGCCCTTATTGGTAATTTAGGAACAATAAAGCAGTCAGTGGTGATTCTCTAATAATTTAAGTGTTTTGTATTAACTTTTATAATCAGTTCACATGCGAGTGTTGTAATAAAATAGCAGTTCTACTGTATTATCTGCACTTTGTTAAAGGACAATATCATCTTTCAAGTTCTGTATGACATCTCCCTTTCATATTGGGACAGCACAGTGGCTAAATGGCTAGCACTCCTACCTGCCTGGAGTTTGCATGTTCTCCCTGTGCCTGTGTGGGTTTCCTCCAAGTACTCTGGTTTCCTCCCACAATCTAAAGACATGCTGGTAGATTAATTGGCTCCTGTCTAAATTGGCCCTTGTATGTGTATGAATGAATGTGAGTTAGGGACCTTAGATTGTACACCCCTTGAGGGTTAGGGACTGATGTGAATATACCATATATATATATATATATATATATATATATATATATATATATATATATATGTAAAGCACTGCATAAATATATCTGATATCTTTTGGGCTTTCTGAATTTTTTTGCTTAAGCCCCTGAACTCCCCTCGAAAAAAGCCTATAGGGTTCACCTACTAAAACTGGACAGTGCAAAATCAGGTGCAGCTGTGTATGGCAGCCAATCAGCTTCTAACTTCAACTTGCTCTATTAAGCATTGACAAAAAAAAAACTGGAAGCTAATTGGTTTCAATGCAGAGCTGCACACTCCAGTTTTAGTAAATCAACCCTTATTAGGCATGTGCAAAATTAAGTCATTTGCTTTGTTTCATTTCGCTTCGATTCATTATTTGACTAATTTCATTTTGTTCGATTCGTTAAATTAGTTTTGTTTATTCAAATTCGACCGAATTCGAAATTTCAAATGGATTTGAAAATAATTCTAATGGATTTGAAAACAATTCTAATGAATACAAAAATAATTCTAACAGATTCAAAAATAATTCAAATGGATTTGATAATAATTTTAACGCTACAATCCATAATCCACAATCCATATGTGTTTTTGATGGTATATAGGCTATATGAAGAGTTGCATGACCATACTGGAAATTTCTATTTCAGCAGAATTTTCACAGTGCCTTTGTTGATCACTACTCATGTCACCATAGTGCAGCTTACGATTTGTAAAGTATTTTAGTCTTTTCTAATCTATTCTCTTCTTTTCTAATATTTTATATTCTATTCTAATGTATTCTGTTCAAATTCAAATACATTCCATTAAAAATTTGTATTTCAGAAGGTATTATATTCTTTCTATTTTATTCTATTCTATTGTTTTTCTATTCTTTACTATTCTATTCTATTATTTGATTCTCTATTCTATTCTTTTCTATTCTATTATTTTCTATTCTATTCTAATTGATTCTATTCTATTCCTTTATTTCTGTTATATTTTATGCTGTTTTACTGTATTATTTTCTATTCTATTCTTTTTTTTCTATTCTAATCTTTTCTATTCTATTCTTTGATTTTATATTCCAATCTTTTCTGATGGATTCTATTCTTTTCTATATATTTATTTTCTATTCTATTTTTTTCTGTTTTACTCTATTATTTTCTATTGTATTCTATTCTATTATTTTATTATCTATTCTGTTTTTTTTCATCTATTCTTTTCTCTTCTATTCTATTATTTTATTTTCTATTCTATTATTTTCTATTTCTTTATTTTCTGTTCTATTTTATTCTATTCTTTGTTTGCAAATTTAAATTGGTTTTCAAATTTGTTTTGGAATTTGAATTTGTTTTCTAATTTGAATTTGTTTTCGAATTTGAATCAATTCAAATTTCAGCCAACTTTTGTTTGGTTATCTCAGGTTCAGTTAAATGTGTTACTATTGTAATTTGGTATTCAGATACATCTGAATCGCTGAATAACAGAAAATTTGTCTGAATTTCGATTTGGAGCAAAACAAACTGCACATGTCTAACCCCTATGTGTTCATGCACATGTCTAACCCCTATGTGTTCATGCACATGTCTAACCCCTATGTGTTCATGCACATGTCTAACCCCTATGTGTTCATGCACACGTAGGCTTTTAGAGAAGTTTAGGAGCAGCAACATTTAGAGGCAGTCAAAGCTCCTCTCTTGAACACAGAAGAATTGCATTCAGAAGAGGAACTTTTGAGCATAACATACGCCAAATGCACCTACTGTAAATGCATCTCAACATGTCTAGGTACACTTAAATGCTAGTGTGTTTAATGCTTGAGTGATTATTCATTTAAATGGCTAAAATAAATTAAAATTCTGGCCAATTAAATAAATAAATGCACAAACACATCTAAACGGGTTTGAAAAAATGCAACTTAGGTGCGGTTTTAATGCTGATTTTTCCTGTTGGGAGAAACATTGTTTAGACTAAACCAGTGTGCATGAGGCCTAAATATGTGGAGAAGCATGTGTAGGTAGCTTACTAAACAAATACTTATACAGGGATTTTTGATAATTAAGGAATAGCTTTTCTTTGAACATTCTGGCTTTCATTTTCTAACCTAAGCCAAAAAAAAGTCATTTAAAATCTCATTAGTTGTCAAGAACATTATCGTCCATTTCCGCCAGCTGGTATGTCTAAAGGCACTTGCACTTACTGAGATATCGAAGAGCATGGCATTCATAGATCCACTTGAGTAGAAGGCCTCAACAAGGGAATTTACTGAGGTCTCTGATATCCCAGCACAAGACCTGGAGGAATCCTGGGCTGGTAAAGTAAATGGAGCTGGAGCATAATTCATCGCAGTCGTATTAGGTACACGGAACTGGCCCTGTAATTAGGATGCAATTCATTTTTAATTGACATTTGTAGACTAGTTTTCTAAATAAATGCCCACCAAAAATAAAGTAACATAAAAGCATAAAGCCACAAAATGTGTTAGATTTGCAACCGTCTCAACAGCAGGAACTTTCCTTAAAGTGGAACTATGGGCAAAATTTACATATATGATACAGTCTGTCACTAGCATTAAAGCCAAACAAACCCTTCCTCTCCTTTTCAGCCAAGGAAGCTGTCAATCAGTTATGATACCAGCCATTTGATGGTTGGAGAGTTTGGTTGACAACACTAGCAAATGTGAACATTATCATTCCCGGCATGCCTTGATTGTAATTGTATTTTGAAACTGATAAATCGATGGGTTTGTTTTTACTGTGTCCCCCCTGTAACATAGTTTTATGACCTGTTGATCGAGCCAGTAGATCTGTTTTTTCTCCACTTCCTTTATCAGACCAAGCTGTCCAGCAAAAGTGGCAGTTGGAGGGTTGAGACAAACTATTTAAGACTGACAGGGGTGCTTACAATGATCAGCTTTTATTTATTTATTTATGTAAAACCTTTATCCCAAAATAAAAAAAACACAGTTTCTGTAGCAGCTTAAAAAGTTTTAGCTGAAGTTAGGAATTAATTGTTAAAGTGTTACTAAACCCACAAAAATAAAATCAGTCTATGCAGCAAATATCGAAGGTAAATGGGGATAGGGAACACTAAAACATCTATCCTGTGTGGGTTGGGGGTGGACCATCGATAGTTGGAGTTATTGAAAGGTCCATGTGGAAATAATGTCCAATTCCAACTTTGATGGAGGGCTTGTAGATATTTGGGCTTCTGAGAGGAGGCGACCTGGAGTAAGAGCTTGCAGATACTCCTAGATACAGGTAGAGAGAGAGACCGAAGCGCCACTGTAAATGTAGAAGGTTTAAAATCAGGCAAATTTAATGGTAAAATGCACTGACATAGGTAGGTGGCAAGTCGGCATGTCACAAGAATGGAGGTCCGGTGGAGCAGGAAGCCCTTTGCTGAGCTCTGGGTGTATCCTCACCGCTCCAGTGGTGTCCAGGGCTCAGGGAGTAGGAGAGAGGCTCACAAGGGATGGCGTCACCACATAGGCCGGGTTTCCAAAATGGTGCAAGTTCGGAGCATGCATGCTCCTTTGTCAGGCCAATGACAAAGGAGCGCGCATGCTCCGAACGTGCGCCATTTTTGAAACCCGGTCCCTGCAGTGATGCCATGCCTGTGAGCCTCCCTGTGCCTCTCTGCTACTCCCCGAGCTCTGGACACCACCGGAGTGGAGGAGATACTCCCAGAGCTCGGCAAAGGACTTCCTGCTCCACCCGACCTCCATTCTTGTGACATGCTGACTTGCCACCTACCTATGTGAGTACATTTTACCATTAATTTGCCTGATTATAAACCTTCTACACTTAGAGTGGTGCCGCTGTCTCTCTTCTCTACCTGTATATGCAGTAAAGCATGCTTGTTATACTCACTGTGGAACATAAGGAGTTAATCCTCTACATTGTGTAAAAAGGCTGTTTGATCCTGTCCTCTCTGATCCTCCCCTTCCTCTACTGTCCTCAATCCATCTGCTGATAGAACAGAGCCTTGGGGGCAAGCTGCACATGTTTAGTTTAGTGTGTATTGCTAGAGAGTTTTTTTGTTCTTGGGAGAGTGCATGTGATCAGCACAGGGCTAATCAGCAGTGTCCAGACAGAGGGTCAGGGGTCCTGCAACCTTATAGGACAATCAGGGGAGAATGAAAACTCCTCCTACAAGCTTTAACCAGTGCTCTGCTGGACACTGATAGAAGTCACAAGACTGCTCTAACTGCTGATGAGAAAAGGTATTTAGCAGTTTATATGTACTAAAATAATTGCGTATCCAAGTTCTGTGTACTGTGGGAGACATATGCAGTATATATAGTAAATGCAGGGTCCTGGGTTTAGTATTGCTTTAATCACTGTATATAAAGCCCATCTAAACTTACTGGTGTATCTCACACTACACTGCAGCTCTTAATTTCGGGGATTGGGGGGGACGAACTCCGCTTTAAGAGATTAAGGACCTGGCTGGAGTTTTAAAGTGCCTGGATCACAAAACTGGCTGTACAGAATTAAAAATCCTTTTTCAGGCTAAACAAGTCCCATATACTGTACATATTTGCAATGTGTACTTAACAGCTTGCCCAGAGTTCAGTTTAAGGTAGGTTTTTTTCCCTGCCTTATTTTGCCAGTTATTTTACTGGTTTGTTCACTTATCTGCAGGAAGTAGGATAGATAACAGACAGTTGTATTGGCTGAAGTGCAGATATGGCACTGTAATAATGCTGCTTGGAAACCCAGAAAACTATAGTGTATACTTCACATGAGTTTTTTTCGGAAGTGCTGGAATGCTTACCTTCAAATTCAGATCAGCATACTTTTCAGAAATCTCTGGATCATTAGTAAGTGACAAATCAGCCTCAATATTTTTAGATAAAGGGAAATTCACTGCAAAAAGAGTGAAACAGCATTATTGTTTTTCCTATTTTAGAAAATCAAGCTGTTCAGGAATATTTCACAACATAAAATATAGCAATGCACACCAATGGGAAGGAGTATTACGACTAATCCACCAATTTACTCATTGTGTACTTGTAGCACAGGCTTCTCTCATAGGGAAGTACAAAGAGCACCATGGATTGACTCATAGATAAAAGATCAAATTTGACTCTTTTTTTATATGTTACTGCCCATCACTTATTGTACTTTACCTTAGTTCCAGTATAGACTTACTCACTGGATTGATTCATCAACTTAAAAGGTTGGTCCAACCTTACCCAACCTTTTAAACATGGAGGAACCCTTTGAAATAATTTAATTAATTTAAGTACTATATCTCAAGTGTACGGTACATTACCATGATGGGAATTGGGAAAAATGTTCTTTACATCTGTAGTAGGAAGAATCCACCCTAACAGATAGCAATAAACATCATTAGTTTCATTAGTGATAAAAGTTGCTCATTGCTCAAAGAACCTGTAGAATAACCTGAAGAAACCCTAGTGTTGCATGTAACCCTGGTTGAGAGAGGCTGGTTTACGCTGAGACAAATGGAAAAAGGCCCAAAACCAGGACTTTATTTTCAGCAAGAACAAGTGGAAACACAGTTCTGGCACCTCCAGCGCTGAATGTATGTGTTAGCAAGGGGTGCTGGAGGGTCTATTGGTGCTGGCTGCCGGGGGATCTATTGTTGCTAGTGAGGGCCGATTGCTGCCTAAGTGGATCTATTGTAACTGGTGGGTGTTTTGTGTTTTCTGGGGCATCTATTGTTGCTGGGGAGGATATATTTTGCTGTCTTTCTTGGCATCATTAACCATTTCATAAAACATTACTTAGCACCACAAAATGATAGTTAGTTCTGTAGTCTCTAAACGGGGTAGTACTGGGAGGTGGGTAGGAGATGGAGACATGCGACTGTGCTTGGAGATGGGACTACCCTCACCTATTGTTTGAGAGAAATAACTATAACTGCCCATAACTATGCATGATGGGGCCGTCATTTACATCCCAAAAGGAAATTCTCTAGTGATACCATATACCAATTGCTTTTATGCCAGTAAAGGCTCTTATATTATACATACAGTAGATTCACTGTATCTAAATGTTTTTTCTCTATGCTATTTTGACTTCTATCATTTACAAAGGAGATAGTGCTGAGCCTCCTGTATTTCCTGGCCCCATTGCTGTCACATGGTCTACTATGGTTATAATGTAACCCTTGAGAATGGGTCTATGGTTCCCCATAGACATAAGGGAAGCAATTTTACTTACAGGATAACTATTTGCATACTATGCGGCTGTTTCCTCCAAATTTATGCTAAAGTCTAACATTTTGTACATTTGCAGTTTGTACAATGGATTGTTCATCATCACTCAGCATTCAGATAAACATACCCCACTCCTAGATGAAGATTATTATTATTATTATTATTATACAGGATGTATATAGTGTCAACAGTTTGGCCAGCGATTTACTATATAACATAATGTGATGAGGTCAGGGGCGGACTGAAAACTCATGGGGCCCCCGGGGCAATAGGGGATCATGGGGCCCCTGTGTCCTCACTCAAACCCCAAAAAAGCCTATGAAAAAGCAAATGAAAGGTACCAGGGGCATCTCATGGGGCCCCCTACTGAGCCCAGGCCATCGTGCAGTGCCCGAGTGCTCAAATGGTCAGTCCGTCCCTGGATGAGGTCATTCTGAGGGGTGGCAAGGAGACCAGTCAGACCAGGACCTCAGTACTGCATAACTGGCCTCTACCCCTGGAAGAGGACTGGCAAGAGACAGAATCAAATGAGTAAAAATTGGCTGTTGGAATCCTAAAAAAAATACCTCACAGAGTGGTGCAAGATGGTACAAGTGGGGAGGGTGAGAAAGGGGGGATGGAGGGGTGAGGAGAAGGGGTCACAAGGCTTTAAAACAGCAAAGTGCAATATATAGCACAGTGATCTGTAGTAGCAAATCATATAGGTGGGCCCATATTTGCTGCCTCTCTGAAGAGCAATCCTTTGGTTGATCGCTTTTAAAAGGCATTTGATAGGTGGCTCAGAAGTGCTATGCCATCTTCTTATGGCATTATGCACAGCTGCAGCTCGGTTGCGGTCTGGCCCCATACACTTGAATGGGTTGCATTTAGTGGTATTACTGCCTGCTAAACACAGCCTGTTGTCTAAATTTTCCCTTGCTGTACCGCAATTAACTTGGTCAAGGTACCAATATTGCGAATACTCCCAAATTTAAATAACTGCAACCCAAAAGAAAAAAAGAGAAAAAAACTTTCACCCTTGAAAGTAATATAATGACTTTTTCTTTATCCCCTAAAATTATACCTTTTAAAGTGAAAATCTACACATATATAAGATATAAAATTATAACATAATAATACAAGATAAAATATAAATAATGTCCCAAAATGTCTCTAAAGATTCAAATCACTTTCTCTTCCACCTCCACATCATCTCTTGTGATACTGTGTACGAAATTCCAGATATACTGATCCAACGTTGAAAAACCCTATAGAGGTAATAATCCGCTTTTCAAAATAATAGATGATGGCACCTCCAAACTTCTTGCAATTCCTTTAGGCATACATCCCTTTGATGACAAAGTCCAGGATGTGACGAAACGCGTCGGGACACGTGACGTATGACGCTATTACGTTTTACCGGAAGTGCGATTGCGGCCATCTTTGTTTAAGGCACATGTGTTTTTTGCCAGAGGACTGTTTGATTACTTGCCTCAGAAGCTGGAAGTTGGAGTTTTTGATCCTCTAACTATTGATTTGCCTTATGAGGGATATGGATGTATGCCTAAAGGAATTGCAAGAAGTTTGGAGGTGCCAGCATCTATTATTTTGAAAAGCGGATTATTACCTCTATAGGGTTTTTCAACGTTGGATCAGTATATCTGGAATTTCGTACACAGTATCACAAGAGATGATGTGGAGGTGGAAGAGAAAGTGATTTGAATCTTTAGAGACATTTTGGGACATTATTTATATTTTATCTTGTATTATTATGTTATAATTTTATATCTTATATATGTGTAGATTTTCACTTTAGAAGGTATAATTTTAGGGGATAAAGAAAGAGTCATTATATTTATAACTTGGTCAAGGGCCATAAAACTGCTGCTCAACTGACTGTTTTTAATGCCTCTCACCTGGTCATTTAAAAGATGTCCAACATGTCAGTGTGCGTGAAGTGTGTATTCAAATTACTTACTTTGTAAATTACTAAAGGACGTGTCCCAGCCAGCAACTTGACTTCTCACAGCAGAACATAACTATGGTTAAAAAAAAATATATTATTTTAATATGAGTGACTTAGGACCGTATGCAAAGAAACACCACGCCATGGTCTCTTCATTCTCATACCAAGAATAACAAAATGTTCATACATATATGTTTTTATACTGTTAGGCCTTGTGCATACTGGATATTGTAATAGCTGCTTCTAGGGGCATCTGGCGTTTCTTTTTCCTGCCTCTAAACTCTCCTGCATGTTAGCCTATGTGTCCATACACACATACAATCTAAGAGGTATCTGGTGGCAGGAGAGTTTAGAGGCAGGAAAAAAACCCACTACCAATGCATCCAGGAGTAGCTGAGTTTTAGCAGAAAAAAACTTGATGCATGCAAACGGGTATAACCGCGTCTAAGCGTAAGTTAATGTTGGGCACGCTTAGCGCTTGAGCGCTAATTTAAATTACAAAAAGTATGGTTTCCTTGGTTTTCATCTACCTTATTAGATTCTACCTTTGGTCCCTCTCCATCACTCTCTACTTGATTTAACCAATTCAATACCGGGCATTTTATCCCCTTCCTGCCCAGGCCATTTTTCAGGTTTCAGCGCTCTCACACTTTGAATGACAATTGCACGGTCATACAACATTGTACCCAAACTAAAATTTTATCATTTTCTTCACACAACTAGAGCTTTCTTTTGGTGGTATTTATTCACCACCGAGGTTTTTATTTTTTGCTAAATTAACAAAAAAAGGGTGAAAATTTTGAAAAAAAAACACACGTTTTTCTTTGTTTCTGTTATAAAAGTTTGCAAATAAATAATTGTTCTTCATAAATTTAGGCCAAGATGTATTCTGCTACATGTCTGTGGTGAAAATAACCCAAATTAGGATGTATTTTTTAGTTTGTAGGAAAGTTATAGAGTTCACAAACTATGGTATAGATCTGAATATTGATCAATCCTGAAGTACTGACAGCCAATCTAATTTCTTGAGGTCCAAGAATGTCAGAACAGTACAGATATCCCCCAAATGACCCCTTTTTGCAGAGTAGACAGTCCGACGTACTTCATAAGAGGCATGGCGAGTTTTTTGAAGTTGTATTTTTTTTGTCATAATTTTTCGGAAAATGAAAAAATAAAAACAAATTATTTTCACTATTTTTTTTTTACATACTGTCACCAGTGCAGTACAGTGTCATCATATAACTGGCATGGCGGTGATCAGGGACACTGACTGGTGACAGTGTGAAAAAAAAATATATATATATTTTTTTTTAATTTGTTTTTAATTTTATTTATTATTTTAATTTTTTTATTACATTTTTTTTCTTTTTTTTTAAGATTTTTTTTCATATTTCACTATGTCCAAAGTAGTACAATGTTACCATAGTAACATTGTACTAGTTTGGGGAAGTGCTCAGTGTTTTTTTTTTTTTTTTTTTACACAATTTGATTATAGCAAAGAATTACTTTGCTATAAGCAAGCATTTACCTGAATGACATCGATTCATTCAGGGTTTTTTTTTTTTTGTGCTTAGCTGTGATTTGGCCACAGCATGACATGTGCATGTGATTAGCTGTGACCATTCACAGCTAGACACTAGTATACAATGGATGGCATGAATGAAGCCATCCATTGTATACAACTGTCATGTGACCTGCTGTGATTGGTCACAGCAGGTCACATAGTACTGGCAACGGGACTGATACTCTGCAAGTGCACAAACTGCGCATGTGCAGGAGTACGCCATATGGCGGCCTACCGGAAAGCTAGTACATATTGGCTATTGCGTAGTGGTTTGAGATTGTTGAAAACTGGTGGTTTTTATCTGCCATTTTTTTCTTCTTTTTTCTCTACTTATTGGGGGTTATATTGTGATTTTGTTTGGATTTAAAAGATATGCTTTCAGGGATTGCTTTTTTCCTGAAATTATGTGTTGCTAGAGTGTAATGTAATGCATGTACTTGTAATTGTTTCCTTACAAGACATGAGTGTTGTTGCTGCTTTAGGTGTTTTGTGTTGATCTGATTTTCATTGTTTTCTATTTAGATTTGTGTTTATTTTCATTCTTTTGTATGTCCTTAAAACTTTAATAAAAATAACTTGATAAAAAAACGTATTTCAGTGGCCAGAATTATGGTTGCACCTATACTGATATCGGTATAGGTGCTGATAATAAGCTTTTGCAGTATTTGCAGGAGTATCAATACCCATGCAAATGCTTTGATATGTAAAACTGATAATTTCAGGGATTTCCCTGCTGAGGGATGAAATGACAACTAAAAAAAAAATCTGTCAAAAACAACAAAAAAAGTCAGCAATTCCCAGTTGTTAAGGAGCAGGGGAGCAGTGTCCTTAAAAACCGATGACTCATCCAGCTGTCAGCAGGGTTCCCTTGCTCACAGATGAAGTGAAAACAAATTGAATCGTCAAAAAAAAGCAGCTTGACAATGTTTATTAACAACATTGCTCAGTCACAAAAACAGAAAAATAAAAAGAAGCATTGTTTCATTTTGTATCTTTCTGTTTAGCTACAGATCACAGGGATGAATTTCCATCTGCAGATGAAGTCAGCTAAAAGCAACTTATCAAGTAAGAAAAAAAGTTTTTTTTTATTTTTTTTTATTAAATGTTCCTCTGTTTAACTCCTTATTAACCTTTAATTTACTCTAATCAGCCCTAATTAACTCCTTTTTCTATAACTTTATGTTCCTGCTGATTTTTGTTTAATTTCTATTTGATAAACTATTAATAATTAAACCTTTTTTTTGTTTGCTTTGTTAGTTAATATTTTTACACCTTTAACATATATTTACATGTTTCACATTGAAAAAAGCTCAAAATTGAAAAAAATACATTTATTTCTATGCATCGTACCAAACTTATAATTTTAGTGTAATTTTAAAGGAAATAATACAGAATAAAATGTGTACTTTTTATGTGCAGTAACACTATTTATTTTTAAACTACCACTGCTCAAAAAAAGAATGTGAGTTATTTTTTAGTTTTAATACATTTTGTTGTCTAAGGTTTCTGAAAAAACATGTTTTAAGGCAATATTCACAGAAAGAAAGTCTTGTTCTTAAAAAACAACATATGTATTACATTGTTATGGTAAGTAATGGCAAAGTTAGCGCTGAATAAGCAGGTCCATAGCAGAAATAAAAAATTGCTCTGGTCTATAGGGGGTGAACAGGTGTGAGAGGTGAAGTGGATAACAACCACGTTCTTAACAACCAATCACTCATTCAGCTGTTAGTGAGATTCCCCAGCTGACATCTTAAGGCTAGGTTCACATATGTGCGGGTGGTGCCACTGCAGAGCCGCACAAAGGACTGGGGGCCCGAGGGCAGGTGCCATTATTTCTAATGGCACCCAGCCCGCACTGGAGATCGCAACTGCACTGGGAACTGAGGTTCCCGTGAGGGCTGCAGTTTCCAAAGAAGAGCAGGGTCTTCTTCCCTGCGTGTCCCAGGGTACGGGAGTCCATTCAAGTGAATGTACTCTTGTGCCCGCGCAAAACGCGGCCCGCATATATGTGAACCTGGGCTAAGTGTCAACAAAACAGTTCCCAGCAGGTATCAGTAATTATATCGGCAAGTACAAAAAAGGTATTGGTATTCATACTCGTTGTAAAAAAAATGGTATCAGTGCATCCCTAGCCAGAATTATTTTTTTATTCTAGCCATTGAAATTAATTAATGCCCAAATGCTTGACAGCAGTAAATGCAGCTAAACACATTACATACTTTTACAAGCGTCAGGTGTTTTTTTGGCCAAAACGCTGCTGCCAGTTTCTGATGTGTAAACAAATGCTACCTCTGCTCAGGTGTTTTACAAGGTTGGATCATTGCTTTGCACCTTAAAATCAATACATTTCTTCATGCCAGATAGAATAGCTCCTGCTGTACTTCCTTTTTGCTCCAGATGTGAGAGCTGCAGATCTCATAGATTACAGAACTATAGTAATTTTTCTTACTCCACTTAACCCTCAGCCATTCACAGAATACACAACATTCTATGAATGGTCAATGTGTAAGAGGGGGTGGAAAAATGACACTAGGGTATTTGTGTGACTCCTATAGTAAAGTTAGGTGCTTATTTATTTTATGGGGTGTAAAGCATTGGGATTCCTACCTTATTTCTATCTCCTGCAGGCTTCTTTGTTACCAATTCATAGATGAAATTGGCAGGAAAGTAGCTGCTCCCTTTCGCTGGTTGACATCACTAATATCATTACATACAATGCAGGACCAGCGGTCCTGCATTGTACGCTAGGATGTTGAGGACTCACCTGCAGTCCAGGACTAGCAATAAGTAAGAAATAAGGTCAGCATTCTAATAGATTGCAGCACTGTACTCGATTTTCTTATCTCCCCTCCCCATTACCATTCACAGAATACACAGCGTTCTGTGAATGGCCAATCAGGGATGTGGGCAGAAAACTGATACTAGGATTTTGTGTGCTCCACATAGTAAGGGTTAAATGCTCATTTTGTTTATGGGGGTGTAAAGCAGAGGAATTCATACTTCATTCCTCACTCCTGAAGACTTCTTTCCTACCAATTACAGGATGGAATTGTCAGGTAAGTAGAAGCTTCTCTTCACTGATTGTGTTTGCTGACATCGTGACATACAATGCAAGACCAGTGGTCCTGCATTGTATGTTAGGAAGTTGAGGGCCCACCTGCATTCTGGGGCTAGAGTAATAAGTGAGAAATAAGGTAAATATTCCACTACTTGATACCCCCTGTAGAATACAAAAGCATGTAATCCTTACTATATGGGAGAGATCACACAGTGCTGGGACTAGGTCATGTAGTACCCAGGGTGATGATACCAAATGGTGCCCCTCCTTCCCCCCAAAATGTATGGACATTATGTGTCAGCAAAAATACCCTCTTTTGCCACCCCAAAAAAATTCAAGCACTAATATTCACACTTACCCCCTAAGCATGAATTCCCTTTGCAAGCCAAAATTCTCCCCAAGCAAAAATCCCCCCTTTTCAAGTACAAATTCCCCCTCCCAGCTCAAATCCTCTCCCTTCCAAAAATCCCCTCCTAGCACAAATCCTATACCCCTCAAATTTCTCTCCTGACCATAAATCCCCCCCATCCCCCTCTCCCAGCCCAAATCCCCTCTCTTAGCATTACCCCCCCCCCCATTTCTCCTCCTAGCATAAATCCCACCAATCCACCCTACTAGCACAAATCTCCCATCAAAATCACCCCTTCTAGCACAAACCCCCAAATCCCCACCACGCCCAGCGCAGATGTTCCTCCTGCCCACCCCTTGTCCCAGTCCTGGGATCACATGAATGTAATTTCAAAGGCTGTCCAAAATTCAATTTTAAAATTGTCCATGGCTTAGAGGCTGCACTTTTCATGCATTCATTTTCTAGATTTTACCAGCACTGTGCAATCTTACTCGTACCTGCTCAGAAACACTTCTTTGAAGAACCTCCTCTATTTCTGACTTAAGAGTATCATAGACATAACTAAAAAAAAAGAAAATATAGGATCAGTGAAAATACATTTTCATACCATACTGTGGTACAATAAGTAAATGTTACTGACAATATACAAATACAGCATAAGATAGGTTAACTTCCAGCCCAAACTTTATTTGTATAGTTTAGAGTGCAGAGGAGTTAGAATCCCTTTTAATTTATAATGATTTTATCTTATAACTTATAATGATTTTATTGTTAAGCGTCTTCCTGTTACAATGACAACCACATCCTTTTTTAAAACCTCCCCAACTGGGGCAACGCCCCAACTCTTCTCCAAACTTGAGAAAAGGCAATATCAGAGCTAAAAGTAGGGTCCTTCCATCAGAAGTAATTGACTCAAAGTGAACCTATTCTTTTTTAACATTTAAGTAACCTGTTCACTTGGAAATCCTCCCACGCCTATTGATATGTTCTTCATGTTCCTCAATGACCCCATTTTCTTGCTGCAGCAAAGTGTGATGTTTGATTCCTCTGGGTATGGAAGAACGTGTGGTCGATCACGAGGCTTGAGTGACCAGACTATCATAGAGCTTGTATAGGGCTTTTTCACTTAATTTCAGTAGTGTGTCAGGATGGTAAATATCAACTACAGGGGTAGGGGAGGGATATTAATCCTCTGATACAATGAAGCCAGCTACTTGGTAACATTGTGACAATTCTTTATTGACTACCTAGCAGGATACAGTAAAAATGCACTAAAGTGTTTCGGCCAAAGTCTTAGTCATAGTCTGTGCTATGCAAGAGGCACAAAAAATATTAGATACAGTGAAGGAAAGAAGTATTTGATCCCCTGCTGATTTTGAATGTTTGCCCACTCACAAAGAAATGATCAGTCTAAAAATCGAATGGTAGGTGTATTGTAACACTGAGAGACAGAATAGCAACAAAAAATTCTAAAGAAATGTATGTCTAACAAATTATGCACTGATTTGTATGTTCAGGATGGAAATACGTATTTAATCCCCTTCACAAAACATGACTTAGTACTTGGTATCAAATCCCTTGTTGGCAATCACAGAGGTCAGACGTTTCCTGTAGTTGGCCACCAGGTTTGCACACATCTCAGGAGGGATTTTGGCCCACTCCTCTTGGCAGATCCTCTCCAAGTCATTAAGGTTTGGTGGCTGACATTTGGCAACTTGAACTTTCAGCTCCCTCCACAGATTTTCAATCAGATTAAGGTCTGGACCCTGGCTAGGCCACTCCAGGACCTTATTGTGCTTCTTCTTGAGCCACTCCTTTGTTGCCCTGGCCGTGTGTTTTGGGTCATTGTCATGCTGGAACACCCATCCATGACCCATTTTCCATGCCCTGGATGAGGGAAGAAGGTTCTCACCCAAGATTGGATGGTACATTGGATGGAAAAACACCCTGGTAGCCAGAAATCCTGCTGAATGATAGGGGATCTAATACTTATCTCCCTCATGAAAATGCAACATGCATAATATGTTAGACATGCATTTCTTTTGAATTTTTTGTTGCTATTATGTCTCTCAGTTTTACAATACACCTTCCATTCGATTTTTAGACTGATCATTTCTTTGTGAGTGGGCAAACATTCAAAATCAGCAGGGGATCAAATACTTATTTTCTTCACTGTAGCACTAAGGGTGCCACACCAGTGAAGATAGAGTACAGAAAATTATTAGAAGATTAACAAGATTTTTTAAAAATCGAACACGTTTTTGGGGGTTCATAAAATCCTTCATGTCTTGTATTTTATTTGCTTGGGGAATAACGGAACATAAAAGCCTAAATAAAGGGGGATTTTGCGAATCCCTCAAAATGTGTTGGCTTTCTTGATGACCTTCTAATAATAAACTATTCTGGACTTTATCTCCATTGATGTGGTGCCCTTACTGCAATCTACTAGATTTTTATCAGCACCTCCTCTTTCCTTTGGGGGGGGTCTTTATTTTATGGAAGTAACCTCACCAAAGTGATTCAGCTCAGTTAATAAGACTATCATATACAAAAGTCCTTCAGGAATAATATAAAACACAAGCACTGATGAAGGGGAATTTTGTGAATCCCCCAAGATGTGTTGGCTTTCTTATCTTGTTATTTTTCTAATAATAAACTATTCTGGACTTTATCTCCATTGGTATGGTACCCTTACTGCTATCTACTAGATTTTCTTCAGTACCTCCTCTTTAGTTTGGGGGGGTTCTTTGTTTTAGGGAAGCAACCTCACCAAAGAGTTTCAGCTCAACTAAAAGACTGTCATACACAATTTTGGATGTTAACAATAAGAGATCTTAGGGCCTCTTATGTAATCTGCATAAGTTACATACACAACATAAAACACCCTTTTTATTAAACCTACGTGCAACAAAGTAAACCTGTATTCACTTCAAATGTCCAATCTTGAAAGGGAAGCTCTCTTTTTTTTAATTCCCATGCACTAGATTGGCTTTTTGAAGTGAACATAAGTTTACTACACTTCTCCACATACTTTAGTAAATCCCTCCCAAAGAGCCCACAGAAAATTAAAAAGGCAACAATGAAGCATGTGCAACTTACACAAAGCTCAAATCACATGCACACGTTACCTAATTACTACATACCACACAATTATAGTGTAATGCCTCATCTGAAATTGCGTACATTAACTGTGTAACTTATTTATTACACCCGCTGGCAAGATTGTGCAGCTGGGTGTTTACAAGCCGGCTTATTAAAATGTTACCGCTCCAGTAGCCAGGTGTAACTGTAACAATACATTCTTTTCTTGAGAATAATAAGACCATAGTAATACCAGCAGCAAACAATAGAGCTGCTACAATACTGTATACACAGGGCGTAATTGACTGAGAAAACCCTCACTAAACAACATGCAATATAAAAAAACACATGAAGTAACTAATTGTGCAATAGTACATTATTCAACAACTCCCATCAAAACTCCATGTGTCAGACATTTACAGGAATCCCTTGAATAAAATATTCTACCTGCAAAATATCAGCTTCATTGGGTAAAACTCACAGTTCAGTGCAGAGAGGCAGTGGGTAAAAATGCACCAACGTCATCTGTTTTAGAGGGCTGAATGGGGCCTGACTGGTCCGGTCCCAATGGGGAGGCTACCATGAAGGATTGCATGTCCCTAACCATCAGAAACCTTTCTCTACTGCTAATCACTTTCCCTGACACATGGGTAATTTTCCCTACTCTGACCACTTTGCAAAAAGCGCACCAAAGCCCAGGGGCAGGGACCTATAAAGGCCCTGTTGACCCAAGATGGCTGCCAGGGGGTCACCTGAATGCAGCATAACCAACCAGAATGCTGCCTTCAGAGACCAGGGCACCATGGAGGAACTTGGTTTCTCCGGACTTCCTCTCCAGGCTGTTGTATTACTCCAGTTGAGCACATGCATCTGCCTTCAAGCAACAAAACTCTTCCACTCTTGAGTACAGCCCTAAACAAAGGTGTGCATTAGGCAGATGCCTCCTTAGGTGGCCATTTTTTTTACACAGGTGGCCCCCGCTCCATAACAACCAAAGACACTAGGCAGCTCAGGAACTGAACATGCACAAGGACAAAGTGTCCAGCATGAACATGTTTCTACATTGACTGCAAATGTGAAAACGCATCCAGCAAAAATGCAAAAGTGGCAAACCAGCTTTACAAGCCTCTTGAATCTCTAAAAAATAGAAACTGTTGTCAAACTGGCAAGACCTCAGTAGAATTATGGTTTGTTAATTAAGTGTATGATCAGATTATCTGTAATGGATTATGGGAAATACATAAATGGGAAAAATGCATACGTGTGAAGAGGTCCTTGAGGTCTGGGCACACACAACACACAAAAGACCAAGCAAACGTTTTCAAATCCACAATGAGTATTCTTGACCTTGAACTGGAATGGTAGAGACAACAACTTCTTTCCAATAACGTAACCCCAACATTGTAGGTAGTCTTGCTCCTGTACCCAGACAGACAACCCATTCTGGCGTGTGCTAGTTGTTGGTTAGGTAGTCTTGCTTCTGCACCCAGACAGGCAACCCATAGCTATGCCACCACACTAGAAGATGGTACAACATTGTAGTGTCAACCACTGTCACGGACCGGGTCATGGATTCTAATTTCCAAAACTCTGTGTGGTGAAACTACTTGACCTTAGACCTTTTCTTGCTCAGTGTACTTGCATGGCAACACCCTACAGCAGACACTAATTTTATAAAAGTCTGCATTTTTCCAATAGACTCAGGAACATCCTCCCAGTTCTGTTACAGCTCCCAGGCTTTTCTGCCCATTGGGGATTTTTAGTGGGCCTCCAGCTTTTTTTATACTTAGTTGCATATGATCACTGCTAATTTCCAACAGCTTCTTTGCAGTGACCTGCTGTCTACATGCACTGCAGCAACTGCTGCACATCACTTCTCAGGATAGGTTTCCTTAAGGTGACAGTGGTGGAATAAGCCTGTGTGATGTGTGTGTGTCAGGAAGACCACTTGTATCCTCCTCCATTGGGAGAGATTGTGACAAGTGGCAACATAGAAGCACAAATAGGAGACAAGGACAGAGTATTGTCAGCCTATACCAGGAAGGAGCCCAACAAGGATCTTTGTGGCAGGATGAAAGCTCCAGATTTTAAAATACTGATAATGACTTTTGGAATTACTTTACATTTCTAAAGCTTATTTTAACAATGTGAGTTACATATACTTTAATGTCTAATAAACATGTAACTAACAGCCAACAGTTACCTTATTTCACTGAACATTTTGAAATCAATCATTTTAATTACAGATTGGCAGCCGAGCATAAATAACGATGGCACTCCAGGATCAATCCGGCGAACCCCCATGACCATGACGATGGATATTTCTTTTAATGTTAACGTGGCCAATGCACTATCTTTTCTGAAATTAAAATAATAATCATCATATTAGTAGGGAAAAAACTCACACTTGGTCTTTTTATTCATGGCTGGCATTGCTCTGCTTATCAATATGGCTGTAATGCCAGCCCTTTTTCTTCCTACATTGAGTCACTAAGTCAATTCAGTTGAGGAATTCTTACTTTTTCCTAACTTACCTGATCTCTATACTTGTTCCAGGTCAATTACATAAAGTCCTTAAAGTGGTTCTAACGTCTCAAGGTTTCTTTGTACTTTAACGCATTTGTAGCGCCCTCTAGTGTAGATAGTTTGTTGAGTGTAGTTAGAGCCTTGCTAGAAGCTTGAGTGTGAGACAGAGGGCTTACCTCAGGTCCGGCTGCAGGGCTTTACAGATCAGTCCTCTGGTACCTCCCCCTGCTCTAGAAGCTTGGAGAAGGTTCTAGAAGTCAGTGACTGGAGTTGAGGAGGGGCTGATCTGCATATTTATGGGAGTCTTACCAATCTCAGGCAGGAGGTCTGGCAGTGTGGCAGACTGGCCCATAAATATGACAGAGCCTGGCCAGAAGGGGAGTCGGGTGGAAGATGGAAAGTTGAATTCCCTAATAAATACCAAAAACTGTTTCTTTGTGTCTGGACTGTTTCTTTCTGTGTGGCTACAAGTTGGAAAATGCATGTTGACTGGCAGTGCAGGAAATAAGGGGGACCCAAAGCCAGTGGCTCTTAAGGGGGTAGTGCCACACATTCAATGCATTAAGGTAAAAAAAAAAACCTTCTTCAGCCAGTCCCCCCCCCCCCCCCAGACCTCCTAATACTTACCTGAGCCTCATCTCAATTCAGTGATCTGCACAAAAACAGTGGCTCTCCAGTCTCACGCTCTCCTCATTAACTTAGGTATAGCAGCAGGAACTATTGGATCCCACTGCTGTCAATCACAGTCAAAGAGCCAATGAAGAGAGAGCGGGTGTGGGGTCGAGCCATGATCTATGTGTGATAGGACATACAGAACGTGGCTCTGGAACGAGCCTGCATCAGTGCCTTCATAGCAAGTGGCTTGCTATGGGGGCACTTGGCAAGGGGTAGAAACCAGGAGCACTGGTGGGGGACACAAAAAGAAGAGGATCAGGGCTGCTCTGTGCAAAACCACAGATCAGTTAAGAATAACATATTTGGTTTTTTTTGTTTTTTCTTTAGAATCACTTTAACTACTTCCTGCTGGCCACACTCATATATGCGGACTCTTCATGGGTGGGCCTTAATGCTGAGAGGCCGCATATATGCGTACCCAAAGAAAAGCAGAGCTGTGCTGAGAGCGATCACTGTAAGCGCTGCCAGCACAGTTTCCGGTGGCTAATGGAAAGCTCCCAATATCTACTTGTGATCGAGAGCTTTACGATCATGGGACCACTGTAACAGCCAATCACAGTGGTCCCATGATCAAAAATCCCCCTGGGGAGTGAGGTCAGTGATAGCAACCCCTTTATTTCTATCATGGCAAGGTAATGATTGGTCAAATCAACCCAAGACATCTTTTGTTTCTTGGCATTTTGAAAGCAAGATTATCAGCAAATTAGGTTTACAGCAGGCCAAATGGCTATTTGCAATTTTTGTCTAAACATATTCATGCAGATCAGTCTGATTTGCTAAGAATTTGCATTTCCCAAATGGCATGACTTTCCACAAATTAGACAGAGCTGAAAGCAAATATTTAAAAGAATTAAAAAGGGATGAACTAGTGATTCTTTTTCAAATATTGAGATTTCCCATAGCAGTTTGGGCTCCCAATTAAGTGTTTATTCTCCATTATGGAAATCTAGGTGGGAGGGGCACAGCATCATTATTTGGCTTTGTAATGGCTCTGGTTGTTGGATGGTGCTGCAGATAGTGGCAATACATTTGGAGAGGTCTTGTTATTGCAGGGACATAGAAAAACAACTTGCCAACCATGCCAACCAGAAATACTTATATTGGGTGGAGTCCGCTGCAAATGTAAATAATGTAGCTTTAGGAATGACAACTTACAACAACCAACTGTCTAAATTGCATTGGCAATTGATTACAGCATTCCCACGTTGAAGTGATATTTCAGCTCCAGTTCCTGGGACAAACTTTGAGAAACTGTCCTCAAATGTGAAATTCACAATCTGTATCCTGAAATGAATAAAAATGGAAATGTGATGCACAGCATGCTAATTAAAGAAGCCTACAATCTACAGCTAAAAAGGCTGAGTGTCCTTTTGAATTGTCACTAAAATAAAAGAATTGTGCAGGGTCACCCATCTGTGATAGCCATTTCTCCTATCTTCGCTCAGTTAAAGAGCTGAAGTCTCTTCAGTATTTCACACAATCAGAAGTATGGCTGTGTCCCCTGCAGCATGCTACAGTTCCATCCTCTGGCCTTACATCACAACAGGACACAGTAGTATGCTGCAGGGAACTTAGGCATCTGACACTCCTGGAAGTGTTGAATTCTAAGAAGTCTGAAAGAGGCTGTAGCTCTTCAATAGAGTAAAGATACAAGACGATAGGCACTTATATTTGCAGATTTGTATTTTTGTCTGCTCTGAAGAAATTGCTATTTTTATTTTATTTATCATGTCTTTTGTCAAACTAATTGGTAAAGATTACCAAACTACCTTCATTATATTTATCTAAACATCTATTTATCAGTGGTTTTATATATGGACTGAGATCTTCATTGGGTACCAATTCTTGCAGTAAATTTTTATCGTTTGATATATTTTCCAAATGCAGAAAATAACAAGGCATTGGCTCACTTACAGTTCTTTTAAATTTGAACTCCAGAAAGATAGCTAAATGTACAGTTAAAGTGACATTAAATTTTGGATTAAAAAAAAAATCTATTTTGCAATAGCTAGATCATGGAGGTCGGCAGTGATATATCTGGACTTGGTCAAAAATAAATTGACTTGGCTCATGATTAATGAGCGCATATCTCCTATATTGAATGACAAACCTAATCCAGTATTTGTGAGGGGATGCTTGGACCCTTTCAGCTTAGATGGCAACCTGGACCTACAGAGTTGGCACCTGTCTCTTTACTCTTTCATTTTCCTCCCTCTTTATCCCCCTTCCTTTTTTCCCTGTTCTTGATAATTTGTTTATCTTTTGGGGAGAGTGACATTCCTATGCCTGAGTTAGGGGATTCCCACTCTTGTTCAGAAAGGTGAAGTCACTCCCTCCACTGAGTAGCAGATGGAAATCTAGCTCTTGCTAGTGCACTGTATATCTCCTCAATGGTTTAACTATTCTCTATTGTAATTCTGTGGCACATGATGGAACGTATCTGAGCCGCATATTACAGGTGGAATAGGCACTCTAACCAACGAGAACATTAATCTTGCATTGAACTGGGCACTAAGCTTTCACTACGTTTGTGTACATGGTTAGACTCAGCGCGCTTGTTTCTGTTAGTAGGCTTGTTTTTACCACATATGTTATGTTGTTTATTGTCCTCACATATTAATGGAGCTGTATGATATGGCAATGCTACGCAGCCACTTTATGATGTTAAATATACTTCTTTTCTGCACTTTTCAAAAAAAATATCAGAAACGAAAACATCTATTCAAGTACAGGTGAAACTCGAAAAATTTGAATAACTATCTTGCTTTGCATGTAATGAGTCTATCTCATATATTAGTTTCACCTTTTAAGTTGCATTACTGAAATAAATGAACTTTTGCACGATATTCTAATTTTTCGAGTTTCACCTGTATGTATTCTTTCTTATTGCTCTCAGCCTCCTTCAAATCTCCAAATTCCTTTTATTTGCTACTGTGATCTGGCTTCCTGTTAGAGGGTGGCTACATTCGTTCTCCATGGTCCCACTGCATGTAGGAACATAGCCACCCTCTCTCATATGAATAATAATGCATGAGCTCACGTCAAGGTCCTTTAAGGCCTCTTTTACACTGCTATAGTGCCTTTTCTCCATAGCACAGGTGCAGCACAATGTATCTAGGGTTTTTGTGTGGATCACCTACGGTTTCCCATAGATTTCTATTAGATCGGGCATTTTTTGGGGCATTTTCTGACAAAGCACAAAAGATGTAGCATGCAGGACCTTTGGTGCACTTTCAGAAAATGCACCAAAAATGTCCAATCTAATAGTAGTCTATGGGAAAGTGTGGTTAACCTGCATGGAAACAGGGGGTACATTGAGCTGCACCCTATAGCCGAGGTGAAAGCTGGGTGAATGCACCCTATAGCTGAGCTCCAGGGAAATGAGAAAATGCACAGTTAAATACATACAGTATATGCTGAGTCTGATTTTCTAAAAGGGTTAAGAATCTCCACACAATAAATAGTGAAATTATTCACTTCAATCACCCAACCAAGTGAAAAAAAATTATGTTTAGTTTTGCACATGATTGGATGATTGAAGTGAATATTCACACAATGTATTGTGTGAATATTCAATTATTTTAATAAATCAGCCCAATTATGTGAACTCAATCTGCCAACGGATTGTTAATTCTATTCAGCCAGTCTTCAGACACCCCTGCCAGGCAGCTCAACTAGGTTTTGGACCTCTCTCTAGAGTAGTGGTTCTCAACCACCAGACTATGGCTTCCCCTCTCCTTGGCCTCCAGCCAGCTGAAATTTCCTTAAAGGATAAGTTCACCTTTGGGAACATGTTACATGTTCCACCCATTTTTAGGGTGGAACATGTATCATGTTCCCATATCCACAGCTGCAGCCATAATGCTTCCAGCCTTCCATAATGTCCCCAACCTCCACTGATGTTCTGTTCCATAGTGTCACCCCCCCCTCCCAACTTCCCACTGTGCTCCCCTGTTCACCTTCAGCTATTAAGTTGTGTAAACAAGATATTACAAGAAAATAAAACATGAAGAAAACTGTTGCAAGAGCCTTGAAAACATGCAAAAATATGGAAGAATATTCACTCTATAACAGGGGCGGACTGACAACTCATGGGGCTCCCGGGCAATAGGGGATCAAGGAGCCCCTGTATCCTCACCCGCACTCAAACCACACCCAAAAAAGCCTATGAAAGGTACCAGGGACATCTCATGGGGCCCCCTACTGACCCTGGGCCCTCGGGCAGTGCCCGAGTTCCCCAATGGTCAGTCCGCCCCTGCTCTATTAAGTTGATTTACTAAAAGCATAGAGACTGTTCACTTAAACTGAAAAATCAATTTGCCAAGTGAACATTTCCTTAACTTTTTAACTAAAGTGAAGCTGGGCTTACTCTAAATATACAGACAACTGCAAGGAAGCTTTACATGTATATATGTATATGTGGGGGTGCCGTGCCTCAATTTTGCTTTTTTTTTCTGGGGGGGGAGGGGTGATTTTATATGCTTGGGTGTAACTTTAATTTTTTACAATTTTAAAAACATTTTTACTCAACTTTTTTTCATCACACAGGGGACTAAAAGTTCTACATATGTGATGATTTCTTGGTGACAGTTTCTCTTTAATGAGACATCTGGGGTCTAAATAACCCTGGATATCTCCCCTGTGCTCCACTGAATCTAATGCAATGCACATTGCATTGCATTACATTCCTTCCCATACTAGCTGGGGAAATAAAACATTTAATGATGCAATAATGTTTGCAGAGCTGCATTTATTTATGTCTTTTTATATCTACGTGGAGTTCAGCATTAATATACAGTACATATAAAACATAGATAAAAAATGTAAATTTGACCCAACAGACAGTGTGCTTACTTTGTCAGTTCATATACCATTTCATCAGAATCTATTGTTGCACTTCCATTCACATCTGGGAGATTGTACATAGAGATCTCTGTTGTCATTGTATGAATTAAATATTCCACACCTACAGGAAATAAATTATAATTTCATCATGAACAATGTTACGTGTGTATTTACCGTGCACACATCCAATAATTCCTCGAGGTCTATAGCCATCACGACAGTATTCTGTTGGCATGAATTATATGTTCTGCTGTAAGCAAGTAATGTTTATATTGAAAAGCGTTACTGAGTGTGCTGTAGACATTTGAGGAGGAGTATTAAAGTAGTTAAAAGTGATGACATTAGTAATGACTAAAGGACAACATCAGATAGGTGGTAAATCCTGAAATACAGCTTCTATTCCATCTACTGAAAGCTGTTGAAAAGAGGTGCTCCTATGTGAAGGAGTCAAAAGAGGATGGGCAATTTCCATACTGGATTCCCCTTTAAAGTGTATGTCAGGACAAAGGAAAAAATTATGCAGGCAGTTCATCTTTCCAACAGGTGCTCCTTTCCTTTTAAAAATGCTCCATGTACAGAAAAATAACTGCTGATCTGCCAGAAATCCAGGGAGCTTATAGCCTTGTAAGTAGGTGTTGACCCTTTAAGGAATTTGCTGCTTTTAAAATCCTTCCAGGAAGGAGAATGAGTTAATTTCCACCTAGCAGGGTCATATAATAATTTGGGGTGGAGCTTAGCTCAGGGAGACCTGCCTGGCTAGTGGGAAGAGAGAGGCCAAGAGACCAAGAAAGGGACACGAGATAAGAAATCATTCTTTCCAACCAAACCCCAGGGATGGGCACCCCTACTATAGAACACACTAAGGTACACTAGCACTCAAAATAGAATTGTTACCTAATAAATTGAGACGCTATGGATTCTTGGACTGTTAAAATAAAGTTGAATTGGATGGAGCCTCTGACCGCTTCATGGGTCTGAAATAAATCCTTAGTAACTTGACTGCTGTGAAGTGAGATTATGTCTTGTTAAGCTTGTGCTTAGAGCCTCCTTTCCTGAAGACGCCGGTTATGGGGAAACTTGTCAGGTGGAGCTGTATCTGTGACGTCATCATGCACGCCGACAGGCGTAAGTGCAATATCCTTTTATTAAATTTGTTTTTAAACATACTACACTATAAAGATTCTCCTATTCTTTATTCCTTGTTGGTTTATATGGCTGAAAATATAATGTGAATTGCAAGGTTCCAGTCCTGAATAACTCTTTCAATAATATTGATCGATTATTAAGTCCAAATTTTCACTGATATTATGAATGTTTACTTATATGTATATTAATTATTTATATTAATATGAATTATTAATTGTATTGTATTTATTTATTCGTTTTGCTTTTTGCACATTTTCTTGGATATAGATTCAAAGGGGTGTACACACCTTTTTTTTTCTTTGTCAATCAAGCGTATGCAAGACTGTACATCTCATGAGGTACTCACTTAAAGAAGTAGTTCCCAATGTTACCAACTAGCAGACCTGGTTGGGCTAGGGTATGGTAGTGGACAGGGGAGTGGAAGCCTATTCTGGAACCACATACATGTCATCAATCCTGATGCATTGAGTGTAAGAGAAATGATGTGACAGAGGGGACCAGGAGTATGGAGAGTGTGTGCACTGGGCACATCATGTTTTAGGCACACCATACATGCAGGTATGCGAGGGTAATGGAGGACTAGAGGACTGTAAACTGAGAGCACAGCCAGTGTTAGGCCTGAGCAAGCCTTACATTTTTTGGACCCTCCTCAACCTCTTGTTTGAACTGACAACACAGTGCGCCTTCTGCTCTGAAATCCCAACCAGCATTGTCAGCCCTGGCTGCTGGACTACAGTTCTACTCCTCTCCCTGCCCCTTGGCTTTGGCCAATCACTGAGAGGTTTATTCCAGTGATGCATGCTAAGGAAGTAGATAAATATTCAGAGTGACCTTCCTTACCTCCCAGGCTTTGCCTGGAGAGAATCAGCTAAGAGCCTTTTCTCTGCACATGATACAAGGACAGCTTTTTGAGGGTCAAGACAGTAGCAATATTTTGCTGGTAAAGATATTGAAGGGACACTACCTTAAGGTTGAAGTGTCCATAATTTAAATTGAGTGTTGTCAGCTGGGCTGTAGTGAGCTCTGACCATTTCCTGTGTCTGGGTTCGTTGGAATCTCCCTAGGCCTTGGACATTGATTGATTCTGTCTGCTGCAGTGGAGTGTTCTCCAGTAGACAGATTGGGCATGGTATGGCTGCCAGCCATAACAGGAAAGGGGAGCAGGGGGAGCTGAGCTGATAAGAGAAGAGCTTGAACAACATCAGTCCTTCTGCTGAGAATGTTTAGGATGAATTGTTCCACAGTGCCCTCAACTACAAAGGCCAGTGAGGGCATGTTTAAAAGGTTATTTACTGCATGCTAAGTATATACACTTGATTGTCCATAGTCTGGCCAAAGGTTCACTTTAAACACTACATTGCTATAAAATAATTGTAGTTTGCCTGCAGGGAAAGTCAAGGGAACCAGATGCACTTCAATATTGACATGCAAAAGAAAACCTTTTATTACCTACCCTCTTCCAATACATTTTCCGTCATTCGGACCTTTATTCCAGGATTATCTGCACTACAGGTAGCAGATAAACTGAGAACAATGAACAACACAGAGCCAGCCAGCAGCATGGTTGTCTTATATCTGTAAAGTACAGAAAAAATAATTATAACAGTTTCCTCTGAAATGCAAAAGCATTTCAGCATGTGATAATAAAAAATAATTTTCATTTTAGCTCAGATAATTCAGTTAGATAAAGTCTTGATCATGTATAACTATAATCCTTTTAATTACACAAGTCATAAATAAATTAAAGAGCACACTTAGTTTAATAGTAGTAAAGTTCATACATATTTACTTCGCTTAAAGGACATTTACATCAAGGAACATTTTGAAGCCATGAATCTGTGAGCATGCAAGCAACATTTTTCTAAAGGATTTAGCAATGACAGCTGATCTAGTTCTTTCAAAGATTTCCTTTAAGAGAGAAAGTAAATTGCTCAACTTGTCCTAGAATGATAATGTAATAGATTTTGATCACGCAGTGTATGCGATACCAAAAAAATGACAACACAATTTGGAGAACTCTCTATGAATAAGGCTGCATTCATTTAAATGCCATTTAGTTGGATGTGTGGAAAGTAAACCAGTTGTTCTATGTCTGGCCCAGTTTCCAGCAAAGCACATCTTCCAAATGGGTGAAGCATAATGCACATAAAATAAAGCTAAATTGTGATTTTACTTTTTATTTCACCCCTACCCCCTTCCCAATTTCTATTCCCTGTGGTACTGTTCTACAAAAAAACTGGTAACTTATTACTCATGAGATCCTGGCTTGACTGCTCTCTGGAGTTATTTCAGTTATACTCCCAATGGCAAATTTTCCCAGTATTATAATTACATAGTTACATAGTTGGTCTGGTTGAAAATAGACACTGTAAAAACAAAGAAAAACAGGGGGCACACCAGTCTTGTGCATTATCCAGAGTGATAACTTTAATGATCCAAAATAAAATATACTCACAAACGTTGTAGAAACAACTCTGAGGAAGAGGAGATCCCTCCTTGAAACTCATCATCCTTAAGAGGGTCCTAATGATTCTGGGAGCTGATCCTGTGTACTGGCTGCATTGTATGTGACACACTTTTGTTTCTACAATGTTTGTGAGTATATTTTATTTTGGATCATTAAAGTTATCACCCTGGATAATGCACAAGGCTGGTGCACCCCCTGTTTTTCTTTGTTTTTGCAGAAGGTTCCTGTGGGTTTCCCCCAACTCTTAGAGGGCAGCAAGGACAGTGCTGAATTTTATTACATGGAGTATGTGTCACAGTTACATCTTCGTACACAACTCTTGAGCGCAGGAGACTGATATATATTTCCACTGAAAATAGACACTAGTGTATTTAATCCAACCAAAAGAAAAAAAAAAACATAAAAAAAAAAAAACTTCATATACCCAAACCTCCATATACTCAAAATACATTAAGCATGATCCTTTGTTCCAGTAAGGGAAATAAATCCTTCCTTATTCCTGACATTATAATAATATAATAATATCATACTAAGAGGTAGCAAATTTTGAATCAGTTTTAAAACCAGGTACATCAGGGACTTGTGTTTATTTTATCTTTATAAATGATAAATTGTGATTCCATGGATTTCAATACTTATTGATTCTTGGCAGATCACATGAAGTAGGTCTATATGGAAATATTCAGGTCAATCAAAAATCTAGCCATTCTTTTTCTCTTTTTTCCCTTCTCTCTATCCTTTCCCCTTCCCCTCTAGTTTATCATGAAAACGTGTGTCTCCTTCCTCCTTGCACAGGCCCTATGCACAATTTGTGGAAATCCTACCATTTATTTTTGACCCAATGGTTATCTTCCTATTGGGTTCCAATGTATGTAGGTAGTTGAATTCCCAACGTTAGTTTCAACAATAAAAACCTTCCCTTCTAAAAAATAAAGAATTGTAGCCACACCTATTATACAAGGATTTAGAGAGCAGAGTGACATTTCCAAATACCTCTGTGCAATGGTACCTTAATACTCTAATCATCTTATAGTGAATGGAATGACTGACACAAAAAGTAAAGCCAAAATTGATGCTTCTGTAATGCTGGTAGTTGAATTATATAACATCCAGTAGAACTGGTTTCACCCTCCATTCCTGCATTTATATACTATGCTGTCTAGACTGTAAATAAATACTACATTAGAGCTGCCATACACATCTTACTTTTTCTACGTTACTCAACCAGTGCCTCTACTTTGTACCATAATCAAAGCTTGTATGGGTTGATGGCAAATAGCACTTTTTATCAGATATGCTTTTTACATGTGTGCCCCAAAGTTATTCAGTGTCCTTGTTCAATACTGTAGTAATGGTAGGTTCATCAATGCAACATTCAGCAATATAGGACTGTCTTAATGCATGGGCACACCTGGGCACTGACCAGGGGCCCCAGGTGCATAGGGGCTCCATCCAGTACATCATGCTTGCCAACTGTGTTGGATTTTCTGGGACAATCACACTTTTTACTAAGCTTTCCTGGGATGGCTTAGGAATATTCCCAGAACCTATGCTGTGCCCTCCTGATCCCAGTATGGTGCCCTCCTGACTCCACCTGTACTGTGCCCTTGATTAGTCTTCGATTTATGGCATGTTTCTTATTGTTTAAATTCAATTTGATTGAAAGTACTAATGAATATATGTTTAATTCTATCAAGTATGTATACTTTAATTCTTGAGAGTAGGTGTGTAAATTGGGGTAGGCGGGTAGGGGCCTTAGTGAATTTCTTTGCTAAGGGGCCCATGATGCTATTAAGATGGCCCTTCAGCAATAGGATGAGCAGATCTCTCACTTACCATAAACAAACAAATTGATATTTAAATAGACTAAATGTGCATTGACATGGCAGGACTTTAAAGGCACAAAAGAACTTAAAGCCCAAATAATTTCTTAAAGTTTATGGTATACCAAAATAATTTTTTTAATGGAATTTTCAATTCCATATCATATAAAATCTTATTCACATAAGAACAAGTTATTTCTTTATCACTTATCTCTACTTTACATTGAATGCATTTTTTAGTTAATCATTACATATGTACAAATTAGCACATTCATGTTTCATTTCACAAGTTAAATGCGTTTCCTGGAATGTATCTACTTCATCAGGAGATATAAATGGGATAGATGAGCATTTCTGAATATGCACCAACAGGGTTGGACTGACCATTTGGAAACTCGGGCACTGCCCGAGGGCCCGGGGTCAGTAGGGGGCCCCATGATATGCCCCTGGTACTTTTTTCATAGGCTTTTTGAGTTTGGGCAAGGACACAGGGGCCCCATGATCCCCTATTGACTGGGGGCCCCATGAGTTGTCAGTCCACCCCTGTGCACCAATACAGGGGGAGAAGTTATAAGAAGCCCGACTGGAGGAATAAGTCCAGGAAGCGAGTCCAGACTAGGGTGGCAAAAGTGCAAACAGACCCCACATAGGTCAAATTTGTCATAAATAAATTGACCTAGTATATTTATAATAGTTTAGAAGATCTTAGAGGAGAAATTATCTATACATGGAAGCCCAATCTCAAATAACTAAAAGGATCCTGTAAAATAGTTTCTTCCCAGAGATCATCCGAAGAAGTATCAAATCATAATGAACCACCATACTAATTACTTGTGGAAATCTGATATAGTAAGTTTTCTCTTAAGAAAGCTTCCAAAAGCCTGCAAACCAGAGCCTCACTGGGAATCCCACTGAGCTCAAAGTTCCCAATGCCTCTTAGATACCTGGACAGCAAACAGGTAGTAGTGGTCACACAGCCTGTGTTTTAGGTGCTGCTGCATAGGGGGGCAATTTTTCACTCAGGCTCATCAGTGGAGTATAGGGGAACTGCATGGAGAATCAGATGCTAATGCTGTAGCTCTACCCTCCATGAACGTGCTTATCATCAGCAGTAACTGTGTAATGAATGTGGCCTTAGGTTGTAATTGATTGGTGCTGTGCCACAGGATGCAAAGCCATTGGTGCTGGTGATGTAAGTTAGGGAGCAGGTGGGGCTGAATGGTGCAGTGATATTTTGGCAGGGAACAGAGGTAATATGTAAAACTGTTTCTGCAGGCAAAAAAAAGTATAAGTGCCCAGTGTAGAGTAAAAAGGCCTTCCCTTTCAAACAGACTTAACTGAACTGCTTTGGGTAGACGGTCATAAGGAGAAGGTAGACATACAGCCAAATTCAATAAGAAAAATCAGGAGACATTGCTTGGTAACAGGATTCAGAAGAAGCTTGTAGAATTCTTTGTAAATCCTAGCATCTCTTAACAAACATACCTCCTGTGAAGGGGTATGCTCCTCAAGAGCTAAGAGTTTACATTGGTGGTAGTTGACATACTATTGGCTAAAGATCATAATATGTCTTGCTAGTGACCACACAAACAACAAGAATTCTGGCACGTTATATTGAATTGGTAGTGTGCTAAGACCTCTTTAACCCTTTGTGACCTTTTTTGACTTTGGCTTATAGAGAAAATGAGTGCCTTGTATAGGTTCCAGACTTAGGTCAATAGAACGTGGTCTTTCTGCATAGGCTTAGTTGAGCCCAAAACCCTTCTGCACAAAAGTTCAATAAGAAAAAAAACTTACCTGTATAGAAAAAGGACAGAAGATTCCAGGGTAACTCAATCCAGTGTTTGTATGCAATAAGTAGTGTTGCTTCACATATGTACAGATCATGAACAATAGGCTAATAAAAGGCTATTACTGCAATGACTGATCTGGTTCTTCTTCTTTTATTCTGGGTGTGGGTTTTGGGAGGAGCAGATCGCATGTGACATTAGATCTATATTTATGACAGTTTGCAATAGTATAACAATATAAGGTGATACATATAAACACTATTATTTTATTACAAATTACATTTTAGAACATGCTTTCTTAATTCTTCATAGCTCTAATAACGTGTCTACAAAACAAATGTAACTGTTCCTCGAGATGCCATGTGTATCCATTATAGTATATATAAAAATTATATTAATCACTTTGACATTGGCATAGTGATGAAATCACCAGCTTTGTAAATAGTAGAAATCTGTCTTGCTCCTTGTTGCCATAGAGAAAGCGTAAACACAGCAATCTTTATAGATCACCCAAGATAACAATTGTAGTGCCCTCTAGGTTTAGCTAGATAGGATTTTTTTTTGTGAGTCAGAGACTTGCTAGAAGCCTGGGAGTGAGGTAGAGAGGTTACCTCAGGACAGGCTGGGAGGCTCTACAGGTCAAGGCTTCTGGAGCTCTCCCACCCTTCTAGAAACTGGAGGAACTTTCTAGAAGAGGGGTGGAGGCCTAGATTTGCATGCTGAAAGGAACTTGGCCAATCCCAGGCAGGAGGCCTGGCATAGTGGCTAATGGTAAGGAAATGTGACATAGCCTGAGAAGCGGGGGGGGGGGGGTCAGGTGGCAGATTCACTGTGAGAAGGTGCTGGAGTGTCCCAGGGAGGCTGGTGCTAGATGGGAGGATATCCACTGTACCACAAACCTACATTATGGCGATCCTGGTAGAATAGTGAGCATATGGAGTTTGTGACAAACAATACAAATGATAAAAAAGGGCATTAAAACCCAAGAGTCCTAGGGAGAGTTACAGGCGAAGGCAGCTCCCCATAGAGCGAAGCAATATTCTGCGGAAGATAAAAAAAGGAGGTGCAAATCTGAGTGTAGAAGGTTAATATATTTATTAAAATGCATTAAAATAAAAGTTGATAACTACTCACAAACAAAAGGAGTATGAAGGCATGTAAAAGCAATCCTCTGGTGAACCATCAGCAAGGCATGTAAATCCAAACCAGCTAAACCCAAAGTAAGAAACAGTATGTGTATGATATTAATAGTGTACCCCTGGTCGCCAAGGTATTCCTTCCTCCCCAGGAAGTCCAAATCAAAATAAAATGTTCCTCAGCGTCCAAACGTCCCAATTTATCACCATAAGTGCTTTGTTAATTCTTCATGGCTCTTTATGTTCTCAGTCAACCAATCTTCAAAATGAAACTCTCCTCTTCCTCTTTATTCCTCCAAAAATATATACAATCCACAAATAGTGCATTACCTTTATCACTTAGTGACTAACAAAACTAAACTGCACTCACAAAAATAGTGTTCAAAATATGCCCGAAATTAAACCAAGTGGTACTCCACATATAGTATCCATAATTCCTACTCTTACCCTCAGTGTATGGATAGCTTGCTCTAAATTAATTCTTGACTCGTGAATTCCTCCTTCAAAAGTTCTTTCCCATAGATAATCAAACCCTCCAAGAAATTTAAATCGCATATAGTGTAATAATATTACTAAATAATCTTCAGATCGTACCACTTAGTGCTCCCTTAAAATCAAACCAGTGATCACCAGTTGGGTGAGACAGTCGAGTAATCCACCACCTTTCAGTCCATGCACCTTACCAGACTGTGAAGGGACAGAAGCATTAAACAGATAAACTCCTCTCCAAGCAGTGTCGCTCCTATCGCTCCAGCCACAATGATAATATATAACCCAAAATAGAATAGACAACCATCACGTAACAACTCCAAGTAATCCGATTTATTTAAGTAAAAAAAGAGCTTACATACGTGAGATGTACATCAGCATTTTATATTTCTTTACACCGGACCTCATCCAAAATGGCCGCCGCTTTACTTCCGGCTATATCTGACGTCACTGCTGACGCGTTTTTGTCATTACAATTTTATCAAAGAATGCGTCCATCAGACATGCGGCTGGCTTATATACACTGTTTCTCCTCACTCTCACAGATGCACTCTCAACTTTTATGCATTTTAATAAATGATTAACCCTTTACACTCAGGCTGGTGCCTCCTTGTGTCCGCTGCTATGGAGCACAACCTGTCAGCAGGGAAGGCGTTAGCCCCGCATAAGGCCTGAAAGCAGCTGCAACCCACCAAGCTAACAGGACAGGACAGTGTGAGTAATTCTACACCCTGTGGGCCAGAGAATGGAGAGGGTGGTCAGGTGCAATATCCAACAAGTTCTCATCCGGGACTACTTAATTGCAGATCTTGGAATCCCTTGCCCAGGGATACCCTCAGGACAGCCGGGTGAAAAAGGAAAAATTCATCTAGGGTCTGAAGAGGTACACCAAAAGGGACTCTATTTTTGGCCCACATTTTTACAGTGTAGCTAATAAGTTGTGCACAAGTTTTATAGTTCCTTGGGCATCCCATATACCCCTAGACCCTATCCAAGTTGTTAACCCTCAATAAATAAACAAAAAAAAACAAACTCAAAGACTGTTTTAATGATTTTGTGTGGAAATGTGGAAAAATGTGTGTTGCCTGGCTGTGCAGAGCTTGAGGGGACCCAATCCACAAATCCCAAATCCAGTGGCCCTCAAGGGGGTTAGTGCTACACAAGAAAGATTTGATATTTACACTTTAGGTACAATCACATCTCTGTTAGAGTCCCTAGGGTTCTGAACACTGGCTCCTTAAAAGCCAAGCTCCTGTGCTTCCCAATACTTCCTACATCAGTCCTAAGGTGCACCCTCTCCCTTCAAACATCTCCTTGTTGTCCAAAGAGATCACTCTTCACAGTGATAGACCAATATTGTGCTAGATGGAGAGATCAGCACTGTACCAGCCAGCAATCATCATAATTGTTGGAATTTGCCAATTAGAGGGCCATGGGGCTTTAACAAATATGTCAAAGGGTATGTGCAGGCACTTAACTCCTAGACAGTTTAGCAGGTTTTAAATTGACTGCTCTGCTTCAACATAAAAAGAAACAGAATGCCATCCAAGTTGATACGATAAACGTATCTTAACTATATCTCCGACTCACTTAAATAAAAGCGTGGGTTGTAAACCTAAATACTGGAACACAGAAAAAAATGGCAGTTGACTAGTGCATTACCGCCTAAATAGTGGTTAATAAAATCCCATGCGGAGTAATATTCACTACAAAAAATTCAATGCAATGTTGTATTTATTAGATCACATGGATCAAAGAAAGGTTGACATTAACATGGTGAACATGTTGCAATCATAGTAAAATCAAAGAATATAAATGAAAGAACCGTTCGGCGTCTTCAAATACGGTTGTGTGGGCAAGAATGGGTCCGTATGAGGCAATGGAGTTTCTTTTCTGTATTCATCAACAATAAAGTTATACATATACATCTATTCCCTTTAACCAACATGTGGTGAAATGGCTGAGATACATTGATGATGTCCTGGTTATTTGGGATGGTGATATGGAGCAATTGGAGAGTTTTCTTATGTATCTGAACCATAATGATAGAAATATAAAATTAATATATACGGCAGATAGTAAAGTAATCTCATTTCTCGATCTCTCGATATCAATACAGGAGAATAAATTGACCACTAAAACATTCAGGAAGGAGACAGCAGCAAATACACTTTTATATGCTACAAGCTACCATCCCTAGAGCCTTAAACAAGGTATACCAATCGGTCAATATCAAAGAATCAAGAGGAACTGTTCAGATGAGGACCAATATAGAGTTGAATCAATTCAACTCTATCAAAGGTTCAGGGTAAGAGGATATTCACATAGAGTGCTAAGAAGGGCCAAATGAAAAGCTTCCTATAAGACTAGAAATTAACTAATTAATAAAGTGAATCCCAAGAAAATCGATAAATCACTGAATCAACAGTGAGATTTATAATAAAATTTGGACAACAGTAGAATGAGGTTAAAGAGGTCCTAAATTCACACTGGCATCTATTAACCTTGAACCCAGTAATAGCACAAATTGTAGGGGAAAGGCCATCAATGGTAGCAAAAAGAGCTTCCAATCTAAATGACCTACCGGTTCAGTCGGAATTTAAAAAGGTTCCCACGAGCTAATTGGTTAACAAAAAATAATAAGGTAGTAGGTATGTTTCCGTGTGGTCATTGCCAAATTTGTCCCTTTGTACACAAAACGGACCAATTTTTTAATATGGATAAATCTCAAGCTTTCCAAATAAAAAATTTCATCAGTTGCTCCAGTAGTAAAGTGATCTACATGATTGAATGTCCATGTAAAAAGCTCTATATAGGAAAGACTAAAAGGACACTAAGAGTAAGAATTGGTGAACATCTGAGGGATATTAAAAATGGGAATAAAAATAGAAGTGAAAAGGAGAGAGAGAATCCCCTTAGCCCAGCATTTTAGGGATGTTCACATGGGAAGAACGGAAAGTAAAGGGATTTTTCCTGTTAAATATCTCTGCAAGGTGGGGTGACTTTGATAAAGTACTCCTCCAGAAAGAAAAATATTGGATTTATACTCTCAGTACATTATTGCCACATGGCCTAAATACAGAACTTAACTTTAAAGTCTTTTTGAATTGAGTAAGGAGTAAGACTTTGTTTGATTCAAAATGTCCACAAGACTATTTGACAATATGGGAACATACTTTAATTTAAAAATTCAGTTTGAACACTATCTTGAGTAATTCCATTTAAATTGGGCCTTTTTCTTAATGTTCTTCTACAATCATATGTTTTTCTATGTGATTTTGATTTTAATGTAGTGATGACATTTCAACACAAGAGGGCAACGAAAGCAGTTTAAAAAGGCGCAATTAAGGCACTATATAAGGCAATGGATGTTCTGTCCCCTCCCAGTTCTGACAAAGTCTGAGATGAATGGCGGACGAAACGTGTCAACGTGATGACATCATCACGCTTGGCATCTTCATAGGGTGCGGTATCCAGGAGGGGAGAAGAAGCAAACAATGCAGTTCCATCTTGGATAAGCATGAGGCAATACAGAATATGACGAGGCAACCGTTCTAAGGAGTCTTTTTGGCGGTTTAGGAGACACAGCTCACTTCCACCGGTGTCAAGTAATAGCCTGTTTGGCTGAGTCACTTTAGACCGCAATATTTTAATGGGAACTACACCCCGAATGCTGATTGTTTTGCCTAAAGCCCTAGTCTGAGGGAAATTTTTGGACTCTAGCTGGTATATAATATATACTATATTTCAAACGGTTAGTGATATGGGACTTTAGTCTCATCTACACCTTTAGGAACCGTACTAATTCTCTAATAAGAGCAATTTTTGGAAACCCTAGTTGGGTATTTACAATATGGTATAGTAATGCCTGCATGACCTTTTGGACTACCTACATACAGTCATGGCCGAAATTGTTGGCACCCTTGATATTTTTCCTGAAAATCAAGTATTTCACACAAAAAAGGTATTGCATTAACACATGTTTTGCTATACACATGTTTATTCCCTTTGTATGTATTGGAACAAATATAAAACAGAGGCAGAAAAGCAAATATGACATAATGTCACACAAAACCCCAAAAATGGGCTGGACAAAAGTATTGGCACCCTTAACTTAATATTTGGTTGCACACCCTTTGGAAAACATAACTGAAATCAGTCGCTTCCTATAACCATCAATAAGCTTCTGACACCTCTCACCCGGAATTTTGGACCACTCTTCCTTTGCAAACAGCTCCAGGTCTCTCTTATTGGAAGGACACCTTTTCCCAACAGCAATTTTAAGATCTCTCCACAGGTGTTCAATGGGATTTAGATCTGGGCTCATTGCTGGCCACTTCAGAACTCTCCAGCGCTTCTTTGCCATCCATTTCTGAGTGCTTTTTGACGTATGTTTGGGGTCATTGTCCTGCTGGAAGACCCAGGATCTTGGACGCAAACCCAGCTTTCTGACACTGGGCCCTACAGTGCGACCCAAAATCCTTTGGTAATCCTCAGATTTCATGATGCCTTGCACACAGTCAAGGCACCCAGTGCCAGAGGCAGCAAAACAACCCCAAAACATCATTGAACCTCCACCATATTTTACCGTAGGTACTGTGTTTTGTTCTTTGTAGGCCTCATTCCGTTTTCGGTAAACAGTAGAATGATGTGCTTTACCGAAAAGCTCTATCTTGGTCTCATCTGTCCACAAGACGTTTTCCCAGAAGGCTTTTGGCTTACTCAAGTACATTTTGGCAAACTGTAGTCTTGCTTTTTTATGTCTCTGTGTCAGCAGTGGGGTCCTCCTGGGTCTCCTGCCATAGCGTTTCATTTCATTTAAATGTCGACGGATAGTTCGCGCTGACACTGATGCTCCCTGAGCCTGCAGGACAGCTTGAATGTCTTTGGAACATGTTTGGGGCTGCTTATCCACCATCCGGACTATTCTGCGTTGCAATCTTTCATCAATTTTCCTCATCCGTCCACGACCAGGGAGATTAGCTACAGTGCCATGGGTTGCAAACTTCTTGATAATGTTGCGCACTGTGGACAAAGGCAAATCTAGTTCTCTGGAGATGGACTTGTAACCTTGAGATTGTTGATATTTTGCCACAATTTTGGTTCTCAGGTCCTCAGACAGTTCTCGTCTCCTCTTTCTGTTGTCCATGCTTAGTGTGGCACAGACAGACACACAATGCAAAGGTTAAGTGAACGTCTCTCCTTTTTATCTGCTTTCAGGTGTGATTTCTATATTGCCCACACCTGTTACTTGCCCCAGGTGAGTTTACAGGAGCATCACATGCTTGTAACATTCTTATTTATCCGCAGTTGTGAAAGGGTGCCAATACTTTTGTCCAGCCCATTTTTGGAGGTTTGTGTGACATTATGTCGAATTTGCTTTCTTTCCTCCCTTTTTTTGTTTTGTCCCAATACACACAAAGGGAATAAACATGTGTATAGCAAAACATGTGTTAATGCAATACGTTTCGTGAGAAATACATGATTTCCTGGAGAAATATCAAGGGTGCCAACAATTTCGGCCATGACTGTATACTACCCTGGATCTTCACCTCCCTATGCACAATATAGGAATTTTTCACATTTTCAGTGAGAGGGATTTTTTCTGATCTTCTCTATGGTAATTCACATTACTTCATTTTATAATTATATATTATATATAATCTAGTATCATTGATATTCTGTTTTCACCATTCACGTTTATTCACTTTTAGAACCATTTGCTTTTGTGGATTCATTTCCAATTGGGGTGGTTATCCAGGAAGGTTTTACATCTTTTACACATTCATGATGGCACAGCCAATGAGAAGGTAAAGGAGAGCTATATATAGCTATTTGAGTATGTGCATCCTTTTCGGTGAATGAAAAGTGACTATCCTTTGTTTCCTCAGCATTCATCATTTTTCCATGATTTAATCCCTAGGAGGTCATCTAGTTTCACTGTGTGTTTTATGAAGGAACAGTTCAAGAAGAATTTCTCTTCACTAGGATGTACTATATGGAACTTTATTGTTGATGAATACAGAAAGGAAACTCCATTGCCTCATATGGACCCATTCTTGCCCACACAACCATATTTGAAGACGCCAAACGCTTCTTTCATTTTAATTCCTTGATTTTACTATGATTGCAACATGTTCACCATGTTAATGGCAACCTTTCTATGATCCATTTGATCTAATAAATACAACATTGCATTGAAATTTTTGTAGTGAATATGACTCCGCATGGGATTTAATTAACCACTTTGTAGGCGGTAATGCACTAGTCAACTGCCATTTTTTTCTGTGTTCTGCTTCAACATGAACCTGTGATTTCACTATGAATGGCAAACCAACAGGTTGAATTTAATGGTGGCCCAATTAGCAGCTTATACTTTCTTTCACTTACTCAATGCTTTGTTCAGCCACCAGAATGGAAGGGAAGTACCTGGTACTTCTGGACACAAAAAGGGCATGTGACTTAGTCAACATCCTCCAACATGACAGCACTGACACTTGGTACTTGGTACATCCAAGAGCTAGAAGACAGTCTCCTATTAGTTCTCAGTGGCCACACGGAGTAGCAGGGGAGCAAAAAAAAGTAGTATGTGCAACTGGTAGGGACAGTAGTTACTTTATTGTACCTTAAAGTACAGGTTCACTTTGAAGTTTGGAAGGGGTAGTCTAAGAAAAGGGCACAAACCTGCATATGCTGTAGTAAAACATGTGGCAAAATGTGAGATTGCTACCTTTTGTTTGGGGTGCCATTAAGAAATAATGACACCAGAAACACGTTTCTGTTACACCCAGATGTGAAGGGGACTAAATGGAAAGAGATACAAATGTAACTTTTACCCCCAAAGAAGCCGCTGTTGTTCATGTCTCCTGTTCCCAGTGCCAATGACTCTCTGAGCAGCACCACCTTCTCACCAAGGCTGAAGAGGGAATATTTATTTGTGCAACACACTCAGCAAATCAATAAACAGAACCACAATAACAGTGAAAAAAAAACACATACTAGTTTTAGATAACACAAGTATTATATAAAAAGTTTTTATAACTTTGTACCTGCACCCAGGGATTGGGGGGGAGGGGGGTCCTAACTAAGGAGCAGTACTGGAAACTAAAGGTCCATCAGTCTGTCCAAACCAATCCCATTGGTCAATGTATTTTTAATCATTGAAGCCCAAAGTTCTTGTGCTGGAGTGCTCAGTTTGAGTGGATCCTACAACACAGGGTGTAAGTATCAAAACTACAGTATATCCTAAAATAAGATGACATTGTCCCTTTAAGAGTTGGGCAGCAAGTTCTAATAAGTTGGCTCTCACCACTAGTTTGTGTTTATGCCTCCTCCTGCTTTTCAGAATCCAAAACCAGTGACATTGGCTACAACTCAGGACTCGGTAAATGACAATCATTCCCAGAACCAGTTATGTCAGCAGAGTCTCCGAACCCGGCTGTGGCAATCTCTAACAGCTCTGACTTCCATGTGGATGTGGCAGCATAATCACTCTCTACCTCTGACACCATGATAACCATTCCAGCAGGCATCTCTCTAATACAACAGGTAGTTCTGATGGTCACCTCCCACTGTCTCCCATAAGACTGCCTCAGGTCTGGACTTCTCTCTCTTTTAGCTCCTACTCCATTCCCTGTCCTGCTGAGACTTGTAGTCCCATCCGGTCAATGACTTAATTGTCATCTGTATCTGTGGACTACATTCCCCACAATTCCAAGCAGTTCCTAGCAGCCTTTGTCCTCTCCCAAGTTGCACAGCAGCAAATTGCAATGTCCCCTGCTGTTCCAGGTGGTGGACTGGGCTCTCCAGGCATACATTGTGTCCTCGCTCTCTTTCTCCTCTCCACACTCAGCCTCTCCTCCAGCTCTCCAGCAGCCTGGGATAGGAAGAGAAAGTGTGGAGGCAGAAACAGCATCCACTGTGACAGCTCAGTCCATGCTGCTGGATGGAGCAGAGCTGTGGAACAGGGCTACACAAATCTTTTGGCAAGTAAAACAGCTCTAATATATTGTATTTTATCTGGGTATTTAACTGTTTTTCTGGTGTAAAGCAGTTGCGACAATGACCAAAACCTTTTTCCTTTCTCCCATTTTCCCATCACTAACTTTACTTTTTATTCTCTCACTGTAAATATGAGAGCAGCGTGAAAGCATCAGGAGGAGAATCTATAACAAGGCTAGTTCAGACAACCAGGGAGTTTGCTGTAGTAACCACTAGAGGCAAGCTCTGGCATCCCCATATTTAGTTGAAACTTTGACTAAATATGGGCATGTGTCCATACAAGGGCAACAACCTGCTCCTTTGTTTATGTATGCTGTGGGACAGTAAACCAGCCAATGGCTGATTGGACAAAAAGAGCGCATCTTTGATGTTTGGACAAAAGAAAGTTTGGAGAACACCTATAACCCATCTCTAGTGCCCAACCCTCATCTTCCATTTCATCGTCTTCCCTGCTGTTTTGTCAATCAACAGTGACATCAAGTCATAACTGTTGCTGATTTTTTAACAATGCCTGTGACAAATACAAAATTACAGAACTGCGTTTACCTCCCTACCTCCCTATGGGCCTGAGTGGCATTCTCAGGAATTCAGGGCTAACGGTCATTACTTTTCTGATGTTAAAACATGCACACTATAAACACATGGAGATCCTTGTTTAACTGGTTTATTCTGAGCTCTGCAAAAGCTAATATGCTAATTATCATAATTAGAACAGAATCATGTAACCCTAATTAACAGCTGTTTTATTGCTACCCACATAAAGATCAACAGGCAACTGGCACAAAGCCTAACTGAGAGTAGAATACAAATAATTACAAATTCACCTGATGTTGTGCTTGGGACACCAATGCCAACGCCTTCAAAAACATCTGTTGTTATAGTTTTGAATGAGAGAGGAAGTAAGAATCTCTCCAAGGTTTTTGGTGATTTTTGTGGTCTCATTACTCTTGCTTCTTGTCTACGTGACTTGGTGTCTCTGGGGCAGGAAATAATAGTATACAACAACCAAACACCTTTCGGTAGAAACGGGAATGATTGTAAGTTCCTCTATTAGGTTTTCATCACTTTCCCTGGTTTCCTGGTGGCCCTACTGGGGAAATTAGTCTTCAAACCTTGTCTCCACAGAGAGTATCCCCAAAGTAAAGAGAAATTCCATCTCTGACTTGTGGTTAGAACAGGTGTCCATATTGGGAAATGTTACCTTTTCTGTTCCAGTAACAGTAAAATTTTTGTCTCCTCTACTGACCCTTTATACGATATATTGGGCCAGCATCAAATCATATATCAGTACTGGGGTACCAGTAATAGAAGGCTAAATAAAGGAAAAATGTGGAAAGATGTGGAAGGATACGGACTTTAATGGTACCCCATAAAATTCACAGACAAATAAATAAAATGAACAAACTTTATTACATAAGCAATTTCAGATAAAAAAAAATAACTTTAGCATACATGTATTTAAAAAAAAAAAAAGAAAATTGCCCCTCCATCAAGGCAGGAGAAACCCACCAATACACACATAGAGATAGATGGATTACGTAGACTATAATGCCAGAAGAAAGAAAAATGTGAACAATGGTTGGGGTGGGGGGGTTCCTGTTATCTCTCGGATCCTCAACATGTTTCATGGATAGTGTCCGTATGTAGCCAGGTGTCTACAGGGAGGATTTTGTATATAGATAGAATAGTGGTTCTGCGCAGGCTGAAAGGGTGTTAAGTGTTGAGATGTCAATTGCTTGAGTTTTTTCTGGGCCTACCTTCCACCCTATGGTACACATAATTAGGGGGAAGGCTCGGTCAAGGAGAGACCCTGGAGTGCCCGAAGGGAGTTGAGAAAGAAAGTTCGCATGGGATGCTACTAAGGAACTGCTGTGGCATGTAACCTCACAACTGCAGAATGAAATGAAAACGAGAAGCGCACCAACCTTGCGCATTACCTCAGTAACCAAAATGTATTCATTGTAAAAAATATACTCACAAACAGCGAATGAAATCAGGCATGTAAGTCCTCACAGGGACTTGAAATTAGCGTGAATCCCATCAAGGGAATGGGTGTTCAGTATAGCTGACGTGTTTCGAAGGGAGTCCCTTCCTCATCAGAGCTAACTGAACTGGGAGTGCTCTCTCCTATATATACTCCAGGACTTCGAAACGCGTCAGTTATACTGAACTCCCATTCCCTTGATGGGATTCACACTATCTTCAAGTCCCTGTGAGGACTTACATGCCTGATTTCATTCACTGTTTGTGAGTATATTTTTTACAATTAATACATTTTGGTTACTGAGGTAATGCGCAAGGTTGGTGCGCTTCTCATTTTCATTTCATTCTGCAGTATTGGTCGGGCTTCCCCAGCCTTGTTTTGGAGCCACACAGCCCTTTATGCATTGGTGGAGGATTTCTCCAGGCCTGGTTCCATCTATTCGCCACCTGTCTGAGTCCTAGAGCGCAGGAGAATTTGTCTTTGATGTAACCTCACAAGACACGGGAGTTCCGGAGGACAGTACCAGCTTTAGGGAACACCAGTAATGGACTTTCACTCATTGGAGATTGTTATAGGCCTCCCAGTGTTATGAGGAGGTGGAGACTCAGCTCCTTGCACAGATCAAAAGGGCTGCAAGGGCTGGAACAGTGATAATAATGGGGGATTTTAATTACCCGATAATTGACTGGAGTAATGGTACTGCAGGAACAGTTAAAGGGCAAACATTTTTAAACCTACTGCAGGACAATTGTATGGTACAGTTCATAGAGGCCCCTACTAGGAATGATGCTCTGCTGGACCTGGTAATCTCAAACCATGCAGAGCTTATTACGAATGTCCATATAAAACAACATCTGGGTAGCAGTGACCATAACATGATTTCATTTATTGTTAGGTGTAAACAGCGAGCACATACAGGAAAAATAAAAACACTCAATATTTAAGAGAGCTAATTTTCCAAGGCTGCGAGCTGCTCTCCAAGACTTAGACTGGGAGGGAATATTGGCATCGATGAACACAATACAGAAATGGGAGTTCTTCGAAAAGACTGTATGTGAACACACTGCAAAATATATTCCCATGGGCAACAAGTTTAAAAGGCTAAAAATCAAACCTATGTGGCTTACGGCCAAAGTTAAAAAAGCTATGGATAATAAGAAAAGAGATTTTATTAAATTATGACAAATCACGGCTTGAACTATCTTGCTTTGCATGTAATGAGTTTATCTCATATATTAGTTTCACCTTTTAAGTTGCATTACTGAAATAAATGAACTTTCGCACGATATTCAAATTTTTCGAGTTTCACCTGTATATATACTGTATATATATATATATTTTCCCCTTCATTATTTTTATTTGGATATTAATTGACCTTTTGCCTATTCTAACTGAGCACCATTATTAATAATTAATTTGCCTTATTGTATGGCTTAGTATATACAGATGAACCCACAATGGGTGTGGATTTCCGCATATTATATAGTTTTATGAATATTTATGCATCCTTTTGTTGGTGAACAATCACCCCAAATACTTTTTAAGGAGGTACATTGGATCTGTCCGTGATCTGACTGTGCACGTGCGCATGCGAATTTAGAACTTGTGATTATCACCTCCAACAAAATGGCACCCGCGCAATGCGCATGTGCGTGCGTGCCGCTTGTATAAAAGGAATAGATGGTCATCCGACGTTAGGCACAACCCTTTTGAGAACGTACACTGGCACGAAACGCATTAGGGAGGAGCCTGGCACGTCATGCTGCTGGAGCCGCACGCAGGTCTGACAGCCATTTTGGATATTGGCAGATCAGCCACATGTGCTGATGAGGAAGTTCTTGTATTTTTATTTCACCTGGAGTCTTTTGTTATTCATTTTTAACTTATATTGGATGATTATGGATTAATAAAAGAAATACTTTTATACTACACTATGAAGCTTTCATATCATTTGGCTCTGATCTGAGCTAAGACCACAGAGACCCCCAGAGGAAGTGTGGCTGCAGGTGGGGCTGGTGTCCAGAGGAGGGATCCTTGTTTCAGGCTGGCTGACAGTTCCAACTAAAGGGGCTCCCCTCAGAGTCATATTGATTTAATGCGCATAACCTATGTGCATCTGGTGAGTGCGCATTTTATACGTAGGAGCACAGATTTTAATCACACGGGTTTCATAATGAGAGGCACCTATGAAGATTTAAAGTGAAGCACATATTTGCTGACCTGACCAAGTCAAGCTTGCACTACTTTTGAATACCTCTTATCTATAAAACTGTTTATCATCACGTTTCTTTTTGTGCTTGATTAAGCGTCTTATTCACCTGGAATTTTGCAATAATTACCGGTATACTGTTTATTTTTTTATTTGTGTAATTTATTGAAAATTTTAGCTATTTCACATGTCTAGCACTACACTTTTATATTGATTTCTTTCGGTGGTATTTGATCACCACTGCATTTTTTATTTTTTGCTCTATAAACAAAAAAAGACAGACAATTTTGAAAAAAAACCAAAACAATATTTTTGACTTTTTGCTATAAAATATATCCAGTAAAATTTTTTTTAAAAATCTAATTTTGTCACAAAATTTAGGCTAAAATGTATTCTGCTACATGTCTTTGCTAAAAAAAAATCCCATTACGTGTAAATAAATTGGTTTACATGAAAGTTATGGCGTGTAGAAATGGCGGTATATATACTGGAATTTTTTTATATGCTAGTAATGGCGGCGATCAGTGACTTATAGAGGGACTGCAGGACTACAGCGGGCATTCTGACACTGGGGGGGAATTGACTAGCTGTCACTGACATCCCCAGTGACACCAATACATTGATCAGTGCTAATTTAATAGCACTGACACTGTACTAATGACACTGGGCAGAAAGGGGTTAACATCTGGGGCGATCAAACGGTTAATTTTGTGCTGTGTGTGTTTTTCTGTGTAATCACGCTGCTTTGTATTGCTCTGCAGAGCAATACAAAGCAGCGTGCTGGAGCTGACAGGGGAGAGATGTCAGTGACACCAAGTCAGTTTCCCTCAGTGTGAAAATGTGCACCACAGTCCCGCTACAATTCACTGAGCTCCGCCATTACTAGTAAAAATGAAAAAAAAATTCCCAGTATCTATATCGCCATTTGTAAACTATATAACTTTCACGTAAACCAATTAATTTACACGTATTGGGATTTTTTTTAGCAAAGACATGTCGCAGAATACATTTTGTAGTAAATTTATGACCAAATTTTATTTTTTAAATTTTTGTACTGGACATGTTTAATAGCAAAATGTCAAAAATATTGTTTTTTTCTCAAAATTGTTGGTCTTTTTTTTTACATAGCACAAAAAAATAAAACATTCACAGGCAATCAAATACCATCTAATGAAAGATCAATTCGTGGGAAAAAAAGGACAGGAATTTCATTTGGGTGCAGCGTTGCATGACCGCGCAATTGTCAGCTAAAGTAACACAGCGCTGTAACACAAAAAATGGCCTGGTCAGGAAGGGGGGGGGGTAAATCCTCAGGAGGGCAAGTGGATAAGGAAATATGTAATATATAACTTCCCCATCACACATGCGGATAGAGATAGAGAAAAGGGAATGCTCCAAAAAAGACTGCGGCTCTCAGAAGTAAAATAAATAAAATTAGTCATAGTGAGTGGGCGCACCTGGCAGGAGCTGTATTTATTGGACAGATGCCGGTTGGGAAACCTGTTGAATGCCCCCCCCCCCCCCGTGGATAATTTTTGTGGAGTACTTCTTCCCTTATGAAACTTGTGGTATGTTGCAAAATACTGGAAAAGCTTTTTGAGGAGTGCCTACCTCTCTATCTGTGTATACTGTTTTTGCTGTCTTTGCGTTATCAGTTTAGCTGCTCAGCTGTGTATTGGCTTCAATATTACAGTTTTTTCTTACTTTTGTCTGTTTCAGTGCATCATTTTTAACTGGCTGTTCTGTGTACCTGGGCCAGATAAGAGGCAAGATTGAGCTCATTATGCTTACCAAGATTTGTTTGTAGACTCTGCAAACTTTTAATTGTGGGCACGGTCAGTTAAATGGTACCCAAAATGAAGTAAAAGGACTTAGAGACTCAGTACAGTGGCACTTTTATTATTTGGTTAATTAGAAGTGACAAATAACACATGGAGGACGGCGCCAAGGTGCTTTGAAAATGTGCACGAAACACGTTAGGGAGGAGCCCAGCTAGTGACGTCACGCCGCACAGGCCACGAGGAAGGCCAGCGGCCATCTTTGTTTCTGTTCACACATGCCAGATGTGAGTGCATTCTTATTCATGTCGATTTCTTGCCATACTTTAATAAAAATACTGCACTATTAGAGATTTCTTCTCTCGTTTATTGCGAGCCCCTTAAGATGGATTCCTATTTTTCCCAACCTATACCTATGATTGGTCCCCATTACTGGATGGATGTTTTGCCTGGAGCCTGAAGAGTAACAGTCTACTGATTACCTGTCGTGCTGATGTGTGCCAGATGATCCCCTGAGATACCTTTTCAGATCCAGATGACCAGGAGTGGTTTGATTTACTGAAATGCATGATATATTGTGTTTCTGGTTAGTGCAATATACATTTGTTTTCCAGCCACTGGAGTCACTTAATTCACTTTATAATGTTTATTAGACTTTTAATTTATTTTGTATATTTGTGTCACTTCCGCACTTTAAACGTCAATACCAAGATGTTATTTTCACCATTGGATATAGCGCTCCACATTTATGTTTATGTTAGTTACATCTTACATATATGTTGATATATATATTTATTTACTCATCATTTATATAGCGCTGCATTTTGCGATTATTGGCAAGGTGCTTGCTTAACAGTCCCAACATGATAAGGCATCAGTCTTGGTAATACAGGCAATTCAGGTACAACAGTTCTGGACAATGTTAGCGGCACTTTAACACAATCCCAGCACTTGAGGTGTCACCTAAATAATACAAATGTTACCAGAGTAGCATCTGAGTGAAGGGGGTGGCTGATAGACAGAGCCGGTGTGCAGGTGCACTTAGCGGACAAATAGAACGATCTTTATCCCTGCTCTAGGCTCCCCAGATAGCGGAGCCAGTTTCAGTATCTCTGTTCTGTCCCTCCTCAACAGGAACCACTCCCTAGCACTAAATACACTGTCCCTGAGCAGCAGGGAACCTGTTCCTACTCTATCCACCTTAAAAATGCAAGCCAACTGCAGTGGGACAGTGCTATTTATTAGCATTGCCCTCACTAAACATGGAGGTCATCCAGTGTTTCAGTGTCCAGTTGAAACACTGGATGAACCCTTTTGACACCTATGGAGGCTTCAGGACAAAGATCCTCTCATCCCCCATTCTGTGTGCATGGCTGCCAAAGAAACAGCATTACATACAGAGGGGAGGATAAACTGCACCTCTCTATATACTAGTAGGTATATGATTAAACTCTGATATTTGCAGCAGAAAATGAAGCATCAACATACTAATGGTTCATCTGCCATGCTTGTAACTGCTCACTTTTCCAGCTACTGAATGTGATGCTTAAATCACAACTTATCAGTGCCATAGGCAGGACAAACTAGTCAGTGGCTACAAACCCTAAGGGCCTGGTAAGGATTGGGGGGGCTCCCTTCCCTGGTTTTTTTTTTTTTATGCCTGCACTTGCTGCATCCCACTCCTTAACAACCAGCTATTCACAATGAATTTAGATCAGTAACAGTATGTTATCAAACAAATTTGAAAATTGAATTCATCCAAATGAAATGAATGAAACAAATGCATTTGTTATTTTTGTTACTTTTTTCAGATTCGTTGCTATTCGTTTCTATGTTCTTTCAGAGATTTGGATACATCTCTGAAAATTTTCATCCAAAAAAATGAATCAAAACGAAACGAATCACACATGTCTAGAAATATTAGTATTGTAGGTGCATGATATGATTTTCACAATAACACTTTTTGTATTACTCATGAATGCATTCACTATAAAGACAACAGAACTCCAAGCAGAGATGATCTAGTGACATGCTGAAATAATGACACCGTTTTCATATACAATTATAGTGTATCCTTGCTCCTTGTAAACTCATTCACGTGCCTGTGGAATACATTTGGGACTACTGTATCTTCCAAGCGTAGAACAATAGCATTTTATGTAAATATGTGGCAACACCCTTCAGTAGAGTGATCAAACCATCCGCTCCAATGAGTCAGCAGGAATATGTAAGGAATTCCTATCTAACACTTAGCGCATTCAGATCACGAGTAGGGCACCGTGACTGATAATATGTTTACTAACATTTGAGACACTTCTATACCTATGTCATAAACTGGTATTTGAACCTAAACATCTTAATGCTCAAAGCATTTAAAAGAAATGTGCTGTCCTATGGCATCCAGTCAACATTTATTTTATGTGTTTAATTCATATTTTAAAGTGGACTTATTATCACTTAAGAACTCCCTCTCCCAAACATACAAAAATGTAACAGCAGTCCATGGAATTTTTATTGCTGATTCTTATATGTGTTGTGTTAACACGTGTTACCAGAATGCACAGTAAAGCTGGCCATAGATGGAGCGATTTTCTTTCCTGCAACCATGGGTCCCTCCCATGAAGCCTTTGCATTGTCCAAGCAGGTTTGGCGGGGGAAGCAATCCCCGTCGGGAGAACACAGTGTCTACAGTTAGTGGCTATAATAGCTGCTAGCGATAATCACACGTAGAATCTGACAGGCTGGTTGTACCCAAGTTCATTGATTGATCAACTTGGCTACACTCAGTCTGCTCATACATGGTTTGAATCTTGGCCGATCCCTGCTGAAGTGGCCGAGATTCGAGTCGTCTATGGCCGGCTTTAAGCACTAAACTGACTATGATGCATTGTGGTGCCATTTATTTTGCATGGTACTCTAAAGCACCTTACCAGTGCACAGATGTGAATAATTTTGGGGCACTGAATTGAAAAAAAATGCTGCATTATGGGGCATTGTCAGCCAGTCCAAAATGAATTGGCTTGCTTACCACAAGGGATGTGAATGTTGAAATTTCTGAATGGGCCCTTGTTATTTTTACTTCCAGTGGTTTTACATTTGGATTCGGACCAAAAGAAAGATAAGAGTGTTAAGAAGAATGTGTTATGCTAAAAATATAAGCGCTACCATTACTGACTTTTTAAAAGTTTGTTTTCTGGGGTTGTGATTCTGATCTCTCCTTAGCTGCCCGAGACACCAAATAAACATGTTTGTTTTATGTCAGTGTAGCACCCTCCTAGATAGCTGTTAGGATAGGTACATTTAGTTCTTAGCTCTCTTGTAATCAATGGAGCTGCCTGTGCTTCCTATGGTTTGCTCTGAGTTTCAAAGACTGTTAGTTGACTGCTTTCCCCTGTATTCTGGTTGATTCTGGAAGATAGTGGATTGAGAGAGTAAATTCACAGCATGAATATTTATGTGGTCCCAGACAATCCCTGGGAGAGGGCTCTGAAGGTGGCTGGGAGGGAGCATAAATAGCATGAAACCTGGAGCAGAAGAGTTCTAGTCTAGGAGAAGGAGAAAAGTGCCTCATATCAGTGGCAGGAATAGTGCTCTAATATTAGTGTCAATGGAAGGAATAGTGCCTCATGGTTGGTTTCAGTAGAAGAAATAGTGCTCCATCATTGGTATCAGTGGAAGGAATAGTGGTCCATCATTTATATCAGTGGGAGGAATTATGCCCCATTGTTAATGCCAGTGAGAGAAATAGTTCCTGTCGTTGTTGTCAGTGGAAGGAATAGTGCACATAGTTGGTGTCAGTGGAATGAATAGTGCTCAATCCTTGGTGCCAAGAGGAAGGATTTAAGCCCCACTCTTGGTGTCAATGGAAGGAATGGTGCCTCATAGTTGGTGTCAGTAGGAGGAATAGTGTCTCATATCAGTAGGCTGAATAGGGCCTCAAGGGCTGGGTAAAAGCAAGCAATCTGCTGCATCTGGCCCATGGGCTGCAGTTTGAAGACCACTGTTCTAAGGAATATCTATGTCTAGTAGAAATTTCTTAATACCGTTTTTACTTAATTTCATGCTTTCTAAGTGGAGCGTACCTTTAAAATACCTGTAAAAACATTTAGTGCAGAAAACCCTTACATAGGTTTATCTGTCTTTAATAAAAGCTTTATCTCTACACAGATGTTTTTCTCCTCATTCTGTGCTATTCTTTTCCATGAAACCACCTTCCCTAATCCCTTGTCAATGTAATCTCTGGCTCAGAGAATGGTGCTATGTCAGTATAAAAGGAGAAGCTGAATCATCCAGTTAAAAAGTTGACTTTCCTGCCACTTCCAGCACTAAGAAGGTTGATCAGAGGTGAGTTATGACAAGGCTGAATGATGGGGCGCGGCAGAATAATGTTTGCAACACATTATGGCCTTTTTTTTTTCTAATCCAATTTCTTGATTTAATTGTACCAAATTTCATATAATGTCATGGTACACCAAAGACCAATAATAATCGTGTGCTGATGCTCTCAGTTTCCCCAGTATATTGCCTTCCTCCCTAAGCATTGGTCATACTGAATATCTTACATGCATTTTACCTTGTAAACTTTCTTTTGTTAGCATGACATATTTCTATACCTGCCCCTGATTTTTTTCCTAATCTGCTTCCAATAACCTTTGCTGAACTGTTCATGTTTTTTTCTTTTTTGCTCTGTACTGCCTAGTGTGCTTTGTTATTACATTTGTATTTTTTTTTTTTGCATTATTATATCATGTTTTAATCTCAATATTAATTTAAAAACACAAACATGAGTTTGTGTTGGATCAGAAATGGATGGGAGGACTCTGTGATTGGCAGAGATTCTGATGTGATTGGGGTACACTGATGTGATGGCAGGGGCTCTCTATATAACGAGGACTTTGAGGTGATGGGGGTCATCTGACTTTGTGATAGGGGTGACTTCTTGGTGATAGGGCACCTCTGATGTATTGATGTGATGGGGGGACTCTATAACCCTAACACAGTGTTATACAGTCCCAACACACTCCCTTTCCTAGGGTTACAATGCTGCTCAGTACAACTGTCATCCAAAGACAGGAAAGGAGTTCATGGCAGGATTACTAGGTTAATATAAAATAAAAAAGTATGAAAAATATTAAACTAAAGCAGCTGCCAAGTGTAAGGACTGATAAGCTGAAAAACTATACATTTTTGTTCTTGAGTTTAGATATGCTTTCAGTCTATTCAAACCTTAAAAGTCACTAAAGACATTTTTTTTCTTATAGATTTTAACACTGAACTTCTCTTATTTGCTCCCTTTTGGTCTGTTGAAGCTCAAGTTTATTGAAAAAAAAAACATTCTGAGATATAGGTTCAGTAACATTACTTACCTCTACTGAAGCATAAGCCACATCCTTCTGATGGCTCCTTAGTGTACAAATGTTTTTCTGTAGTGATCACAGGTCCTCTTCACAGTACTGAGTGTCCAGCACTCGGAGGATTAAAGCAGAAGGTTAGCTAAACAAAGCCCTATAACTCTATTCGCATCTCTTACCTATAATGAAGTATGTCCCATGTTATGGGGGAAGCTGTATTCTCTAAAAGTCTTTACTGCAGGGATGTCCTGTCTTCTTCCTGTCTCTGAATTTCCCGTGCTGTGATGGTTAACAGCTTCCAGTCTTCAGGCAGAACAGCAGTACAGATGGTTTGATGGGGAAGCAACTCCTCCTTCTTACTACTCCAAGTTCTTTTACTGATTGCACTGCCTGCAACGCAATCTGTGTATAGGGGAGTCTGATCAGTCATAGGATTTTCATAGTCATAGGAGTAGAGGAATAGCACCCCATCATTAGTATCAGTGGCAGGAATAGTGCCCCATCATTGGTGTCAGTGGAAGGAATAGTGTCCCATCATTGGTGTCAGTGGGAGGAATAGTGCCCCATCATTGGTATCAGTGGGAGGAATAGTGTCCTATCATTGGTGTCAGTGGGAGGAATAGTGCCCCATCATTGGTGTCAGTGGGAGGAATAGTGCCCCATCATTGGTGTCAGTGGGAGGAATAGTGCCCCATCATTAGTATCATTGGGGGGAATAGCACCCCATCATTGGTGTCAGTGGAATAGTGCCCCATCTTTGGTGTCAGTGGGAGGAATAGTATCCCATCATTGGTGTCAGTGGAATAGTGCCCCATCATTGGTGTCAGTGGAATAGTGCCCCGTCTTTGGTGTCAGTGGGAGGAATAGTATCCCATCATTGGTGTCTGTTTAAAATGTAGTGTTTGGGTTATACTCGCCGTATAAGACTACCCCTCTTCCAGTGCACACCAGTGGGAAGAATTGTGCCCCATCATTGGTGTCAGTGGGAGGAATAGTGCCCCATCATTGGTATTAGTGGGAGGAATAGTGCCCCATCATTGGTATCAGTGGGAGGAATAGTGCCCCATCATTGGTATCAGTGGGAGGAATAGTGCCCCATCATTGGTGTCAGTGGGAGAAATAGTGCCCCATTATTGGTATCAGTGGCAGGAATAGTGTCCCATCATTAGTATCAGTGGCAGGAATAGTGCCCCATCATTGGTGTCAGTGAGAGGAATAGCACCCCATCATTAGTATCAGTGGCAGGAATAGTGCCCCATCATTGGTGTCAGTGGAAGGAATAGTGTCCCATCATTGGTGTCAGTGGGAGGAATAGTGCCCCATCATTGGTATCAGTGGGAGGAATAGTGTCCTATCATTGGTGTCAGTGGGAGGAATAGTGCCCCATCATTGGTGTCAGTGGGAGGAATAGTGCCCCATCATTGGTGTCAGTGGGAGGAATAGTGCCCCATCATTAGTATCATTGGGGGGAATAGCACCCCATCATTGGTGTCAGTGGAATAGTGCCCCATCTTTGGTGTCAGTGGGAGGAATAGTATCCCATCATTGGTGTCAGTGGAATAGTGCCCCATCATTGGTGTCAGTGGAATAGTGCCCCGTCTTTGGTGTCAGTGGGAGGAATAGTATCCCATCATTGGTGTCAGTGGGGGGGGGAGGAATAGTGCCCCATCGTTGGTGTCAGTTGGGGGGGAGGAATAGTGTCCCATCATTATGTCAGTGGGGGGTGGAATAGTGCCCCATCATTGGTGTCAGTGGGGGGGGGAGGAATAGTGCCCAATCGTTGGTGTCAGTGGGGGGGGAGGAATAGTGCCCCATCGTTGGTGTCAGTGGGAGGAATAATGCCCCATCATTGGTATCAGTGACACCAACGATGGGGCACTATTCCTCCCACTGACACTTGCTGACCCCTGTTCCAGTACGGTGCTGCTGCAGCCAGCATATGTGGTTGCAGCAGCACCTAAGCACGGCACACTTACCTGCATCTCCACTCGATTTTCACGGGGCCGCTCAGCTCCGCCTCCTCGCCAGTGATTGGCCGCCTGTGTGCCTTTCCTGAGCTACAGTTATGGCGGCCAATCACCGGTGAGGAGGCGGAGCCGAGCAGCCGCGCGAACATCCAGTGGATGAACCGAAGGAAGGAGCAGCCGTGCTCCTGGACCGGATCGTCGTGGGACCGGAGCCAGGTAAGAGACAGCAGCCCCTGCCCACCCCTGTACTTAGTTTCCCTTCTGTTGGGAGTGTCAGCATGCCGTTACCGGCATATAAGACGACCCCTGACTTTTGGGAAGATTTTCAAGGGGTAAAAAGTCGTCTTATATGCCGGAAAATACGGTATTTATTATCACATACATGTAGTTGTTTGGCTCCTTTTTAAACCATAATGATAACAGAAATCACCTAAATGACTCTGATCGAAAGTTTACATCCCCTGGAATGTTTAGCCTTGGTACAGACACACAAGGTGACAAACACGAGTTAAAATGGAAATTAAAGGTTAATTTCCCACATCTATGGCTTTTTAAGTTTCAAATGGTGTCTGTGTATAAACAGTCAATGAGTTTGTTAGTTATCACGTAGATGCACTGAGCTGGCCAGATACTGAGCCATGGGAAATACCTGTCAAAAGACCTGCATAACAAGGTAATGGAATTTTAAAAAGATGGAATAGGATATCGAATATGAAAGATGGAATAGGATATAGAAGATATCCAAAGCCTTGAATATGCCAGTCAGTACTGTTCAAACAAATATTAAGAAGTGCAAAATTTGGGGATCTCTTGCTACCAAGCCAAGGTCAGGAAGACCAAGAAAGATTGCAGCGACCACTGCCATAAAAATTGTTTGGGATATAAAGAAAAACCCACAGGTAACCTCAAGAGAAATACAGGCTGCTCTGGAAAAAAGACAGCATGGTTGTTTTAAGGCGCACAATATGACAATACTTGAACAAAAATTAGCTGCATGGTTGAGTTGCCAAAAAGAAGCCTTTACTGTGTCAATGCCAAAAAAAACCACTGTTACAATATGCCCGACAACACCTTGACATGCCTAACAGCTTCTGGCACACTGTAATCTGAAGTGAAGAGACCAAAACAGAGATTTATAGTCACAGCTATAAGTGCTATGTTTGGAGAAGGATCAACAGCGACAAGCATACCATCTCCACTGTGAAGCATGGTGGTGGCTCACTGATGTTTTGGGGGTGTGTGATCTCTAAATGCATGGGGAATTTTGTGAAAATTGATGGTAAGATGGATGCAGCATGTTATCAGAAAAGCCCGACAACACCTTGACATGACTCATTGGGCTTTTATGTGGCATTGGCGCAGTAAAGGCTTCTTTCTGGCATCTCAAACAACTGTAAATAGCTTGTGTAACTTTAAAAGAGACAGATAATTTGTACTGGGCTCCTGAGGGTTCCTTCTAGTGATCAATTTACAAAACTCTGTATTTATTACACATATTAACAAATATGTGAAAAAGTTAGCTCAACGCTGTAATAATAACTATGAATTTTATCTTTCTAAAAACACACACTACTTACTCTTTAAGTTATAGGACTACAGTAATGTTAACCAATTGCCTTGGATCACAATAACAGCACATTGTCTATGCTCTTTATTTAATGTTAAATTTCGATTTGGATACAGTAAATAATGCTTCCAGGGCATTTCTTCATTTTAAGAATAAATTCTTTATCATGGCATGTTTTATTAGTTCTAAACACCCTCATGAAGTTGAATTAAATATATTAAATGAGAGCATATAATTGCTTTGAATAGTAATTACAATAATTACCTTTTCCAGGAAGCACATAATTAGGTATGAGTTGGTTTAATTTGGTGTGATATCTTCAGTTAAGCATTTTTAACCTGGTATTTACGTGTTACTTAAATTTCATTTATTGCAAATGTTATAAATGTTTAATGTGTGGCTAATAAAAACTGGAAAATATGAGCAACTCACTAAAAACAGGAACTGCAAGGAAGACCACTATTATGAGGCCCACCTGGCAGGACCCCCTAAAAAACTTTTATGAACGTTGACAGTATTGCTGATCTCCACTCATTCACCCCTTCCCTAGCTCCTCCCTCCTGTCAGTGCACAGTGACTCCGCCCCTGGCACCATGCTTAGCCACCCAACTTGAGTGAGCAAAAGCTCTGCAACTAGCTCCAACCTTTGCAAGTACGAGTTCCCAAACTGAACCTTAATTGGTGCATTGGGGCTGCCAACAGGCAGCCCTTGCCAAGCCCAGGTTCCTTGCTGAACTGAAGGGGTCCAGGCCCGGTACAGCAGTATTGCTTGTATCCCTCTATCATTGGTCCAAACTGTAAGGCTACACTTTAATATTTCCAAGAATAAGCCCTTGCAAAGAGCTAGTGTTCTGAGATAGTGTTAACTGATTGACAGTTGATTGTCAGGTGGTAAGATGGAGCTCCAGAGGCAGGAATTGCAAGACTGCTAAAAGGTCATTCCTGGAAAGTCAATGGAAGAAATAGCAGTTCTACCTTCCCATCCACTTTTAAATTGTACAAATAAGACTGGAGGGAGAACAAATGTCATGGCAGCTTGGCTGGTCAGAGAGTGTTTGAGGGTCTGTTGGAATTTGTAATGGGGTAAATAGCCTATCATAGGAGTAATATTTATGTTATTGACACCTATACATAATTTTTTCACACTTTACTAGCAGTTGTAAAAGTTCTTACATTTTTGAAAAAATCAACCCCCTTTGCAATCATTGATGTGCATTATCTTCTCTTGTAGAACAGAGGCAATGAAATATATGTGGTTTCTGTGGTGGAGTTGTCTATCGTTGTCTGCACACAGTAGTCCTGGGGTAGTAATAAGAGTCACTCAGAAATGGCTGGATTACAGTAAGGCAATTTACAAGATTGGTAGGCTTTATGGTACAGTATTTGAAAAATCCTTTCTTGGAAATTAATACAGTTTTGTTTCCTCAGTACGCTCTGAGGGATTAGACGTGTTTCGCCACATGCTACTCTATGATCATCTTCCAGATATAATTGGTTCTACACATGCATTTGGCAAAGTTGATTATGCAATTTCCAAGTAAGCAATTAACATGAAGAACTTGAAAATAAAGTGTACATAAACCCTAACAATTACCTTCTCTTTGTTTCCTTCTGGTCTGTTAAATATACCATTGAAAATATAGCACACCCCTGATTCCTGGAGGTGTGTGAGAAATCCCCAGTGGCAGGGTGGGCTAACATTTCATCCCAAAGCTGAGCCCATGGCTAAAAATGGGTGATGGATAAACATTGGTCACCAGCCACTTAAGTGTCTTAAGACATTTTATTATTCAACACACAAGGAGGGAGGAATAAGGGCTTCAGATACGCTGAGCAACACCTACAGGTTTTTAGATCTGCATCCAGCTTCTACAGTGTAAAGGACTTTTAAGCCAACACCAGCAACACTGCAGATAGCACCTCCAGCTAGTTAGAATGACATACACTTGTTCCCATGCCTCTGTGCATCCTCTTCCCTGTGAGAAAACCGGCCTTGTTCAAGATTCTTTGTCCATCAGAGTCCTTCTCCTTGTTCTAAATTCTGGTTCAGCTTCCAAGGATCACTTCTGGTCTAACTCCAGCTCCCAGCACAGAGCACATGCTATCCCCCACACAGGCTATGGGCCTAACAGAAAAAACCCTTCAGCAGAACTGCCTAGACCACATCCCAGGGAAAGAAGAGCTTACCACAAATATGTACACTCACCCTCAGCATGCACTAGGGGCAATACACCTCCTACTGATTGGTCAGGGGAAACATAAATATTCATAACTCAATATTACTGTAGCAGCTCATTGTCCAAGGCACCAATGGCACCTACTGTCATCAGAGAGAAACAACAACAGCAACACTGTTGAAAACCAAATGAACAAATAAACTACAAATCAGCTTGGGCTAACTACAACCAGCAAGACTAAACTGAAATAGTCACCCCTGCCCAGGGCAGGGTGGCTACACAGGCATTACAGCATTACTAGTTACAACTACTAGGTTTCTAACTGCCTATAGTGAGCTGGGAATGCTACAGTGAAATCTCAAACCATATAACCAACCCTACCTAAATTATTTCTGTGAACCACAGAACACCTCCCACTACCATCAGGAGATGGAGTGGGGGTTCTTTAGTCATAACATCTCCCTTTCCGTCCTAGGGTGACAACACTGCTCCTTTATAGATACAGTACAGTGAGTGGTTGTTGTCCTCTTAAGACAGAAAGTGTGCTACGTGCAGTAAACCTATGAAAATAAGGGGGAAAAAGGCCTGAAAAAAGAAAATAAATGCAATCATAACAACCAAGGGTGGCCATACACACTTCAGTAATTGATGGATTTCTTTTTCGACTGATATTTTCAGATAGGAATAAACAATCTGTAGTTGACAACCCATTCAACTGAAATGTCACACATGGGAAAGTGGATTTCGATCATTAGTTAAGATCATAAGTTATAGGTTGCATCTCTGTAATCACATAATTTGATCGAGATACGATGAACAAAGTATGCTGCCCTTTGATGCAAAATGATTGACAATTTTTCACTTGGTCAACTCAGTTTGATCGAAAATTATTGAAATTGAGTGTAAATCAATGGAAGAGAAAATATTGTGGCTATTAAATTGCTTGTGGATTTGATCATTTTGATCAAACTGCACATCAAGAAAAAAAACAGTAGAATGCGTGGCCACCATAAGGACTGTTAAGCTGCAATGTATCACCTTTTTCTTCTTTTGTTGAAGTGCACTTTTTGAAGTATGCTATCTATACATCTTGAGGTATGTAAAATAGCTGCAAATACTAGCTTGTTCTACTTTTCTTTTTACAGAATAATTGTTGAAGAATTTAACGTTCCACAATGTACAGCTGCTCCTGTACCATTCACAGATGTTGATGTCACTGTTAAAGATGCAATGACCAAAGTACATGGTGAATGGAAAGTACGGCACTGGTTGATGTAGGTTTTCTACAATCATGTTCAAACAAGCAGTTAGTGTGTATAGTACTAACAAAATATCCAATTTTGTAAGCAAAATTAATTTCTTCACAGCTTTTCCTGCTGAAAAAGAATTTGTAAATTATACAAACATCTATCATCTATTAGGGATAATTTTGTTATGAGTGAAGGAAGGAGAGAAGGTGTGATTCATAGGCAAATTTGGTCAGAGGCTGTCATGGTGCATGTTTTATCAAAATTTTGGTGGAACAGCCAGTAGTAAAGCCATCAAAGAGCATTGGGCTAGATTCTGCAAAAAAGCAATACAATCAAGCTACCAGTAAAATACACCAGGTAAAAAGTGGACCTAGTCAATGCTCAGTTAAACAGAACCAGTCAGCCATTTTAAAATAAAATCCTGCCTAAATGCAGGCACCACAAGATACCAGCAATGATCTCTGTTAATCAGCAAACCCTGCTCTGTGTGCCTTTCTGATACCAGTTTCCCATTGTTACCAGGGACTTAATTTCACAGATTAGCCTCATAAACCGCAATTTCCTTGTCTATGACTGCCCTGCTTAAAGATCACTAACAATCAGGGTGGACAATGATGTCTACTGGATCTCCATACTGCTAGATACTATTACATGCTAAGAAGTGGGATGGCTACACAAACAGCATCTTCTTTCATTTTGCCAATTGACAAAAGAATAGTAGCACGGGATTCTCCTTAACATAGTAAGAAACATTTATTGAACAATTAAAATAGTACACTTACATGTAGAATTCTTGACATTCAGCATAAGGATTGGATGTGGACACCACAAAGCTGTTAATGTGTATTGGTAGCTTTTGCTTCCCGAGCCGGCTTAGGGAACCCAACTTGACAGCTGTTTTCCAAAGTTGCCAATGCCCAACGTGCTACAGCACTACAGACAGCCTCGTGGCAACCCCTTCGTGTACTGGAAGGAGGGGGTGCATCCCTGTACTGCTCCCTCCTTTCAGTATCACATAGGGGTTGGCACGAGGCAGTGGATAGCACTGTAGGACGGTGGGCATTGGCGACTTTTTGACAGCTTTCAAACTGGGTTCCCTATGCCAGCTCAGGAAGCAAAAGATACCAATGCACATTACGTGCTTTGTGGTGTCCACATCCAATCCTTATTAAAAATGCCAAGAATCCTACATGTAAGTGTACTATTTTAATTGTTCAATAAATGTTTCTTACTATGCTAATGAGGATTCTGCGCTACTGTTCTTTTGTCGTTAGAGCTTACTGGATCTTTCTGGATCTATATTGGAAGCTGTAGGATCCCTGTTGCATGACTATTGATCTCCATTTGGATCTTGCTGAAATTCCTGACTGACATTTCTGAAAGCTGAAACTTGTAGTGTACTGAACTGGTCTGTGGAACTTCTTTAAATTTTTGCTTTGGTTTTCTTGTAAATAGACTCCTCTTCAACCATATACTGATCCTCGCCTTCACTGTGCTCCCCTGATGCTATATCAAAGCACACTGTAATCTGGAGTGACAAGACCAAAACAGAGCTTTATGGTCACATCTATAAGTGCTATGTTTGGAGAGGGATCAACATCGACAAGCATACCATATCCCCACTGTGAAGCATGGTGGTGGCTCACTGATGTTTTGGGGGTGTGTGAGCTCTAAATGCATGGGCAATTTTGTGAAAATTGATGGCAAGATGAATACAGCATGTTATCAGAAACCCCGGTTACATTATGCCCGACAACACTTTGACATGCCTCACTGGGCTTTCATGTGGCATTGGCGCAGTAAAGGCTTCCTTCTGGCATCTCAAACAACAGTAAATGTCTTGTGTGACTTTAAAAGAGACAGATAATTTGTACTGGGCTCCTGAGAGATCCTCCTAGTGATCAATTTACAAATCTCTGTATTTATTAAAAATAATAATGTTATCAGAAAATACTGGCAGACAATGTGCATTCTTCTGCACAAATGCTGTGCATGGCATACTTACTTTACAGCATGACAATGACCCTAACCACAAGGCCAAGTTCACCCTCTAGTGGTTACAGCAGAAAAAGGCGAAGGTTCTGGAGTGGCCATCACAGTTTCCTGACCTTAAAGCAGAGTTCCACTCACCTGTCAAAAAATAAACGTCAGCAGCTACCAAAACTGTAGCTGCTGACTTTTAAAAAACAGCCACTTACCTGTCCCTCGGTCCCGCAGTGTGTCCCCTGCAGCATGTTTCACGGACCATCCTGGATTCCAGGAGGCTGGCATATTCAGTGTGGGCACCTGGCTGTGATAGCTTGCGGCTTCACAGCCGGGTACCCACTGCGCGTGCACGAGTAGCGCTGCGCTTCATGAATGGTCCTGTAGTCTTCTGGGACCTGTCATGTGTACAAAAGACTACAGGAAGGGAGGGAGGACACCTTCCGTTTCAGATCGCCTAGGCAATCGGACCAGAAGTGGGAGCGGGTACCTGTCAAATTTGAGTACCCGCTCCCCTCCGCCCCCCAAGGTACCAATCCTTAATGGGGAGTGGGGGAGTAGTCCTTAAAGCGAAACGTTCCCTTTTGGGTGGAGCTCTGCTTTAATATCATCGAGCCACTCTGGGGAGATATCAACGTGTGGTTCATGCAAGACGACTAAAGACTTTGCATGATCTGGAGGCATTTTGCCAAGATGAATGGGCAGCTATACCACCTGCAACAATTCCAGGCCTCATAGACAACTGTTACAAAAGACTGCACACTGTCATTGGTGCTAATGGGGGCAATACACAGAATTAAGATCTAAGAGTATGCAGACTTTTGATCAGCGGTCATTTCATTTGTTTACTTGTTGCCATGTTTTGTTTTATGATTGTGCCATTCTGTTATGACCTGCAGTTGAATATAATCCCATAAGAAATAAAAAAAATGTGTTTTGCCTGCTCACTCATGTTTTCTTTTCAAATGGTACATAGTACTACCAATTCGCCAAAGGTGTGCAAACTTTTGAGCACAACTGTAAGTACCTAAAATAAATAAATAATTTCCCCTTGGTAGATTTTCTCTAACTTCTCAATGTGTCTCTAGGGCAGGAAATTAAAGGAAATTTCCCCAATGTAACAGACAGCAAATGAGTGTTAACCTTTCTCCAACACCTAAAATAAATGGCTGCACATTCAAATAATCTTTTCATTTTTAAATGGATACATTTTTTGTCAAGCAGAAATGACCAAGGGACATTTAACCTTACACTCTCTGAAGTATCTTTAGCGGCAAAGCTAGCAACTCACAAAGACTCATCTGGATATCCATCTGTGTCTCTTTCTGCATGTCATTCAGAAGTAACAAAGGCCAAGCTGCACCTGTCTGGAGGGGCCAGGTATGTGAGCATAATCTAGGTAATTGAACTGTTACTTCCCCTTCTCACTGTCAGGAACATCTAGGTCTCACCTTTCAGATAAGACAGAGTCAGGATTTAACACATCTGAGTCTCACCCCATGGGTACAACCAGACCTGTCCTTGCATGAAGACAATGTGTTATTAAAAAAACCTGTTCAACAAGGATGAGTTAGTCACCTCCTAAATCTCTTCTTATATTTATTAAACATTTACCCCCCAGATTACTTAACATGTGTTTGATTTTGCAGTTGGTTCTACAATCTCTTCACTTTTTTGCTAGAAAGGCCCATCAGTGATAAACTCAACCAGAAGGTAATATTAGATGGTTGGACTGGATGCCAGCTAATGCAATACTTTACTGCTTCAATTTTCTAGACATAAATCCTGCCTGCATGTATAAAATATATATAGATTGTACAGATTGTACCATGCTTTTCCTTCTATAGACAATTTGTATCTGATCAGCACACCTCCAAGTCCATGATAAAGTCTGATCTGACCTGTTACACTTCTATGTTAATCAAAGCCCAACCAAATCTTTAGTTTAAATCCGTTAATAGAGATGAGCGAATCGAACCAGGCGAAGTGGAATTCGATACGAATTTCAGGAAAAATTTGATTCGCGTCGAATCCGAATATTAGCCTACTTCGGGTGCTCGAATCGGATTTTTCCCGATCAGCCGGCAAAAGTGTCCCTGCAGAGAGCTCCGCTATTTCTGACAGTTCTCTGACAGAAGGAACACATGTACAGCGGTTGAAACATTGTATCTATTTGTTTCCATTTAGGATACAGATGTTTTTATTCGGAAACAGATACAATGTTTCAACCGCTGTACATGTGAAGGAGCTGTCAGAGAACTGTCAGAAATAGAGGAACTCTGCAGATACACTTTTTGTCGGTTTGGAATTCTTATTTTCATCCTACTTCTTCTTCTTCTTCTTCTTCATCCTCATCCTCATCCTCAGAAGAAGAAGAAGAGGATGAGGATGAGGATGAAGAAGAAGAAGTAGGATGAAAATAAGAATAATTCCAAGCCGGCAAAAAGTGTATCTGCAGAGCTCCTCTAAGTGTATCTGCAGAATAGAGGAGCTCTGCAGATACACTTTTTGCCGGCTTGGAATTCTTCTTATTTTCATCCTACTTCTTCTTCTTCTTCTTCCTCTTCATCCTCATCCTCTTCTTCTTCTTCTGAGGATGAGGATGAAGAAGAAGAAGAAGAAGTAGGATGAAAATAAGATCAATTCCAAGCCGGCAAAAAGTGTATCTGCAGAGCTCCTCTAAGTGTATCTGCAGAATAGAGGAGCTCTGCAGATACACTTTTTGCCGGCTTGGAATTCTTCTTATTTTCATCCTACTTCTTCTTCTTCTTCTTCCTCTTCATCCTCATCCTCTTCTTCTTCTTCTGAGGATGAGGATGAAGAAGAAGAAGAAGTAGGATGAAAATAAGAAGAATTCCAAGCCGGCAAAAAGTGTATCTGCAGAGCTCCTCTAAGTGTATCTGCAGAATAGAGGAGCTCTGCAGATACACTTTTTGCCGGCTTGGAATTATTCTTATTTTCATCCTACTACTTCTTCTTCTTCTTCTTCATCCTCATCCTCATCCTCTTCATCTTCTTCTGAGGATGAGGATGAGGATGAAGAAGAAGAAGTAGGATGAAAATAAGAATAATTCCAAGCCGGCAAAAAGTGTATCTGCAGAGCTCCTCTAAGTGTATCTGCAGAATAGAGGAGCTCTGCAGATACACTTTTTGCCGGCTTGGAATTATTCTTATTTTCATCCTACTTCTTCTTCTTCTTCATCCTCATCCTCAGAAGAAGAAGAGGATGAGGATGAGGATGAAGAGGAAGAAGAAGAAGAAGAAGTAGGATGAAAATAAGAAGAATTCCAAGCCGGCAAAAAGTGTATCTGCAGAGCTCCTCTATTCTGCAGATACACTTAGAGGAGCTCTGCAGATACACTTTTTGCCGGCTTGGAATTCTTCTTATTTTCATCCTACTTCTTCTTCTGCTTCTTCTTCCTCTTCATCCTCATCCTCTTCTTCTTCTTCTGAGGATGAGGATGAAGAAGAAGAAGAAGTAGGATGAAAATAAGAATAATTCCAAGCCGGCAAAAAGTGTATCTGCAGAGCTCCTCTAAGTGTATCTGCAGAATAGAGGAGCTCTGCAGATACACTTTTTGCCGGCTTGGAATTCTTCTTATTTTCATCCTACTACTTCTTCTTCTTCTTCTTCTTCTTCTTCATCCTCATCCTCATCCTCTTCTTCTTCTTCTGAGGATGAGGATGAAGAAGAAGAAGTAGGATGAAAATAAGAATAATTCCAAGCCGGCAAAAAGTGTATCTGCAGAGCTCCTCTAAGTGTATCTGCAGAATAGAGGAGCTCTGCAGATACACTTTTTGCCGGCTTGGAATTATTCTTATTTTCATCCTACTTCTTCTTCTTCTTCATCCTCATCCTCAGAAGAAGAAGAGGATGAGGATGAGGATGAAGAGGAAGAAGAAGAAGAAGAAGTAGGATGAAAATAAGAAGAATTCCAAGCCGGCAAAAAGTGTATCTGCAGAGCTCCTCTATTCTGCAGATACACTTAGAGGAGCTCTGCAGATACACTTTTTGCCGGCTTGGAATTCTTCTTATTTTCATCCTACTTCTTCTTCTTCTTCTTCTTCATCCTCATCCTCAGAAGAAGAAGAAGAGGATGAGGATGAAGAGGAAGAAGAAGAAGAAGAAGAAGTAGGATGAAAATAAGAAGAATTCCAAGCCGGCAAAAAGTGTATCTGCAGAGCTCCTCTATTCTGCAGATACACTTAGAGGAGCTCTGCAGATACACTTTTTGCCGGCTTGGAATTATTCTTATTTTCATCCTACTTCTTCTTCTTCTTCATCCTCATCCTCAGAAGTAGAAGAAGAGGATGAGGATGAAGAGGAAGAAGAAGCAGAAGAAGAAGTAGGATGAAAATAAGAAGAATTCCAAGCCGGCAAAAAGTGTATCTGCAGAGCTCCTCTATTCTGCAGATACACTTAGAGGAGCTCTGCAGATACACTTTTTGCCGGCTTGGAATTATTCTTATTTTCATCCTACTTCTTCTCCTTCTTCTTCATCCTCATCCTCATCCTCAGAAGAAGAAGAAGAGGATGAGGATGAAGAAGAAGTAGGATGAAAATAAGAAGAATTCCATGCCGGCAAAAAGTGTATCTGCAGAGCTCCGCTAAGTGTATCTGCAGAGCTCCGCTAAGAAATAGCGGAGCTCTGCAGATACACTTTTTGCCGGCTTGGAATTCTCCTTCTTCTCATCCTTCTTCTTCTTCTCATCCTTCTTCTTCTTCTCATCCTTCTCCTTCTTCTCATCCTTCTCCTTCTTCTCATCCTTCTTCTTCTTCTCATCCTTCTCCTTCTTCTCATCCTTCTTCTTCTCATCCTTCTCCTTCTTCTCATCCTTCTTCTCATCCTTCTCCTTCTTCTCATCCTTCTTCTCATCCTTCTTCTCATCCTTCTCCTTCTTCTCATCCTTCTTCTCATCCTTCTCCTTCTTCTCATCCTTCTCCTTCTTCTCATCCTTCTCCTTCTCCTTCTTCTCATCCTTCTCCTTCTCCTTCTTCTCATCCTTCTCCTTCTCCTTCTTCTCATCCTTCTCCTTCTTCTCATCCTTCTCCTTCTTCTCATCCTTCTCCTTCTCCTTCTTCTCATCCTTCTCCTGCTTCTCATCCTTCTCCTTCTTCTCATCCTTCTCCTTCTTCTCATCCTTCTCCTTCTCCATCTTCTCATCCTTCTCCTTCTCCTTCTTCTCATCCTTCTCCTTCTCCTTCTTCTCATCCTTCTCCTTCTTCTCATCCTTCTTCTCATCCTTCTCCTTCTTCTCATCCTTCTTCTCATCCTTCTCCTTCTTCTCATCCTTCTCCTTCTTCTCATCCTTCTTCTCATCCTTCTCCTTCTTCTCATCCTTCTTCTCATCCTTCTCCTTCTGCTCATCCTTCTTCTCATCCTTCTTCTCATCCTTCTCCTTCTTCTCATCCTTCTCCTTCTTCTCATCCTTCTCCTTCTTCTCATCCTTCTCCTTCTCCTTCTTCTCATCCTTCTCCTTCTTCTCATCCTTCTCCTTCTTCTCATCCTTCTCCTTCTCCATCTTCTCATCCTTCTCCTTCTTCTCATCCTTCTCCTTCTTCTCATCCTTTTCCTTCTTCTCATCCTTCTCCTTCTCCTTCTTCTCATCCTTCTCCTTCTTCTCATCCTTCTTCTTCTCCTTCTTCTCATCCTTCTCCTTCTCCTTCTTCTCATCCTTCTCCTTCTTCTCATCCTTCTCCTTCTTCTCATCCTTCTCCTTCTCCTTCTTCTCATCCTTCTCCTTCTCCATCTTCTCATCCTTCTCCTTCTCCTTCTTCTCATCCTTCTCCTTCTCCTTCTTCTCATCCTTCTCCTTCTTCTCATCCTTCTCCTTCTCCTTCTTCTCATCCTTCTCCTTCTTCTCATCCTTCTCCTTCTCCATCTTCTCATCCTTCTCCTTCTTCTCATCCTTCTCCTTCTCCTTCTTCTCATCCTTCTCCTTCTTCTCATCCTTCTCCTTCTCCTTCTTCTCATCCTTCTCCTTCTCCTTCCTCATCTCCAAGGGCATTTAAATTAAAGGTACAGTGTTCTGCACTAATTTAAAGGCTCTCTGAAGCCTAGAAACCCTTTTTATAAGTTAACTTCGTAGCGAATAAATTCGCACCGAATCGAATTTCTTCCTGGAATTCGGCGAATCAGCCGAATCGAATTTTTGAATAATTCGCTCATCTCTATCCGTTAAATACATTACTGATTCATCAAAACAAAAGGTGTTTAAGGTTTTTTCAGTTTGTCTTTTTTTTAAGCAGCCAAAGCCTCAGTAGAAAGCCTGTCATCTGCCAGCTGCTGCAGCATTGGGTCCTTGCCCTCTGTTGGGAAGCAGTGGTCTTTTTGTACAAGCCCCCTGCTGAATCAGAGCCAGAGCTGTCCATCCTGAGTTTTGCTGAATCCAGAGGTATAGGTGTGACCAGGGGCGGACTGACAACTCATGGGGCCCCCAGGCAATAGGGGATCATGGGGCCCCTGTGTCCTTGCCCAAACTCAAAAAAGCCTATGAAAAAGGTACCAGGGGCATCTCATGGGGCTCCCTACTGACCCCAAGCCCTCCAAATGGTCAGTCCACCCCTGGGTGTGACTCAGCAGGGGGCATACTGGAATGGGACAGGCTCAACGTCTCAGGCTGTGGCTGCTTTCTAAAGAACATTAACTGTAAACCTTGGCACACCTTTTGTTTTGATGCACCTAGAATGTATGTAGTCGATTTAAATGGAAGGTTCAGTAAGGCTTTAATGGCCCGTCTTGATATTTTGCACTCGCTTTCAGATTGTCTTTCTGCTCACCTCACTCTGGACCTTACTCTAATACCAACTCTAGACTACGTGCTGATTTTATCTTCCCCTGCTGATTCTTCACCTCACTGTCTGTATTTCGGCAATCATGGCTTCTGTCTCGGTTATGCATTTTTGATTAGTCTGTTATTATACTGTTTGGCCCCTGATGACCTCAGCCTGATCCTGAATAGACATCTGTATCTGGTATCATCTATTAGACACTTGTGCCACTTCACTGCCCTTGAACTTTCTGTCACCATTTCCAGAAGTGCTTTGATTGGAGGTACCTGACAACTCCATCCAAGTACATGACAAAACACTAACCTTTGTACTATAGACTTGGAGGTGATCTAAGTAGATATTAAGTGTATAAAATATACACAAAAACTATTACCATTTGGATATAAATGTTTTAAAATTAAACAAATATTTTGGGTAGGCATAATCATCAATAAATGTAAAAGTTAACACTCTACTGGTCTTAGCACCTGATTTTCATATACACATACTGTATATGCAAGTTTAACCTGCTCTTAAAGCTGAACTCCAGGTATGATCTGCATTGCATACTTACATTGGTCCAACATTGCCCCATATTAAGTATGTATATTTCATACATGAGGGACTGGTGAAGAAGCCAATAATGATTACCACGATCGTCCAGATCTTGTCCTGATAACATTCCCCTACTGACCACAGGGGGTCCCTTGTTGGCACTGACACCATTCAGTTTTTTTAATGAATACAAGGCAGTTTCTGACTGGATGATGTGGAGAGGAGAGGTGACGTAATGATCTCTACCTTCTCCACAGAAGCCTGGACATCGTGGCTATCACTGTAGTAGCTCCAAAAACTACAGTGATTGTCAACATCTACAGTGGTCCCATCAGGTTTGAAATATGTATACTTACATTGGTCCAAGCTGGACAAATTTAAGTATTAAATACAGATCATACCTGGAGTTCAGCTATAAATCTACTGCAGACTCCATGGTAACAGCCATGCTACATACAGGTATATGATTGACTTGTGAAATTTTTAGTTTCTTGTATATAATTTCAGATCTGTAATCATCCTTTCTTACACTATCTTAGCTCTGTCCACGAGTAAGTGAAGTCATCACAATCCTGCAGAAAGAGTTGGCCACATTTCAAGGTAATACTAAAAGTTTTAAAGCATATATTGCAACAGAAACAGGTTTATTCAAAAAGACTAGTGGTCTCCAAATTGCAGCCTAAGGGGCTGGATGTGGCCCTTTGCTTGCATTTATCTGGCCCTTGGGGCACTATTTCCCCAACTGACAGCAATGATTGGGGCACCATTCCCCTCATTGAAACTATCAATGGGGCACTATTCTTCTCATTGATATCAACAATGGGGCACTATTCCTCCCATTAAAACCAACGATGGGGCACTGATGCCGGGGCATTTTCTACTTCCACTGGCCACAGCCCGGTCCCCCCTAAAAGGACTGTAAACTAACCCATTGCTTAGCAAGTTTGGAGACCCCTGAACAAGACAAACAGCAATGTTAAATGTTCATTCATCCATAGCACCCAGTCAGGGTTTATCTCTGATCTGTAAACTGTGATCTGGTTGGTTGTTTTGCATTACTATAGTTTACATAATTTCTCTTAGAAAAGTTTTATAAATGAACACTATAAATCCTATCTCTACCTAAGCTGACCCTTACAACCTCATACCTCTCAACTTTCTAAAATGGGAAAGAGGGACACCTGTGAGCAGAAAGTATGTAGACACACACCACTGCCATACCCCTATTTATGTACAGTTTCAGGATTATCTAGGTAAAAATAATAAATCCACAGTTAATTTTTGTATATATTGGTTTTCTAAATGAACAATACAATGATTTTGAGGTTGGATAATATGTTTAGTGCAGTTTAACTTTTATAGTTTTATATAGTTCTTTTCTTTGTAGTGGTCTGTACTTCAGACGAAAAAAGGACAGTTGAGGAGGAAAGACAAATGGAGGGATTTTGTTCTAAAAGAGGGACTGTCCCTCCAAATGAGAGACAGTTGGGAGCTTTACAATCTTATTGTACAATTTGCTTTAGATCTACCAACTTCCATACATTTTGAGTCAGATTGGGTTTAAAAGGGATTATTTGGAGGCTCTCAAAATATATGAAATACTATAGCACCCAATTGTCCCTGATTTGGAGGGTCTGCCCCTTATTTGGGGGGACTGTCCCTTATTTTGAACCAAATCCCTTCATCCCTATTTTCTCCTCATTGGTCCATCTTTTTGACCCAGTATACACCTCTATGAAGAAATGTACAATTTAGAAGTGTTATATTGCAGTAAACCACACATCTGACCACTAAATAATTGAATTGGTTACTTTGAAAAGTCAGTATAAAGAAAACGTAATGATGAACAAAACTCTTGTGGTTTAAAGTGGTTGTAAAGGCATTATATGCATGAAGGTAAACACCTTCAGTGTGTAGCTTCCCCCTCAGCCCCCCAATGCTTACCCGAGCCTGATCATGATCCAGTGATGTGCACAAGAGCAGTGATTCCCCCGAGTCTCCCTCTCCTCATTGGCTGAGACACGGCAGCGGTAGCCATTGGTTCCTTCTGCTGTCAATCGCAGCCAGTGAGGAGGGTGCAGGGGGCAGGGCTGAGTTGCACTCTGTATGTCCTATGACCAAAAACAAACTCTCCTACGCTCTGAGACCCAAGTGGATGGCGAATAGATGGAAGCAGAATTGGATGATTCGACCACCAGTGCGTATAGGGTTGTGCTGCTCCAAACAAGGCTGGTGAAGCCCGACCAGTACTGCAAAGCGAAACAAAATCAAGAAGCGCACCAACCTTGCGCATTACCTCAGTAACCAAAATTTATTGAATACAAAATGTTAATCACAAACAGCCTGCGCGAGTCCCATCATAGGGGTAAACACTCAGAGTACAGCTGACTCATTTCGAAGAGCAATGAATGATGAAGAAGGGAGGCCCTTCGAAACGCGTCAACTGTACTCTAAGTGTCTACCCCTATGATGGGACTCGCGCAGGCTTCCTAACTTTCAAGTTCCTTTGAGGACTTACATGCTTGATTTACTTCGCTGTTTGTGAGTATCATTTTGTATTCAATAAATTTTGGTTACTGAGGTGTGCTTCTCGTTTTTGTTTCGCTTTGCTGTATGTCTTATGGCCATACAGGGCCGGCATGGGAGTGAGCATGCATGAGTGTCCCCAGAGCAAGCATATACCATCTAAAAATAATTACCATGAAAAAGTACTGCACTTTTTAATGTTAATGAAGTAAATTGCTTTTGGTAGATCTAAAAAAGATTGCGCAGAGATTAAAGTACAGATTTAAGTGTAGTAGACGTAAACTTTATGTTCACTTTGCCAAAGTAATTGATCCTTGAAGTTATGCAACATCCTGTTCTAGGAGATTATTTCAGTTATCTCAGTTATCTCCTGTGTTCAATGAAAGATGTATTAGGTGATGTGATGCCAAACCACAATGACTACCAGTTTTGTTTGTTTAACATCTGAATTGACAAAGGAAAGACAGAAACTTGGCCAATGCTAAGAAACTAAACGGTGTAAAGTTTTATTTTAGAGTAAATAAAATTGAATTCACTGCTTCTGTGTTGGAACAACTTATCTCCCCATACAAGTCAATGGGAATGCAAAACCAGCTCTCTGATGTCAAAAGTGTAGAAATACATCTCATGCTGCAGCTCTTCATAGCGGACCCATTTCATTTTAGAAAGCACAGCATCATCTAGTGGTAAAAACTGGGAACAGTAAAGGATCATTCTCACATGTCGCCTCCTTACCACCTGTTTTAAAAAATATGTAAGCCCAATATGTACTTGTATGAGAAAGAATCTTGTTCTCTTTGTATTTCTTCCTTTGTGTGAACTTCCTGGCGTTCCTGCCAGTCCCTCTGTTTTCCTATTAAAAACTGACCACACTAGGAATGACAGCACAGCATGGTCAGTTTTCTAAGTGTAAAAAAAGGTGCAGTGCTAATTTTTACATTTGTTCTATTGAGGATACAGAGCGTGGTCCTTTAGTGCTAGCAGGTCTTTTTTCCTTTCTCCTATTGTGCTCACTGACATGCTTATATCTTTATGGTCAGTTTTCTAGCTGTGCTGGGACCTCAATGTGCTCTCCTCCAATGATTAGACTTGTACACTTGTGCTGACACAAGCCGCCCCCCCCCCCACTCCCCATGTGCACATCCATTCACTGGGAAGACCCGTGTTCTTCTGCTTCTCCTCCCTCAGCTCTCTGAGCTCCTTATGCAGTTAAGAACAGTAGAACAGAGGAAATGTGATCACTTATATAAAAGGGGAAAAGAGGTATTTATAAAGTTTTTTTTATATCTATACACAAATGTTTTGCCTTTCATTTCTATTTCAAATTGAATGGGATGTTTTACAAGGTGAGGGCTTACATATACTTTAATCCAAAAAAAGTTGAATCTCTGTGTGGCAACTGTGTGCATTTCATGCAGTTGCAAGGTAGTTGTAGCGGGTCCTCATAAACCTAAATGGGTTATGTTTGGCGGTGGTGCCACCTGCCAAATATGACATGTGGCTTAATTTTTGCCAGAGAAGTGAACTAAAGCATCGCGGTCACAGCATGCATATGGCCCTGAGCAGCTACATGCCCTTCTTCAGGTGGGTGGTCTGGAGATAGTAAAACTGTGGCATAACCACTTGCTTTTACCACCCCCTAGCCACCCATGTGGAGAAGCCCTAAAACGCCAGTCATTTACACTTTTGTATATGCAACACCAACATTTTTAACATGCATTTTTCTGTATTTTTTTTTACTCTGCAATTAACTTTTTTGAATTGAGTAAGTTGCAGGGGTGTTTTCAATATTTAAACACAAGTTTTTGTTTATGCCCAGCTGAATTTGAAGTTTAGCAAATGCATCAACACGAAAGGTGTGCAATACTAACAGTTTGTTTTCTTTAGAAAGGAATCACGGTCTAGATAGAAAAGCTTGTCCCCTGCCAGTGAGCTGTAGAAAAGGGTCTTTAGTCTCTGTGTGGAAGCAGCAGTCTCTCTGAAGAAATACAACATGCCCCATGCTGAGTCACACCTATACCACTATCATCAGCAAAACTCATGCCCCCTGATGTTTGGAGAGCTCTAGATTTAACCCTATCAACATCAATAACCCGGCTACATCCCAACTCCTCCACTTAACCTCTTCTTTTGCACTCACACAGTGCATACAGTCCACCACCCACTCCGACGGGAACACCCTGGACCTTGTTTTCTCTCATCTCTGCACCCCCCACAACCTGACAAACACCCCCTTTCCCCTCTCTGACCACAACCTCATCACCTTCTCCGTCTATTTGTCCTCTAACATCTACCCCTCCAAACGTCAAACTATCACCAGCCGAAAACGTCCGCAACCTGAACCCTGCCCCCATCCACTCTGCAGCTGACCAACTTTACAACAGTATCCTTCCCCTGTCCTGCCCTGACCTGGCCACTACTGTTTATAACAACTCGCTATCAGCCGCTCTTGACTCCTTAGCACCCCTAACCATACGAAGCATTAGACCCCGACCACTTCAACCCTGGTAGAATGACCATACCAAAAATCTCAGACGACGCAGTCGTGCGCTAGAGCTACTATGGCACAAAATCAGATCCCAACAAGCGTTCACCCAATATAAATCCGCCTTCCTCACCTACACTTCCTCCCTCCACGCTGCCAAGCAAGCCTACTTTGTAACCCTCATCAATACCCTCTCCTCCAGTCCTCACCGGCTCTTCTCTACTTTTAACTCTTTATTCTCTCCGCCCCCAGCTTCACTCAGTACCTCACTCACCACCCACGAAATTGCTAACCACTTCCAATTCATAGGGACACCACCACTGCTCAGACTTCCGCCCCACCTAGCATCCCTCACATGAAAACCCCCTCAACACTCTTCTCCTTCGACCTCGCCACTGCCCAGACCTCCACCCCGCTCAACATTCCTCACACTAAAACCCCCTCAACACTCCACTCCTTCAACCCTGCTACCACTGAAGAGGTCACTAAGGTCTTCTCTGAAGCTTGTCTTACCACCTGCCCCCTTGACCCTGTCCCCACACAACTCCTACGATCACCCTCCTCCTCCATCCTACGCTCCCTCACTCACATCTTTAATCTCTCCCTCTATACTGGCGCATTCCCCTCCCCTCTGTAACATGCGCACATCACTCCGATACTTAAAAAACCCTGCCTGGATCCCACTGACCTAAACAACCTTAGACCCATCTCCCTGCTGCCATTTACATCCAAACTCCTTGAGCGCTTAGTCTATGTTCCCACCTCACCGACAACAATCTCCTTGATTCCCTATAGTCTGGCTTCCGTCCCCTACACTCCACCGAAACCGCCCTACTCAAACTCACCAATGACCTGCTAACCGCCAAAGTTAATGGCCACTATTCAGTGCTCCTACTCCTTGACCTCTCCGTGGCTTTCGACACAGTCGACCATCCCCTCCTCCTCAAAAAACTATACTCCCTTGGCCTCAGAGACTCCGCTCTCTCCTGGCTCTCTTCCTATCTATCACAGCGCTCCTTCAGTGTTACCTATAACGCTGCCACCTCCCCCCCACTCCCCCTCTCTGTTGGGGTCCCTCAAGGTTCTGTCCTCGGGCCCCTTCTCTTCTTCATCTACACCTCCTCCCGTGGCCAACTGATACACTCCCACGGCTTCAACTACCATCTCTATGCCGATGACACGCAAATCTATCTCTCTACCCCTCGCCTCACCCCTTCAGTCTCCGCTCGAATCACTAGCCTTCTGAACCACATATCACATATCACATATCACTCCACTTCCTCAAATTAAACCTTTCCAAAACCGAGCTCCTAGTTTTCCCCCCAGCCCGCACCCCCCCCCCCGACTTCTCCATCACGACCAACAATGCCACCATCAGTCCCACCCGCAAGCCAGAGTATTAGGTGTCATTCTAGACTCCAATCTGTCTTTCCAGCCCCAGGTCCAATCGCTGACAAATTCATGTAGACTCCACCTCCACAACATCTCCAAAATACGTCCGTTCCTAACCCCAGAAACTACAAAGCAACTCATTCACTCCCTTATCATATCACGACTTGACTACTGTAACTCCCTCCTCACCGGCCTACCTCATCAGAGACTATCCCCGCTTCAGTCTATCATGAATTCTGCGGCCAGACTCATCCACCTTACTAACCACTCCGTGTCTGCCACCCCCTCTGCCAATCCCTCTACTAGCTTCTGATTGCCCAATAAAATTCAAATTACTAACATTGACGTACAAAGCTGTTCACAACACTGCCCCAAACTACATCACCTCCCTGATATCCATTTACCACCCAAAACGTACTCTCCGCTCCTCACAAGACCTCCTACTCTCTAGTTCCCTGGTCTCCTCCTCCCATGCCCATCTCCAGGACTTCTCCAGGGTTTCCCCCATCCTCTGGAACTCACTACCCCAATCCATCAGATCGTCACCTACCCCCCTCACCTTTAGGCGCACCCTGAAAACCCATCTCTTTAGGGAAGCCTACCCCGCCCTCACCTAATTGACGATCTCCTCAACTCTTCCAACCACTCCATCCCCCACAGCTATTTCCTCCTGTACCACTATGCCCCCCCTCCTAGATTGTAAGCTCGAAAGAGCAGGGCCCTCGATCCCCTCATGTTTTGCATTGTATTGGTATTGTTCTGTCACATGTTCTGTCCCCCTTTGTAATGAACCCCTCGTGTATTATTGTATTGTCACTGTGCCGTCTCGTGTACTGTCTCCCATTATAATGTACAGCGCTGAGCAAACTGTTGGTGCTATATAAATACTGTATAATAATAATAACAACATCTCAGCAGGGGGTGTGCCAGACCTCTGCAGAGAGATCACTGCTTCTACACATAGACCAAAGGTCCTTTTTTACAGCAAGCTGATAAGAGACAGGCTTTTCTGCTCAGGCTGTGGCTGTTTTCCAGAAAAAAACAAACCATGAGACTTTGCATGCCTTTTATTCTGATGCACCTGGAATGTAGTCCCCTTTTTTAACTATCCGTCCAGTAGGGCTTCAATGGAGAGAAATGTATAAAGATTGCCATCACTGCCCTTCTTTTGCAAATCCTTATTGCCAGGCTGCCCTTGGCTTCATTCATTTTGGGACCCAAGATTCCAAATAGGTTTGCAGCTCAGGAAAGGTAGAATAATGTCAGGACTTGCATACTTTTTCTTTTCTCAGAGAGCCATTGGGCCCACTCAGTGACCACAGAGCTTATATTTTCAAAAAGCAAGTCAGCAATTGCAGTTTCAATTGTTTATTACAGATTCCCTGTAAGCAAAACTACAAATAAAAGACTGCAGTAAAAGGACTTACTTTATAATGTACTTTTATTTGGTACACTGTTCAAATAAAAGGAAGCTCTATTTTAATTATAGTCTGACAATGTGCAAACATTTTTTTTTTAAAGAATGTTTTTTAGTTTTTCTTTAATGTAATAATATTTTTAACAATGCAACTGCATCTTAAAGTTACACTATTAAATAGCTGATGCTGAAGTTGGAAACTACGGCCAGAAGGTGGCAGTGTTCATCTGCAGGTAGTAAGCTCTCAGCTCTTTCAAAGCATCCTCCAACTTGCATGCATTTACTATGTCAGAGCTGACATATTGATCAAATGATTGCAAACCAATCTGATTGCTTACCAATCGTCAGTGAGGACTTTGGCTGCCATTGACAGCTGTTGTTGAGACCTAGCAGCCACATAAAGTAGCTTCTACTGAAAAAGCCCACCTGTCTAGCTGTCATGCTGTCTCTTCATCTTCATTACTTTCTGAGTCTCTGGCCCAAAAGTATAGGGCTGGAAAGGGATACAGTTGAGTACTACGACTACGCTTTTTAGAAGTGTGTGCCCAGCCAAGATGACTCCCCAGGCACCATGCAGAATCCTCAATGAGGTAAAGAAGAACCCAGGAGTAACAGCTGAAGGCTTGGAGACATCACTGGAACTGACAAACATCCCTTGTTCATGAGTCTACCATGAATCATGAGACTACCGTGATTTACGTAAGTCATTGAACATGCAGGGTGTCCATCGCAGAACACCACAGAGGAAGCCGCTGCTCTCCAAAAAAAAAACATTGCTGTGTGCCTGAAGTTTGGCAAAGAGCACCTTGGCAAATGGCAACACTACTATAAAAATGTTTTGTGGACTGATGAAACAAAAGTTGAATTGATCAGGAAGAATACTCAGCATTATGTATGGCACAAAAAGGGAGCAGCTTACCAACATCAAAACATCATCCCAGTGGTGAAATATGGTGGAGGGAACATCATGATTTGGGCTTGCTTCACTGCCTCAGAGTCTGGACCACTTGCCACCTTCGAGGAGAAAATTAATTCTCAAGTTTGCCAAAATATCTTACATGATAATGTCAGGATGGCTGTCTGACTGCTGAAACTTAGCAGAAGTTGGGTGATTATTATTATTATAATTATAGAGTATTTATATAGCGCCAAAGGGTTTGCTCAGCGCTGTACATTAGAATGGGGGACAAGACATGAGGCAATACAGTAACAAAACAATACACGATACACAAGGGTTAGAGGGCCCTGCCCTTTTGAGCTTACAGTCTAGGAGGGAGGGGATGGTGATACAGGAGGAGATGGCTGTGGGGGATGGAATGGAGTGAGGAGTGGAGGGGATCGGCTGTTAGGTGAGGGTGGGTAGGCTTCCATGAAGAGATGAGTTTTCAGGGTGCGCCAAAAGGTGAGGGGGGTAGGGGACAATCTGATGGATTGGGGAAGTGAGTTCCAGAGCATGGGGGAAGCTCTGGAGAAGTCCTGCAGTTGATCCAGCAGGACAATGACCCTAAGTATCAAAGTAAAATTTTCTGGCTTCAGAAAATAGAAAAGGCACCTTTAACAGTTGCCCAGTCAGATTGCTTTTTTAAAGCAATCCACTGAGCTGGCCAGAACCAACTCTTGAGGGAATCTATTCCACATTTTCACAGCTCTCACTGTGAAGAAACCTTTCCGTGTTTGGAGATTACATTTATTTTCCTCCAGACGTAAAGAGTGCCCCCTTGTCCCAGTTAATTTGAAGGAGTTCACATACTTTCTCTTGGCACTGAATATTTTGTTGTGGATTCATAAACGCTTGGGGGATGTTATTTTCTAGCAGCTGAAGGTGAAAGAGGAAGAATTTGTTTTTAGCGAAGACATTGCTTTTATTTATAAATTTAGATATGTTCTTGTGCATTTGATTTATATTATACTTCTATGTAGAAAAAAAATTATATTGTTTTTTTTTCCTTGTTTTTATGATAAGCTTAAGAGGCATATTTATAAAGCAGTAAATTAAACATTCACTGGTGGTGAATCAGTCACTCTAATTTTTTTTTTGGTTACAAACGATTTTATTTTTCAAGAAATAGACTGTAAAATGGCATTACAGCTTCAAACAGTGTATAAAATAGAAACAAGGCACAGCTGTAGACCACATTTCAAAAGGTACAATCATGCAGAGTAAAGAGAGAGAAAAGAAAAAAAGAGAGAAAAGAAATTAGGTACATGAGCAATATAAGTAGAGAGGTAGGCAGAGTTATACAGCTACCAATAAAGTAACTCAAGCAATCCAAACATGGGTGTTCCTTAGTCATATAGTAAATGTCTATGAGTTCTCCAAATTTCCCATTTTCTATCAAATAAGTGCATCTTATCCAATAAAGTATAATGAATTCTTTCCATGAGCATCACAGCATCAACTCTATGCAGAAAAGTGGCCAATGGTACCGTGAGAGATTTCCCGTGTAGGGCAATAGCCCACAGGGTGGATATACAAATGGTATGGATTAGCCTCATAACCTCAGTCTGAACTCCCAAGATATGAGCTCCTAGTAGGCAGGACTGCATAGACAGATGCACCGGGGCTTCCACCATTGCAGAGGCCATCTCAGAGATCTTGCACCACACTAAGGAGAGGCCTGGGCAGGCCCAAAATATATCCACTAGGGTACCGGCAAGACCACAGCCCTAGAAACAAAGGTAGGACATCCCTGGATACATGATGTGTAGTCTAGATGGGGTATAATACCATCTGGTTATTACTTTGAGGGCTGTCTCACGGACAGAAAGAGATCTAGAGCAATTACGCATGTTATCCACCATGGAATCCCATTCCTCATCCGAAAAGGTGATACCACTATCAGCCTCCCATTTCTATTTATAAAGAGGGGGAGAGGGAAAGGAACTAACCAAAATACAAATCTGAAATAAGACCCCTGCCCCTAGGAGAGTCATGGCTAATACGTTCGAAAAATGAAATCGGAGATGAAGGTATAAGACCAAAATGTGAGTTAAAAAAATGTCTAGTTTGTCGATAATGATAATATTCACGAAGCGGGATATCAAAAAGTATGCGTAGCATCTCAAAGGTGATATAAGATCTTCCTCTTTGAAAGTCAGATAACCTGATAAAGGATCTATCGTACCACCAATGGAACGCCTGTGGAGATGAGAATGCCGTAATAAAGTCACTGTAATTTTAAACACATGAATCTAGAAGTTTCACCTACAGTGAATGTCTGGTAAATGTCAGATTCACTTCTTTATAAATATGCCCCTTAGAAATTTTTAGTCACCCATATATTTTCCTGAATTTGCTCTTCTGTGTCTTTCAGTCACTGCAAATCTAGGTGGAAACAGTATAATTGACTACTCTCTGATAACCCCTCCACTTGTGCAGAAAACCTGTATTGATTTAAATTTGAAGGTAACTCTTAAAGCAAATCTATTTTAAAACATATATTTTCTTGCTTTATTAGGTTTAGTACAAGCACTGTGTTATTTCAGCGTACATTTATTATACTTAAAAACTAAATAATTGAAAGTGAAGAACAGTCCTGAGTTGCCGAACCTCAACCCAACACCTAAATTGAATGTTTGACTTCAACCTAACTGTAAATCTAACACTAAAACACAACCTAAATCTTACATAAAAATTATACTATAATGTAGATAAATGTTAATATGCTGCTCTGACAGTGATATTAGTGCTGACAATTTAATTATACCAAAAAGTTACTGTGCCTAACTATACTTCTGCTATACTCAGCATACTCAGCTTTGAATCAAACATGCAAATTATTGGAATCCAAAAACCTAAGCCAAAATTTGTGTGCCCATTATAACTGATCAGCTTTCCATCTTGTGTTCATTCCTTTTAATATATTTTCTGCTTAAAGCTGAAGTTTAGGTATGGCAATTTTTACATCTGTATTGGTTCAGCTTGGACCAATGTAGGTATGTATGTACCATACCTGTGGGATCCCCCTGGAGGCTGGAAATCACTGTAGTAGGCACCACTACTCCAGTGATCTCCACTAGCTTCTGGGTCCCATACATAGTGGATGTCCTACTGTTTACTGAATACAGGAGGCCTCTACACCTTGTTCAGTCAGAGAATGCTTTGCATTTACTTTGCGTAAAATGCAAATTGTTCCCTGAATGGCATCCCTGCCAAGCAAGCAACCTCCAGTGTTCACAAAGCAGTGACTATAAGACCTGAAAGCTAGCAGAGCCAACTACAGTGATTTCCAGCTCCCACAAGGATTCTACAGGTATCGTACTTGAATACTTACATTGCTCCAAGCTGGAGCAATATAACTAAAACAAAAACCCTATACCTAAACTTCAGCTTTAGGCTGGCCATACACTAAGTCATTGTTTCTCAACTTTTTTTCAGTCAAGGCACCCTTTAAAATTATGGACAATCTCAAAGCACCCAATTCTAAAATGTAAAAACCTTTTCTAATAGTTTTACATAATGCAGCAACATCCACACGCATAGGACACCCAATATTAGAGGTGATTTATTTTTCCAAAGCAAATATTCCTTTGCAAACTGGTACTGACTAGTATACAAGTGTTTCTCCTTTAGTGTCTCTCCCTCATGCAGCTAATGCGACCCCACTGCTGATAGAGAGGGGCAGGGAAGGAGCAAACAAGGATGCTGTGAAGGCGCCCAATGCCCTCCTTATCAACTAATGATGTAATTGGTTGTTAGGATACCGGCAGCTGGCAGGTTGTTAAAGTGCGCAATGAAAACCTGTGGCTTTGTGTAACTAAAAGACAGGCTTGATCCACCTGCTGGCTTGTATACAATTTTTGGACAGTTTTTAAGCATATTGCCAAGGCACCTCTGAAAAGGCCTGAAGGCACCCTTGGTTGAGTAAGGTTGCACTAAGTGAATTTCAGCCGAATCCTGATGTACTTCAGCACCCTCCCACCCAACATCTTATGATTGAAAAATGAAAGGAGTTGGGAGGAAAATTGTTTGCCAAACAGCAGCTGGATAGTCTGACAGTTGGCACAGGCTGCTGTCAGACTAGCCAGCACAACAGGTTCCCTCCTTATGGTGTGGATGGGGGATTTATTTGCAAAAAAAAGGAACAAAATGCTACCAATGTTTGGCCAGCTTTTTCAGTCTTGTTCAACTCATAGTTGGCCTGACAAACCAAATCTCTAGTGATCCTCCGGATATGTCTTCAGTGAGATGCTAAATCTTTACTGCAATCTAAGGGTTCAATCTTTAGTACAATACATTACAAAATGTCAGAAAATCCATGAGTACATAACATAAAAATAAATACAATTAACTATTGTAGGTTAAAGATATGGAACTAATACATTTCGGGGTGATAATGAACTGAAAGGTTCTGATAAAGACAAGGTAGAAACAAGCATTACACAACAATCTTTTTCCAAAGGGATTTTTTCTGGATTTTTTTTCTGGATGGGGATTTGGTGCTAAACACTATCAAGCATAGAAATAATATACACATTTTCCATTATTTTACAGCAGAAACATGACTTTATATAAAACTCTACAATACAAGACAGTAACCATGTAGAGTACTTTTGCTAATGATATAATTAATTTGATGGGCAAAGTAGCAATGTGTGTTATTAACCTATGAACAATTGTCTTTTATACAGGGAAGCATCCAACACTCTGGGGCTTTGGTAGAAGACCCCAACACAGCACCTATCACATTACCTGATACAAGCTTGTCTATGGTTTTGGTTGGACTGTCTGAATATTTTTTTAATAATGTAGGAAAGTCTTACTTCATGTCAGATATTCTCAAACTGACACTTACCCAAAAGCAGGTAAGTACCAGAGAACATTATCAAAATCAGTATTTAAATAGCACTACATAGCTAGTTTCAGAGCTGCATCTGCCTTCTATGCTTTTTCTTCTGGTTATATATTTAAAAAAATGTAAATAATGGTGTTAAATTTGGTAACTGGTTTGAAAAAGTGATTAATCTGTATCTCTGTAGAGCTAAAGCAGAACTACTTTTTTTTAGTGCAAACACTCTTAAATTACAGATTAAAAACTGTACATGCATACTTTATATGCAAAACTGTTTTATCTCTTTCATTATATTGCCTGTATTTTATACTATCCATATACCATCTTGCCTAGTCTGGTCTTCAGCACAAACTGGAGAAGATGAAGGTGCTGCTACAAGTGATGCAGATAATCCACTTATAGGAAGTTCTCTCTAGAAAGTATGGTATTTTCATTCTTTGTCAGGAACCGGGTGTTTAAGAAAGAAAAACACAGAACGGGATTGGAAGGGGCCAAATAGTTCTGTGCAGTAATGGTCTCTGCCCTTTTGCAATTATAGGAGCATAATATAAGAGCTAAGTGGGTGGGGTGGAAAGCCTATGACCTCTGAGCTACGCAACCAGAAATGCTGAAACCAAGAATCTTAGAGGCCCTGCTAATATGTCTATACATCCTCTATGAACAAGCCATGAGACGTTAATTTTTGCATGCCAGCACAATTCATATCTTGCAATTTTAAAGTGTTTGCAAAAAAAAGAGAAATTTAATTCTGATTTCAGCAAATCAGCTCTGCAAATCAGAACTGTAAGGATCCTCTAAAACTACAGACTAGCCACTCTTTAGATTCACCCACTGCTTTTAGATCTTTCTCCAAAGTTCTAGAGCAGGAGGAAATTCTGGAGGGCTGGTGTGCAGAGCCTCTCAGCTCTGACCACAATTTGACCACTGCTAGCTATCACACCCAGGCTGCTACTCAGCCCTCCTTGCTAATAATTGTAGTCTAGCTCCCCCTAACTGACTAGGAAGGTGCTACACATATTAAAATTGACACATCATAAAAACATATATCATCAGCTGCAATTCTGGCATGAAGGGTATACAATTGAACACACATGAAATATAACAATTTTAAAGTGTTTGCAAGAAAAAAAGAGAAATTTAATTCTGATTTCAGCAAATTAGCTCTGTAAATCAGAACTGTAAAGATAACTTGCATTTTTCTAATTCACAATTTTTTTATTAACACAAAATTATTTTACTCCAATACTAAACCCATTCCTCTAAAGTTAAACCAGTCTTCTATCTAGAGCCACCACCCAATAGGCGCTAAGATAGCCAGGCAGATAGTATGGTGCAGTAAATGGGTTTTGCTGCTTTTTTCTATTTCAAATAGCCTCGGATTGGTGGTAACCCCAACTAGCAATAATTTACAGCTAGAGTTTTAAGCCACTGCCGTTCAACTAGACTGGTTCACCCATCCATCCATCCATTGCTATTGTAAACAAGTCTGTCCTCACTTTGTACACTGATGTCTCTCTTTTTATTGCATCTTTTTCCTCTCACCTCAATCAATTGTATTGGTATTCTAAAAAAATTGACATTAATTGCCCAGAATTTGATTATCACATTAAATTTACATTTTGGCTGATGATGCTATCTTCTCATAATGACTGCTGAGAAGCATAGGCTATTTTAGGACCCACTAATAAACCAATACCTTTGCCTCTCCAAAAAGACATGGAGGTTGATTAGATGGAAAACTAGGGCAAGGACACAGCTTTATTGACCTTTCCATATGTAACATCTTTCCAAATGTACCGAATAACCAATGCCAGTCACAGCTATACTGTGATCACCCATAAGACAACCAATACAACCAAAACCCAATGAACTCATATAGTCTAAGAGGCTTGACCTTACCATCAGAGCCAGACAGGTATTAGACTGACCCCAGAATTTAAGTTGAGAGCATAGTCCATAAGTACTGGTTCACATACAGTATATGTCGATTCCATACGGTTTGAACTGCATCCAATCCCGAAAGACATGTAATGAAACATTGCTTCCTATGGTGCCTGTTCACATATGTCCAGAGCACTGGCAGTGCAGATTCAGTGCAGTTTGAAAAAGAGTTATCTCTGATTTCTGAGCAGTGTGGTCCAGTTCAGGTGCAGATTGCAGGCTATTGACTTCTATGGGAACCATTTCTAAACTGAAAATGTGTGAACAGGATAATCCTGAGAGCTAATCCTGTCCTGAACCTGATGTAAACCTGGCATAAACCGGTGAACAACTACTGTTTCAGTTAGCTGTGAAACTTGAGCTTCAATCCGCACCGCATATGTGTGAATCAGCTCTAAAGCAATGTCAACTGCTGGCAAGGTCAAAACCGACAATAAAAATGTGACAAGACATCACAATGGGCAGGAGGTTGGTTAACGCTAGTGACAGTTGACTCTCTTCAGATCAGCGGGACTTGTCCTAGCGTAACCCTTTTCTAGAGTTCAGGCTCCACCCCATCACTTCAGGTCTTTGTAGCCAATACTAATAGGGCCACTTAACCTCCACGTGTTGGGTTAACATCCATGGTGACGCCATGCTTCCAGCAGTCAAGGCTCCCTTTCCCTAAAGGGGCTTCAAGGGGCCTTCATTAGCCCAGTGTCTGAACCTAAAAAAGTTAGGTCTGCTCTGAGTCACTTCAAAGGCTATGCCAGGGATTACTGCATCCCCATGTCTCTCTCTCATTATGCCTGATTGTTCATTATATTTTTTTTTTATTTCATAGTTTCCACATTCTTACTGGCTGAGAACTGGTGACTACGGGTCCATTATTCCTAAGGTAGGTGAGTTTTGTCCTCTGTTTCAACACTAAACTTTCACTGCTGGCAATTTAATAATCAATGTAGCACCCTCCTAGTTACACTAGGTGGAGCTAGATCCCTAATGGTTAGACCAGGGGCGGACTGACCATTTGAAAACTCAGGCACTGCCCGAGGGCCCGGGGTCAGTAGGGGGCCCCATGAGATGCCCCTGGTACCTTTTTCATAGGCTTTTTTGAGTTTGAGCAAGGACACAGGGGCCCCATGATCCCCTATTGCCCGGGGGCCCCATGAGTTGTCAGTCCGACCCTGGGTTAGACAGGAGCTGAACAGCAGCTCGGGTGCAATAGCCAGAGGGGCGTGTCAGGGCTGAGACTCTGCAGGCCAACCCCTCTAAAATTTCCTCCTGCTCTGAGGCTTTCAGAGGAGGGGCTTGGAGGCAGTGGGTGGATCTGAGGAGTGGTTGGCTGCACCTTTGAGGGACCTCAGCCAATCCCCAACAAGAGGGTTGGTAAGGGGCTGGACTCCCTTAAAAGCTGTTAGAGTCTGCTCAGTAGCAGGGAGTTGGAGAGTCGGGTGGAAGAAGGAGAGAGGAAGATGTGAGGCTGGAGGAGGAAGGCTCCCAGGATGGCCTGCTCCCAGGCTACTCTCTTCAGCGTCACTGCATCTCCAAATTCCACTCAAACTCTCCTCCTCTGCTGAGCAGGCTCAGTTACTGTTATAGGTTGTCCTGGCCCCTTGCCGTGCCTCCTGTTAGGGATTGGTCAGGATCATCTAAAAGTACAGACTAGCCACTCTTCAAATGTACCTACTGCTTTTCAGACCTTTCTCCAAATTCCAGAGGGCTGGTTTGCAGAGCCTCTCAGCTCTGACCACAATTTGATCCCTGCTAGCTATCACACCCAGGCTGTTACTTAGCCCTCCTTGCTAACAACTGGAGTCTAGCTCCCCCTAGCTGACTAGGAAGGTGCTACACATATTAAAATTGACACATCATAAAAACGTATCTCATCAGCTACAATTCTTGCATGAAGGTTATACGATTGAACAAACATGAAATAGAACATGTGGATCAACCTGTTCTATTTCACGTTTGTTTAGTTGTATACCCTTCATGCCAGAATTGTTTTTATTGCTGTTTTCCCCTTTTGAGTTCTGTTTGGAATCTCTTATATTTCATTTGACAATATGGGCGATAGTACCTTGTATTAATATGAAAAGGCGCCCCGCCTATTATGTAATCTGTACCTTAACACTAACACTCTCTGTAGTCCTAACACGTAGCTTCCCTGTTACACACTTTTAACACCCCTTCCCCTACCCCCCATAATCCTCTGTGTAACCATTAAACTAACAATCCTTAAAACTCTAGCACAAACCCTCCCCATTACCTACACACTAACCCACCTTGTAACCTTAAAGTAGTACCACAAATAGAGATGAGCGAATCGAAGTATACGAAGTGGAATTCGAGTCGAATATCGGAAAAATTTCGATTCGTGCCGAATCCGAAAAACAGCCTAATTCGGACGCGCGAATCGAAATTTTTCCGAAAATGGCGGCTGACATGTGCGGCGACGGAGCGGGGATGTCGGGGAAGGCGCGCAGACAAGGCGCGCTGCCCCATAATGCATTCCTCAACGACATGTGATCGCATCAGCCAATCAGCAGCCAGCCAGCCAGCACTGTGTAATGGTCGAGGTATATATAGCGGCCATTTTGGAAATCTTCATTTGCCTGCAGTCATTGAACAGAGGCAGACCGCTCTGTACTAGGGACAGGGACAGAGTTAGGGCCACAGAAACAATACTTGGGGACAGAGAGAAGTTACTTAGGGACAGAGAACCATTACTCAGGGACACAGACTTGTTAATGAGGGCCACAGAATCGTTATTTAGGGACAAAGAAACGCTAGTTAGGGCCACAGAATTCATACTCAGGGACAGACAGAATTTTCACTCAGTGCCAGAGAATTGTTACTTAGGGCCACAGAAACGTTATTAGGGCCACAGAATTTTTACTCAGGGACAGACAGAATTGTTACTGAGTGCCAGAGAATTGTTACTCAGGGCCACAGAATTCATACTCAGGGACAGACAGAATTGTTACTCAGGGACAGACAGAATTGTTACTGAGTGCCAGAGAATTCTTACTCAGGGCCACAGAATTCATACTCAGGGACAGACAGAATTGTTACTCAGGGACAGACAGAATTGTTACTGAGTGCCAGAGAATTGTTACTCAGGGACAGACAGAATTGTTACTGAGTGCCAGAGAATTGTTACTCTCACAGACACAAAATTGTTACTTGCACAGACACAGAATTGTTACTTGCACAGACACACAATTGTTACTCAGGGCCACAGAATTCATACTCAGGGACAGACAGAATTGTTACTGAGTGCCAGAGAATTGTTACTCAGGGACAGACAGAATTGTTACTGAGTGCCAGAGAATTGTTACTCTCACAGACACAAAATTGTTACTTGCACAGACACAGAATTGTTACTCGCACAGAGACAGAATTGTTACTCAGGGCCACAGAATTCATACTCAGGGACAGACAGAATTGTTACTGAGTGCCAGAGAATTGTTACTCAGGGACAGACAGAATTGTTACTGAGTGCCAGAGAATTGTTACTCAGGGACAGACAGAATTGTTACTGAGTGCCAGAGAATTGTTACTCTCACAGACACAAAATTGTTACTTGCACAGACACAGAATTGTTACTTGCACAGACACACAATTGTTACTCAGGGCCACAGAATTCATACTCAGGGACAGACAGAATTGTTACTGAGTGCCAGAGAATTCTTACTCAGGGCCACAGAATTCATACTCAGGGACAGACAGAATTGTTACTCAGGGACAGACAGAATTGTTACTGAGTGCCAGAGAATTGTTACTCAGGGACAGACAGAATTGTTACTGAGTGCCAGAGAATTGTTACTCTCACAGACACAAAATTGTTACTTGCACAGACACAGAATTGTTACTTGCACAGACACACAATTGTTACTCAGGGCCACAGAATTCATACTCAGGGACAGACAGAATTGTTACTGAGTGCCAGAGAATTGTTACTCAGGGACAGACAGAATTGTTACTGAGTGCCAGAGAATTGTTACTCTCACAGACACAAAATTGTTACTTGCACAGACACAGAATTGTTACTCGCACAGAGACAGAATTGTTACTCAGGGCCACAGAATTCATACTCAGGGACAGACAGAATTGTTACTGAGTGCCAGAGAATTGTTACTCAGGGACAGACAGAATTGTTACTGAGTGCCAGAGAATTGTTACTCTCACAGACACAAAATTGTTACTTGCACAGACACAGAATTGTTACTCGCACAGAGACAGAATTGTTACTCAGGGCCACAGAATTCATACTCAGGGACAGACAGAATTGTTACTGAGTGCCAGAGAATTGTTACTCAGGGACAGACAGAATTGTTACTGAGTGCCAGAGAATTGTTACTCTCACAGACACAAAATTGTTACTTGCACAGACACAGAATTGTTACTTGCACAGACACACAATTGTTACTCAGGGCCACAGAATTCATACTCAGGGACAGACAGAATTGTTACTGAGTGCCAGAGAATTCTTACTCAGGGCCACAGAATTCATACTCAGGGACAGACAGAATTGTTACTCAGGGACAGACAGAATTGTTACTGAGTGCCAGAGAATTGTTACTCAGGGACAGACAGAATTGTTACTGAGTGCCAGAGAATTGTTACTCTCACAGACACAAAATTGTTACTTGCACAGACACAGAATTGTTACTTGCACAGACACACAATTGTTACTCAGGGCCACAGAATTCATACTCAGGGACAGACAGAATTGTTACTGAGTGCCAGAGAATTGTTACTCAGGGACAGACAGAATTGTTACTGAGTGCCAGAGAATTGTTACTCTCACAGACACAAAATTGTTACTTGCACAGACACAGAATTGTTACTTGCACAGACACACAATTGTTACTCAGGGCCACAGAATTCATACTCAGGGACAGACAGAATTGTTACTGAGTGCCAGAGAATTGTTACTCAGGGACAGACAGAATTGTTACTGAGTGCCAGAGAATTGTTACTCTCACAGACACAAAATTGTTACTTGCACAGACACAGAATTGTTACTCGCACAGAGACAGAATTGTTACTCAGGGCCACAGAATTCATACTCAGGGACAGACAGAATTGTTACTGAGTGCCAGAGAATTGTTACTCAGGGACAGACAGAATTGTTACTGAGTGCCAGAGAATTGTTACTCAGGGACAGACAGAATTGTTACTGAGTGCCAGAGAATTGTTACTCTCACAGACACAAAATTGTTACTTGCACAGACACAGAATTGTTACTTGCACAGACACACAATTGTTACTCAGGGCCACAGAATTCATACTCAGGGACAGACAGAATTGTTACTGAGTGCCAGAGAATTCTTACTCAGGGCCACAGAATTCATACTCAGGGACAGACAGAATTGTTACTCAGGGACAGACAGAATTGTTACTGAGTGCCAGAGAATTGTTACTCAGGGACAGACAGAATTGTTACTGAGTGCCAGAGAATTGTTACTCTCACAGACACAAAATTGTTACTTGCACAGACACAGAATTGTTACTTGCACAGACACACAATTGTTACTCAGGGCCACAGAATTCATACTCAGGGACAGACAGAATTGTTACTGAGTGCCAGAGAATTGTTACTCAGGGACAGACAGAATTGTTACTGAGTGCCAGAGAATTGTTACTCTCACAGACACAAAATTGTTACTTGCACAGACACAGAATTGTTACTCGCACAGAGACAGAATTGTTACTCAGGGCCACAGAATTCATACTCAGGGACAGACAGAATTGTTACTGAGTGCCAGAGAATTGTTACTCAGGGACAGACAGAATTGTTACTGAGTGCCAGAGAATTGTTACTCTCACAGACACAAAATTGTTACTTGCACAGACACAGAATTGTTACTCGCACAGAGACAGAATTGTTACTCAGGGCCACAGAATTCATACTCAGGGACAGACAGAATTGTTACTGAGTGCCAGAGAATTGTTACTCAGGGACAGACAGAATTGTTACTGAGTGCCAGAGAATTGTTACTCTCACAGACACAAAATTGTTACTTGCACAGACACAGAATTGTTACTTGCACAGACACACAATTGTTACTCAGGGCCACAGAATTCATACTCAGGGACAGACAGAATTGTTACTGAGTGCCAGAGAATTCTTACTCAGGGCCACAGAATTCATACTCAGGGACAGACAGAATTGTTACTCAGGGACAGACAGAATTGTTACTGAGTGCCAGAGAATTGTTACTCAGGGACAGACAGAATTGTTACTGAGTGCCAGAGAATTGTTACTCTCACAGACACAAAATTGTTACTTGCACAGACACAGAATTGTTACTTGCACAGACACACAATTGTTACTCAGGGCCACAGAATTCATACTCAGGGACAGACAGAATTGTTACTGAGTGCCAGAGAATTGTTACTCAGGGACAGACAGAATTGTTACTGAGTGCCAGAGAATTGTTACTCTCACAGACACAAAATTGTTACTTGCACAGACACAGAATTGTTACTCGCACAGAGACAGAATTGTTACTCAGGGCCACAGAATTCATACTCAGGGACAGACAGAATTGTTACTGAGTGCCAGAGAATTGTTACTCAGGGACAGACAGAATTGTTACTGAGTGCCAGAGAATTGTTACTCTCACAGACACAAAATTGTTACTTGCACAGACACAGAATTGTTACTCGCACAGAGACAGAATTGTTACTCAGGGCCACAGAATTCATACTCAGGGACAGACAGAATTGTTACTGAGTGCCAGAGAATTGTTACTCAGGGACACCTAATCGTTGAATTAAATAGTATGTCAGACAACATGCAGAGGAGTGGCAGAGGAGGCAATGTTTTAGGAGCGAGCAGACGTGGCAGCAGAGGAAGGGGTCGAGGCAGCAGTATTCGCAGCCAGAGGCCAGTGCTCCCGGTGTCATCCAGCGGTCGTGTCTCCACCGACAACCCTGCCGTCATTGATTGGTTGGCTCGGTCGTCTTCCTCTTCCCAGGTCACCTCTGACACCTACAGCCAACGGTCGGTGGGTACGTCAGACACAACCGTTAGTTGGCATGGCCCGGGAGCAAGCCCACTGAAATCACGTGTCCTCTACCTGCCCCTGTCCTTTGCTGTTCCCTCACCAAGCGAAGTATCGCATGCTGTGGGCTCAGCCCCACTGTACAGTGAGGAAGAGCTAACAGAGGGCGGTCAGGAACGGGGGGAGACATCGGCCTTTTCAGCAGCCAAGCGAACAAGTACTGGCGAGGAGAGTGGCTCGGTAGCCGGTCTAGAGACAGGTCTGTCTCCTGACCCAGACGCAGCCGAGGGGGCTAGTAGTGAGGCGGAGACCGTACTTGATGATGAGGAGGTTGATCGCACTTGGCTGCCTCGTCGTCATCAGGCAATTTCTTCCGCATCATCAGGAGAAGAGGGTGCCAGCTTGGCAGCGAGCGAAACAGTCGGTGGGTTGCCCAGGAGGCAGCAGGGTCGCATCAGTGTCAGTGGAGCCAAACGTCCACGGAGTAGAGCACCAGCTCCACTGCAGCCTACCACCACGGCCAGTAGTGGTGCCGGTGCGCACGGAGGAAGTAGCACTCAGCCAGTGAAGAGTAGCGGGGGCAAAGTTTCCTACTCGGTGGTGTGGCAATTTTTCGTCAAGCCGCCCGAGGAAGTAAACGTAGCCGTATGTCGACTATGTGGCCAGAAATGCAAGCGTGGCCAGGGGGCCCATGTTGGGACTACAGCGTTGCGTCAGCATATGCAGCGTCACCATTCGGTGGCCTGGGAAAACCGTGATAAAGACACGGCGGTTCTGCCTGCCCCAGCCCCCGCTCCATCACCCGCTCCGTTACTTGCTCCGTCACCCGACGTCGTCAATCGCCCTCTATCAGCCAGTCAAGGCTCCAACACCTCTGCTGAGGGGAGTTGTCGCTCATTGGCATCTTCCGCTCGTTCAGATGCTCCTTCTCCTGCTACTCCTCTTCTTGGATTCCGTCAACAGTCTTTCTTGGAATCCGTATCCAAGAGACAACAGTTTTCGAGCACGCACCCGACGGTGCAAAAGCTGAACGTCCTCCTGTCCAAGTTGCTGGTGCTGCAGTCCCTCCCTTTCCAACTGGTGGACTCAGCACCTTTCCGAGAAATGATGGCTTGTGCCGCGCCGCGGTGGAGAGTGCCAAGCCGTCATTTCTTTGCCCAAAAGGCAGTGCCAGCCCTGCATTCACATGTAGAAGAGATGGTGGGCCAGTCTTTGAGCATGTCGGTCTCTGCCAAAGTGCACGGCAGCGCCGACGTGTGGAGCTGTAACTACGGTCAGGGACAGTACATGTCATTTACGGCCCACTGGGTGAACGTGGTGCCGGCACAGCCGCACCAGCAACTTGGACAGGTCACGACGCTTTTGCCTCCACGTTTGCACGTCCTTGGTCCAGCAAGCATGTCCGCCTCTACCACCTCTTTTTCCGCCGTGTCCTCAGCCGCCACCCCCGTGCCAAGTCCCATTACCCGACCGGCATATCACATGTGCAGGGCGCAACGGTGTCACGCTGTGCTGCACCTGGTATGCCTTGGCGAACGTAGTCACACAGGGGAGGAACTGCTGAGTGTAATGAACAGAGAAATCGACAGATGGCTGTCTCCGCGCAAACTAAAAATCGGAACCATGTTGACTGACAACGGAAAGAACATGGTGTCTGCTCTGCGTCAAGGAAGGTTGTGCCATGCGCCATGCATGGCTCACGTGTTCAATCTGGTTGTCAAGCGGTTCCTAAAATCCACCATCCCACTGCAAGACATCCTTAAAATGTCACGTAAACTGTGCATGCATTTCAGCCATTCCTACACCGCAAAGAACACCCTCATTGAGCTGCAGCGGCAGAACGGAATTCCACAGCATCGCCTGATCTGCGACGTTGCAACAAGGTGGAATTCAACCCTACACATGTTAGACCGCCTTTACGAGCAGCGAAAGGCCATCACCGATTTCCTGATGTTACAAGCGGATAAAGGTACTCCCCTGTGTAACTTAGATGTCAGCCATTGGCAGCTCATGCGTGACACCTGCCGCTTGCTCAGGCCCTTTGAGGAGGCCACGCTATTCGTGAGTCGGCAGGACTATGGGATGAACGACGTCATTCCTCTGTTGCACGTCCTGGAACAAATGCTGTTAACAATGGCTGGTCAGGGTGCGGTAGACGTGGCGCACAGATGTCAACGCCACATGACCCCTGTGGGGGCAGGACAGGAAGAAGAGGAGGAGGTAGAGGAGGACATTTGTGCTCAGGAATTATTGAGTGAAATGGGTGGTTTTTCCACTCAGCGGACAGGAGTGGAGGAGCAGGAGCATCTGGTAGAGGAGGAGGAGGAGGAGACAGAGGACCCAGACGCACCGTGGCAGTATGCTGTGGAGATGGAGGCAGGGAGTCCCTCGCATTCCTTGGCACAAATGGCCCATAGCATGCTCGGTTGCTTGCGTAGCGACAGCCGAATAATAACCATCAGACAGAGGGATGACTTTTGGCTGTCCACCTTGTTGGACCCTCGCTACCGGTCCAAAATGGTGGCCTTTTTCACACCTGCTGAGAGGGAGGCCAAAATTACGTACTATAAAAACCACCTATGTAGTCAGTTGGTCTCTGCCTTTGTGCGCCAACGTCCATCCTCAGACACTGTGGGCCCTGTGCGCTCGCGTTCCGCTGGCATGGCAGCAGGGGAGGGGTGGGGTGGTAGGAGCAGTGGCAGCTCCACCAGCAGCGGCTGCCTCAGTCTGCAGTCGATGATGAGTAGCTTTCTTCACCAGCGCAGTGAGGAAACTACTAACCAGCCGCAGCAGCAGCAGCAGCATCAGGTGGACCTGGAGCAGGAGCTCAAACAACAGGCTTGTGCCTACTTGGACAGCACCCTGCCAACCGAGGTAGACAATCCCCTTGACTACTGGGCAACGAAACTTGACCTTTGGCCCCAACTAGCTGAATTTGCCCTTGAAAGGCTGTCATGCCCGGCCAGTAGCGTGGCATCGGAGCGCGTGTTTAGTGCGGCAGGAGGTATTGTAACTCCGCGGAGGACACGACTGTCCACCCAAAGTGTGGAGAGACTCACGTTTGTGAAAATGAATCAGGCGTGGATTAGTCTGGATTTCAAACCACCAGTTCCTGACACAACTGACTAAATCCGCCATGAATCATGCCTCAAACATGTGCCACTTTCAGGTCTCCTCACACTGCTGGTGTGTTGAATTTTTTGACATAGGGTGCTGGCAGATTACGGGCCTCCTATAGCTGCTGCCAGGCCCCTAATCTGCCATAGGCCCCTATATACCACCTCCTCCTGCTGCTGCCAGGTCCAGAGTCTCTCATGGGTCCCTGTACGGCCTCCCATTGCTGCTGTCTCCATCGCCACACTCTGCTGCCATGTGCCACTTTCAGGTCTCTTCACACTGCTGGTGTGTTAAATGTTTTGACATAGGGTGCTGCAAGATAACGGGCCTCACATAGCTGCTGCCAGGCCCCTAATCAGCCATGGGCCCCTATACCGCCTCCTCCTGCTGCTGCCAGGTCCAGAGTCTCTCATGCCATGTGCCACTTTCAGGTCTCTTCACACTGCTGGTGTGTTAAATTTTTTGACATAGGGTGCAGGCAGATTACGGGCCTCACATAGCTGCTGCCAGGCCCCTAATCTGCCATGGGCCCCTATATACCGCCTCCTCATGCTGCTGCCAAGTCCAGAGTCTCTCATGGGTCCCTGTACGGCCTCCCATTGCTGCTGTCTCCATCGCCACACTCTGCTGCCATGTGCCACTTTCAGGTCTCTTCACACTGCTGGTGTGTTAAATTTTTTGACATAGGGTGCTGCAAGATAACGGGCCTCACATAGCTGCTGCCAGGCCCCTAATCAGCCATGGGCCCCTATACCGCCTCCTCCTGCTGCTGCCAGGTCCAGAGTCTCTCATGCCATGTGCCACTTTCAGGTCTCTTCACACTGCTGGTGTGTTTAATTTTTTGACATAGGGTGCAGGCAGATTACGGGCCTCACATAGCTGCTGCCAGGCCCCTAATCTGCCATGGGCCCCTATATACCGCCTCCTCATGCTGCTGCCAAGTCTAGAGTCTCTCATGGGTCCCTGTACGGCCTCCCATTGCTGCTGTCTCCATCGCCACACTCTGCTGCCATGTGCCACTTTCAGGTCTCTTCACACTTTAGTTGTGTTGAATTTTTTGACATAGGGTGCTGCAAGATAACGGGCCTCACATAGCTGCTGCCAGGCCCCTAATCTGCCATGGGCCCCTATATACCGCCTCCTCATGCTGCTGCCAAGTCTAGAGTCTCTCATGGGTCCCTGTACGGCCTCCCATTGCTGCTGTCTCCATCGCCACACTCTGCTGCCATGTGCCACTTTCAGGTCTCTTCACACTGCTGGTGTGTTAAATTTTTTGACATAGGGTGCAGGCAGATTACGGGCCTCACATAGCTGCTGCCAGGCCCCTAATCTGCCATGGGCCCCTATATACCGCCTCCTCATGCTGCTGCCAAGTCTAGAGTCTCTCATGGGTCCCTGTACGGCCTCCCATTGCTGCTGTCTCCATCGCCACACTCTGCTGCCATGTGCCACTTTCAGGTCTCTTCACACTTTAGTTGTGTTGAATTTTTTGACATAGGGTGCTGCAAGATAACGGGCCTCACATAGCTGCTGCCAGGCCCCTAATCTGCCATGGGCCCCTATATACCGCCTCCTCATGCTGCTGCCAAGTCTAGAGTCTCTCATGGGTCCCTGTACGGCCTCCCATTGCTGCTGTCTCCATCGCCACACTCTGCTGCCATGTGCCACTTTCAGGTCTCTTCACACTGCTGGTGTGTTACATTTTTTGACATAGGGTGCAGGCAGATTACGGGCCTCACATAGCTGCTGCCAGGCCCCTAATCTGCCATGGGCCCCTATATACCGCCTCCTCATGCTGCTGCCAAGTCTAGAGTCTCTCATGGGTCCCTGTACGGCCTCCCATTGCTGCTGTCTCCATCGCCACACTCTGCTGCCATGTGCCACTTTCAGGTCTCTTCACACTGCTGGTGTGTTGAATTTTTTGACATAGGGTGCTGCAAGATAACGGGCCTCACATAGCTGCTGCCAGGCCCCTAATCAGCCATGGGCCCCTATACCGCCTCCTCCTGCTGCTGCCAGGTCCAGAGTCTCTCATGCCATGTGCCACTTTCAGGTCTCTTCACACTGCTGGTGTGTTAAATTTTTTGACATAGGGTGCAGGCAGATTACGGGCCTCACATAGCTGCTGCCAGGCCCCTAATCTGCCATGGGCCCCTATATACCGCCTCCTCATGCTGCTGCCAAGTCTAGAGTCTCTCATGGGTCCCTGTACGGCCTCCCATTGCTGCTGTCTCCATCGCCACACTCTGCTGCCATGTGCCACTTTCAGGTCTCTTCACACTGCTGGTGTGTTGAATTTTTTGACATAGGGTGCTGCAAGATAACGGGCCTCACATAGCTGCTGCCAGGCCCCTAATCAGCCATGGGCCCCTATACCGCCTCCTCCTGCTGCTGCCAGGTCCAGAGTCTCTCATGCCATGTGCCACTTTCAGGTCTCTTCACACTGCTGGTGTGTTAAATTTTTTGACATAGGGTGCAGGCAGATTACGGGCCTCACATAGCTGCTGCCAGGCCCCTAATCTGCCATGGGCCCCTATATACCGCCTCCTCATGCTGCTGCCAAGTCTAGAGTCTCTCATGGGTCCCTGTACGGCCTCCCATTGCTGCTGTCTCCATCGCCACACTCTGCTGCCATGTGCCACTTTCAGGTCTCTTCACACTGCTGGTGTGTTTAATTTTTTGACATAGGGTGCTGCAAGATAACGGGCCTCACATAGCTGCTGCCAGGCCCCTAATCAGCCATGGGCCCCTATACCGCCTCCTCCTGCTGCTGCCAGGTCCAGAGTCTCTCATGCCATGTGCCACTTTCAGGTCTCTTCACACTGCTGGTGTGTTAAATTTTTTGACATAGGGTGCAGGCAGATTACGGGCCTCACATAGCTGCTGACAGGCCCCTAATCTGCCATGGGCCCCTATATACCGCCTCCTCATGCTGCTGCCAAGTCTAGAGTCTCTCATGGGTCCCTGTACGGCCTCCCATTGCTGCTGTCTCCATCGCCACACTCTGCTGCCATGTGCCACTTTCAGGTCTCTTCACACTTTAGTTGTGTTGAATTTTTTGACATAGGGTGCTGCAAGATAACGGGCCTCACATAGCTGCTGCCAGGCCCCTAATCAGCCATGGGCCCCTATACCGCCTCCTCCTGCTGCTGCCAGGTCCAGAGTCTCTCATGCCATGTGCCACTTTCAGGTCTCTTCACACTGCTGGTGTGTTTAATTTTTTGACATAGGGTGCAGGCAGATTACGGGCCTCACATAGCTGCTGCCAGGCCCCTAATCTGCCATGGGCCCCTATATACCGCCTCCTCATGCTGCTGCCAAGTCTAGAGTCTCTCATGGGTCCCTGTACGGCCTCCCATTGCTGCTGTCTCCATCAACACACTCTGCTGCCATGTGCCACTTTCAGGTCTCTTCACACTTTAGTTGTGTTGAATTTTTTGACATAGGGTGCTGCAAGATAACGGGCCTCACATAGCTGCTGCCAGGCCCCTAATCAGCCATGGGCCCCTATACCGCCTCCTCCTGCTGCTGCCAGGTCCAGAGTCTCTCATGCCATGTGCCACTTTCAGGTCTCTTCACACTGCTGGTGTGTTTAATTTTTTGACATAGGGTGCAGGCAGATTACGGGCCTCACATAGCTGCTGCCAGGCCCCTAATCTGCCATGGGCCCCTATATACCGCCTCCTCATGCTGCTGCCAAGTCTAGAGTCTCTCATGGGTCCCTGTACGGCCTCCCATTGCTGCTGTCTCCATCGCCACACTCTGCTGCCATGTGCCACTTTCAGGTCTCTTCACACTTTAGTTGTGTTGAATTTTTTGACATAGGGTGCTGCAAGATAACGGGCCTCACATAGCTGCTGCCAGGCCCCTAATCTGCCATGGGCCCCTATATACCGCCTCCTCATGCTGCTGCCAAGTCTAGAGTCTCTCATGGGTCCCTGTACGGCCTCCCATTGCTGCTGTCTCCATCACCACACTCTGCTGCCATGTGCCACTTTCAGGTCTCTTCACACTGCTGGTGTGTTAAATTTTTTGACATAGGGTGCAGGCAGATTACGGGCCTCACATAGCTGCTGCCAGGCCCCTAATCTGCCATGGGCCCCTATATACCGCCTCCTCATGCTGCTGCCAAGTCTAGAGTCTCTCATGGGTCCCTGTACGGCCTCCCATTGCTGCTGTCTCCATCGCCACACTCTGCTGCCATGTGCCACTTTCAGGTCTCTTCACACTTTAGTTGTGTTGAATTTTTTGACATAGGGTGCTGCAAGATAACGGGCCTCACATAGCTGCTGCCAGGCCCCTAATCTGCCATGGGCCCCTATATACCGCCTCCTCATGCTGCTGCCAAGTCTAGAGTCTCTCATGGGTCCCTGTACGGCCTCCCATTGCTGCTGTCTCCATCGCCACACTCTGCTGCCATGTGCCACTTTCAGGTCTCTTCACACTGCTGGTGTGTTAAATTTTTTGACATAGGGTGCAGGCAGATTACGGGCCTCACATAGCTGCTGCCAGGCCCCTAATCTGCCATGGGCCCCTATATACCGCCTCCTCATGCTGCTGCCAAGTCTAGAGTCTCTCATGGGTCCCTGTACGGCCTCCCATTGCTGCTGTCTCCATCGCCACACTCTGCTGCCATGTGCCACTTTCAGGTCTCTTCACACTGCTGGTGTGTTGAATTTTTTGACATAGGGTGCTGCAAGATAACGGGCCTCACATAGCTGCTGCCAGGCCCCTAATCAGCCATGGGCCCCTATACCGCCTCCTCCTGCTGCTGCCAGGTCCAGAGTCTCTCATGCCATGTGCCACTTTCAGGTCTCTTCACACTGCTGGTGTGTTAAATTTTTTGACATAGGGTGCAGGCAGATTACGGGCCTCACATAGCTGCTGCCAGGCCCCTAATCTGCCATGGGCCCCTATATACCGCCTCCTCATGCTGCTGCCAAGTCTAGAGTCTCTCATGGGTCCCTGTACGGCCTCCCATTGCTGCTGTCTCCATCGCCACACTCTGCTGCCATGTGCCACTTTCAGGTCTCTTCACACTGCTGGTGTGTTGAATTTTTTGACATAGGGTGCTGCAAGATAACGGGCCTCACATAGCTGCTGCCAGGCCCCTAATCAGCCATGGGCCCCTATACCGCCTCCTCCTGCTGCTGCCAGGTCCAGAGTCTCTCATGCCATGTGCCACTTTCAGGTCTCTTCACACTGCTGGTGTGTTAAATTTTTTGACATAGGGTGCAGGCAGATTACGGGCCTCACATAGCTGCTGCCAGGCCCCTAATCTGCCATGGGCCCCTATATACCGCCTCCTCATGCTGCTGCCAAGTCTAGAGTCTCTCATGGGTCCCTGTACGGCCTCCCATTGCTGCTGTCTCCATCGCCACACTCTGCTGCCATGTGCCACTTTCAGGTCTCTTCACACTGCTGGTGTGTTTAATTTTTTGACATAGGGTGCTGCAAGATAACGGGCCTCACATAGCTGCTGCCAGGCCCCTAATCAGCCATGGGCCCCTATACCGCCTCCTCCTGCTGCTGCCAGGTCCAGAGTCTCTCATGCCATGTGCCACTTTCAGGTCTCTTCACACTGCTGGTGTGTTAAATTTTTTGACATAGGGTGCAGGCAGATTACGGGCCTCACATAGCTGCTGACAGGCCCCTAATCTGCCATGGGCCCCTATATACCGCCTCCTCATGCTGCTGCCAAGTCTAGAGTCTCTCATGGGTCCCTGTACGGCCTCCCATTGCTGCTGTCTCCATCGCCACACTCTGCTGCCATGTGCCACTTTCAGGTCTCTTCACACTTTAGTTGTGTTGAATTTTTTGACATAGGGTGCTGCAAGATAACGGGCCTCACATAGCTGCTGCCAGGCCCCTAATCAGCCATGGGCCCCTATACCGCCTCCTCCTGCTGCTGCCAGGTCCAGAGTCTCTCATGCCATGTGCCACTTTCAGGTCTCTTCACACTGCTGGTGTGTTTAATTTTTTGACATAGGGTGCAGGCAGATTACGGGCCTCACATAGCTGCTGCCAGGCCCCTAATCTGCCATGGGCCCCTATATACCGCCTCCTCATGCTGCTGCCAAGTCTAGAGTCTCTCATGGGTCCCTGTACGGCCTCCCATTGCTGCTGTCTCCATCAACACACTCTGCTGCCATGTGCCACTTTCAGGTCTCTTCACACTTTAGTTGTGTTGAATTTTTTGACATAGGGTGCTGCAAGATAACGGGCCTCACATAGCTGCTGCCAGGCCCCTAATCAGCCATGGGCCCCTATACCGCCTCCTCCTGCTGCTGCCAGGTCCAGAGTCTCTCATGCCATGTGCCACTTTCAGGTCTCTTCACACTGCTGGTGTGTTTAATTTTTTGACATAGGGTGCAGGCAGATTACGGGCCTCACATAGCTGCTGCCAGGCCCCTAATCTGCCATGGGCCCCTATATACCGCCTCCTCATGCTGCTGCCAAGTCTAGAGTCTCTCATGGGTCCCTGTACGGCCTCCCATTGCTGCTGTCTCCATCACCACACTCTGCTGCCATGTGCCACTTTCAGGTCTCTTCACACTGCTGGTGTGTTAAATTTTTTGACATAGGGTGCAGGCAGATTACGGGCCTCACATAGCTGCTGCCAGGCCCCTAATCTGCCATGGGCCCCTATATACCGCCTCCTCATGCTGCTGCCAAGTCTAGAGTCTCTCATGGGTCCCTGTACGGCCTCCCATTGCTGCTGTCTCCATCGCCACACTCTGCTGCCATGTGCCACTTTCAGGTCTCTTCACACTTTAGTTGTGTTGAATTTTTTGACATAGGGTGCTGCAAGATAACGGGCCTCACATAGCTGCTGCCAGGCCCCTAATCTGCCATGGGCCCCTATATACCGCCTCCTCATGCTGCTGCCAAGTCTAGAGTCTCTCATGGGTCCCTGTACGGCCTCCCATTGCTGCTGTCTCCATCGCCACACTCTGCTGCCATGTGCCACTTTCAGGTCTCTTCACACTGCTGGTGTGTTAAATTTTTTGACATAGGGTGCTGCAAGATAACGGGCCTCACATAGCTGCTGCCAGGCCCCTAATCAGCCATGGGCCCCTATACCGCCTCCTCCTGCTGCTGCCAGGTCCAGAGTCTCTCATGCCATGTGCCACTTTCAGGTCTCTTCACACTGCTGGTGTGTTTAATTTTTTGACATAGGGTGCTGCAAGATAACGGGCCTCACATAGCTGCTGCCAGGCCCCTAATCTGCCATGGGCCCCTATATACCGCCTCCTCATGCTGCTGCCAAGTCCAGAGTCTCTCATGGGTCCCTGTACGGCCTCCCATTGCTGCTGTCTCCATCGCCACACTCTGCTGCCATGTGCCACTTTCAGGTCTCTTCACACTGCTGGTGTGTTGAATTTTTTGACATAGGGTGCTGGCAGATTACGGGCCTCCCATTGCTGCTGCCAGACATGTAATCTGCCATGGGCCCCCGTACCGACTCCTCATGCTGTGACGTTGCAACAAGGTGTAATTCAACCCTACATATGTTAGACCGCCTTTACGAACAGCTAAAGGCCATCACAGATTTCCTGATGTTAAAAGCGGATAAAGGTACTCCCTGTGTAACTTAGATGTCAGCCATTGTCAGCTCATGTGTGACACCTGCGCTTGCTCAGGCCCTTTGAGGAGGCCACGCTATTCGTGAGTCGGCAGGACTATGGGATGAATGAGGTCAAATCGGCCATGGGCCCCCGTACCGCCTGTTCACGCTGATGCTGGTCCCACAGTGTGACCTGGGTCCCTGTACGGCCTCCCATTGCTTCCACTCTGCCATGTACCTCTTTGAAATCTCCTCACACTCCTGCGGTTGTCCATTTTGTCATAGGTTGCTGGCAGATTAGCGGCCTCCCATAGGTGCCGCCAGGCCCCATATCGGCCATGGGCCCCCGTACCGCCTGGTCACGCTGCTGCTGGGCCCACAGTGTGACCTGGGTCCCTGTACGGCCTCCCATTGCTTCCACTCTGCCATGTGCCACTTTCAGGTCTCCTCACACTCCTGCGGTTTTCCATTTTGTCATAGGTTGCTGGCAGATTACAGGCCTTCCATAGGTGCCACCAAGCCCCATATCGGCCATGGGCCCCCGTACCGCCTGGTCACGCTGCTGCTGGGCCCACAGTGTGACCTGGGTCCCTGTACCGCCTCCCATTGCTCCCACTCTGCCATGTGCCACTTTCAGGTCTCCTCACGCTCCTGCTGGTTTCCATTTTGTCATAGGTTGCTGTATGGCCTCCCATTGCTGCTGCCTCCACCGCCACACTGTGGCTCCAAACACTGGTTTTGGCCCCGTGACTGGCCAAAGGAGTGAAGTGTGCAGTGATTCTAAGATCGACGGCACTCATCTGCATGTCATACTGACAGACAGTATTATTTCTCTTCCCCAGCAGACTCCAAGGGCATTTCAATTAAAGGTACAGTGTTCTGCACTAATATTAAGTCTCTCTGAAGCCTAGAAACACCCTTTTTTAAGTTAAATTCACAGCGAATTTATTCGACTCGAATCGAATATTGTCCACGAATTCGCCGAATCAGTCGAATCGAATTTTTCATTTCTTCGCTCATCTCTAACCACAAACATGAAATATAAACAAAGCATATCCTTTTATAGTGTGTACTTGTCTTAATTAAGAGCACTAAGTGTCATTTCTCTCTGCTGCTTTGCTCCACTGCTATCAGTATGAAGGCAGGTGCAGTCTGTATTCTCCAGTGCAGGTGGCGCTCAGCTGCAGCAGCAATGCAGATGGGGGAGGAAGTTGAGAGGAACTTAGTTCCTCTGTGATTTCCTCAGTCACAGGGGGGCAACTATCCAGTTGGAAGCTGGTGCCACATGGGACATTGGTGGCCATCTTGGGTAAGGGCAGAGCCTATTTAAGGCCCTGGCGTCCTGCTTTGGTGCACATTGAGTGAGTGGTTAGTGTAGAAACAGTGCATACTGGCAGGGAGAGGTTCCAGAGGAGTAGGGAAAGTGCAGGGACTATGCCGGCGCCTTTCAGGAAGCCTCCTGTTTGGGTGTGGACCAGGAAGGCCGCATTCAGCTCCTTGTGGCAGATGTTGTCAGCATCTTCAAGTTGTCAGACTGCTGTTTCACTGCTATTACAGTTTGTAAGTGTCTCTGGATTGGCATGCCTTCCCGCTGGGCCTGTTTGGCTGTGCTAAAATTTTCTACAATGCTGTATATATTACTTCGTTCTTGCTTGGACTGCATGTGTTTACTCCCCGCCACTCAACACTACACATTCCTGCAAGCATGAATCACTTCTGACACGTTTTCATGACACCAAGAGAAAAATGGTGACAGGGGAGGGACCTCCAGCAGGTTGACAGCCTCAGCTCTGTTCCTGTAAGCTGTGTGTACGGGGGTGTGTCTCTTCCCTCCAATCAGCTCTCAGAGCTCTTCTCACTGAGCTCTACAGTGTGTAATTTCAGCTCTCCACCCCCTTTTTCTGAAATCTCAGTCAAGCTTTATAAATTCAGCACTTTGAACACCTGTAGAAAAGAGAAGACTGCAGACAAGTACAACTTGTATAGGAGGATTTGTTTCATCTCTGTAAATCACCTGAGGCCAATCACTTTACTGAGTATATGTAAGGGTTTACAATCACTTTAACGCCAACAATCCCTCTATCCTTAACACTTTCACACTGTTATTTTTCAGTATAAAGTTTTTTGCTTCTGGAATAGGTGCTCTACCCTAATCCCTCCCACACTATCTCTACTTGTAACCCTTTTATTATCCCTCCCTGCAATCCTAACACTAATCATTCCTTTAACCCTAACACTAACTCCTCTGTAACCTGAACAGTAACCATCCCTGCACCTATCAAGCTTCCCTGTTACCATAACACTAACTATTCCTATAAACCCAATACTAACCCTTCCTTCAACTCCAATGTTAGCCCTTTATTGTAGCCCTCACATGAACAGTCCCTGTAACTGTAACACTGACCCTCCATGTATCCTGTAAACTAGCCCTAACAGTAACCCTTTGTCAGGAAATCCCTGCCCATAGTGAAGATGGAGCTCTGAGGTGCATACAGATGGTGCAAGCCTATGAGTGCCCAAACAATTGTCCGCAGGCGTGTGTATATGTGCGTGCAAGGGCTCATGAAGTTGCCCAGGCACCTGCATCTGCTGCTAGTACTGGCACCAAATAGACTATTTTAGTTGAGCTGTTGCACTGGCCAGTTGCTGTCTGATCTACAGCATTCTTGTGTATCCTGTGCCACTTCCTGTGCTTGATTCCAATTACTGACCCTGCTTTCCTTGGCCACTCTTGAACGGCAACTGCCTTGTCTACCTACTCCACTGCTACCGACCTCGGCCTGTGTCCTGACCATTCTTCTGCCTACCGTTTATGCATGATCTGATCATCTGTTACCGAACTGGTTTGTCTGACCTTGCATCCTGCCTTTACCTGCCTTTACCTTTACCTGCCTATACAGTGCCTCCTGACCGGAATCAGGGGCGGACTGACAACTCATGGGGCCCCCGGGCAATAGGGGATCATGGGGCCCGTGTCCTTGGCCAAACTTAAAAAAGCCTATGAAAAAGGTACCAGGGGCATCTCATGGGGCCCCCTACTGATCCCAGGCCCTCGGGCAGTGTCCGAGTTTCCAAATGGTTAGTCCGCCCCTGACCGGAACACTACTTACCTAGTTCTTGCAACCTTCTGTGCACTAGCAACCATTTCTCTGCCAGCCAAGTACCTGGCAGTCTGCTGTTTGTCAGTTCAGGGTTCTACTGCATCTGTTTGCTTCCCACTGCCTCTGCCATCTGGTCCATTCCTGGCAAAGCACCGGCTACCTACTTCGCAATTTGCTGTACATCTCACAGGCACTCATACCTCACATCCTCTAGCAGCCACTGTCTCACTACCAGTAGTCCCTGAGCCGGAGCTGTAAGAGAGGCCTCACTTTTCACGTCAGACTCTACAATCAGGTACATGACACCCTTCTTGTAAACCTAACATTTCCCATCCCTATAACCTTTACATTAATAGTCCCTGGAACACTAACCCTCCATGCAACTTCAAAGCTAGCACTTTCCCTACTTAATGTAAACATAACCCCTTGTTTGAATACTCCACTCTTCTAGACCAGGAGCCTCTGGACTGACAACTAGTCTTTCTGCACTGAAAAATACCAATGTCTGGATGCTGGTGCCATTGGATTCTGATACGCTTTTATTTTCATGAACAATATCTATACTTTTTTTAACAGATTGGAGACTACTACCCTGTCTCAGAGGCTATGATGATTACCGTAAGAGCCACAAAGCCTCCAGTCATACACCTGACAACCCAGCTGGCTATGGTAATGGAAGGACATATAGAAGGCTTGGTTATCCTCCCCTCTTTCATCACAAAGCAAATCTATTCTGCCAATGTGGTAAGTCCACACTCTTACAAAAAATCACGCCGGGTTGACAGAAGCTGGCCATTCAGCTGGCATCTGCCGGACAGGCAGGTGTACACATGGGATAAATGTCAGTCGTTTCTATTGAACTGGCCAATACTGGCCGATATGGGGACCTCTGCAATCCTCAGCTCCAGCTCGCAGGTTCTCATTTGTCCAGGGTTCGATCCAACCACATACAATTCAGCAAAGATCTGGAGCTTCACATGTCTACCAAAGAGTAAAATCAACTCCACCCAGGAGTCTCCCACTAACATGTGTGCCCCCCTACTATGGTTTAATCATAGAGCCATGATTAGTCCTTAGTTGGGGGCGAAACATGTTAGAACCCTGGGAGGACTGTCTGTGCTTGTGCTAAACAGTAAATTTAATTTTACCTTTTGAAAGTGGTATGCAGCTCCAGATCTTTGTTGAAGTTCTCTCTATTGCTCGGCCATCAATAAATATGCCTTATCAATGTTGATGTGAGTATATATTTAATAAATGCCTGTTGATCCTGCCAGTTTCCATTATCTTTGAGACCTTCTTTGAAGTATAACTAAAGGCAAAACTCTTTTTTTATTTTTGGATAAAGTGATGAAGGCTTAGAATGATGTTTAGGTCTTTACCATTGTCTGTGTCACTGTTAGGAAGATTCACTCAGTGATGTTGGTGATCTCTACTTGTCCTGATCAACAACATCACTGGGAATGAAAGTGAGGGCAAATCCAAACTTTTGCGTTGTCACCTGAACAGAAATAGAAGGGAAATCCTGTAATGGGGACATCTTTTTCCAGTGACAACTGTCTAAGAGGGGAGATCCCTCATATCAGAAAGATTTCCTCTCACTTCCTGTTGGGTCTACAGGATGGGAAGTGAAGGGAAGTCTCCTTAATAAGACACAGATGGCATTAACTAAACCAATAATGTGGTTTTAACTCTCCGGTGCTCTATCCCAGATTAAAAAAATATACTTTAATAGAATGAGCACTTGCTCCTGTGTACACTACAGGCATCTGTGCTTTCTTTGAATCCATTGCGGTCAGTGCCCCCCTAGAAACAACACTATGGACAAGAGAAGTACGTATCAAACTCAGCGCTCCCAAAACCAAAGATAGCCCAAACCAAAGAATCCATCAAGTTCATAAAGAAGTAAAAAAGGGAAACAGCCTTGTGTGAAGATTTGGGAAGGATCCCTCAGCGGCACATGCAAAACAAAAACCCAAAACAAAACAAACATCATCATGCAACAGGAGTAAGTACAGTATATCATAAAATAATCACGGTATTGTAAAGAACACATTTTTCATTTAGAAAGCTGTACTGCAGCTCCGGAGGCAGTGAGTGATGGAGGACAACACAGAGCAACAATCCAGTTTGCTTCAAAGGCAGCTACTGTGCATTGGAGAAGACTCGTCAGAAGGATGAATGGCCGACAGAGTCTACAGTCATGACAGGAGACTGAGTGACGACAAATGGAGGAGAGGGCTGCTACATGTTTCAGGAGCTCTGCCCCCTTTGTCAAGCCCTTGAGCTGAAGAGCTTGAAAAAAGGGGTGGAGCCTCTGCAATGCATAGCAGCCTGCCCCTTTAGCTGACATTGCTCAGTCTCCTGTCAGTGGCACGGGTAACAACCATAGACTCATCCTTCTGGCAGGTCTTCTCCCATGTTGTTGCTGTTGTTGTTGCTCCCAGTTGCTTCCACTTTGTTATAATACCACTAGCAGTTGAGCGTGGAATATTTAGTAACAAGGAAATGTCACGGATGGACTTATTACACAGGTGGCAACCTATCACAGTACCACGCTTGAATTCCTGAGAGCGACCCATTCTTTCACAAATGTTTCTAGAAGCAGTCTGCAGGCCTAGGTGCTTGATTTCATACACCTGTGGCCACCTGAAATTTTATACACCTGAATCCAATGATTTGGAGGGGTGTCCCAATAATTTTGGCAATATAGTGTGTGTTTATATGTATATATATATATATATATACCAAACAGTATATATATATATATATATATATATATATATATATATATATATATATTTGTGTTGCACATCGGAATTCAATATGTTTAAATAATGAATGTGTTAATGATCACATGGAATCAATGAATGTTTCGATATGAAAGTGTATGGGTAGTGGCTCTGTCATTCTTTGAGAAAGCACGGTGTTGCATTGTTCCTGTTGATGGTGCAATACGTAAGAATTAAAATGTTATGAAGATTGAAAGTCACTTTCAGAATTTTTAAATATGAAAATTGTATTAAAATAACACCAGGTGATCCTGTTATGAGGCCCTTGTTCGTGCAATACTTTGTCACTATATCCCGATTTTGTGCCTACATTGCCACCCTATTACTTTCATGGAGACTACAGTTGGTCCTTTCAACTGACATCCTTTACTAAGGTGCACTGAAAAATAACAGCTACTTGCTGAGTGAGACAGACACTTGTCCAACTCCAGACTAAGGCCAGCCATACATGGGTCGATTTTCGATTGATTTTTCGTTAGAAAATTGTACCTAAGGATAATCGGCCGATTTTCGCTCTGTTTGTGAGGCATTGGCACTGGCTGATTTTTGTGGTTCCTCCCCATTTCGTTTTATGGGCATGTTGGAAAATTCATGAAAAATTACTGTTTTTCAAAATCATTGGTGGCACCATCAGATTACAAAGCGAACAATGTTTACGCTTTTTGATCGAAAAATCGTTCGGAATTCGAACCATGTATGGCCTGCTTTAGCCCCCTCCAGCTGATTGCTCCTATTCTCTCTCTGAGATCCACTCCCTCTTTCCCAGAAGTCTTCAGGCTGGTCACACGACACACAGAATCATATTCCTCTTTTACAGTGTGGGATCATCCTAAATGATGCATTATTACAGTGTGAGTGCAGTGCACTGAGATATACAGTACCTCCTCACTCTATTCTGACAGTATGGTCACCTGCAGGGGCGGACTGACAACTCATGGGGCCCCCGGGCAATAGGGGATCATGGAGCCCCTGTGTCCTTGCCCAAACTCAAAAAAGCCTATGAAAAAGGTACCAGGGGCATCTCATGGGGCCCCCTACTGACCCCGGGCCCTCGGGCAGTGTCCGAGTTTCCAAATGGTCAGTCCGCCACTGGTCACCTGCTTACATAGTACCATACACAGACAGCTTACTTTGTTTAAGTAAGATACAAAAGTTGAATGCTACACATATTTACTTCAGCTAATTGCAGTACAGAGGATGTTTTTTCAGTCCTTTGTAGTCTAAGAAGACAATGACTTTCCGTAGTACTGTCTCTGCAAAGTGCTAACACTGACTGAAGAAACATGTAAGAAACGGGGGGGTCTGGACAGTACTGAACTAACTAGCTCTAAACAGGAGGGGAGGACAGGAGGAGAAACCAAATCCCATAAGTAAATGTTGAAGTGGCTCTAAAACCGCCACTAGATGCCAACATACTATAAAAAAATACCGACCTTATGCAGTTCAATAAAACACAGAAAAATTACAAAAAAAGTGTGGCAGAACACCACCATTAAAATAAAAGCTAAAGCTATTTTAACCAGTTCCCATCCGGCCCATGCATATAAACAGCCGGATGGGAGCAGTGCAGGGGCGGGCTGCTGTTCATAAACGGCATTTTCAGATTGTGCGTGCTCCCTGGGAGCGCGCGGCACCACATTCCGGTGCCCGGAGGATCACTGTATGGGACCTCTGTGTGAGGTCCCGATCATGTGATCACTGATTGGCCAATAGTAATGTCACTTCTGACATCATTGCTTATTACTAGTGAAATCTGTGAATGATCACAGAGATCACATGGTACAAGGCTATTCACAACAGCCTTGTACCATGTGACAAGCTGTGACCAATCACAGCTATCACAGTATTTCTCAATGGCTGCAAGAATGCAGCCAGAGAGTAGAAAGGATTGCTTTTACAGCCTTTATGGATGTAAAAGCAGTCAGTGTAAAAGAAAAAAAAATCTTCATCACCCTTTACAAGTAGTACAGTGTTACTATGGTACTGCTAGGGTGACAGTATGTTAAAAAAAAGCCCATAAATAATAATGTAAAAAAATAAAATAAAATTGTAAAAAAAAATTTGAAAAATTATAATTTTTTAAAAAAAATTTTACTAAAAAGATTTATCAGGAAAGATTATTTATTTGCAAAATTTTATAGGAAAAACACTTTTTTTTCAAAATTTTTGGACTTTTTTTTATTTACATAGCAAAAAAATAAATAAAATCCCAGTGGTGAATAAATACCACCAAAATAAAGTTATATCTGTCTCAAAAAAATGCAAAAAAATGAATATGGGTACAGTGTTGCATGACCGCGCAATTGTCATTCAAAGTGTGACAGCACTGAAAGCTGAAAATTGGCCTGGGCAGGAAGGGGGTAAAAGTGTCCTGACTTGAAGTGGTTAAAATATGTTTAAACCCAAGTACAAAAATGACAAAAATCTTGTAGGAGATTTGGCATGTTAATGTAATGGAAATCGTCATATTTTTATTAACTTGTAATCTGCAGCTTTCCTAAGAAATACCTGGTGACATTGCCGTGACATTGTTTAGGAATGTCCTGTTATTCAGTAAAATGTAAAATATTATTTTTAAAAAGTTTGCAATTACTCATTTAGAAAATTCAGCTCACTTTGCTTGATGTTAGTAAAAAATTGTTTCACTGATACAGGAATTATTAGGAAAAAATATTTTCTCCAAACTAGACAAATAGTTTTTTGCACTTTCATGTTAACAGTTGTTCATATTAACTAAGGGGTGCAATTGGTGCAAAGCCTCGACCAACCTACTAACACTTCTATTTCCTTTCAGAAAGCAACGCTCATTGCAACCTCACTGCAAGTCATCGACCTAAAACTGGTGGTTTCTTTTGCTTTGGATAGGTAAAAAGAAATGAATCCTTATAAACTGAAGTCATAACTACACTGTCTGTCCAATAGCCAAATGGCTGTGGTCAGGGGTGGACTGACAACTCATGGGGCCCCCGAGCAATAGGGGATCATGGAGCCCCTGTGTCCTTGCCCACACTCAAATCACACCCAAAAAAGCCTATGAAAGGTACCAGGGACATCTCATGGGGCCCCCTACTGACCCTGGGCCCTCGGGCAGTGCCCGAGTTTCCCAATGGTCAGTCCGCCCCTGGTTGTGGTTTAGTAGTGATGGTCTGATGGTTCAGTTTTGATGAATGCTAGGTTCATCGGAGGTGATTTTCAAAAGTCTACGTGTGATCGCTTAAACATCCAAAGATATCTTATATAGTAAAAACTCTTTAAATGCAAAGGATGTGCAGAGGAATTCAATAAAGCACTGCCAACAGTTTTGTTTGCACTATGTCATTTTACACCCCGATTGCACTGGATGTGACTTGGCATGCGATTTGCATGCCCTGCGACTTGTAAATCGCATGCCAAGTCGCACCCTATTGTCCGCAATTACAGCAGTCATATAGATGCGGTTCCGACTTGGTCGGAGCCGCACTGATTTCTAAAGTAGTGCATGCACTACTTTTGGTGCAATTTGCATAGACATCTGTGTCAGATGTCTATGCAAATCACACCTCAACTCGACATGTCACCCGACTTTGAAATTGTGCAACTTCACTGTAAGTCGCACGATTTTAAAGTCGGGATTCCTTGTGACCGGGGTGTTAAAATGGCCTGCGCCAGATTTCTGAAAATTGTCTGTCTTTTTTTTTCTTATAGCGTAAAAAATAAAAAATGCACAGGCGATCATATACCTACTGAAAGAAAGCTCAATTCGTGGGAAAAAAAAGGACGGAAATATCATTTGGGTGCAGCATTGCATGACTACGCAATTGTCAGTTAAAGTAACGCAGTGCCGTAACGCAAACAATGGCCTGGTCAGGAGGGGGGGTAAATCCTCAGGAGGGCACGTGGTTAATGTTAAGCTAACCATACACTAGAAGAATTTAATTCAAATGGTTGTATGGAAATTCTGAAAAATCGTTTGTGAGAGCATTCCATCTTGCCATCATTGAGTCAACTAATTTTGTTTAAAAGGCCTTAAAATTCCTTCCAGACCTCCTACTTGAATGGCATCTCAGATGTTTTAAACAGGTTTCCTTTGTCCCTAGAACATGTATATTACAATATGTGTAATATTTTTCCTAAACAAAATCCACTGTTAGAATTTTGCTCATTCTAGAAAAATCCTCCATCCTGTTCCTTCAAGTTTTGTTGTCAATACAGTGGAAAATAATCACCAATAGCCCCTGTGACAGACCCAACCAGGACTGGGGCTTTTGGAGATGCTTAACATCTCAGAAGTGCTCTGGGCACAGAAAGATTTGGAGTTTCTAGCCATTCAGGAATGAGAGCTGGAGACAGCTGCTAGATGCTGCTCAGCAGCAAGGCTGGGCTCCCTTTGCTGGGACTATCAGGAAGTACCAGCTGACAGCTCTGAAATCCCGACCGAAATGTCAGCAATGGGGCAAAGTAGCAGTGTGCTTTGCTTACCTCCAACTATGGAAGCGGAGCTCTTATGGCGGATGCAGCAAGTGTTGACTCACCTTGACAAACTTGTTTCTGCACAGGATGAGCTTGGATGGAGGAATGCATCTGCCCAGCTACCAGATGAGGGTATGGAGCAGCTGGCTCATCCCTGCAACCAACTGAGCACATTTTGACTGGTTCTTTGGTGATTGGCTAGCTTTACTAGCTGTGTAACCTGAGCTGTGAATTACTTGCAAGAGGGGCTTCATGACTGTCTAGAATTGGCAACAAGAGCTCAAGTCCCTACCCCAGTCCTGCTAGAACACTGCTCCTTCTGCCGAGACCGAACCATCCACCATCTTGTGCCTGACTCCATGCCATATGCCTCCACATTACATTCCGGGCCATTGACCTTTTCATCCCAAGAAAGGAAAGTCCACACATATGAGTAAATTTGCTACACTTCAGTGATGGAATTCAGGGAATGGTATAACAGTCACATCACATCAACATACATTCCAGATTCACTTGACAATACCTAGTCAATCACACTTAGTGGACGGTCTGCAGTTGTCACATGTGAAAGCATATGCAGCACCTTGGTAGCCATCTCCCTTTTAACAGCTTCTCCTCCACCCAGGGTCATTAGTACTCACAGGACTGTGCTCTCTTCAGTCACCTCTTCCTTAGGTACACCTCTCCCGGGACTCTCCAAAGGAAGCAGCCTCACACAGGGAACTCTTGGCCTGGCCTAAAGGCCTTTTGCAATCCACCGTAGCCCCCACCTCCATAAAGGATAGAAAGTCTACAGCCAGGTTTTCCGGGATTCAGGTCTACTCCACACAACCTCCTGCCCTCTCCAGGGCCTACACATGCTAGTTTCATCCGTATAGGTGTGGGGTGTGTAGCGCCCATGCCCGTAGTAAGTCTATGCTCCTCTCAACCTGGCTTATACTGTATGTGGGTACTGACTCACCCCTGACATCACTACAGGAGGGCTCTACATAAAAGGGGCCTAGCACCTGATGACACTGTCTGCTGTAACCAAACACTATTCTGGTACAGAGCCACCTAGTGACAAACTAGCCAACTGCACCTGATCCTCCTATAGGATAAAAGGCAAAGATAAATTCCTTCAGAAATTTCATCTGTCTAATTTTGTCTTCTTCTATCTAGCTAAGTGTGACAATGGCTGGTGACATAAATTGTTCTCTAGAAAAGATGTGATTGTAATGTGATTGTAGATGTAATTCTAGGAAAAACTTGACTATGGTCTGCAAAACAAATAGTGGAAAATCTCTGCTATAGTAATGCAGACAGTAACATAAATAGTTTAGTAGAGTGGGGAAGAGCTAGAACCTCAGTTTGGTTTTGATTGCCTGTATCCTCAATAGGATATTTCCCCTTACTACCTGCCCCAGTGATGGTAGCAGCCATTGACTCCAGTAGACTTCTACAACCCCAGACTGTCCCAGGAAGTCTGCAAATGTTGCTAATTATGCTTATATCTCTCATATGTACATATGCAGAATGGTGTGATTAGTACTCCACAGTTTTTACTCCATGTTAAACATTTGTTTCCCTTTGAGATCACATGACAGTAACATCTACTTCTTTTTCTATTCAGGTTTCAGTTATCAGAGTTTAAAAGTGAAGTTGGCTATGTCCATGTAAGTATACAGTCATTTGTCTATAAACCAATAAACAAGTGTTAACCTCTGGTTCAGAAGAGGTACAGTAACATTCAGGCAGTCCTGGACATACTAATTATCAATCTCAGGGATGCCGGAGGCTTTAAATCTTTCAAGATGTTTAATGAAGGAATTTGAGAGGTAAAGCAATAAAGATAGGTGTTTTAGGTTCCTTTTAGGTGTTTTAGGTTCCTTTTAGGTGGTTCCATTCCACCTACTCTGTACAGCCAACCAAAGAAGTAGATCCCAGCTACAGAAACTCTTCTCTGAACCATTCTATGAAGGATTCATTATGCCATTCTTCTGTCTTCTTTATCAGTCTAGCTTTAAATTTCCAGATAATGTATAGGAGAATAGCAGCTGCTACAAAGTTGCTAGCATGTCATTGCTCTAATTGGTAGGTGTCAATGTAACTTAGGGCCCATGTCAACAGGCTTTGTTGTCCTTCATTTGATGTGTGTTTAGTCAGCACTGTGTGTTGAAGACCACTTCTTCAGGACCAAGAACCATTGCGTGTACTGAAATCTCCCACAAGAAGTGTGAGGGAAGAATTTCTATGACTGAGCTCCACACATTGCCTAGTCCTCAGGACCAGGGAACCCTGCCTGTGCTTTAATACATTATGAGAACTGTGAAGGAAGGATTGCACTGAGCCCTATGCACTGTACAGTCCATAAATTGCTTCTTCAGGATCGAGGAACACTGCCAGTGCACTGAACTCTGTGTTGCATGGTCAAGAGATCCATTATTCATGGCCATTGAACTGTCATTGCTAGAAATGTTCCATGAAAGGTGAGAGGGAAGGACACCTTTTCTTAACTCAAGAAGGCCACTTAATATTATTATGGGTATGATTGGTTCTTCTTCTACCTCTACACTATAATTTTTTTCACTTCTTTTTTCGAACATTGATATTTTTACTGTGAGCGTGATTTGGTGTTTTCTGGCAGTCTTCCACCTCTACACCACTTATTTTTTTCTGTTCTTTTTTTTCCCCAACATTTAGGTTTGTTAGGTATAGTTACTATTATATTTGGAAAATAAATTACAGAGTAAGGTTATGGAACTCTGTTTTATGCAATGATTCAAAAATCTTTCATATGTTAATTTTTTATTTCTGTGCATTCATTGTACAACAGCTGCAATGGCAACTTTATATTTATAAACACATAGCTGAATAAGTGAATAATGACAAATAAAATAATAAATGGGAATATACACCACCAAGGCAGTTTTTACATGCCAATTTTGGAGTTTAAAAAGTAAAATGTTTTGTGACATGTACAATCTTAAATCTGTAGAATACCCCAAAGGCATCATATTTTATAAATATGTGCTTCTTTGCTTTGAAGTTTTCATGTATTTTACTATTTTAAAGTTAAAGGAAGTGTATTCTCCTTTAACACTCTCTTCCCCCTACAAACAGAATTGCAGGATTTTTTTTCCTTTCCTATATATTTTTTTTCTTTTTTGGCCCCACCCTTCACTGCCCATCTGGCCTAGACCAGATTAACGTGTACCTGGTCATGGTCTGTGGCTCAGGCCAAAGTAGGGAACTAACATTATCAAAAAGAGTGTTTAGCAATGGCAGCCTCCAAAATCTCTTATAGCAGAGTCCCTGTAATAGTGGACAGGTAAGCATACGCTCATTTTAACCCTACTTTCATTTATCTGCCTATTTTTTTTCTAAGGAGACAAGTTTAGGTGTGCTTGATATAAATCTCTGTCAAATGCCTATGATGGTAAGTGTTGGATTACTTTTTTAGAGCATGTCAATTTATTGTGCAGGTCTCGGAACTGGAGAAATCATTGGGACACAGTTTCAAAGAATCGGCACTTCTAGCAATAAACAGTAAGACATTCAAATCTTTCTAATTTCTCTTCCATTGATGAACTATTGTCTTAAACCCAATAAAATCTATATATTGTATATCTAATATGCAAATTTTCACACCTAGATGGATTACGTGGCGGTATTCCTTTGCCAACTCTGGCTAATATAACTCTACAGGATTCCACATTACAAATCACCCCTGTAAGGCTGTTTTTGTTTAATTAAAATACTTTTTTTTACTTATTATTATTATACAGGATTTATATAGTGCCAACAGTTTGCTCAGCGCTTTACAATATAAAGGGAGACAATAGAGCAACAATACAGTTAAATACAAGAGGGTTAGGAGGGCCCTGCTCCTTGGAGCTTACAGTCTAGTAGGGTGGGGCTGGTGGAACAAAAGGTAATAACTGTAGGGGTGTAGGGGATGAACTAATGGGAGAAATAGAAGATTTGGTTATTAGCTGAAGGCAGGATAGGCTTACCTGAAGAGGTATGTTTTCAGGGATCACCTAAAAAGTGGACAGAGTAGGAGATAGTTGAACAGATTGTGATACAGAGTTCCAGAGGATGGGGGAAGCTCATTCTTTGTTGTTTTGTCAGGATTGCCATCAGTACTGAAAAGGACCTAGCAAAGAAACCTTCTAATATTAGACATTGTTGCCACCTTTTGCCATATAATTATAGCTTTACCATTTGATCTAAGCCCTTATAAAGCTGCTTGTACCCCTAAATCCATAAATGTATATTTTTAGTTATGGATAGAGCAGAAAATACAGAAATACGTGTAAATTAATTAGTTTAATTGAAAGTTATAGTGTTTACAAATAGTGGTATAGATACTGGAATTTTTTTTTTTCAACTAGTAATGGCGGTGATCGACGACTTATAGCGGACATTCTGACAATGGGGGGAACTGACTTGGTGTCACTGACATCCCCAGTGACACCAATACTGTGATCAGTGCTAAAAAAAGCACTGGCACTGTACTAATGGCACTAGGCAGCAAGGGGTTAACAATGAGGAACAATCAAAGGGCTAACTATGTGCAAGGAGTGTTTTGTGATGTGACCACTATCACAGTGACAGGGTGTGACATGGTTTTGTTTATTAACAAAGCCAAGTCACAAATAAATAGGGTACCTTTATGCATAGCAGTGGGCATAACAAAACTAAAAGCAGAACTTCAATAACAATTCGGTGAAGGCAAAAATGTTAATTTTGCTGCAAAATCAAGTTGAGCCTGTTTATGTCTATTGATTAGTGATGGGGAAGCACAGATAGGGACATATTGATTTTCTACTTTAACCAGGATGGAGAGACTGCTCAAAGGGGAAGCAAAGAGACAAAAAGATAGGCAATCCTGCATGAGGGATTTATGGAATCTCTTGAAAACCTTTCCAGCTGAGGTCACCTACTGTTGAAGATGGAAGGAGAGTCAAATCTGTTGGAATCTACTCATGGATGGATAGTCTCAAACTGCAGATGGTTACATAGTTTTTTGTATAAGAGATGGCTAGATATGAGAATGACCTACAAATATAAGGTGCAGCGCTAGGTGAAAAACATATAAATGCAACAAAAACCATATAATAAATAAATAAATGGTGATAAATATGAGAATGAACTTACAATAAATGTGACTTTATTTTTAGGGATGTTTATTGGCATCAATGGACATGTACTACATACCATGGAGAACATTATTAGACATTCTACCCAAGCACCAGTCTCCAGAGTATCACACGCAGTGAAGACTTAAAGTTAACAAGATGGCTGTCCAACAGATCGTATGGCTGTTCATGGTATGGATGCATCACCATGCCAAATCATTTTAATAAATTGCAGTTTCACCAATACTGTGTTTTATCCTTTGTACAATAGCAGTAACTAATACTGTTAGCCTCCATTGAAAACGGCAAGTTTAGAGTTAAGTGATTCCATTTAAAGAGGAGCCATACTTTAGTTTTAAAAAAAAATAAAAGTCAGTAGCTACAAATACTGTAGCTGCCGACTTTTAAGAAGTTGATTCTTCATTGGACTTCCTCTCTCCATCTTGGATTTGGGAACCAGCTGTGACTTTCTGGTATCTCATAGCCGACTCCCCACTGCTCATGAAGTATAGCAGCACTGTGGGCCTAGTCCTGCAGCCTCCAGATAGCTTTGATGTGTCCTAAGAGGTGTGGGGGGGAGGGTGGATGGGGCTCAAGTGGACATCATTCTTGTCTAGGCAAGAATGAAGAAAATGGGAGCAGGTGCCTGTCAAAAAAGGTACACACTGCCTGGAAAAAAAAATACACTTTTGAGTGAAGGTTTGCTTTGGGTTCATCCCTTTAGGTGGAAATTTTTCTTAACAACTTCAAGTCTGGACACTTTTACCCCCTTCCTGTCCAGGCCAATTTTCAGCTTTCAGTGCTATTACACTTTGAATGACAATTGTACGATCATGCAACACTGTACCCATATGAATTTTTTAGCATTTTTTGAGACAGATAAAACTTTATTTTGGTGGTATTTATTCACCATTGGGGTTTTTTTTTGCTATATAAATGAAAAAGTCCAAAAAGTTTGGAAAAAAGTGTTTTTCTTATAAAATTTTTCAAATAAATAATCTTTCTTCATAAATCTTGGCCAACATGTATTCAGCCATCTTTTTAGTAACAAAAATAACCCAAATTAGTTTCTAACCAAAAATTATAATTTTTTTTTACATTTTTAGTTTATTTTTTTATATTATTATTTATGTTTTGTTTTGTATTTTAACATAGTCACCCTAGCAGTACAGTGTCACCGTAGTGACACTGTACTACTTGGGGGGCTGATGAAGATTTATTTTTTTTATTTTTTTTTTTACACTGATTGCTTTTACACCCATAAAGGCTGTAAAATCAATCATTTCTGCTACTCTCTGGCTGCATTCTTGTAGTCATTGAGAAATACTGTAAGAGCTGTGATTGGCCACAGCTTGTGACAATAACAAGCTGTGATTGGCCACAGCTTGTGACAAGTCTGTTGTGAATAGCCTTGTACCATGTGACCTCACAGATTTCAGTAGGCGTATGCAATGGTGTCAGAAGTGATCACATGATCTTGACCTCACACAGGTTTTGTTTTAGATAGAGTGGAGAGGGATTAGAAAGATTTTCAGTTTTTAATTGTTGTCTGTGCCCTTGCTAAGGAGATTCCCCCTCTCTATTTGTCCTTTTTACCATTATCATTGAAAGTGAAAGTAAAAGAAAATCCCAACTTTTGGGTTGTCCCCAGAAAAGTAGTAGAGAGGAAATCATCCAATGGGAATACTAGTTCTGGTGACCTGGGAGTCCCTAGGAATTCTCTTAATTTGCAGGGATTTCCTCTCACTTTCTATTTGGCTATGGAACAGGAAGTGAAGAGAAATCCCCACAATGGGACACAGATGGTAAAAAAAAAAAATCTGACAGGGGGTTATAACCTTCCCTTGCCCTATCCGAAATGAAAAAAAAAATGTTTTGCCTGTAGTTCTATGTCCCAATCGTGTTCCTTTATTGTCATCCGGTCACACTTGTAGTCTCTAATGGAAACTTTGACGCCTTTTAGAATTCATTGCAGGCATGGTCCACTGTTGTACCCATCACCCACCTGTCCTGAGAAATGCAATGCACTCATTGCAGTAGTTTGGAAAATAGTTGGAAAGAGACTGCAGGAAATCAGCAACATTAATATTCCACAAAGGATGAAAAATTGGGTAAACACAAATTTTATTTAAAATAAAAAAGGCAGTAGTTTAAGATACACATTGCACTGGCAAAGGAAATATTAGTTAGAGTAGAACTCAGACAACTCCAGACAAACGGCTAAAATATATATGATTACTGTTTTACATGCCAAAAGGATTTATAATTCTGAACAGCTAGTCTTGTGATTTACACTCAACTTATATTGTGCCTCCAGACAGAGGAAAAACTATTTCCTGGTTCAACAATCCACAAAGAGTTACTAAAGCCACAACAGTAAAGTCAGTCTGAATATGCAGTAAAGCATGCTTGTTATACTCAGTGTGGAACCTAAGTAGTTAATCCTCTGCATTGTGCAAAAACATTGTTTAATCCTAACTTCTCTGATCCTCCCCATCTTCCAGTGTCCCCCTCTTATCTCTTGATAAGACATATTGTGTATAGTCACTCTGTACATGCTCAGTTTGGTGTATATAGCTATAGATGTTTTTTTTTAGTTCTCGGAAGAGAGCATGTGATCAGCACATAGCTGTCCAGACAGAGGTCAGGGGTTCTGCATCCTCCTAGAGCAAAATGAAAACTCCTCCTACAAGCTTTAACCAGTGCTTGGTTGGACACTGATAGAAGTCGCAAGACTGCTCTAACTGCTATTGAGAAAATGTATTTAGCAGTTTATATTTACTAAAATAATTGCACTTCCATGTTTTGTGTACTGTAGGAGACCACATATAGTAAATGCAGGGCCCTAGGTTTAGGAACACTTTAACTATATCACATTTCCATCTCCCCTGTTGCTAATTCCACCTTCAGAATTGATGACTTTCATATAAGTATGGTACCCCAGCATGATACTAAACATGATGTGGGCATTGCCCGCATTATACCTTACAAAACATGTACTCATGTACTAAGCATTCCTGACCAATCACAATTGATAAAAGCAAGTTTAAATAAAGAGTAGAATAGTATTCTTTAAAAAAAAAAGTTAAAACCCCTCTATTGTCTATATCGGGAGACATCCCCATACTTCCTGCCCTGGAGACACAATAAGAAATTAGATGTAATTTCACCAAAATGAAGGGTTTTCACAAGAACATTTGCTCTGCAGACCAGCTCTCTGGGACTTCCCCCTGCTCTAGAGTTTTGGAGAAAATTCTAAAAGCAGTAGGAGGGAGTGAGGAGTGGCTGGTCTGCACTCTTGAGGGATCCTGACCAATCCACAACAGGAAGCTTGATATGGGGTCAGGGCAGTCCATAAGAGTGACAGAGCATGCTCAGCAGCAGGAGAGTTTGGGTTGAAGATGGAGAAGTGAGAGGCTGGAGATCAGGAGCCTGGGAGGGATCCCAGATGAGAAGGGGATCACCTAGAGGCAAGGAAGTTTGGAAGGAGGAAAGCTCAGGACTTCACTGGGCTCCAGAGCGAAGACAACCTATGCAGCAGGGAAGGAGCAGTCCAGCAGAAGGCCTGAGAGCAGCCACCAACCCATCAGCTCATAGGAGAATAACTGAATGAGTAGACCTGCACCCCCTGAGCCAGTAAGGGGAAAGAGCACTCTGGTGGGAAACTGGATTAGCTACTACCTGAGACTGTCTTCTTTTAAAGTGACAGGCACTGGATCTCCTCACTCAGAACAGTTGGATAAGGAGTGTCTAGGGTCTAGGGTGGTACAGCAGGAGATGCTGGCTAGCTCTCCAGAAGAGAATTTTTTGCTGTAAAGAGACTTGTATATAGTTACAGGATGTTGCCATTCCTTTGGGCATCCCATACACCCTTTACCCCATCCAATTTTATATTCCCCTAAGAAAAACCAAAGAACAAGCTCAATGACTCACTGTCTCCTGGATGCAAGTCTGAATGGAAGATGCATGTTGCCCGGCTGTGCAGGACTATAAGGGGACCCAAAATGCAGCAACTCCTATGGAGGTTCACATACACTTTAAACAATCAGAGCTGGTAATGAACCATGCTTGTGTGACATATACTGTACATCATGATCACTGCATGAAAATGTTTAACTTTTAAAGTGTTACTAAACCCACAACAGTGTATTCTTGTTATACTCACTGTGGAACCTAAGGGGTTAATCCTCTGCATTGTGTAAAAAGGATGTTTGATCCTGTCTTCTCTGATCCTCCCCTTTTTCCACAGTCCTCAATCCATCTGCTGATAGAACAGAACCTTGGGGGCAAGCTGCACATGCCCAGTTTGGTGTATATTGCTAGAGATTTTTTTTTTCTTGTACAGGTGACAGGGTCCATCTTTGGGAGTCCACACTACTGTCTACAAATGTAGTCTATGTTTATCAAACTGTAATATAAGAATATATCATTTAATAGAAGAATGACATAGAGTATTTGTGGCATGATAGCACTCCAGTTAATTGCCAGTGTTGTAATTAGTGATACAATGCTCCTCAGTCTGGTATAAGGAGTATGGCAGGAATGCATAATCATATCCTCTCCTAATGAATTGGGTAATGGATTCTTTCATTCATATCTCATTAATTGTACAGTATTCAGTTTCTTGGAAAAAGTAATGATCTCTCAGATGTTAGGATCACGCATGCAAATAGCTTTCATTTGATAAACTGTAAGCATTTTAATTAAGTGGTAATGGCATCAATGGCATAGAACCTGGAATCTAAGCGGTCACAGGTACAACTACTCCATTACACCTAAAATGCCTAAAATGTTTGGATGGGTTCCTGAGCCTGTACCTGTAAATTGCCTGGATTGAAGGAATATCACTTTGTAGCATTTGCTTATCCTTAGACTCCTACATCTGTCAGGTTGGCATGAACTTACTATAGAGTGTAGAAAGTGCTGCTTGTGTGGAGTGCTACAATGCACCTCCCTATACAAAATTCTTATAAAATGTTCCTCTTTCCATACATATGTAATGATGGGAATATGTGCTGTGGTGCTCTTCACTAAAAGTGTGCCTCTAAATTATACCAATAGTGCATACAATATACAAAGCCATAAGCAAAATAATACTTTAGGAGGAGAACAATAATACTCCTCCCCAACACCTAAATGCCACCTAATTCATGATAGTGCATATAATGCCTAAACCTATGAGTGCATGCATCTAATTGGGGCTGTATTGCACCTTCTCCCAAAATAGATGCAAACTAGTGCACTATGGCGAATTTATATGTTATTAACCTTATTGTGACAATTTTAAACCAAAAAACAAACTAAACCAAAAAATGCATTTGAATAAAGTCCAATTGCTATGGAGCACCTTGCTCCTCTAAACAACCTCATAAGTTCAAAATAGGTGGTCTTGTCAGGAAGCCAGATAGAAAACCAAACAATATAAGTGAATAAAGTCTGGGTGCTGAAAGGCTCCTTGCTCATCCAGAAATTCAAAATTGTGACAGTGGGTGGTCTTGTCAGCAAACTATTAGTGATAGGTGTTTCACTCGTGATCCCCCTCCAGAGCCCCACTCGACGCAATATCTTGACCACCTGTATGAAGGTAGGTCAGAAGGCACATTTGGGTGCTTAAACCTGCTCCAGAGGTGATGTAATCTCCCTATGCTTTTTGACAACCACTGCCTTTGAGCCAGGGATCCTCTTGTGAGAAAACACTTCAAAACGACCTTGGAACTCCTCCTCCGCAGTAAAATAACCAAAGGGAGACTTCCATTGCATTATACTGCTTTTTATTTTAGGAAAAAACCCGCTGCACCTGCCGAGCACTCGCTGCAATCTGACAATGCACTGTGAGAGTGCAGTGCATTGTGGGGTGCTCGGTGGGCTAACAGCTTGCTGAAAGGCCTTACTGTTTATGTGATTGGCAAACTTAGGTTAGACTCGAACATCAAGCCAATCCCTACTACTGCGTGTGTAAGCCTGCATTCACACCTGAGCAGAACAAGAGCAGAGCATATTTCTGGCAATTATGAAGCTTTTTGTGTGTTCTTCCATGCATACATGTGTGTTTTGCCATTTACCAGTTCGTGCAGGCATTTTTACACATGTATCAAACTTCATTTCATCAAACAAAACTTGTTTCCGGGGTTGGGAAAAAGAAGGCTTCTCAATGGCACACAAAGGCATTTGACTTTCAACTGTGATCAGCTGTGGTCATTTTGATTAGCTCAGCATGAAAAGAGCTTTCCTGGAGCAGTTCAGTTCCTGCTGGTGAAACTAAAGAAAACACTCAACTAGGGGCGGTAAGGCACTGTCAACAGATCTCCGGGATAAAGTTGTGGACAGACACAAGTCAGGAGATGAAAACAAAAACATTTCAAAGACTTTATTAATGCCTAGAAGCACAGTGAAGTCTGTTATTAAGAAGAGGAAGGTATTTGGTACAACACAGACCCTCCCTGGGTCTGGATGTCACTTCCAAACCGGATGAAAGAGCCAGGAGGAAACTGGTCAGAGAGGCTACCAAGAGACCTACAGCAACTCTGAAGCAGGTTCAGGAATTTATGATAAAGAGTCGATAATATCACATGTGATAACCATATCACAAATGCTCCAAAAATGTGGCTTGTATGAAAGGGTTGCATGAAAAAAGCCACTCCTCAAGAAAGGCCACATGCAATCACAACTGAGCTTTGCCATAGAAGATTCTGAGGTCACATGGAAAAAGGTGTTCTGGTCAGATAAGACTAAAATTTAATTATTTGGCCTCAACACCAAACTATATGTTTGGCGGAAGCCCAGTACAGCTCACCGATTATAACAGACTATTTCCACCAGTCAAATTTGAGAATCCCCACTATATGTTTGTTTTGTGTTTCCATCTACACAGTGTACATAAAAATAATGAAAAAACCCTTTGTTTCTTTGGAGCAAGTTTACACGTAGGACTCTATAGGCAGCTTGTAGTGATCAGAATAGCTTGCCATTAAGGGAAAGATTTTAGGGACATATTTGTTTAAAAGTGCATTTACATAAAATATACCACCAAAGCCTTCATATATTTAACCCTTTGTTAGGACGGACACTTAAAGTGGCTGTAAACCCAAAATAAAAATAAGATGAATTAAGCGGTTTACCTGGTACAGTAAAGCATCACATCTGTGCCCAGTCTTGCAAAGAAGTGTGAATCCATCATTGAGAAATCCTCTCCGCTTTCTAGCAGAGCCATACAAAGCAGTGTGCTTACAGTGTAAAGCACACACACACAGCGACGCAGCACAGTTAACCCTTTGATTGCCCCACATGTTAACCCCTTCCTGCTCATTGCTATTAGTACAGAGTCAGTGCTTTTTATTTGCACTGATCACTATTGGTGTCACTAGGGATGTCAGTGACACCAAGTCAGTTCCCCTCAGTGTCAGAATGCCAGCCGCAGTCCCGCTATAAGTAGCTGATCGCCACCATTACTAGTAAAAAAAAATTTCTAGTATATATACCGCCATTTGTAAACATTATAACTTTCACGTAAACCAATTAATTTACACGTATTGGGATTTTTTTAAGCAAAGACGTCGCAGAATACATTTTGGCCTAAATGTATGACAAAATTAGATTTTTTAAATTTTTTTTACTGGACGTGTTTAATAGCAAAAAGTCAAAAATGTTGTTTATTTCTCAAAATTGTCCATCTATTTTTGTTTATAGTACAAAAAATAAAAACGCAGAGGTGATCAAACATCACCGAAAGAAAGCTCTATTTGTGGGAAAAAAGTACAAAAAATTTCATTTGGGTGCAGCATTGCATGACCACTCGATTGTCAGTTAAAGTAACGCAGTGCTGTATCGTAAAAATGACCTAGTCAGCAAGGGGGGTACAGTTGCAAGAAAAAGTATGTGAACCCCTTGGGATTACGTGGAGTTTTGCATGAATTGGGCATAAAATGTGCTCTGAACGTCATCTAAGTCACAACAATAGAAGAACACAGTCTGCTGAACATAATACTACACAAACATTAGATGTTGCCATGGTTTAATTGCACATAACATGTAAACATTTACAGTGCAGGGAGGAAAAAGTATGTGAACCTTTGGACTTAATAACTGGTTGACTCTCCTTTGGCAGCAATAACTTCAACCAAACGTTTCCTGTAGTTGCAGATAAGACCTGCACAACGATCTGGAGTAATTTTGGACCACTCCTCTTCACAAAACTGTTTCAGTGTAGCAATATTCTTGGGATGTCTGGTGTGAATCGCTCTCTTAAGGTCATGCCACAGCATTTCAATCGGGTTGAGGTCAGGACTCTGACTGGGCCACTCCAGAAGGCGTATTCTGTGCTGTTGCAGCCATTGTTTTGTTGAATTACTTGTATGCTTTGGGTCATTGTCCTGTTGCATCACCCATCCTCTGCGGAGCTTCAGTTGGCGGACAGATGGTCGTACATTTTCCTGCAAAATGTCTTGATAAACTCTGGAATTCATTTTCCCATCAATGACAACAATCCGTCCAGGCCCTGAGGCAGCAAAGCAGCCCCAAACCATGATGCTCCCTCCGCCACGTTTTACAGTGGGGATGAGGTTTTGATGTTGGTGTGCTGTGCCTTTTTTTCTCCACACATAGTGTTGTGTGTTCTTCCCAAACAACTCAATCTTGGTTTCATCTATCCACAGTATATTTTGCCAGTAGTGCTGTGGAACACCCAGGTGCTCTTTTGCAAACTTCAAACGTGCTGCAATATTCTTTTTGGACAGCAATGGCTTCCTCCGTGGTGTCCTCCCATGTACTCCATTCTTGTTTAATGTTTTCCTTATTGTAGATGTGTCAACAAAAATGTTAGCATGTGCCGGAGATTTCTGTAGGTCTTTAGCTGACACTCTGGGATTCTTCTTTACCTCATTCAGCATTCTGCGCTGTGCTCTTGCAGTAATTTTTACAGAACGGCCTAGGGAGAGTAGCAACAGTGCTAAACATTCTCCATTTGTAGACAGTCTGTCTTACCATGGACACATGAACATCAAGGCTTTTGGAGATACTTTTGTAACCCTTTTCAGCTTCATGCAAGTCAACAATTGATCGTAGGTCTTCTGAGAGCTCTTTTCTGTGAGGCATGGTTCACATCACACAGTGCTACTTGAAACCAGTAAACCCAAAACAGGTGTGTGTTTTTCAAGGGCAGGACAGCTGTCAGCAACACATCCAATATCATCACACTGACTGGAGTCAAGGTTGGCTCATTCTTGGCTCCAATTAGCTCTGGGAGAAGTCATTAAGCTAGGGCCTCACATACTTTTTCCTCCCTGCACTGTGAATGTTTACATGTTATGTGCAATTAAACCATGGCAACATCTAATGTTTGTGTAGTATTATGTTCAGCAGACTGTGTTCTTCTATTGTTGTGACTTAGATGACGTTCAGAGCACATTTTATGCCTAATTCATGCAAAACTCCACGTAATCCCAAGGGGTTCACATACTTTTTCTTGCAACTGTAAATCCTCTGGAGGGCAAGTGGTTAAAGGTGGAAAAAGTTCTAAAATGATTTATCTTTGTCTCATTTTTTTATATCACAGAAATGTGACATTTTAACAGGGGTGTGTAGACTTTTCATATCCACTGTATGTAACTCCCACATCCCACTCCTTAACATTACACAGAAGGGAAAAGCTAGGTAGGATTTTGCTGCAAGTAAAAAACAAGTAAAAATGTAAGCAGCAATTTTTTAATATTCTTTTAAAGTTGTGCTATGTGAATGGAACGCATAACAAATATAAAGTAGGTGTTTTTCAAATTTGTCTTTCAAACTGGAAATAAACTTTAAAATGTTTGGCATTCTTTAAAGATGTATGTCTTTTCATATGAAGATATAGTTCCCATTCAGTCTATTTTAATCATACGATCTAGAACTTATACTATTGAGTATTTGTGGCATGCTAGCACTGCAGTCAATTACGAGCCTCATAATTAGTGATCAACTGCTTGTCAGTCTGGTATAGGGAGTATGGCAGGAATGCATAATCATATCCTCTCCTAATGAATTGGGTAATGGATTAGTTCATTTATATCTCATTAATTGTACAGTATGCAAAGTAGGAAGAAAAAGTAATTGTCTGCCAGGTGTTATGATCACGCATGCAAAACGCTTTCATTTAATAAGCTGTGAGCATTTTAATAAAGTGGTAGTGGCACCAGTGGCATAGAACCTGGAATCTAAGAAGTCACAGCTGCAACCAAGCCCCTATATCTTCCTGCTGCCCTCCTATTGCTGACATTTAGGTTGTATCATGTCACTTCTCGGTTTATTTCTGGAACAGCACAGCAGGGTGCTTAAAGTTGATGTAAACCCTAAATCTACCTTTCAGTATGTTTGGCATCATGTCACACTCATTTGGCCATTGGGCTACCTATCAGATCTTCAGGAGGCAAGCACAGATCTGATAGGCAACCCAAAAGCCAAATGAAGGCAGGCGGACAATGCTGCTGCTAATTGCAGACACCCAAAGGTGGGAATACATGATTAGAAAATCGACCGATCGGTCATCTGATCGACTGAGAGGCATTCGTTCATTGGTCGAAAATTTGATGACTGCCTGCACCACCTGGTTTTAGGAGCTATTACTCTGAGGGATCCAGAGGGGATGCATACATGCTTTGTGACCCTGCAGGGTTCGCGAAGTGGGGGTGAGAGGCCATTGCAGCCACTTTGGGATAACATTGATGGTGTGCTGTTACCCACATCTTGCATGATCAGGAAGATTACAGCACAAAATAATGGACTCATGACACCGTTATTGTTTATCAATTACCATTTAATGTGTTTATTATCTGCACGGTGTATATGTTTTTGATCCCTCTGTAGGGATTCACTTGTTGTTGGATTGTGTCCCAATCTGGGTACCAGGGGGTCACGATTATAATATCCCCATGTGGATTGGGGTCACCATTGTGTATCTATAGCCTTTAGGACAGTTTTATATGTTTTTTACACCTTAGGTCACTTATTGGTGTTGTTGTTCTATTTAGCAATACGTAGTGTTGACGTCTTCCGTACAAGTGGAAGTGATGCAGTGTGCGTGTGACCTTGTAGCCACGCCCTTCCGGCCAGAACAAGCGGTATACACAACAATTACCAGCAATGAGTATCATATAGTTCATTACATGACCTATATACATAAATAGTGATACAAAAAATATAATCTGCAGAATTCTGGTTTCATTATCTCCTTAGGCCAATCTACTTTTAACATTTGGATTTTTCATTCATGTTTACAAAGATTCCTTGGACATAAACATCCGGGCCATCTTCTGTTTCCGCTCATGCGTGCTAGCGCTTGATAGATTTTTTTTCGTACGACCATCATACCACCGCATAGAAAATCGGTCGTTCGTATGCGAAACGACAACATTTTTCACTGTTGTTCAACCGTATTTTTTCGTTCACAATATTGTTATAGGTTAAAATATTCTGCTCATAAACAAAGAGAAAATAGTTCGATCAGTGATTCCGCAAAATTTTCCGTACGATTTTTGGTGTGTACGGGGCATTAGCATTGTCTGTTTGCAACACATAGTTCTTCATAAGTTTTGCAATTGAGTCACCAAAAATTATTTGCTTATGAAAACTGGTATGATGAAAAACATACTGAAAATAGATTTTCAAACACTGGTTCTGACAAACATTGATGACCCGGGTGTGCCGTCCCTTCAGAGCGCATGTGCTGTTGACATCATCGGCTGTATCACTGTAAACAGTTTAGGAGATATTCACTGTACCTACAGTTAAGCCTTAATATACAGTTAGTTCCATAAGTATTTGGACACAGGCACAATTTTAGGTTTTTTCAGGTATTTACCAAAACATATTCAAGCTATAGTCATACAATGGATATGGGCTGAAAGTGCACACTGTCAGGTTTAATTTGAGGGTATGTACATCCAAATTGGAGAAAGGCTTTAGGAATTACAGCTCTTAAGAGTAGCCATCCCCCCTGTTTCAAGGGACCAAAAGTAATTGGACAATTGAATGTAATCGTAAATAAAATGTTCATTTTTAATATTTTGTTGAGAATCCTTTACTGCCTGAAGTCTGGAACCCATGGACATTACCAAAGACTGGGTTTCCTTCTTTCTGATGCTTTGCCAGGCTCTAACTGCAGCTGTCTTCAGTTGTTCTTTATTTGTGGGTCTTTCTGACTTTAGTTTTGCCTTCAGGAAGTGAAATGCATGCTCAATAGGGTTGAGATCAGGTGATTGACTCAGGCATTGCAGAATATTCCACTTCTTTTCCTTCAAAAGCTCCTGGATTGCTTTTGCAGTGCGTTTTGGATCATTGCCCATCTGTACTGTGAAGCATCATTCAATCAACTTTGCTGCATTTGTCTGAATCTGGGCTGACAGTATATCTCTAAACACTGCAGAATTCATCCGGCTGCTTCTGTCTTCTGTCACATCATCAATAAAAACCAATGACCCAGTGCCACTGGAAGCCATGCATGCCCATGCATCACACTGCCTCCACCATGTTTTACAGATGACATTGTGTGCTTTGGATCATGAGCTGTTCCAAGCCTTCTCCACACTTTTTCTTCCCGTCATTCTGGTACAGATTAATCTTAGTTTCATCCTTCCAAAGAATGATTTTCCAGAACTGGTCTGGCTTTCTTTAGATGTTTTTTGGCAAGGTCTAATCTGGCTTTTCTGTTCTTCAGGCTTATGAATGGTTTGCACCTTGTGGTGAACCCTCTGTATTTGCTCTTGTGAAGTTTTCTCTTGATTGTAGACTTTGACAATGATACGTCCACCTCCTGGAGAGTGTTCTTTACTTGTCTGGAAGTTGTGAATGGGTCTTTCTTTACCATAGAGAAGATCCTGCGATCATCCACCACTGTGGTCTTCCATGGACGTCCATGCCTTTTTATGTTGCTGAGCTCACCAGTGCGTTCTTCTTTCCTCAGAATGTACCAAACTGTTGATTTGGCCACTCCTAATGTTGCTGCTATCTCTGATGAATTTGTTTTGTTTTTGAAGCCTTACAACGGCCTGTGTCACTTGCATGGACAACTTCTTTGAACGCATGATGTAGGTTCACAGCAATAGATTCCAAATGCAAATACCACATTTAAAATCAACTCCAGACCTTTTATCTGCTTAGTTGATGAAGAAATAACGAAGGAGTAGCCCACACCTGGCCATGAAACAGCTTTTGATTCAATTGTCCAATTACTTTTGGTCCCTTGAAAAAAGGGGTGGCTACTCTTAGGAGCTGTCATTCCTAAAGCCTTCCTCCAATTTGGATGTACATACCCTCAAATTAAACCTGAGAGTGTGCACTTTCAGCCCATATCCATGATATAACTGTAGCTTGAATATGTTTTGGTAAATACCTGAAAAAATCTAAAATTGTGTCTATGTCCACTGTAGGTATAGGTATAAGTTAAAAAATGGACTTTACTTCCACTTTAAAGTGGTTCTAAAGCCTTAAGGTTTTATACCTTAATGCATTCTCTGCATTATTGCTGAACGCCACCTTTTGTTTCACTTTACATTCGCTCATTTAAACCAAGCTGATGTAGACATGATGTAGACATTTGCATTTTGTTTCATTACGATAAATTTTATTTTCGGAGATTCGGATGTATATTGATCTCCGAATGGACATAGTAACAATGTCATCGAATCAAAGAAAAAGTTGTAATGAAATGAACAAGTGCATTCACTTCATTCAAATGATGTCACATGATGTAATTGTAGTTCAGGCCCATGAAGAAATGAATTAAATTTACAAATTTTGTTTGATAATTCAGATTCAGATAACAAACAGATCCTAATTTCATTCCATTCATTAATTCGGATGCACATGCAGCCAGTCGATATTGTCCAATCAACTAATGCCATTTCTCTTGGTGGGTTGGACTAGCGTACGAAAATATTGAATCATTCAAATCCGTCCGATTCGGTGATGTATAGCAATCTTTTAGAAAAACTGTATAACACAGTATATGAAACGTATTCTGAAAACGAATCAGTTCAACATAAAGAATATGATGAAAAAAAATTCTTAATTGAATGAATGCATCCAAAATGAAGCTGCGTGCGTGCATATGTCTAGCATGATGTACATATGGCTTTTGGAAGGAATTTAGGAACAATAACTATACACTCCCTCAAGAATTGGTTCTGGCCAACTCAGTGGATTGCTTCAAAAAAGGCCTGGATTCTTTCCTAGATACAAAGAATATAACTTGATACTAACATTTATAGGTAAAGTTGATCCAGGGAATATCCGATTGCCTCTCGGGGGATCAGGAAGGAATTCTTTTACCTGCAGGAGCAAATTGGATCATGCTTTGCTGGTTTTTTTTGCCTTCCTCTGAGTCAACTGTGTGTATAGGATTATAACTTTTTATTCTTTTTTAATGGTTGAACTGGATGGACTTTTGTCTTTTTGCAGCCAGACTAAATATGTAACTATAAAGGAGATGCTTGATGGTCATCCTAGATACAAGGGTTGGAGGAAAAAAAAGGGACAATACATGATTTGCAGGTGTGAAAGTGACCACATGTTTCGCGTTGAAAGCAGAAGTGATGTAACACTCCTTTGCTTGCGCTGTGTGATAAGACACCACACCTGGCTAACAGGTTGGAAGCCTCACTTTCGTCATTCACTACGTGCACTGCTAGTAATACTTAGTCATGTCAGCTTACTGAACTTCAAAGAGGGTAAATTGTTGGTGCCTGTCACAAGGCGCAGTGTCAAAGGTTATGACGGCAAATACAGTTTCCAGGAAAATGTTGTCTATTCATCATAAGTGTGGTCGACACGGTCAACTGACTGAAAGAGATGCAGGATTGTGACCCGGAATAAAAAAACAACTGCTGCAAAAGTGACTGCAGAGCTCAATCTCAGTCTTAGATGTCGTTCATAAGCTTATTGATATAAGTACTCCAATCATCAGGGAGCATGAGCTTTGTCGTCGGGGCTAACCTTGGAATTACTGTGATATGCCTCAAATTAGCGGAGTATTCAATAAAGACTGATGAACATAATTTTTACTTACTTTCTTTGATTTTTGAAGCACTACTTTGAGTGTATCTTGTTTTTAAACTGAATCTATAAGAAATTGTAGAACAACTCCACAAAATGTATGGCTTGCCCAACTTTCAGTAAATCAGAGCTTCAGTCATTTTTGTAAAAATTAAAAGTCAGCAGCTACAAAAACTTTAGCTGCTGCCTTTTAACCTCTTTCCGTCTTGTCTATGTAGATAAACGGCCGGACAGGAGCGCTGCTGATGTGGGTGGATGTTTCTAAACATCCCCCCACATTCCTTGCCTGTGTGTGCTCCCTGGGAACACACGGCACCACGATCAGTGCCCGCTGTGTCCTCCGGACACAGATCACTGTACGAGATTTCTGTGTGAGGTCCCGATTCATGTGATCATTGATTGGCCAATCAGTGATCACATGAATAGTAGTAAGCAAGATGTCACTTGCTGACATCACTGCTAACTACTTGTGCAATCTGTGAATGATCACAGAGGTCACATGGTACAAGGGTATTCACAACAGCCTTGTACCATGTGACAAGCTATGACCAATCATAGCTCACACAGTATTTCTCAATGGCTGCAGGAATGCAGCCAGAGAGAAGGAGAAATGATAGATTTTAACCACTTCCAGACCGGACACTTTTACCCCCTTCCTGACCAGGGCAATTTTCAGCTTTTAGCGCTATCACACTTTGAATGACAATTGCGCGGTCATGCAACACTGTACCCAAATGAATTTTTTACCATTTTTTTGAGATAGATAAAGCTTTATTTTGGTGGTATTTATTCACCACTGGGATTTGTATTTTTTTTGCTATGTAAATGAAATGTCCAAAAATTTTTTAAAAAAGTGGTTTTTTTATAAAATTTTGCAAATAAATAATATTTCATCATAAATCTTAGCCAAAATGTATTCCGTTATCTTTTTAGTAAAAAAAAAAAAATCCAAATTAGTTTATAAGCAAAAATTATAATTTTTAAACATTTTTTTTTACATTTTTATTTTATTTTTTTATATTATTATTTTTTATTTTTATTTTTATTTTTTACATACTGTCACCCTAGCAGTACAGTGTCACCATGGTGACACTGTACTACTTGTGAGGGGTGATGAAGATTTTTTTTTTTTTTTTTACACTGATTGCTTTTACACCCATATAGGATGTAAAAGCAATAATTTCTCTTTCTCTCTGTGTGCATTCATGCACTCATTGAGAAGAACTGAGTGAGCTGTGATTGGTCACATCCTGTCACATGGTACAAGGCTTTTGTGAATAGCCTTGTACCATGTGACCTCTGTGATCATTCACAGATTTCACACGTAGTAAGCAATGATGTCACAAGTGACATCTTGCTTACTACTTTGCATGTGATCACTGATTGGCCAATCAGTGATCACATGATCGGGACCTCGTACAGAGGTCCCGTCCGACGATCGGTGTTTCACTGTGTCCGGAGGACACAGCAGACACCGGATCGCGGTGCTGCGCGCTCCCAGGGAGCGCGCACAAGCAGGGTGCGGGGAGGCCGTTTATTGACGGCCACCCGACCCTGCAGTGCCACCGTCCGGCCGTTTATATACAACGGCCAGTCGGCAAGTGGTTAAAGCCTTTATGGGTGTAAAAGCAATCAGTGTAAAAAAAGAAGAAACAAATCTTCATCACCCCCTACAAGTAGCACAGTGTCACTATGGTGACACTGTACTGCTAGGGTTACAGTATGTTAAAAAAAAAAACATAAATAAAAAAAATAAAATAAAAATGTGAAAAAATATTTTGAAAAATTATAATTTGTGGTTATAAAGTAATTTGGTTTTTTTTTATTAAAAAGATAGCTGAATACATTTTGACCAAGATTTATGAAGAAAGATTATTTATTTGAAAAACACTTTTTTTAAAAAAATTTGGGACTTTTTCATTTATATAGCAAAACAATAAAAATCCCAGTGGTGAATAAATACCACCAAAATAAAGTTTTATCTGTCTCAAAAGAATGCTAAAAAATTCATATAGGTACAGTGTTGCATGACCGCACAATTGTCATTCAGAGTGTGATAGCACTGAAAGCTGAAAATTGGCCTGGATAGGAAGGGGGTAAAAGTGTCCGGACTTGAAGTGGTTAATAAACACACACTTACCTGTCCCCAATCCAAGGGTGTGCTCATCCAAGACTTAAGGCTTCACAGTCGGGTGCCCATTGCGCATGCACTAGCTCTTTGTGTTTGGTCTTGCAGTCTTCTGGGACCTGTGCCGTGCCCCAGAAGACTGCGGGGAGTGAGGGGGGAAATAGAACTTAGGTGATCCAAGCAGAAGTAGGAGCAGGTACCTGTCAAAACTAGGTACCCCCTCCACTGCTCCCAAAAAGAGGGGAAGGAGGCCTTAAAGCGGAACTTCCCCTTTTGAGTGGAGTTCTGCTTTAACAATGTGACATCTATGGTAAAGATTGAAAAGCTTAAGCTTTTATACTGCTATATTTGCTGAGACCAGGCTCTCAATTTCAATACAATGTTACATTGTACTCACACTAGTTCTCTAATGTGGAGATCAAGGGACTTTCTTTTAAGCTGCACATAATGACATTTAAAACAACATCACAATTATAAAAAAAAGTTGTTGTTTTTTAAATTCCTTTCCTATTCTTTTAAAAGGCTCCTGTATACAAACTATTCACATTAAACTATTTATATATTCTTAACAACCAGTAAAAGCATATTAAAAAAAGCTACCTTATTGTTTTAGTTTGTTTCTCCTTTATTTTATCTACAAATTTATATATACAGTTGGGCAAAAAAGTATTTAGTCAGCCACCAATTGTGCAAGTTCTCCCACTTAAAAAGATGAGAGAGGCCTGTAATTGGCATCATAGGTAGACCTCAACTATGAGAGACAAAATGAGAAAAAAAATCCAGACAATCACATTGGCTGATTTGGAAAGAATTTATTTGCAAATTGTGGTGGAAAATAAGTATTTGGTCACCTACAAACAAGCAAGGTTTCTGGCTCTCACAGACCTGTACCTTCTTCTTTAAGAGGCTCCTCTGTCCTGCACTCATTACCTGTATCAATGGCACCTGTTTGAACTTGTTATCAGTATAAAAGACACCTGTCCACAACCTCAAACAGTCACACTCCAAACTCCACTATGGTGAAGACCAAAGAGCTGTCGAAGGACACCAGAAACAAAATTGTGGACCTGCACCAGGCTGGGAAGACTGAATCTGCAATAGGCAAGCAGCTTTTCAAGAATACGTAAACCCTTTAATGTGCATGGTTTGGGCTCAAGTTTACTTTATTTGAACTTTTTATGCTTAATTGTTCTACCTTTCAAATGTAGTATTTTTTACTTACGTTTGCTTTGTAAATTTTTGTTGCCATGCATTAAAAAACAAAGACAAACAACAATTTGTAAGTAACTTTGCAGTGCTTTGTACAAGACAAATTAAATAATAAGGGCTGTTTTAAAACTGTCAATGGTCAAACCAAGAAGGATTTTTTTTTCTTTTTATGTTTTGGTTTCTATTACATAACATAGTATATGTTTTTTGCCAAATACAAATCTGCTTTGTTTGGAAAAAAGTATCAAAATGAATGACAAAATTTTTGCAAATCAATAGGTCCATGGGGGAAATATAAAAATGTTGTGTGTGGGGGGGGGGGGGGATGTACAGGTGCAACAACAAAAGTGTTTAAAGGTGGAAACCGATGAGTCACAGGTGCGCATCAATGGTTTAGGAACATCCTTTACGCATACAGTCTATTTCTTACCTTTTCTAATTCTAATCAAATTAAATTCCAGCTACATAACAATTATATACATAATGAACGTGATATTGTCTAGACCAGCCCTATGTCAAAAGTTTGCGTTGTGTCTGATTCATACCTGCATAACATCCCCACCCCCAAACCCTGAGCTATTTTACAAGGCTGGGTCACCAGCATTGACACTGGCACCGGCGTGTTAAAGGCGTTGTTCAGCGTGCTAGTGCAGCAGTTACTCAGTCATTACAACAGACACACAATAATAAAATCAATACTCAGCCAAGAGTTGCTCCCAACACGGAATTCTGATGCTGCATTTTTAACAAGCTGTTTCATCAAAGCCATTCCAGCACACAATGTATCAATGCCCTACACCCAAAACAACTTATAGGAAGAAAAACATTATAAGCTAGTTAATTTTTAGCCTCATTGTGTAGAGAAGACGTTCAGCTGATTCAGATGGGTGTCTTCTTTTGTGCGAGATCTCATAACTTTCTGTTTTTATCTATTAAATGTCAAATTAATTGCAGCTATATTCATATTAATGAGTCAATTACATAAAAGACTGCGTAAATGTTTCATCGCTGTATCAGCTGTTGGAAAGCTATAGTTAGAAAATGGATAATGGAAAAAAGTTAAAGACACGTTCATAGTAATTTAACCACTTAAGCTCCAGAAGGTTTTATCTCCTTCATGACCAGGACATTTTTTTGCTATTTGGCACGGTGCTACTTTAACTGGTATTTGCGCAGTCATTTTTTTTCACACAAATAGAGCTTTTTTTGGTCGTATTTGATCACCGCTGGGTTTTTTATTTTTTATTACACATCTGCTATAAAACATATCCAATAAAAAAATAAATAGAAATCAAATTTCTTCATAAATGTATTCTGCTACATGTCTATCGTAAAAAATCCCAATAAGTGTACATAATGATTGGTTTGCATGAAAGTTAAAGCGTCCACAAACTATGGTTTATATATATTGGAATTTTTATATATTTTTTATACCAGTAATGGCAGTGATCAGCGACTAATAGTGGGGCTGTGGGCAATCTGACACTAACTGACACTTTTTGGGAACTGGTTAACTGACACTGACATAACCATTGGCAGTAATCAGTGCTAATAATACTGAATATACTGTGATTGTACTAATGACACTGGCTGGGAAGGAGTTAACATCTAGGGGCAATCAAAGGGTTAACTGCATGCCTAACAAGTTTAAAGTGTGCTAATTTTACTAAGCAATGTTACTGTGTGACAGGGAGAAAAAAAACACAAAATAGCCACATTTCTGCATGTAGAGAGCCTTGTGTTGCTTACCAACACAGGGCACTCTTCTGCTATTTGCTCAGCTGATCAGCGGGTCCCGGCCATAAATCATTAGCCAGGACCCACTGATCAGCTTGTGCTGTAGCGAGTGACAGCACAGCCAGGGCAGCGGGCGGGAGCGCATGTGCACCCTACCTGGAAATGCTGGGTCACATACATGTACATGATCTGGTGCAAAGGGGCCACTCTGCCGCAGTAAATCTAAGGTAGGTGATCCCTAAATGGTTAATTTGTCAGATGCCTGGTATGGCTTAAAAATGGAAGCATTTGTTCCACTAAATGTTCCTAAATTAAACCACATGGAAGCAAGCAATGGAATAACTCAGAACATATAGATGAAATAGATAAAGGTTGGTGAGAACTTGTAAAACATTAGATTGTGTTGAAGATTATAATGTGAGCTGTGTGAATGTGCGTGTTGGTACTAAGGCAATGTTGTCTTGTTTTTTATGGTGATGGAAGGTGGTTTATTATTTTTTACAGTTTCTGTATCGATTTTGGGAAACTTAATATAGATTATTTTCTTTTATTAATGTGTATCATTAATTAATCTGTCAATGTATGCCCCGGAGGCTCAGTTCTTTGGCCCTTTTGGTGGATTGCTCTGTATCTGCTCCTTTTTTTCTTTATGCTGTACCTTGCCCATAGAGCCCTACTGTATATATTTTTACTTTAGTGAGTGGGCAGTTGGCTGAGGGTACACATCCATTTGGTACCCATTTTATTGAGTTCCTCTCTTTTTTAACATTGTTTTTTGTTATAGTAACTTCCTGTCTGATCATTCGACCAATTTCCCATTACCCCAAACAGACAGCATCTTCTCAAGGACCCCATGACAAGGTTGACAGCTATTCTTTTAATTAAAGCTGCAGATGTAAAAAGAGCATCTGAGGTTAGATCTTCTTTAAAAGGTATGGTGGTCACAAACATTTTGATATGACCATGCAATCAATTTATTCATACATTCAATGCAACTGAAAGGATTGAATTAAATAAAAAAAAAAAAAATCACAAACCAAAAATTCTCCATCGATTTAGTAAGCTCTTGGTCATTTTCGACTCTAAGATTTTCAGTTTTGGGGGAAATTTGTTGATGGCTTCTGATCAATTGAACAAATATCTGCATGTGTTAGGAAAACCTGTTGTAATTCAGATTGATTACATTTTCATTTTGTATTAATTTTTTATATTTATAACTGATAGAGATATACTGAGTATATTGTATCATCAATATTTTAATTGATGATAGATTGCTCTTTGCTATTGTTCTTGTCTTAATTGATCACAAATAGCTATTTCTTTGTCCCCTAAGGCTTGGTTCACACCTATGCATTTTTCAGTGCTTTTTGCATTTTGCAGAAACTCACTACAGTCCATTTAACATGGTTTGCTATGGGACGCATTCACATCTATGCATTTTCAGCCGCTGTGTTTTTGAATAGGGTCAGGGACACTTTTTTTTCACAGCAGATTGCAACATGCATAGGTGTGAACCAAGCCTTAAAGCAGTGGTCTCCAAACTGCTTTTATTCGGCCCTTGGGGCATTATTCCCATACTGTCAGCAACAGTGGGGCATAGTCCTTGCCACTGACACCAACAATGGGACACTACTCCTCCCACTGACACCAATGATGGGGCACTATTCCTACCGCTGATACAAATGATGGGGCACTATTCCTACCACTGATACTAATGATGGGGCACTATTCATTCCACTGATACCAATGATGGGGCACTATTCCTCCCACTGACACCAATGATGGGGCCCTATTCCTACCGCTGACAACAATGATGGGGCACTATTCCTCCCATTGCTACCAATGATGCGGCACTATTCCTCCCACTGACACCAATGAAGGGGCACTATTCCTCCCACTGACACCAATGATGCGGCACTATTCCTCCCACTGACACCAATGATGGGGCACTATTCCTCCCACTGACACCAATGATGGGGCACTATTCCTACCGCTGACACCAATGATGGGGTACTATTCCTCCCATTGCTACCAATGATGCGGCACTATTTCTCCCAATGACACCAATGATGGGGCACTATTCCTCCCACTGACACCAATGATGGGGCGCTATTCCTACCACTGATATGAATGATGGGGAACTATTCCTCCCACTGATATGAATGATGGGGAACTATTCCTCCCACTGATACCAATGATGGGGAACTATTCCTCCCACTGACACCAATGATGGGGAACTATTCCTCCCACTGACACCAATGATGTGGCACTATTCCTCCCACTGATATGAATGATGGGGAACTATTCCTCCCACTGATACCAATGATGGGGCACTATTCCTCCCACTGCCACCAGTCATGGGGCATTTTTTACTGCCATTGACACCAGGACTTTTTCTACTCCACTGGCCACAGCCCAGCCCTCTAAAGATTGAAGGACAGAAAACTGGCCCTTTGTTTAGAAAGTTTGGAGACCCCTGCCTTAAAGGATAAATAAACACAAGAACAAAAATGTAAAATAATACAGCTTACGGTCCTTATATGTGGTGACCGCATTGGATTTCCTTTTTCTCAAGCCAATAATTTCAGCAAATATAGAAAATACCTGATGATCTTGCCAGAAATGCAGTTTTCTTGTCACTTACTGTGAGCTGCATACAAGAATATCTTCCTTTCTAGCTATCTTCTGTAAACTACCAATTGCCCTCCCCCCATGTAATGGAGATAATGAGATACTGACATTTTTGTAGTCCATATCTGGAGAGCAGCTTAAGATGACAACCATGGCTCCCTCCATAAACACAGTGGGGAAGTGAAGTAGCCACCCAGGGACAGGATGTGTGTTATTTGTAACAGCTGATTTGCTGATTGTGACCACTGATATTTGCTTTTTATGTACACAACTGATTGCTGTGCCTCCTGGTTTAGTTATGCAGCCCAATAATTGGGCTTTACTGTTCCTCATTGTCTAGTCTGATTGACAGCAATCTCTAAATGCGTAATTTTGTAATTAATTGAATCTCAGCAACCTGGGTGTTAAAGCACTTGAGGACAATCTAAAATGTGTAGTTAACAACTGAAAATATTTACACATGTTGGTTTCTCTTTATTGGGTTTATATGGATATGAAGGTAATTTGCAAGGTTGCTATAAATGAAACAGATTGGTAAACAATGCTTTTATTACATATGTATTGTAGCTATTAAAGCAAAAGTATGAACAGATATAAAAAGCTGCCCAGCTATGTATTTATTTTTTTGTTTATTTTAATATTTATTATTTTAGTCGAAATATTAAAAATATTTAACTTTTAATTAGGAAAGCTTGATTGGCAATATAAAGAACAATTTCAAGATACATGTTAACAAGCAGCATGTGACATAGACCACGAGATCATAGAATGATATAAGGACTAAGTCAATCTTCACCAAGCAAAACAAAACAAAATGTAGAAACGATATACAAATATATCAAATACAACAAATACTTATAAATAAGTATAAATCAATTGTAGAAAAATAGTATACCATATAGACAGCTAATAAAAGGAACAACTGAAATCAATAATTATCTATCGTATTCAATGAGAATGTAAATGGCATCTATGTATTTATTTAACAAAATATTTAAAGGGTTAATAAACTCCAAACCAAAAATATGATCTATTGCAACTTACCAATCATTAGATGCGGTGCCTATATTAGTTTTCTTTTCTTAGGCTTTTTCCCCCCTCTGTTTTCACCTGGTGATCTGGCAAATAACACTTCCAGTATTATCCTAGGTTCACACCTAAGTGTTTTCCTCAGTGTTTTGCCTTTTGTAGAAATGCACTACAGTCCATTTAACATGATTTCCTATGGCACACATTCACATCTCCGTGTTTTCACCCGGTGCATTTTTGGAAAAAGTTGTGTTTTTGGTTCTATAGACTTCAATGGAAATGCTGCAGAAAAGCATGTAGTGCATTTTTGCTGTGTTTTTTTTATGTGTTTTGCGTTTTAAATCTGACTAGCAACAAGAAAAAAATTTAAAAAACACATCAAAAATGTGGCAAAAATGCAGGTGCAAAAACGCAAAACACAATGCAGAAACTGATCAAACGCAAACTGCATAGGTGTGAACCTAGCCTTAGAGTGCCCCTACTATGCATGAAGGAGCACAGGGGGCACCTTTTGGTGAGCAACACTGCCATTCTGTGGGAAGGGGAGTGTTAGATGTACTAGCAGATTTAGATACATTAAAACATTAGACTAAAAAATGTAACTCAACCTTTAGCTCACATTTTACAAGCAGTCGCAGCAAACTTTTTTTTTTCCTTTTGGGAAAAAGGTTTTTCCTAAATAAATACATGATGATCATTGTAAGCAACCCTGTCAGTGGTACATGGTTTGTTTCATCCCTCCAACTGCAATATCTGCAAAAGAGCTTGTTCTTTTGAAAAACAACAGACTTACTGACCAGATCACCAGATGAAAATAGAAGAAAGAAAGGCTAAAAAGGAAAATAATGCAGACATCATATCTAAGAATTGATAACCTGTAATATACCAAATGTTTGCTTTTTAATTTAATATCTCTTTAAATACCACCTATATGTCTTTATATTAGTCTCTTTCAGTGTTCTGCACAGTAGGATTTAGACTGGGATGGATCCAAGCAGTACGTTATTGGTTCACTTTATCAGAGTGTTGCTGCTCCCTCATTATCCAATCACAGTCTGGGGCAGTCTTTAACCTAGCTGTATTGCTTTAACTGCAGTAAATAAAAGTGAGATTAAAAAAAAATATGTATATATATATATATATATATATATATATATACTGTGCAAATAGCTGTTTGTCTTTACTTCAACTTTAACTGAAAAAAAAAAAAGTTGAGAAATATTGTCGTGCCGTGTGTCAAGCTACAAGGAAATGTGCCCCCCCCCCCCATCTGGCACAGACATTTATCCTTGGCTTATGTCATCACCATGGTAATTCACCAAGCAATATTTTTCTTTGGGCTTTTTTTAAGTGATGGAATGCTGCCCAACCCTTTGCAGTAACTTGCAGAATGAATATTTCACTGACTTATGTTACTCCAGCCAGGGAGATTTACATGGGGATAGGCTGAACATCTTAGAATGATTCCCTTTAATGTCATTCAACACACATTTACTAGCCAAAGTCTGATGAGTTTAAGGACATCATTTTTAGGGTATGGTTGGAAACAAGCTTCCTAATACCTATATATTCTGATATTAACCAGTTGCCGACAGCCCACAGTACTTTTACTGCGGCTGGGTGACTCCGCTGTGCAAAATCACGTATATATATGTGATTTTGCATTTGCGGGAAGGGGGCACACGCGAGGCGCACGACTGCCCTACCAGCTCCGCTGATCACGGCCGTGAGTGTCAATCACCAGATCCCGGTGATTGCTGGCAAACATCGACAGGGAGGAGGGCTGCATTGTTTACATTGCAGCCCTCCTCCCTGTCAGTTTGGAGCTCACTGATCGGGATGGCTGAGCACAGCCATCCCAATCAGTGTGCTTACAGTGAAGTACACCCCCCCCCAGTAAAACACAGTTAACCCTTGGATTGACTCCAAATGTTAACCCCTTCCTCCCCAGTGCCATTAGTACAGTGTCAGTGCTTTTTTTTAAAAAGAGAAATAGTGAGCGCCAAAGAAATAATAATAATAAAGGTAAAAGCGACCATGCACAGAAAGGTAACCAATAAGACACCTCAAAACTGACAATAATAAACAAATATGTGCAGCGCTAAAATGTTGTGAGCCAATGAAAATCAATAAAAATCAATAAAAAGTCCCAATATAGTAGTGACAAGATGCTTCTTATGTTATGGTGACACTGGACCCGGTATCAGTGCAAAATTGGTAAGGTAATGCGCACTCACCAGATGCGCATAATATCTGCGCCTTGTAATAATAATCCAGATGTCATCAGGTAGAGAACCGGTTTGGAGATGATCTTCCCTCTATGGGATGATGGGTCATCACATTGGATAATAAGAGGCTGACGAAGACACTCTTCGTCCACTAGGTGTCTCTCTCTCCAGTAGGTGTCTCTCAGGGTTTATGAGTATCCTCTAGGAAGTACTGGTCCGTCCCTGGTATAGTGGGTCTGCAGGCAGCCTAGAGAAAATTCACAGCATCCAGCCAGCAGCACTTCCGTCTTCACATGCAGTTGAACAGTATTAGATCAGGATCAACTACTAGGATCAAAACTCTCCAGTTTTAGGAAATCAACCCCATGGTGTCAGCCAAAGCAGCTATGGGGACAGATGCTCACCCAAAGTTGACCAACCAGCAGTTCTGCCAGCATACTTTTCCAAAAAGCAAAAATCATATAACCAATGGCTCCGCATCAGTCATGTGATTGGTACAAAAGGTTGCTGGGAACCTGCGAATGCACAAATGTGCTGCAGGGCTTGCTCACATGCAGGGGTGGGGAGAACATCTCACCTAGGCAAGAAAAAAGAAGTTGCTGTTTTGCAGCACGAATAAAGTCTATTTGAAAAAAAAAAAAAATACATCCATTTACAATACAAGCCTGCACCAGATGCTATTTAGGGTGAAAGTCTGCTTTAAGTAGGAAAGTATGAGGTGTGGTGATTTAATTCCTGGAAGGTCCATGGCATAGCATTTTGGTTGTGAGTCATGCAGCCATTCACACTCAAGTGTGTTCTGACATATTCTAACTTGCACTCACCTGGGTCTCAGACCAGTTGACTCAGTCTTTACAGAGTAGTAGAAGAAATAATGTTGTGCTGTTGCCGGAAAAGGAGTAACAGGAATCTGGAGCTGTGAATTAACATCAAACTGTGCATGAAATTTGTCAAAAGTGCAGGGCAAACTTTAGCTCTGTTACAACAGGCTTCATGGAACATGAACAGGAGGGGCGGGAAGATGTCCACGATAACACAAGATGTGGGCAGCCAAAAACACAAAGGACATATACAAATGTAGTTTGCTCAGATCCGAGATTGAGTGTGCAAATGATTCGCAAGGACATCACTGCAACTCACACGCCCTCTCAACCTGTCCCCTCTCACACAGCTACCCCCTCATCCCCCCTCTCCCTTGACATAACTCGCACCGACTTCGTCGCTGCTCAAACTCCCTCCAACCCCGTTCCCCCTCACTCAGCTACCCCCTCATCACCCCTCTCCCACGACCCCACCACTGCTCTGACCTCCACTTCCACCCCACCCTACATTCCTCATACTGAAGCCCCCCCAACACTCCACACCTTTGACCTTACTACCATCAAGGAAGTCTCCAAGATCCTCTCTGATGCCCGCCTCACCACCTGCCCCCTCGACCCTATCCCCTCACAACTCCTACGACCTCCCTCCCCCTCCATCCTACACTCCCTCACCCACATCTTTAATCTCTCCCTCTCCTCCGGCACTTTCCCCTCCCCTCTGAAACATGCACACATCACTCCCATACTTAAAAAGCCCTCCCTGGACCCCAATGACCCGAACAACCTCAGACCCATCTCCCCGCTCCCATTTACTTCCAAACTCCTCGAGTGCCTAGTCTACACCCGCCTAAGCTCTCACCTCAACGAAAACAACCTCCTCGATCGCCTACAGTCCGGCTGCCGTCCCCTACACTCCACCGAAACTGCCTTACTCAAACTCTCCAACGACCTGCTAGCCGCCAAAGCTAATGGCCACTATTCAGTGCTCCTACTCCTTGACCTCTCTGCGGCCTTCGACACAGTCGACCACCCCCTCCTCCTCAAAAAACTACATTCCCTTGGCCTCAGAGATTCTGCTCTCTCCTGGCTCTCATCCTACCTGTCACAACGCTCTTTCAGGGTTACCTATAATGCTACCACCTCCCCCTCACTCCCCCTCTCTGTTGGGGTCCCTCAAGGCTCGGTCCTCGGGCCCCTTCTCTTCTCCATCTACACCTTCTCCCTTGGCCAACTCATACACTCTCACGGCTTCAACTACCACCTATATGCCGACGACACACAAATCTATCTCTCAACCCCCCACCTCACCACCTCAGTCTCCGCCCGAATCACACACCTACTGAGCGACATATCAGACTGGATGTCGCTCCACTTCCTTAAACTGAACCTCTCCAAAACCGAGTTTCTTGTCTTCCCCCCAGCCCGGACACCACCCCCCATTGACTTCTCCATCACAGCCAACAACGCCACCATCAAACCTGCCCCGCAGGCCAGAGTACTTGGTGTCATTCTGGACTCCAACCTATCCTTCCAGCCCCAAGTCCAATCTTTAACAAGCTCGTGCAGACTTCACCTCCGTAACATCGCCAAAATACGCACGTTCACATGTTCTGTCCCCCTTTGTAATGTACAGCGCTGAGCGAACTATTGGCGCTTTATAAATACTGTATAATAATAATAATAATCTCACTGGGGTTTGGTAACCATGGCTATGAAACTGTTGCCCAGTTACTCTATGAACTGCACCTGGGCAACTTTAACCAGCTTTCACTCTGGCCCCGTCCACAGAATGTCACTTTTTGGACCATATCATCTGGGGATCCAGGGCTATCAAATGGTATCTCAGGATTGCCACCACTCCCATGGGATCACCCCAAAAGAACTATTATTGTATCATATGGCTTCCTATGTATAATGTATTCATATGTGGGCGTCAGACTGTCTGAGGTAGGCATTATCTGTGATAATGTGATTAGTTCTTATCTGATGGTTTTGTGTATAAATGCAGTGTGTTTCTCTAAATAAGCATTTCTTCTTGTTTAATCCAAAAACTGGTGTTGTCTAGTTCCTTGGGGTGGCTACAGCTACAGTCACTTGCCTTGTGTTCCAGATCTTTGGAAGCAGATTCTTGGCGGAGATACCCAGTCAGTGTGTCCGGAGTCCATCACAAGGTATTTTCATTTTTTTTTGCCTAGTTGCATTGGTCTAGCTTGGACCAAAGTAAGTAGGCATATTCCATACCTGGCCGATTCCAATGGAAGTGCAGTAGCTGCCACTACTATAATGATCCTTGCTGTCTTCCAGATCCTGTGCCAAGCAGATGCCATGCTACATAATAACCACAGGGGGTTGTTTGCTTTCCACAGACACCATTCTGAGAATGCCTTGTATTTTTCTGAATACAAGGTGAAGATTTTGATGTCATTACCATGCCTCTCCACCTTGTCCTTGTCTCCGAATGCTTTTCATACATTAAAAAAGGCAAAGCATTCTCTGATTGGCACAAGTAGGATACACCCTGTGGTTACTATGCAGCAGGGCAGTTACTTGGCACCAGAATCAGAAGACCATGGTGATCGCTGTAGTAGTGGCAGCTACTACATCAATTCTCTTCTTCCACAGGGTTGGCATGTATGGAATATGTATACTTACATTGCACCAAGTTGAAACACATGAAACACCATCAACACATTTTATGGTATAGGGCAAGCCACTTCTTTAGGCTTGGTGTACAGGAGACCTTTAGCTGGTGAGTTGTGTGTACACTCAGAGTCAAAAGAAGCTTTGCACCTCCTGGTCTATTTTCAGCAGTGGTGTTGCATGCACTCTTGCCTTTTTGTCATTCCTTTTTCTGGCCTTCACCCACTGCTATGCCAAATATTACAGGAGTTTAAACAGACACATGCCTAGGTTCTGCATCTAAGCACTACAAAGTAATTGAAGCTGGCCATAAGCGCTCCTTGACATCTTCTTTTTTTTTTTTTAAATCTTAGCATGAATTGTATTAACTCTGTGTTGTGTGACTGAAAGGACTGCTAAAAACCAGCCGCCAAAGTCTAATTCTGAAAATATGTGACACTACCAAACTATTTATTTATACAGCAAATAAATATCCTACAAGTTTATATGCATTTTAATATTTTCTGGATATTAAAGCAGAATGAAAGGCAAAACTTTTTTTTATTTTGGAAAGAGTAATGCAGGCCATAAATGGGTCGAAAATCGACCGATTTTTCAGCCGAAAATAAAATCGGCGGATTTTCGGATCGTTAGTGGGCTATTTGTTCGGCCGTTTTTCGGTATTTTGGCTGTTTTTTTAATCGGGAAAGTTGGAAAAAATTTTGCCGATCGGCCGATTTTCACGGCAATACAGGGCTAATCGGCCGATTTTTTACCGATAAAAAATCTGCGCATGAGCAGTGACCTGCAAGAGGAAGACAAAAAGAAGAAAAAGATGAAGAGGAAGCAGAAGAGGATGAAGAAGAAGAGGATGATGATGATGAAGAAGAAGTGGATGATGATGACAAAGAAGAAGAAGTAGAAGAAGAAGAAGAGGATGATGATGATGAAGAAGAAGAAGAAAAAGAGGATGATGATGACGAAGAAGAAGAAGAGGCTGATGATGACGAAGAAGAAGAAGAGGATGATGATGATGATGAAGAAGTATAAGAAGAAGAAGAGGATGATGGTGAAGAAGTAAAAGAAGATGAAGAAGAGGATGATGATGAAGAAGTAGAAGAAGAAGAAGAGGATGATGATGACGAAGAAGAAGAAGAAGAAGAAGAAGAAGAAGAAGAAGAAGAAGAGGATGATGATGACAAAGAAAAGAAGAAGAAGAGGATGATGATGACGAAGAAGAAGAAGAATAAGAGGAGGAGGATGATGATGAAGTAGAAGAAGAAGAAGAGGTTGATGATGAAGAAGTAGAAGAAGATGAAGAAGAGGATGATGATGAAGAAGTAGAAGAAGAAGAAGAAGAAGAAGAGGATGATGATGAAGAAGAAGAAGAAGAGGATGATGATGATGACAAAGAAGAAGAAGTAGAGGAGGAGGATGATGATGAAGTAGAAGAAGAAGAAGAGGATGATGATGAAGTAGAAGAAGAGGATGATGATGAAGTAGAAGAATATGAAGAAGAGGATGATGATGAAGAAGTAGAAGAAGAAGAGGATGACGACGAAGAAGAAGAAGAGGAGGATGATGATGATGATGAAGTAGAAGAAGAGGATGATGATGAAGTAGAAGAATATGAAGAAGAGGATGATGATGAAGAAGTAGAAGAAGATGACGACGAAGAAGAAGAAAAAGAAGAAGAAGAGGATGATGATGATGACGAAGAAGAAGAGGATGATGATGACGAAGAAGAAGAGGATGATGATGATGATGATGAAGTAGAAGAGGATGATGATGAAGAAGTAGAAGACGATGAAGAAGAGGATGATGATGAAGAAGTAGAAATAGAAGAAGAAGAGGATGATGATGACGAAGAAGAAGAGGAAGAAGAGGAGGATGATGATGACGAGGAAGAAGAAGAAGAAGAGGATGATGATGAAGTAGAAGAAGAAGAAGAGGATGATGATGAAGAAGTAGAAGAAGATGAAGAAGAGGATGATGATGAAGAAGTAGAAGAAGAAGAGGATGATGATGAAGAAGTAGTAGAAGAAGAAGAAGAGGATGATGATGAAGAAGTAGAAGATGAAGAAGAGGATGATGATGCAGAAGTAGAAGAAGAAGAGGATGATGATGATGACGAAGAAGAAGAAGAGGATGATGATGATGAAGAAAAAGAAGAAGAGGATGATGATGATGAAGAAGTAGACGAAGAAGAGGATGATGATGAAGAAGTAGAAGAAGAGGATGATGATGAAGAAGAAGAAGAAGAAGAGGATGATGATGATGAAGAAGTAGAAGAAGAAGAAGAGGATGATGATGATGATGATGATGAAGAAGAAGAAGAGGATGATGATGAAGAAGGAGAAGAAGAAGGATGAAAAATAAAATGAATTCCAGTCCGACAAAAAGTGTCCCTGCAGAGAGCTCCGCTATTTCTTTGACAGTTCTTTGACAGTTCCTTGACATTTACAGAGGTTGCAACATTGTATCTATTTGTTTCCGAATAAAAACATCTGTATCCTAAATGGATACAAATAGATACATTGTTGCAACCTCTCTAAATGTCAAGGAACTGTCAAAGAAATAGCAGAGCTCTCTGCAGGGACACTTTTTGCCGGCTGTAGACGGGATGAAAATCGGCCGATTTTTTTTACCATTGGTGGTAACGTTGGCCGCTTGAACGACCGATTTTTCATTTTTTAAAAAGAAAAATCGGCCGATTTTCGACCCATCTATGGCCTGCATTAGGGAGAGTTTTTTCCCATCTATGTCCCATTTGGAGACTTCCCTACATGTCCTGTTCCATAGCCAAAACAGGAAGTGAGAGGAAATGAGTGAGGGAATCCCAGGGTATCACAACATCCCTCTATTACTTTTCTGGGGACAACCCAAAATCACCCTGATGGGGGCACAGACAGCAATAAAAAACAGAGGCAGTGGCGTAACTACTGGGGTAGCAAAGGTCACACTTGCTACCAGGCCCTGATGTTCCGCCACCATGGAGAGACCCCCAAGACGGCAGGAAGGGAGCTTGCTGTAGACCATAAAGTGTCTTACCATGGGAATAAGGGACCCAGGATCAATGGGAAGGGCCCTGGCTGGAGGCCCTGAAGGTTCTAGTCATGTCTCTGACCACAGGTGTTCTAATCCCTCTCAGCTCTGTCAAAACTAAACAAAAAAAGTTTTGTCTTTAGGTATACTTTTTATCCCAATTAAAACGTCCAATTTATAGAGTACAAAAGTTTGTTCTTTGCCAGAAGCTGCCGTTGCTCTGTGTGGAAGTGGCGGTCTCTCTGCAGAGGTCCAACACACCCCCTGCTGAGTTAGACCCTATACCTCATTAATCAACAAAGCTCTTGCCCCCCACTGATTGGATCTGGTTTTGACTTAGCAGGAGGCATGTTGGCAGAACAGGGGAACCACAAGTTGCCAATTTAAATTTTTGTTATCTCTTCCGTGTTAGCATGATGTGGCCGATGCCAAAGCGCAACACTGGGCCCCACCCTGAAAAGATAACTTATTTTCACCCAACAGGAACAGCTGTCCAGACAATAACTACAAAATCACTTTGAGGGAAATAGCGGTGAACACTAATTTGTCTCCACCAGTTCTTTTATATACAGTCATGGCCGAAATTGTTGGCACCCTTGATATTTTTCCTGAAAATCAAGTATTTCACACAAAAAAGGTATTGCATTAACACATGTTTTGCTATACACATGTTTATTCCCTTTGTATGTATTGGAACAAATATAAAACAGAGGCAGAAAAGCAAATATGACATAATGTCACACAAAACCCCAAAAATGGGCTGGACAAAAGTATTGGCACCCTTAACTTAATATTTGGTTGCACACCCTTTGGAAAACATAACTGAAATCAGTCGCTTCCTATAACCATCAATAAGCTTCTGACACCTCTCACCCGGAATTTTGGACCACTCTTCCTTTGCAAACAGCTCCAGGTCTCTCTTATTGGAAGGACACCTTTTCCCAACAGCAATTTTAAGATCTCTCCACAGGTGTTCAATGGGATTTAGATCTGGGCTCATTGCTGGCCACTTCAGAACTCTCCAGCGCTTCTTTGCCATCCATTTCTGAGTGCTTTTTGACGTATGTTTGGGGTCATTGTCCTGCTGGAAGACCCAGGATCTTGGACGCAAACCCAGCTTTCTGACACTGGGCCCTACAGTGCGACCCAAAATCCTTTGGTAATCCTCAGATTTCATGATGCCTTGCACACAGTCAAGGCACCCAGTGCCAGAGGCAGCAAAACAACCCCAAAACATCATTGAACCTCCACCATATTTTACCGTAGGTACTGTGTTTTGTTCTTTGTAGGCCTCATTCCGTTTTCGGTAAACAGTAGAATGATGTGCTTTACCGAAAAGCTCTATCTTGGTCTCATCTGTCCACAAGACGTTTTCCCAGAAGGCTTTTGGCTTACTCAAGTACATTTTGGCAAACTGTAGTCTTGCTTTTTTATGTCTCTGTGTCAGCAGTGGGGTCCTCCTGGGTCTCCTGCCATAGCGTTTCATTTCATTTAAATGTCGACGGATAGTTCGCGCTGACACTGATGCTCCCTGAGCCTGCAGGACAGCTTGAATGTCTTTGGAACATGTTTGGGGCTGCTTATCCACCATCCGGACTATTCTGCGTTGCAATCTTTCATCAATTTTCCTCATCCGTCCACGACCAGGGAGATTAGCTACAGTGCCATGGGTTGCAAACTTCTTGATAATGTTGCGCACTGTGGACAAAGGCAAATCTAGTTCTCTGGAGATGGACTTGTAACCTTGAGATTGTTGATATTTTGCCACAATTTTGGTTCTCAGGTCCTCAGACAGTTCTCGTCTCCTCTTTCTGTTGTCCATGCTTAGTGTGGCACAGACAGACACACAATGCAAAGGTTAAGTGAACGTCTCTCCTTTTTATCTGCTTTCAGGTGTGATTTCTATATTGCCCACACCTGTTACTTGCCCCAGGTGAGTTTACAGGAGCATCACATGCTTGTAACATTCTTATTTATCCGCAGTTGTGAAAGGGTGCCAATACTTTTGTCCAGCCCATTTTTGGAGGTTTGTGTGACATTATGTCGAATTTGCTTTCTTTCCTCCCTTTTTTTGTTTTGTCCCAATACACACAAAGGGAATAAACATGTGTATAGCAAAACATGTGTTAATGCAATACGTTTCGTGAGAAATACATGATTTCCTGGAGAAATATCAAGGGTGCCAACAATTTCGGCCATGACTGTATGTTACACTTTACTCTGCAGCCCAAAGGCTGCCTGAAGGGAAGCTGCTGTATACTTCACAAGGCCTCGCAAACCTGTGGTCCAGGCCCAGTCCATAGGAGTGTTCTGTTATGCAGCAGGCCCTAACTTAGGGCTATGTATAATCACTAATATTGCTAAAAAGCACACACGTATCACTTGGCACTTCTGTGACCTGTGGTGCCACGGACTATTTATACTCACTATTTATGTTCAGATTTTTAGAGTTTTTTTCTGATTCTATGATTTTATATGATCTGAGATGTTTTTATTGTATGAACACTTCTATTCACATAAGCACTCTATGATTGCATTTGTCACTTATGCTTTAGCGCTGCACTTACATTTGATTTGCTTTATTATTATTATTATTATTATTATTATTATTATACAGTATTTATAAAGCACCAACAGTTCACTCAGCGCTGTGCTTTAGAAAGAAAACAAACTCTAAGGCTCCATGTACACTGCAGCTGATAAACTCACGTTTAGGAGCTTCAGCGTTTTTTTCAGCTGCCCCTGAACTCTCCCTAATGTTTTCCTATGTGTCCATGTACACATCGTCGTTTACAGTCATTTACAGGCAGTTGAGTTTACAGTCGTTTTTTTGAACGCACCAAACTTGCATTCAGGAGTAGATTTTATCAGCCTTTCAAACGCCAAACACTTGTAAACGCTTGTAAACGTGGCTAACCGCGTTTATAAGCGTTTGGAACTTTTTTTTAACTCTTCCATTTCCAGATGCTGTCATCATGAAAAATGCATGCAAAGCGTTTTCCCGGTACTCAAATGGACCCGGTACACCATCCTTTGAGGTTTCACATGAAAGAAAATACGTTAGACAATGCTGCAATAATTTCTGCACAGAATTGAGCTGGAACACATCCAAACACCACAAAAAAAAAGACAGCTAATCTCAACAAATACTGCTCTCTCTGCTTCTGCTCTCTCTATTTCTCTCAAAATGTCTGAAATAGTTAATTATTTACTGTTTTTCAGTGCATTCTGGGCATTTTGGAAGGTCTACTAAGGCTGTCTTTAAAAACGCTTCTAAACGCAAACGCTCATAAATGCGCATAAACGCGGTATGCAAAAGCAGCTAAGCAAACGTTTTTTTATCCTACGTTTTCCAGCAGTCAGTTTCCATTGCACAGAAGTGTTTTCCAAATGTCCCGTGTACATAGAACCTAAGACTTTAAAAAGCCTTTCGAAAAAATCGGGCTGCCTTAACCTCCCTGGCGGTATTCCCGAGTGTAGCTCGGGGTAAAATTTTAGTACCAAGAGCGGTAACCCCGAGCTACACTCGGACTTACCATGTGGCGTTGCTCAGGGAGTCCCTGCAGCGCTTACCTTGTCCTTCGCTCCTGCGATGTGTCCCCTGCAGCGTCCCCGGCCATCTCCTCCGGCCGATGCCGGCATCCAGCTTCTGTGTTCCGTTCCCTGTGACGTCGGGACGTACGGGCACTGGAACCAGCAGCAAATTTGAAATTTTTAAAAAATGTCATTTTTTAAAAAATTATTATTATATAGTAAAACATTGCTGTTTCAATGCATTTCACATATATTTTGTCCCTACTGCTTTGTCCTGTGCCCTGCCTACATTTTGACTGTTCTTTCTGCCTGGAAACTTAGAAAAGTCCATGGCGTCCAAAAAGCGTCCCTTTAGGTCAAAATCGGTTTTAGACCAGCTAGAGAACAGCGATAGTAAATCAGAACTACTTGCAGAATTGAGTGATAATGATTCGTGGGAGAAATTCGTCATCAGACACTGAAAACGATTTTGCGACTTTGCTCAGCGAACTTGGCGCTATATTTCAAATTTCAGTGTTTTTGGTTTGATTATATTATTGAATTAAATTTATTATTATTATATTATTATTTTTTATTATTTATTAAGTAAGTAATTACTAAGAATTGCAGGCCTACAATACATAACACCAAATTTCCATGCAAAAAAATGGTACCGCTTTTGGTACAAAATTCCTGATATAATCACCGCCAGGGAGGTTAAGAAAAGAGTTGAGACTTTTCACACAGCTTAAGTATACAGCAATCTTTCATATGATTCTCAACTTATTTAGTAAATCAAGCTCCATGCATCATTAAACATTCACAATAATTCTTTATCTCAGTTGTGAAATCTTCATTTAAGCAATGAAAATTCCTTCACTATGTAATACATCAATTATCTGTCAGACAGACGGTATTCCAGTCCAGCCAGACTCACACATGTAAGCCTCCAGTAACTTAGCAAATATAATTTCAATTTACGCAGTTTATGGGCAGTGTCCTGTATGAGAGGAGGAGGCAAGAAGGGTGAGGAGTTCAACAATGCAATTTGATTCATCACATAAAGATGTACCTCTTTGTCCATTATACACAGACAAGGAATCTATACAGAAGTAGAAGCTGACACTATGGCTTACTGTAAGTACTGGATATTTGCTTTTATTTTACCACTGTCTACATCACTCTTGAATTTAACTCGGATTATTGTATTGCCATGAACAGCCAGGCTTTAAATGGGAAGCAAGAAAATATAAAATACTAAATGTCATTAATGTAAAATGTTTTTACTTATTTAATATTGTTCTCATTTCAAAAAGTATTTAAATCCTTTGCAGGTGTATCAGATGGAAACTGCTAAAGCGGTATTAAATCCAAAAGCAAACATTTATGATATTGCAGCTTTACTATTCTTAAATGTGATTGCTGTCTTAGTTTTCTTTTTAGGCTTTCTTTCTTTCTTTTTATTATTATCTGGTGATCCTGCCAGTAAGTCAGTTGTGCTTCAAAAAAACAAGCCCTCTTACAGATGTATAAGTTGCAGTGATGAGACAAACCATTTACCACTGGCAATGGTGCTTACAATGGTCAGCTTCTGTTTATTCACGTAAAACCCTTATCCAAAAAAGGAAAAGAACAGTTTGCTGTAATTGCTTTTAAAGTGTGAGGTAGACATTGGCTTCTGTTTGTTAGTGTATCTAAATCTGCTAGTACATCTAACACTCCCCTCCCCCAGACTGACAATGCTGCTGTCCAAAGGTGCCCCCTGTGCTCCTTTACCAATAATTGGGACACTCTAAAACAGGAGGTATGTTACTGGTCAGAACACCAGGTGAAAACAGATGGGAAAAAAAGCCTGAAAAAAAATGAATGCAGCCACCACATCTAATGATTGGTAAGCTGCAATATATTACATTTTTGGTTTGGGATTTCATACAGATAGATAAATAGATAGAAATATCACATATAAATAACAATGAGGTTCAAGTTTGCACCATGGGTTCAAAGCAAACCCCGCATTCTTAAGTTTCACAATCCCGGCAAATTTCTAATCGAATTTTGGATGAACTGTGCTGAATTGGCTGAAATTCAATCCATGTGTGGGTCTGCCAGCACCACTTGGCTGGAAAAACTTCAGTCTGAAGATTGAAGGATCCACGGGGGAAATTGTAGGTTGAACAGTAACTGCAACCAATCAGCTAGGGAAAATTCATTACAGGAATCTGTGAAATTAGAAATCTGTGCATTTCTGGCCAGCTTTCAGTCAGCTAACTTGGAAGGGCTGATTGGGGGGGGGGGGGCTATTTAGGACCTGCAACCTCTTCACAGCCTGCCCCTGTCCAATAGTGGCAACAGGCTACTGTGGTTTTTCATATGACATATTTCCTAAATGCCTCTGGCTGGATTTTTTTCACAGGTGTTTTTGAAAAATGGTGACCGATGGATAAAAGTGCAATATGCCTGGACAAAGCGCATCAGCACAGAAGCTTTGGGCTATAATGAGACATGGTGATTTACAGGCAGGAGATTGTCAGAGAAAGGAGCAGAACATTGTCATCCCATGACACAAAGTGCCCAAACAATCTTTATATTATTTATTTATTTCAGGTACTTATATAGCACTTTACATATATATTGTGCATTCACATCAGTCCCTAACCCTCAAGGGGCATACAATCTAAGGTCCCTAACTTATATTCATACATACACATACTAGGGCCAATTTAGACAGGAGCCAATTCACCTACCAGCATGTCTTTGGAGTGTGGGAGGAAACCCACACAGGAACAGGGAGAACATGCAAACTCCAGGCAGGTGGTGCCGTGGTTGGGATTTGAACCGACAACCCTAGTACTGCCAGGCTGACCATTTAGCCACTGTGCTGCCCATATTAGTAGCACCAGCTGTTATTTTCATTAAAGCTACCAATAACAAAAAAATACTTTTCAGGTGATATTATTTTGTTCAAGAGTATCTGATTTTTTTAGTGGCTGAATTTACATTAACTTTAACAAACTCTGCTTGAGTCCTTTGAATTGCAGCACTGAAATATATTTTCCTATTTGCCCCCACTATGTGCACAGTCCTGGCCAAAACAAAATCCTTTTAAGAACTAATATCTATCCACAACAACTGATTGAGAGCTAGCTCTCTAATTGTCGACACGATATCTATTTTTTTTATTTTCATTTAGGACTTTTCCTTTTTTAGATTATGAATAGGGATGAGTGAATGTGTCTGGTTAAGGTTCACAGCATAAATTATTAAACAAACAGATTACGCTAGGAAAAGTGTCCAAAGAAAAATTAATAAATTATGTATAAATATAAAAATAATAAAGTATAAAAATCATGTATAAATTATATAAAGTCCCAAAGAAACTTTTTATATGGTGCAGCAAATGAAAAGTGTCCAACAAAATCCACCATGTGCCAATCCACCACCAGATAAAATGAGTGAACTCACCAGAGCAATATGCTGATCAAATTATAAATCAGCATAAACGCTTTCTGCTCTGGGAGCAATACTCTGCAAGATGATGAGACAATGCTTGAAACTTGATATCCACTATCCAAGGAGTAATACTCTGCAGGGAATGATGTATAACCATATGGATCCACTTCATTAAGAAACCACCACTTCTTTTGGATATTCAGACCACCAAAAAAACGGTGTCCCAGCCGACACCAGCACAATCAGCGTGGTAATACTCAATAGAATGAACCCAGCCTCGCCACGCATGCGCAGAACCAACAGCTCAGGAACGTACCGACGTCACATCCACAGGCTCCTCCCTACGCGTTTCGTCATCAACGTCCTCACGGAGCGTCCACTGTTACAAGGCTGACAGGAGTAGTGAGAGTGGCAGTGATTTTGACAAGCAAGGAACTGCTGGGCGTAGGATCTCCAAAGCTTACATATAATAAATGGGGGGGGGGGAAGTTTGACATCTTTGCCCTGGGTCCTGGATGACTTTCTCCCAGCACTGCACAGCAGTCAACAATTTTGCGGTTCAGGAGCTGCCTATGAGCTGTACCTTATCATTGTGGTTTTAAAAAACTCCAAGGGCTCCTTCACACAGGAGTTGGGCTGCATTTTTACCACTTCCCGAACACCTATCAATGCCACTGAAAATTGTTAAAATAGGGAGCAGATGAAGGTGTTCACACTGCAGTGGTAGCATTGCTTTGCATCACCACAAGGCAAAATTAACACTGCCTGCAGATTTGTCAGGCATTGATTCTTCTCAACTGCCTCCATTCACTTCTATTGAAATACACAACAAACACTCATTAAACGCACTGTAAATGCATCTATGCTGTGTACAATGCACTTTAGGTGTGGTTGCAAAGAGTCAAAAATGATAATTTCCCATTTTAGCCTTGTAAAAATTAAAACAAAAAACATGTCTCACAGGGGTTTGAGGAGCAATTCCTGATGCAACATGAAAGCATGTGCGGGAACGTGGAGGAACGCAGTTCCGACACCTCCAGCACTGAATGTTTGTTATTTGCAAGGGGTGCTGGAGGGTCTAATGATGCTAGTTGCTGGGGGATCTATTGTTGCTGGGGAGTCTTATGTTGCTGGGGGTGCGGTCAGTTGTTGATGGGAGGGATCTACTGTTGATCTATTGTTGCTGGCCGCTAGAAGTTCTATTGATGCTGGCTGCTGGAAAATCTATTGTTTCTAGGGTGGTATTTTGTTTCAGAGAGACTATTGTTGCCGTTGGTATCTATTGTTGCTGTGGGGGCCTGTTGTTTCTTGGAGGTCTGTTGTTGCTGGATAGATCAGTTGTGGCTAGGCTGTCTATTGCTGCTGGGGTCTATTGTTGAGTAGAGGATCTATGGTTGCTGGCTGCAGGGGATCTGCTCTTTTTGTTACCATTAACACATTTTATTCAAATCACTTGATACCTGGTTCTGAGTTCTCTAAAAGGGGCATTACTGGTAAGTGGGTAGCGGGTGGGATCAAGGAGACAAGGCTCTGATGCGGGAAGGGGGCATAGGAGTGACTCGGAAGGGGGAGTACGTACACCTATTCTCTGAGAAAAAAAGCTCTGTGTGTATGAAATAGAAAAACACAATATTAGGTCTGACCGATTCACTACTCGAGGCCTGATGAAGGCTGTATTTTAATGCTTGCAGTCTTTTAAACCATGCACACAAATTAAGACGCACATTAAAGTGATATTAAAGCTTAAATTTTTTAAATGAAAATAAACGTGTTGTACTTACCTTCTCTGTGCAGTGGCTTTACACAGAGTAGCCTCAATCCTCCTCTTCTTGGGTCCCCTGCCAGTGCTTCTGCCCCCCCCCCCCACACTAGTGCCCCATAGAAAGCCATTTTCTATATAGTCACTAGTGCGGGCTTGACCCCGAGGCACCCGGTCTGCATTTAATGACACAGACAGCGGGCCTCAGCCCTGCCACTCGCTCCCTCTTCATAGGATTTGATTGACAGGAGCCAATGACAAGTGCGGAGGGACAGAGTCGGGAGAGGCGCAGCTCTTGTGCACAGCGCTGGATCAAGTTCGGGCTCAGGTAAGTATAAGGGGAGGGGTGACAGGGGGAAGCTCTTTTACCTTATGGCATAAAATGCATTAAAAGAGTGGACTTTGTTTCCCCTCATTTATACTTATCTAGGTGGATGTAGCATCGGTCTGCCGCTGCATCTGTCCCCAGCTGGCTCTAAGTGTGACAGCCAAGTCTGTCATCGCTGTCTGCTCTGTCCCCCCACCCCCTTACTCACTGGAGCGCTGGGCTGTGGAGGGAGCGGCTTAAGCCTCAGTGCATTTTGCGCAGTGCGTGTCCTCAGGAAGCTTCCTGAGAATGCGACGTGCGCAAAATGCACTGAGGCTTAAGCCGCACATGTCACTTCTGTTTTTTTCCTGGATGTCACATCTGGTCTGCTGGAACACATGCTGGCCACAGACACTAGCGGTGGTGTGAGGAAGGGTTCCCCCTAGTGAGCTTATTGTGTTGGTGCCCTCCTTTGGCACTTGAAATGTATAAGTGCATACAATTCGATTTTTCATTCCCAAATTCCCAACTTTTAATAAACTTTACTGCACTATGAGCATTCTCTCTGGGCTTTCTCTCTGAGATCTGTTGCAATAATAGGTGAGATGTAGTATATGGTATATGAGCGGATGGGCTTTAAAGTCTTTGCAGAAGAGAGTGGATACCTTACCTGATATGCACTATATTGCCAAAAGTATTGGGGCGCCTGTCTTTACACGCACATGATCTTTAATGGTATCCCAGTCTTAGTCCTTAAGGTTCAGTACTGAGTTGGTCCCGCCCTTTACATCTATAACAGCTTCAACTCTTCTGGGAAGGCTGTCCACAAGGTTTAGGAGGGTGTCTATGGGAATGTTTGACCATTCTTCCAGAAGCACATTTGTGAGGTCAGGCACTGATATCGGACGAGAAGGCTTGGTTCGCAGTCTACGCTCTAGTTTAGCCCAAAGTTGTTCCATTAGGTTGAGGTCAGGACTTTGTGCAGAGTAGTCAAGTTCCTCCATTCCAGACTCGCTCATCCATGTCTTTATGAACCTTGCTTTGTGCACTGGTGCGCAGTCATGTTGGAACAAGAAGGAGCCATCCCCATACTGTTCCCACAAAGTTGGGTGCATTAAATTGTCCAAAAAAGTCTTGGTATGCTGACGCCTTAAGAACTCCCTTCACTGGTACTAAGAAGCCAAGCCCAACCCCTGAAAAACAACCCCACACCATAATCCCCCCTCCACCAAACTTTACACTTGGCACAATGCAGTCAGGCAAGTATCGTTCTCCTGGCAACCGCCAAACCCAGACAGTCCATTGTATTGCCAGACATAGAAGTTTGACTGGTCACTCCAGAGAACACATCTCCACTACTCTAGAGTCCAGTGGTGGCATGCTTTACACCACTGCATCCGACGCTTTGCATTGCACTTGGTGACGTAAGGGTTGAATGCACCTGCTCGACCATGGAAACCCATTCCATGAAGCTCTCTACGCACTGTTGTTGTGCTAATCTGAAGGCCAGGCAAAGTTTGGAGGTCTTTAGCTACTGATTCTGCAGACAGTTGGCGACTTCTGCGCACTGTGCGCTTCATGCGCTCACCCCGCATGGACTTATGGACGGATGGTCTTATTGCACAGGTGGCAACCTATCACGGTACCACGCTTGAATTCACTGAGCTCCTGAGAGCGACCCATTCTTTCACAAATGTTTGTAGAAGCAGTCTGCATGCCTAGGTGCTTGATTTTATACAGCTGTGGCCATGGAGGTGATTGGAACACCTGAATCCAATGATTTGGAGGGGTGTCCCAATACATTTGGCAATATAGTGTATATAAAATTTGGTTCTTTATGCTTGTTGGCTTCTCTGTTTGGTGAGTGTGCATTTATCTGGACATGATGATGGAACGCGTGTAAATTCTGAAGAAGATTTGGTTGATGGTCACAACACACATGGTGTTTGAGGACATAATATGAACCATTTGGATATTTAAATGGATTACCGTATTTTTCGCCGTATAAGACGCACTTTTTCTTCCCCAAAACTGGGGGGGGAAATGTCAGTGCGTTTTATGGAGCGAATATGGAGCGGCCGTTCCGGTATTTCCACCACGGCCGTGTTAGAATACCGGGCCGGCCACTCAGCTCTGCAGCGGGATCTTACCTGTTCCTCTATCCAGCGGCGTGCTGTCTTCCTGGCTTCTGTAGTGTGGGCACTGGGCATGACAGCCGGGTGCCAAGTGCGCATGCGCAAGAAGCGGTGCTTTTTGTGAATGGTAAGGCGGTACCTGGGACACATGACAGATCCCAGAAGCCGCCGGACCAATCACAAAGCGCAAGTGCTTCTCGCTCATGCGCACTGGGCACCCGGCTGTCATGCCGAGCGCCATTACAGAAGCCGGGAAGACAGTGCGCGGCTGGATCGAGGAACTGGTAAGATCAAACAAAAACTCTGCGGAAGTAAGAGCGGGTACCTGTCAAATTCAGGTACCCGCTCCCCACCTCCCCAAAGGTCAGCAGTCATCTGTACTGTCCACAGTCTCTGGTCATCCCTGTGCTGTCCGCAGTCTCTGGTCATCCCTGTGCTGTCCGCAGTCTCTGGTCATCCCTGTGCTGTCCGCAGTCTCTGGTCATCCCTGTGCTGTCCGCAGTCTCTGGTCATCCCTGTGCTGTCCGCAGTCTCTGGTCATCCCTGTGCTGTCCGCAGTCTCTGGTCATCCCTGTGCTGTCCGCAGTCTCTGGTCATCCCTGTGCTGTCCGCAGTCTCTGGTCATCTCCTGTACTGTGTCTGCAGTCCATTAGTTCAGAATTTTTTTTTCCTGTTTTCTGCCTCTAAAACCTAGGTGCGTCTTATGGTCAGGTGCGTCTTATACGGCGAAAAATATGGTATTTATTAATATAAGTGCCATATTGTTTATATGGGTGTTGGTATAAAGGGTTTTTTACTCCATATAGGTTAAAATATAGAGATACAGCTAGCGCCTACTTTCACTTAATTTTTAAATATTGTAAATTTTAATTTGCACTTAAAAGGGGCAGCTGCTTTGTTTTTTGCCTATTGTTTTGTTACCCTTAATCCAGAAATAGCACTTTTTTCATCTTTAAAACCACCATCAACCCATCCCCTCTTGCCAGTGTGCTAGTTGTAATCCTGGACTAAACTCTCCTTTCAGCCCCACATCCAAATACTTTCCAAAGCTTGCCATCTCAACCTATACAATAACTCCAAAATACGCCCCTTCCTAACCAATGACACCACAATTCTACAATTCACTCCCAGGTTATCTCTCGACTTAACTACTGCAACTTCCTCCTCAATGGCTTACCTTAACATAGGCTATACCCCTTCCAGTCTACCATGAATGCTGCTGTCATGCTAATTCACCTTACCAACCGTTCAGTGTCTGCCACCTCTCTCTGCCAATCCCTGCACTGGCTGCCATTCACCCAACAAATTAAATTTAATATACTAACAACTTACAAAGCCACCCACAACTCGGCCCCCAGCTACATCACTAACTTAGTCTCAAAATACCAACCAAATCACTCTCTTATTTCCTCCCAAGACCTCCTGCTCTCTAGTACCCGTGTCACCTCCTCCCATACTTGCATCCAGGACTTCTCACAAGCCTCTCTCATCCTATGGAATTCCCTATCCCAATCTGTCCAACTATCCCCTACTCTGTCCACTTTTAGGTAATCCCTGAAAACTTTGCTCTTCAGAGAAGCCTATCCTGCCTCCACCTGACAACTGTACATGTATTTTCTCCATCAGCTCATCCCCCACAGGTATTATCTTTTGTATCACTTGGCCCTCCCCTTTTAGATTGAAAGCTCTAACTAGCAGGGCCCTCTGATTCCTCCTGTATTGAATTGTATTGTACCTGTACTGTTTGCCCTCATGTTGTAAAGTGCTGCGCAAACTGTTGGTGCTATATAAATCCTATATTATAATAATAACATTATTAACCTCTTGCCAACCGCGCATAGCCGAATGACGGCTTCACCGCGGTCGGCCAGTTCTGTGTGGACGTCATATGACGTCCTCCCAGAACGCGCTCTCCTGCGCGTTCTGGTGTCCAATGACACGCTGATCACAGGGAAATGCAAGTGCCGGTTCTCGGCTGCACTTTCCTCGCGCTGTCAGATCGTGAGGAAAGTACTGCCGAGAACCGGCAGTTGTCAGAGCGGGGATCGGCACCGATCATCAGGGCACTGATGATCAGTGCCCTGATGATCGGTGCCCAGCAGTGACACCCACAAGTTCCGCCCAGCAGTGCGCCCACTAGCTCCGCCCACCCGTGCCCAGCAGTGCACCCACCTGTGCCCAGCAGTGCCCCCACCTGTGCCCAGCAGTGCACCCACCTGTGCCACTCTGCAGTGCCACCTACCTGTGCCCAGAAGTGCCACCTACATGTGCCCAGCAGTGCCACCCACCTGTGCCCACCCACCTGTGCCCACCAGTGCCACCAACCTGTGCCCACCATTGCCACCCACCTGTGCCCACCCACCAGTGCTGCCCACCAGTGCCACCCACCAGTGCAGCCCAGCAGTGCTGCCAGTCAGTGCCACCAGTCAGTGCCCAGGGGTTGTGCCAGTCAGTGCCGCCAGTCAGTGCCCAGCAGTGATGCCAGTCAGTGCCGTCTATCAGTACCCATAATCAGTGTCACCTATCAGTGCCGCCTATCAGTGCTGCATATCAGTGCCACCTATCCGTGACCCCTAATTAGTGCTGCCTATCAGTGCCGCCTATCCGTGCCACCTCATTAGTACTGCCTATCAGTGCCCTTTAGTGCTGCCTATCAGTGCCCATCAGTGCCGCCTATCAGTGCCCATCAGTGCTGCCTCATCAACGCACATCAGTGAAGGAGAAAAAATACCTGTTTGAAAAATTTTATAAAAGAAACAAATAAACTTTTTTTTTTTTCTCAAATTTTTTGCATTTTTTATTTATAGCGCAAAAAGTAAAGTGCCCAGTGGCGATTAAATACCACCAAAAGAAAGCTCTATTTGTGAGAAAAAAATGATCAAAATTTCATATGGGTACAATGTTGCATGACCGCGCAATTGTCAATCAAAGTGCGTCAGCGCTGAAAGCTGAAAATTGGCCTGGTAAGGAAGGGGGTATAAGTGCCTGGTAGGCAAGTGGTTAATTGACCCAAACCCGAAGCTGATCCCTATATTCAGAAAGAGAGTAAGGAGAACACAGAAGAAGAAGTACATTTAATGAAAAAAAAATCATCTCCAAGAATGTACAGTCTCTGTTTTGGTAAAATGGAAGTCTCCTACTTCCCCTGCAATGTAATTAATTGTAATAGCAAATATACAAGGAAACAAAAATACTGTAATCAATAAAAGACAGTAAACATGTATTTTCAATGAGCACAATGAGTTATTACTGAAGTGTTAACCTTTATATGTAATTTTTTTTGTGCATAAACTAAGATTTTGCCATGGTCTGCCTGACATAAGCTGCTAAAATCAACCAAAACGGTCCCCCCCAAAAGTTGTCAATAGGTGACCATCTGGGCTCCTGCTGCCCAACAAGTACATAGGGAGTACATTAGAAGTACTATACTATGCTCTACAAGTCCTGGCATTCAATGTCTCTTCTGCAATAAAGAGCCTTCCTGCTCACAGTCTTTAACCCCTTCCTGTCGCCACCTCCTGGCTCTTTAAGAACTTTTAAATGCCAGGAGGCAGAGACGGGCATTTGGATCATGTGACTGCTGTGATTGGCTATCACAGTGGTCACATGACCAGAAAGCGTTTGATCGCTAGTATGCTTTTGGAGCTTTCCAGTCCCCACCACTGTCTATGCTGGGAGCTCTCAGGGCATGTGCTCTCAGCACAGAGAGTTGTTTATTTTGGGCATATAAATGCATAAACCCCACCCACCGAGAGGCCACATATATGTGCCACGTCAGCGGGAAGAGGTTGAACCCAGGAATGTTTTTAAGCAACATGTAATTCCCATGCAATTTGGATTATTTCCTCGTGGTAAAATATTCCTTAATTAATATTCAACATTCCTCCCTTGTGCATTGTAACTTCATCATCTACCTAAAATCCAATTTTAAGTCAGTTCTTTTTTTTATCACCTGCAGCAGCACCACCACAACTTGCAAGGATTGATAACAACAAACTGAAGAATACTCAAGAACATCAGACTCAGTGCATCAGGGGCAGGGAACTCTGTCTCCGAAGAGGTCAACTGTTTAATATCAAGATTTTCTTCTACCTCAGAGGAAAAGAGGAGAAGCTAAACAATTTAAAGCTTAGAGCCGAAACAGGTATGCTATGAAAAGAGCCCTCACTGCCAGTGCCACTACCTTCATGTCACACTGTTTATTCTTCCCTTTGTATATATCTATTATATTTGCATTGGTTTTGAAACCAATATGGATTGTTCTTGAATTTAAATTCCAGGTCAATTCAATTTCAGTCAATTTATTTCCAGGGCTCCTTGAAGACTTAAAGTGGTTGAAAACCCTTACATATACCTACTGAAATGACTGGCCTCAGGTGATCCACAGAGGTGAAACAAATCCTCCTACATCAGTTGTGCCTGTTTTTCTGCAATCTTCACTTCTCCACAGCCTGCTAAAGCACACATTTTGCATAGCATTTGACAGTAGCTCCAGAAGGCAGGGGTTGGAGATCTGATGTCATGCACTGCACACCACAGTGCAGGGAGCTACGTGTAATCTGAGTGATTTGTCTGGTTAATTCTGATAACGAGTGAAAATGAATCGGAATATATGAAATGGAGTTCGAAAAAAAATAATTCTAAGATAATGAATATGATGAAACGAGATTATTAACTTAACAGACAAATCCAAAACAAAGCAGATTTTCTGTCATGCACATCTCTAAATACAAGCAACTGTAACAGTCATAATTCATGGATAGCCTTGAATGTAACTGTTTTGGGAAACAGTTAAATCAGTGAATTTAGTTCTGCTTGAAGGGTCAAATGCTCCTAAAACTACATATTGTGCTTCCATTTTTAGTTTCATAAAGATTGTAATGGTATTAAAAGCAAATCAACATATTCAACAACCTATTTGTGACAGATATACAGCCAAAATAGTAAAGTGACAAAGGAAAACTACCTCTGTTGTCATTAGGGTTGCCTCCTCATCCTGAACACATATTAACCACTTGCCCTCATGAGGATTTACCCCCCTTCCTGACCAGGCCATTTTTTGTGCGATATGCCGCTGCGTTACTTTAATTGACAATTGCGCTGCTCCCAAACAAAATTTACGTCCTCTTTTCCCACAAATAGAGCTTTCTTTTGGTGGTATTTGATTGCCTGTGCGTTGTTTTTTTTTTTTTGCGCTATAAACGAAAAAAGGCCTACAATTTTGAAAAAAAAAAACTATATTTTTGACTTTTTGCTATTAAACATGCTCAGTAAAAATAATAAAAAAATCAAATTTCGTCCAAAATGTATTCTGCTTCATATATTTGCTAAAGAAAAATCCCAATACATGTAAATTAATTAGTTTACGTGAAATTTATAGCATCTACAAATGGCGGTATAGATACTGGAATTTTTTTTAAACTAGTAATAGCGACAATCAGTGACTTATAGCGGGACTGCGGTGGATATTTTGCCACTGAGGGGAACTGACATTGTGTCACTGACATCCCCAGGAACACTAATACAGTCAGTGGTGTATTTAGGTTTTGTGCTGCCCTAGGCAACACAAAAATCGTCTGCCCTCATGGACAGCGACCAACACAACCCCCCCTCCCGTGGAGAGAGAATGACATTGACCAACAACACCCCTGCTTCCCACCCAAGAGAGCCTTCCACTACCCCCCACCCTCCAGCGATAGAGAGACACTCATCAGCTCCAGATATCCCTGGGAACGAGAGCCAGGCTCTACATACACCATCGAGCAGCCTGTAGCCTCTCTCGAATCCCACCTGGTTCCCATGGTGCACGTGTCCCTTCTTTCCTCCCTTCTTCTGGGGGGAGGTGCTGCCCCCCTGAAAAATGCCACCCTAGGCAAGTGCCTTGTTTGCCTTGTGGTAAATACATCCCTGAATATAGTGATCGGTACAAAAAAAAGCACTGACACTGTACTAATGGCACTGGGCAGGATGGAGTGTACATGTGGGGCGATCAAAGGGTTAACTGTGTGCTGTTTTACTATGTGGGCTGTTTGTGCTTTACACTATAAGCACACTGCTTTGTATGGCTCTGCTGTGCAGAGCCATACAAAGCAGTGTGCAGGAGCTGACAGGGGAGAGATCTGTATTGTTTACATACAGGTCTCTCCCCCACTGGAAATCGTCACAGATCACCAGGTGCTGGTGGGGAATCACCGACACAGTGATTGACAGCCGAGGCCACGAATGGCAGCGTGGGTAGGGCACGCACACCCCCTACCCGGAACTGCAAAATGACGTATATATACAGTATTTCTGCTATAGGGCATCACGGAAGCAGTTAATTACGCAGGTTCTGTGACTGATTAAGGTGGTAATTAAACTCACTTAGTGCCTTTTCTGTATTAAATTAGTCTCAGAACCTGTGTAAATAATATGTGTTTGGGTTTAAAGGGATGAAGTGGCAACCCTAGTTGTCATAGAGTTGAAAAAGAAAGAAGAAAAGACAATATAATCATGCTTTTTACAGTGGCAAAAGAAGGCAGGAAAATGCAGGAAAACTCTCACTGTTCTGGAAACAAAGCTCAATGACCAAGGAATACAATTTGATTGCATACTGATGTAGCCCGGTCACCGATGTATGAGACACTGCACTTTACACCAGAAAAAACTATTGGAAAAGATTAAGTGACAGCCAACAATTTTTCTGGTGGTTGAGCTAGATGGGCTTTTGTCTTTTTTTCAAACTGATTATGTAACTATCAATCAACATCGAGCTGTGAGTGGTGAAATGAGGAAAGTTGTGGATATGCTTCTCAGGTTAGGACATCTAAGTGAACTTTTTTTCTTTGCACTGCATTGGTAAAGGAACAGTTCACTTTATGAAAACTCAGAAGCACATTAGAAACAAATGAGCATGGAAATTAAAAAAAATGATCTTTTTATGCCTTTCTTATCCAGGTCCATATCCATCTAGGCAATCAGGGACCCTTATTCAGTTCCCAGTGACAAGAATAAATAGCAATAAAACTTGGAGCGCAGAGCTGGAAAGCGAAAGTGGGAAATCTCTATCCATCAACATATGTTCTTCAGCAGCAGCCTGCATTGGTCGCTACAATTTATACTTGGAAGGGACTTATTGCGAAACCTCCTCATCCTACGACTTGGGGGATTTCATTTTACTTTTTAATCCTTGGTGTCCAGGTAAAGAATAGTTAGAATCAATAGTAATAATAAAATTGAATGTAATGGTTATATTTATCTATTTTATCTTTACTATTATATGGTAAGCGCTAAGCAACGTCATCATATTTCTTGTGTAATTTAAGGGATAGTGTTATCCCTATATAGTTTTATATATTCTTCCTTTATTTCTTTTAAAAGGACTCACTATCCACTGTATGGTATTTATTTTTTTAAAGGTTTTTTTTGCTTTGTTAAATGTCCCGTATGGCATTTCCCAGCCCAAAATGCCTTTTTTTTACCATAGCTTGCCTATTAGCCTTGAACCTGGCCAGAATATATCACATTTTGTCCCTAAAAGACTTTAGGTCTTTAAATTGGTTCTAAAGGCTAAAGCTTTTTTACCTTCATGCATTCTATGTATGAAGGTAAAAAACCTTCGGTGTAATGCTCCCCCCTAATACTTACCTAAGACCCATCAAGATCCAGCAATGTGCATGAGAGCCTCAGCTCTCTGGGGACTCTCCCTACTCATTGGCTGAGACAGCAATGGGAGCCATTGGCTCTTGTTGCTGTCTGTCAATCACAGCCAGTGAGCAAATGAGGATATAGGGGGTCGGGGCCAAGCCACAGCTCTGTGTGTGAATGGAAGCTCAGGAATGTGCCTGCTTGGGTGCCCCCAGAGCAAGCTGCTTGCTCTGGGGGCACTCAGCAGGAGGGAGGTGCCAGGAGCGCTGGCTGGGGACCTGAGAAGTGGAGGATCGGGGCTGCTCTGTGCAAAACCACTGCACAGAGCAGGTATGTCGTGTTTGTTATCTTTTTAATTGAAAAAAAGTTGCCCTCAATATCACTTTAAGTTGAAGTTTTGCAAATTTCAGGCAGGATTCAACAACCCCCCCCCATCTACAAATCCCAGGTACATTTGTCCATTCCTATCAGAGAGAGAAAGGTTCTGAAGGTAAACAGCTTCTGTTTTCCTGTTTCTTTAGCTAACCCATAGTGCTCTGTGCACTTTGCTATGGGTGCACTTTGAATTAAATACTTATTTTTCAAATAAAAATTTTATATAAACAGTATAAAGGGTTCAAAAACATTTATTAAATCTGGTGAATTAACAGACAAGTACCAAACTCGGTACTTGTGAATTAACAGACAAGTACCAAACTCTAAAATAAAAATTATATTATAGTTTCCATTCTTTTTGGTTTTGCTGAGGTTCCCAGCAGCTGCTTGTAATTGTCTAAAATGTGATGACCAAATCCAATCAAAATTGTTTTAGTTGTGGATAGTATAGGAAAATGTTTTTACTGCTGTCTGTCACCCTGTTGGAGCGATTTCTCCTTACTTCTTGACATGACAAAAAAGTATCATGAAATCTCTCCCATGGAGACATAGACTGGCCATACATTATACAATTATCTGCAGATTTTCTGCCCATTTTCCTTTAGATTTACCTTCAACTATGTAGTGCAAGGGCCTGCCTAATTGGATACAACTGAAAGTGTTGTTTAGGTTTGTCCTCCTATTATATGGTTTTTGGTAAATCTAAACCAAAAATCTGCAGATAATTGTATAATGTATGGCCAGCCATAGACTACAACAAAACACTTTGGGGGAGATTTTCTAAAACTGGTGCACTCAAATCTAGTGCAGCTGTGCATGGTAGCCAATCAGCTTCTAACTTCAGCTTGTTCAACTAAGCTTTGGCAATAAAACCTGGAAGCTGATTGCTTTCTATGCAGAGCTTCACCAGATTTTGCACTCTCCAGTTTTAGTAAATCCCTCTCATAGTCGTCAGTAAAATTGGGGAAGGGTAAAAACATCTCCCAAGTTATTACCACTGGATCAAGGTGTAGCAGCACAGAAGTGCAAGATGTTTGGAAACTAAGTATCGTATTTTCTGGCGTATAAGGCGACTGGGTGTGTAAGACGACCCCCTAATTTTCCAGTTAAAACATAGGTTGTGGGCTATACTCGCCATATAAGACTACCCCCCTTCCGAGGCAACACCATTTAAAAACATCAGATTTTTTAATTGAAATGGTTATGACTTACCGGTACTTAAAATCCTTCAAAATCCTCATGTTCATCCTCTGACATCATAAGTTCATGAATGACATCTTGTGATACATTTGTAAGACAGTCATCATATGGATCAAATTCCAAATCAGATGGTTACCGCTGGATGTGCGGTAATACAGTAGCTTCGGCTACATACAGTATACAGTATATATTCAGCCCGCTGGATGTGCAGTAATGTACATACAGTATACTGCGTTGAGCCAAGCCGGCTCAAAACAAATGTCCCTATGAGAGATTAATCTGTCAGCCCGCTGGATGTGCGGTATATACAGTATACTGAGCTAAGCTGTTTCAAAACGTACCGGTACGTCCCTACTGTAATCAGACCGCTGGATGTGTGTATGTACGGTATACTGCGCTGAGCCAAGCGGTTTCAAAACGTACCGGTATGTCCCTACTGTAATCAGCCCGCTGGATGTGTGTATGTACAGTAGCTAAGGCTACATACAGTATACGCTGGGCCAATCACAGCGACTGATGTATTCTACTAATTAATACAAAGCCTGCTCGGATTGGCTGGTAGATGTCACAACCGGAGAGGTTGTGACATCATCAGCCCACCTCTCTGACTCAGCCAATCTGAGCAGGCTTTGTATTCATTAGTAGAATACATCACTCGCCATGATTGGCCCAATGTATACTGTATGTAGCAGCAGCTACTGTACATACACGCATCCAGCGGGCTGATTACAGTAGGAACGTTTTGAAACCGCTTGGCTCAGCGCAGTATACTGTATATACCGCACATCCAGCAGGCTGACAGATTAATCTGTCATAGGGACATTTGTTTTGAGCCAGCTTGGCTCAGCACGGTATACTGTATGTACAGTATTACCACACATGCAGCCAACTTGACCCAAACAAACTCAAGGTTCACATTTTATACCCCGCGTATAAGACGACCCCCAATTTTTTGGGTATATTTTCTAAGTATAAAAAGTAGTCTTATATGCCAGAAAATTTATTTGTTGAAATTTTTATTTCAACAAATAAAAATTAAGTATTTTTATTTGTTGAAAATGAGATAAAACATGCCAACATGTTTCAGGGCTTTCACAATATATCCTTCCTCCGGATTTAGGCTTGGCACCTGAACCAGAGGGAACTTTTATGTGGTACAGACTTCCAGAGTCTGCGTGTTCACAGGGTGCTTATAGCAAGCAGTGAATCATTCCTGGAAGATGTCTGGCAGGTGGTGCTCTATATGTCTCAAGTCACATACAGAGCACCAGACCATCTCTATATGTCTCAAGTCACATACAGAGCACCAGACCATCTCTATGTGTCTCAAGTCACATACAGAGCACCAGACCATCTCTATATGTCTCAAGTCACATACAGAGCACCAGACCATCTCTATGTGTCTCAAGTCACATACAGAGCACCAGACCATCTCTATGTATCTCAAGTCACATACAGAGCACCAGACCATCTCTATATGTCTCAAGTCACATACAGAGCACCAGACCATCTCTATGTATCTCAAGTCACATACAGAGCACCAGACCATCTCTATATGTCTCAAGTCACATACAGAGCACCAGACCATCTCTATTATTGTCTGTGTCTTTCTGTCCCGGAGATGACTTCTTATTTCTTATTCTGTGACACAGAGACACAAAGTGAGGTAAAATCTCCCCTGTGGGTTCAAACACAGCAAATCACCCAAACCCAAAAAAATAACTAATCTCAACTAGTGATGGGCCAAACACCCCCCTGTTCGGTTCGCAGTCAAACATTCAAACCTACTGAAATGTTGACTCGAAACTTCGAACAGGGACAATTAACTAAGCGGTATCTTTCCGCATCTGAGTATGCAGTAAGATACCGCACAGCTACTAAAATACCGCATGAGTTATATTATTAAGTCATGCGGTAATTTAGTAGTGACAACATTCTTTAATGTTTCAGCTGTCAGCGGGGTTCCCAGCTGTCAGCAGAACGTAAAAAGAAGTGCTGGCATTGTGCGGCAATTAAAAAATTTTAAATGAGTGGGGTCCCCCCTCCCATCCATACCAAGTCCTTTGGGTCTGGTATGGATTTTGAGGGGAAACTTCGACGCCAAAAAAAAAATGGTGTACGGGTCCCCCCAAAAGACCATTGTCTAAGCATGCAGCCCTGTAGGTCAGGAAGGGGGGGGGGACGAGTGAGCACGCCCCCCCCCTCATGGACCATACCAGCCTACATGCCCTGAACATGGGAGGTTGCTTTGGGGCAGGGGGGCTCCCCCCAAAGTACCTTGTCCCCATGTTGATGGAGAAAAGGGCCTCTTCCCCACAACCGTGGCTGGTGATTTTGGGGGTCTGCGGGCAGGGGGAGCTTTTCAGAATCTGAAAGCCCCCTTTAACAAGGACGCCCCCAGATCCCACCCCCCATGTGAATAAGCATGGGGTACATGGTACTGCTACCATTCACAAAAAAAAAGTGTAGTGTAAAAATGACAAAAAGACAGTCTTTGACAAGTCCTTTATTAAAAACAAAAATAAAAAAACGTCCTTCAAAGTAGATCCAACGTCAATCACGATGCCCACTGCCACTGCCAACCCGAAAAAAAAAAAAATGATCTGCTCTCTACGCTGGCTCTCGCTGTCTGAGAGCTGTGTCGTGACGACAGCTCTTGAATAGTGTTATGATGTCACAGGGTGGTGGGGTCACCCCCGCCCCTTGTGATGTCATTATGCGCAGGGATTGGCCCAAGCATTGCACCTGTTCTGAGGTCAGGGCGCAGTGCATTATGGGGCGCAGTGGCCGAAACGCCCTTACTGTTCATGTGTTTGCCAAACACATGAACAGCCCATGTTTGAGTCGAACTTAAAGCCCAACACTAATCTTGAAATGAAATAAAATATTTTTGCCCAAGTTGGGCTTTAAAACTAAATGTTAAAAAAATAATTGCTAAGTTTTTCTGTAGTAGAGAGACTATTCAGTCAGTTCAACGGGACCAGACACATTTTGAGCCATTTATGGCCTTTCCTGCTTTCTGACAAACAGTAATGTTGAAAAACTTCCACTTAGCCAATCAGCTGCAGCGCTGATCAGTGTATTCTGACAGTGGAGTCCCTACGGTCGGAATTCAGTAGCACAGCGGGAGGAGTCCTCCATCTACCTCACTTGTATGAAAGGGGGAATCCATTTATTTTTTTTCGATCACCTATCAATTTTTTTTTTTGATCTCCTATCAATATTTTTTGATGTGCGCACTGCAACATGAATAGGCCAAACTACATTATGTGCTCAGAGTAGAAACTACACAGCAAACATGTAATGGGCCTTCAGTCTACACTAGTAGTGTACACTCTAGCTACAGAATATATAATATAATGCATCAGCTTCATAGGTGTGAGTCAAATGTAAGTGCATACCTTTAGGGCCGTAATTAGTATCTTATGCAGAGTAAAGGCTACACCCAGCATTTTAAAATATTTTATAGATCACCACACTCAACAAGAATAAAATCAGTACAAATGATAATGATTGTCCCTGCCAATCTGCTGAAGATTTGGCCTGTTATATGAAGACATAACAATGGAAAAGTCACTGAGAAGGACAGGAATGTTTACTACACCCGATGTGTCTCAGTATTAGAACTTAGTTAGCAATGGCACTCCCTCCTTGCTTCAGTACATTTTACATAACAATGATAGCCACCTCTGAGGCTATAAAACTGCCACATTGCTCAGCCGCAAGCCCATTTTTATAGAACGGTATTTGAGCAATGTCCATCACTGAGCTTCTTATAAAAATAGGTCGTAAAGTTAAAAGGATCTTTTTTTAAAATAACAAACGTAATAGTTACCTGCTCTGTGCAATGATTTTGCACAGAGCTGACCTGTTCCTCTTCTTCTCAGGTTCCCCTGCTGGTGTTCTTGGCTCTTCCTCTTCCCTGAATGCCACAGTGGGAAGCAGCTTCCTATGGGGGCACACGTGCGAGTTTGATCCCAACTGCATCTACTGACACACACAGTACATCTTGGCCCCGCCCCTGCTCCCTCCATACTGGATTTATTTAACAGCAGCAGGAGCCAGTGGCTCCCACTGTTTCCTCCATATACAGAGCGGAGAGAAAGAGAGAGCAGTGCTGCTGCTCTCCGGCACAGCGCTGGATCAAGAGCAGGTTCAGGTAAGGATTAATGGGGAGATGGGGGGTAGCTGACAATAAAAGGTGTTTGCCTTAAAGCAGAGAATACATTAAAGTGGAGTTCCACTTGGAAAAAAAAATAAAATCAGCAGCTACAAAAACTGTAGCTGCTGACTTTTAAAATACAGCCACTTACCTGTCCCTTGGTCCAGCAGTGTCCTCACCACCACTGGTTTCACCCGCCGTCTTCTCTCCCTGGCGCTGGCATCTTCAGTGTAGGCACCCAGCTGTGATAGCTTGAGGCTTCACAGCTGGGTGCCCACTGTGCATGCACGAGAAGCGCTGCTCTTTGTGAATGGCCCCGTAGTCTTCTGGGACCTGTCACGTGTTCCAGAAGACTATGGGGAGGGAGGACAACTTCCGCTTCTGATCACCTAGGCGATTGCAGCGGAAGTGGGAGTGGGTACCTGTCAAATTCAAGTACCCCCTCCCCAAAGGTGCCAATCCTTAATGGGGAGCAGGGGGCAAAGGCTTAAAGCAGAACTTCCCCTTTTTGGGTTGAGCTCCGCTTTAAGGTAAAACTCTTCTGCCTTTATACCACTTCAAAGCAGATCTAACATCTAAAACCTTTATTTCATTTCTAAATAATTTTGCAGTCCTTTGTTCCAAAATTGTAATTTTAGTTTCATTTTAAACAAGAAAAATTATCAAAAGTCAGCCCTACTTCCTTTTTTTCTTTAAGCTATTATCTTCCTGCTTGTTTTTTTATCTCTATTTTTTTTCTTTTTTTCAATTTTATTTGATTTGTCCCTTAATTTGTTTCACATTTCTAAATAACTTTGCAGTGCTTTGTACCAGAATCAAAATAACAATTATACTCTTTTTCTCTACAGTAACATTATTTTTTCAAACTGAAAAAATAAGAAACAAACCATGTTTTTAGTTTTGTTACATTGTTTTTCTATAGATTACATAAAACATAAAATATTTTGCCTTTACAACCTTTTCAAAGCAGGTCTAACATGTAAGAAAAACAACTGACAAGCCCAATGGGTGGTACCACAACATAATCAAAAATGCGATATGCTAAATAAAGATATGTGCTTGCTAAATTTCAAATAATACATTAAAAATACATAAATACACATACAGTATATGCAGAGTAGAAAAAAAAACTAAGAGAAATACAATTAAAATAAAAGTCCAGCAGAGTGTGTAACCCAAGGCTACACAATGATGTAAGTCCTTCAATGGATGTGGGATCAAACCAATCTCTGGAACTCTTCACCATTTGTGTCCAAAAAAAAGTGCACACTCACCAGAGGGATTTGACCCCTTTTTACAGGTAGGTCAAACAGCGTATGATCTCCCAAGGGTGCATTAGGTCAAGGAGTGGATTCCATGTGCTTTTTCAAATGATCAGCTTAATATGGCATACTGAGCAATGAAGCAGGGAACATCCATTAAAAGCATTTAAGTGTAGTATTTATTTAAGGTATTGCACATAAAAAAGTTTTAAAAATTACTCACATTACAGGGTGCATATTTTACCGACACCAGGGTATACAGCCTATATTGGATGTTAGTCACTGCACTGCCTCCATTGGACGGCGCTACAAGCCTCTGTTCCGTCGGCAGGACGTGACATCCATCCATGAAGTGGTGAACAATTGGGGAGGTTGGTTTGATCCCACATCCATTGAAGGACTTACATCATTGTGTGGTGTTGGGTTACACACCGACTTTTGTTTTTATTTTATTTATCATTTTTATGTTTTCTACTCTGCCCAAATTTGTATTTACGTGTTTTTGATGTATTATTAGGAATGTATCAAGCATCTATCTTTATTTAGCATATTGTATTACTAGTGTTTCACACTTAAAGGGGCAGCTGCATAATTTGGAATCTGCATTTATTTTGTTTACACTTGTATATCTGTTTTTTTGCAGTGAATAGGCGCCACTGTATTGGTAACATAACTTTTATAATAAAAAATGCAATAGATTGTGTAAAAAAGATGCATTGTTAAAGTGAATCTCTGAGTAAATACAATATCCACCTAATACATACCCCTCATCCCCCCAAACAAAACCACAATTAACTTTTTTAAAAGGTAAGCCAGGGGCGGACTGACAACTCATGGGACCCCTGTGTCCTTGCCCAAACTCAAAAAAGCCTATGAAAAAGGTACCAGGAGCATCTCATGGGGAACTCATGGGGCCCCGGGCAATAGGGGATCATGGAGCCCCTGTGTTCTTGCCCAAACTCTAAAAAGCCTATGAAAAAGGTACCAGGGGCATCTCATGGGGCGCCCTACTGACTCTGTGCCCTCAGGCAGTGCTCGAGTTTCCAATTGGTCAGTCCGCCCCTGAGGTAAGCATTAGTAAATTAGAAAAAAAACATTACATGCAAAATTTCACTGGGCTTGCTTAGGCACTCAGCTTTCCTTCCTTGGAAACCCAAAAATCCAGCAAGAATGCGAGTGCTTTCTCACTAAATTTGGGATGTTCAGCATTCCTGTGACATCATGCGCACTGGAAACTGGTTGTACGATATTTTTCCTTTTTTCCCCCAAATGTTTATTTTTTTCTAACGTTCTAAATTGGCATTCTAAATTAAGTTATAGCAACCAGACATGTAAAAAAAATTTTCTTAAATAAAATGTGTTTTTAATAAACCCCTTATTAACCCTTAGTTTGTTCTTATCAACACTAGTTAACTCCTTCTTCCCGTAGCTATTATTTTCCTGCAGAATTTTTGTTTTGTTTCAGTTTTTTAACTATATATGTTTAAACTTTTTTGCTTGTTTTGTTCCTTAATTAATTAATGTTTCTTTGATTATTTATTTGGTTCCTTATATTTTTTTTTTTTTTGGTGTAATGATGAAAAACCTTTATTTCATTTCTAAATCATTTTGCAGTTCTTTGTTCCACAACTGTAATTTTAGTTTCATTCTAAACAGGAACAATTAACTTGATTTTTTTATTTCTATTTTTTTTCAATGTTATTTGTTTTGTTCCTTCATTTTTTCACATTTCTAAATAAATTTGCAATGTTTTGTACCAGAATCAAAATAGCATTTATACTTTTTTGTTTTAAACATTTTTTTTATTATTATTTATTTTTTAACATAATTTTTTTCACAATGACAAAATAAGAAACAAAACATTTTTTTAGTTTTGTTACATTTTTTGTCTATGGATTATATAAAACATAAAATAATTTTGCAAGAAATTATAACCAGAAGTACAACCAAACCTTGTTTGTCCTAAAAAAGAAATATATTACTTTGCTTTTTCAAGTAATGACAAAGTTATTGCCAAACAAACAGGCCCTTAGGAGAAATGTAAAGTTGCTCTGGTTCCACAATAGTTAAAATCTCACATACGATTTACCATGTTGATGTCATTTCAAAAATGATTTTAGTGTCCTTGTATTGGTAGCTTTCATTAAAATAATAACTGGTGACCCTGCCATAAAGATATTTGTGTGGACACTCTGTGTTATAGGGTGACAATGCTCTGTCTTTGTCTCTTAAATAGTTCTTCTGTGTTGTCACCTCATCATATATGATCTTGATGGAAACTTTAACCAACTGAGCTGAAACAAAAATAAATGCATATGTTACAGTTGTCACTATCAGGAATTTCACCCTGAGAAATGCTATGCCACAGGTGCTGGAAAACATGCATGTAGACAGGAAAAAACTGCAAAAAGATTGCAGAAGATTAGCAGTACTGAGATGCATTGAAGGATGTAAAAAAGACTAAAACAGCAATAAAAATGGCTGTTTATGATACACAATTCTTTGGGTTTACATGCACAGGCCGCTGCTGGTAAAGTCTCTTTCTGTGATGTTACTCTATCACAAATTTGTTATTGCCAGCAACGAACATAAAATAATGCAGTAACTGCTATTTGTTTGCAGAGGATGAGGTGTTCCTGGACGATGAAGCCTCAAGACAAGAATATGTCATTAATGAACACGGCTTAATGTATCAGGGAGCTAAAGATTTCATTGTTACTATCCCATGGAACTTTGGGCAGGTAAGATGTATTTTTATTACTTTATTTATGTAAGTATTTATGTAGCGCTACCCTCTTGAGGACCTCTGTGTTGTAGGTACCCCTAAGCTCTGCATAGCCCAGTAACAGGTATTCTTCACAAAGCCTTGCATCCAGGAGACAGTAACCAGTCCATGGCTTGGTTTTGTTATTTTATTAGGGAAAATAACTTGGATAGGGATTATGGGATGCCCAGTTTGGCTTGAATCAATGAAGGGGGGGGCAACTTCTTTCCTTTGTACACAAAAAAAAAACAGATCCTGGACTGTTCTTTTCCTCGAAAGCCATCAGTCTTTGTAGACCAGTAGCAACAGTCCCTTACGGGCGAGGAACTAGCAGCCCCTTAAAAAATCAGCTTAGCGTCTTGAAACTACATGCAGGGATGTCTCCTCACCCACTATAGAACTGCTCCCAGCTCCACAGCCTGCAGACACCACCAGCTCTCCTGGCTGCTCTGAAGATCTCCTGGGGCAAGGAAAAAGTATTGAACCCAATGCTGTCCTTTGAAAGCTTGCTACATGTGGCAGTCTTTCCCCTTGTGGACCCCAGGACGTGCTGATGTACTCTTTGCTCCCACTGTTTCAGCTCTCCAGGTGATTCCATTTATGCTGCACTGCTGAATGTATCCTCCTGAGCCAGCCCAAGCCCAGCCTGGAGGCTTACACCGCTCTAGAACTAGAGGACCCCTCCCATGCACCGACAGACTCCTCAGCACTCCATCTTCCCCCCAACTCCCTTGCAGCCTGACCCTCCCAGGGCCTCCAAGCCTGGGATTGGCCAGGCTCCCATAATTATGCAGATTAGGTCTCCACCTCTTCCTGCTTACCGACTTCTGGAAGGTTCCATGGTCCTCCAGAGTCAGGAGGAGGCAATAGAACCACAACCTGTTAAGTCATCCAGCTGACCTGCAGTAACCTGACCTCAAATTTATAAAATTTAGAAATGTTAATAGTTCCTAAGCAACACCCTAAAGAATGTACCTTCAGGAATTCCTCTGGAGGAATAGCAATGCACTTCTTGGTATGTGAGGGTGCCCAGGCACTACTGTTCTATAGCCTCATAGCTGTATACAGTATAAGCAGTGTGTGATCTAAGGCACTGCTTCCTCTGACTTCTAGTCTCAGAAGATTTGGAGTGAGATTTGGTGATGTCATTATTGTGTTGCTCACTGTTCTCTTTGTTGGAGGCTCTGACATGAGGACTAAAATCCATTCTCTGGTGGTGGCCAACTTTCTTGATGAGGTGGGGGAGCTCAAGTTCAGCCTCTGACATCACCAAAGGGATGCAAATACTATTAAGGACCCATTAACATCTGGCGTTTTGGGATTGTGTGCGGAATTTCAGCGATTTCAAATCACACTGCAGCCATAGCAAAACGTGGCATGCATGCTTATGTGCCATTTCTTTTTTAATGGCAACTCAAAAATGGTGCGGTTTTGCTGTGATTGCTGAAAGCAATCATAGCAAACTGCATCACAAGAATCTTGTCGTCCAAAAGACGCTCCTGCTGTTTTTTTTTTTTTTTAGGAAGTTTTCTTTGAGCAAGTTTTGCTCAATGCGTTTTGGCACGCAATTCTGTCGGACGACAATCGTGGAAAAACTTATCCGCATTTAAGGTGCCATTAAAAATAAAATGGTACACAAACGCACATGCTGCATTTTGCCATGATTGCAGTGCAAGCGGCAAAATGCAGAATCGCAGCAATTCCATATGCAATCCCAAATCGCCAGATATGAACGAGACATTAGTATATATTCAGGGTAAGAGACAGCAGACATGTAGCAGCATATAGTTTAAGGCTTTAGGCATGATACAAGAGATGGTCAGAGACTGTTGATATAAGACAGTAGATGGCCATAGATTTCAGACATGATACAAGAGATATTCAGAAACTGAAAGCCTGGCACAAGTCATGGTCAGAGATTGCAGACGACATACATGAAATAGTCAGATACTGTAGATATAATGCAAGAGATCATCGGAGAAGCAGACATGATACAAAAGATGGTCAGAGACTGCGGGAATGATACAAAAGATGGTCAGAGACTGTGGGAATGATACAAAAGATGGTCAGAGACTGCGGGAATGATACAAAAGATGGTCAGAGACTGAGAGCATGATACAGAAGATGGTCAGAGACTGCGAGCATGATACAAAAGATGGTCAGAGACTGCAAGCATGATACAGAAGATAGTCAGAGACTGTGGGCATGATACAGAAGATGGTCAGAGACTGCAAGCATGATACAGAAGATAGTCAGAGACTGTGGGCATGATACAGAAGATGGTCAGAGACTGCGGGCATGATATAGAAGATGGTCAGAGACTGCAGGAATGATACAAAAGATGGTCAGAGACTGCAGGAATGATACAAAAGATGGTCAGAGACTGCGAGCATGATACAGAAGATGGTCAGAGACTGCGAACATGATACAGAAGATGGGCAGGGACATGTTGCAGGAATTGGTCAGAAACTTTGAAGGTGCTAGAGGAGTTGTTGGAGCTTAGGAACATGCTTCAGGAGACAATCCTAGACTGGAAAAATTCTACATAAGGCTGATAGAAATCACTGCTATAACAAGGCAATAGGGAGACACAGATTAGAGCCTACAGAGGTCCTAAGGGCCACACATAAGACAAGTGCCACAGGGCAGCAAGTAGTCCCAGGGCCACAGGTTGAGCATCAAGGCTTCACAAGGATGGCCACCTCAAAAAACAGACAAGAGAAGGCATTGTAATGTAAGGATTGTAATGCAGAATGATCATCCTCAGAGGACCACAGGTCATTCTGAGAATTAGTCCTTTGCCCTCTTTCCCTTTTTTGGTGCACAGCTTCCAGAGTTCAAGTGCAGGCTCTCTACCTGCATCATCCCCCATGTTCTTTGGTTTCACCTGAATGCTGACCTGTTGTAAAGGTCAAACTCCAACACTTCTTGGTACTGCCATATAAAATAATTACATCTCAGCTGTACTTCACATGTGTAATCACTAAATGAGTTAGTTCCTTTGGGTTTAACTCAGCTAAAGACATTCTAGGTGACTCAAAAACATAAAATGTGCAAAGTTACAATTCAAATTCTTTAAAAAAAATGCCACATCCTGAGTACAAAAGCCTGTCCTCTGCCAGCATGCTGTAAAGAAGGACCCTTGCTGTCTTTGTGGAAGTGGTCTGACACCCCCCCTGCTAAGTCAGAGCTAGAGTTTTCCAAGCAGCAAGGAGCATGAGCTTTGCTTAATAGGGAGTGCTAGCTCTGACTAATCAAGGGGTGCGTCCAGGCCCAGACTGGGACAAAAAATAGACCCAAGCACTTTAGATTGAGCAGCCCATTTTTTTGTGACGTACCAGGGATTTTACTGGTTGGCAAGTAGTTAATATCGATTGGACCCTGGGCAAACATCCACTCCCCCATGCAATTTCGCTCTCCATTTGCTCTGAAATATACAATAAATAGCAGCTAGACTCAAAATCAGTTTACTGCAGCAGATAAAGCAGCAATTGCGATATATTGCGATAATTGCGATAGTTTCTGCTTGAGGATTGGTTTCTAGAGATTACAGCACATCATTTCTGCTTGAGAATTGGTTGCTAAAGGTTACTGCACATCACTCCCGCTCGCTGACTGGTTGCTAGAGGTTACTGCTCATCCTTACAGCTCACTGACTGGTTGCTAGAGGTTACTGCACATCCTTACAGCTCACTGACTGGTTGTAGAGGTTACTGCATATCCTTACAGCTCACTGACTGGTTGCTAGAGGTTACTGCACATCCTTACAGCTCACTGACTGGTTGCTAGAGGTTACTGCACATCCTTACAGCTCACTGACTGGTTGCTAGAGGTTACTGCACATCCCTCCTGCTCGCTGACTAGTTGCTAGAGGTTCCTGCACATCACTCCAGCTCACTGACTGGTTGCTAGAGGTTACTGCATATAGTGAGCAGAGGATAACAGAAGGTAAAGTGAAGACAGCATGCCGGCATCAGACATAGAGCTCTATATCAGCACACCAAAGAGTTAAACTCACAAATTGTCTTTTTTTTCTAACAGTGTCTGCACATTCTCTCCCTAGCTCGTGGTGTCTGTGGCAGGCAGCAACAGTGCACATCAGGCCATTGGGTCTCTTCCAGCTCCTCCCCGTTGAAGGTCAGCTGACCTGTAGTTACCACCCCCTGGCCCAGATGATTGAATTGAATGGGTGGGCAGTGTGGGCTAGAATAGCAAACCCAGCTGCCCCTGCTGCTTTGAGCTCCAAGGACATGAAGCCCGGTGGCCCTGACAGCTGAACTGAATGGACCGGCTGACAGCTGCTTTGAGATCCAAGGACTTGCGGCCCAGCGGCCCAGGCCCACCAGGCAAATACACCAGTGCAAAGACTTTTCCCTCTCTACAGCAGGGATAGGCTTTTCTACTCAGGCTGTGGCTGTTTTCAAAAGCTAATGAACTGTTATTTTTGTTTTGATGCACCTGGAATATGTTTAGCTGGTTTACCTCCTCCCGCCTGGCCTATTATAATAATACAGCCAGGCGAGAGCACCACTATCCTGGTTGGACATCAAATGACATCCTCTCACTCCCATGCCTGAGCACGCCCTAGGGACCGTGCAGTGGCACGATCTGTCACCGATACAGTGGAAGATAGATCATTGTACCGGGCCAGCCCTGGTACCATGTGAACGCTGTGACCAATCACAGATGTACACAATAGCTTTCATTCACAGCCATTCATTGTGTACTACTGTGATCTCTGTGATTAGTCACAGTAATCACATGGTACAGAGACTGATCACAGTGAACCTGTACCATGTGATAGGTATGACCAATCACAACTATGAGGTTTATATAATAAAGGAACAAATTTCAAGGAGTGGAAACTGCATTTTTTTTCAACATACTCCCCTACTACATGTATACACTTATCCCAGATATTAACTAATGCCTGGAAAGCTTCAACATGGAAAAAATTGTCAGTATGCCTGAACCATTCTTGGACAGCCTGCTTCACTTTGTCTTTAGTGCCAAAATGCTGACCTCGCAGAACTTTTTTTAAGGGTCCAAACAGGTGGAAATCACTCGGAGCGAGGTCGGGGCTGTAAGGAGGATGTGGCAATACCTCCCAGCCGAGTTGCTGTAATGTGCATGTAGTGCGGTGAGCAGTATGAGCTTGTGAGTTGTCCTGGAGAAACAGGGTGCCCTTAGTGATTTTCCGAAGACGTGTATGCACATCACTTATAACACGACAGTAATATCCATTGTTGATAGTGGCACCAAGGGGTAGAAAATCCACATGAATAATGCCACATTTGTCCCAGAAAACACTTGCCATCAATTTACCTGCAGATGCAATTGTTCGAAAATATTTTGGCGGTGGTGAGTCTGCATGCTTCCACCGCTTTGATGCTCGTTTTGATTCCGGAGTGAAATAATGTGCCCAGGTAACTTTCACACACAGTAAACAATACACGCTTTATTGTGGTTTTTTTTTTGCCAAATAAATGTAGCAGAATACATTTTGTCCTAAATTTATTAAGAAAGATGTTTTATTTGCAACATTTTATAACAGAAACTAAGAGACAATTGTTTTTATTTTTCAAAATTTTCAGTATTTTTTCATTTATATACAGTGGGGCAAAAAAGTATTTAGTCAGTCACCAATTGTGCAAGTTCTCCCACTTAAAAAGATGAGAGAGGCCTGTAATTGGCATCATAGGTAGACCTCAACTATGAGAGACAAAAAAAATCCAGACAATCACAGTGGCTGATTTGGAAAGAATTTATTTGCAAATTATGGTGGAAAATAAGTATTTGGTCAATATCAAAAGTTCATCTCAATATTTTGTTATATATCCTTTGTTGGCAATGAATGAATGAATGCTATCCCCATGCTTCACAGTAGGTATGGTGTTCTTTGGATGCAACTCAGCATTCTCTCTCCTCCAAACACGACGAGTTGTGTTTCTACCAAACAGTTCTATTTAGGTTTCATCTGACCATATGACATTCTCCCAATCCTCTTCTGGATCATCTAAATGCTCTCTAGGAAACTTCAGATGGGCCCGGAAATGCACTGGCTTAAGCAGGGAGACACGTCTGGCACTGCAGGATCTGAGTCCCTGGCGGCATAGTGTGTACTGATGGTAGCCTTTGTTACATTGGTCCCAGCTCTCTGCAGGTCATTCACTAGGTCCCCCCGTGTGGTCCTGGGATTTTTTCTCACCGTTCTTGTGATCGTTTTGACCCCACGGGGTGAGATCTTGCATGGAGCCCCAGATCGAGGGAGATTATCAGTGGTTTTGTATGTCTTCCATTTTCTAATTATTGCTCCCACAGTTGGTTTGTTCACACCAAGCTGCTTGCCTATTGCAGATTCAGTCTTCCCAGCCTGGTGCAGGTCTACAATTTTGTTTCTGGTGTCCTTCGACAGCTCTTTGGTCTTCACCATAGTGGAGTTTGGAGTGTGACTGTTTGAGGTTGTGGACAGGTGTCTTTTATACTGATAACAAGTTCAAACAGGTGCCATTGATACAAGTAATGAGTGCAGGACAGAGGAGCCTCTTAAAGAAGAAGGTACAGGTCTGTGAGAGCCAGAAATCTTGCTTGTTTGTAGGTGACCAAATACTTATTTTCCACCATAACTTGCAAATAAATTCTTTCCAAATCAGCCAATGTGATTGTCTGGATTTTTTTTCTCATTTTGTCTCTCATAGTTGAGGTCTACATATATTGCCAATTACAGGCCTCTCTCATCCTTTTATGTGGGAGAACTTGTACAATTGGTGGCTGACTAAATACTTTTTTGCCCCACTGTAGCAAAACAAAAAAAACCCTGAATAAACAGTGCTGATTAAATACCACCAAAAGAAAGCTGCATTCCTTTTGGGTATAATGTTGCATTACTGAGTAATTGTCATTAAAAGTGTAACAGCTTTGAAAGCTGAAAATTTACCTGGGCAGGGAGGGGGAGAAAGTGTCTGGTACTGAAGTGGAAAACTGAAAGTTCCGTGGGGCTGTAGGCAAATAATATTTAATAAAATGTTCACCTTTGTGTCAGATGTATCATGTAAACCTATGTCGTATAGTAAATTCTATTGTGACCTGCACATTGTATAGAAATTCCATGACAAATTAGTTTGACATTTCTGTATTGAAATCTAATCCTGGGTGCAATGCTTTACATACTCCCAAGAAAAAAAAAATAATAAATGCACATTTTTTTACCTGCAAAAACAAGTGTATTTATTATTTTTTTAAATGTGAACTTATCCTTTAAAGCAGAAAGGTAAAAACAGTGACCTGCTGGCGGTGATGATACAGGTTGTCACTCTAATATGTGGTAAGCCACACCTTAACTACAGGGATTAAGTTAAAACAACATCATTTCATCATCACCCCTTAGGCAGGTTATTAAACTGACAGTCAGAATCACCTGAACAAGTATAGCAAGCAATAATGTTTTAGCTTTATCTTTCAGTTTTCAAAAGCAGTCAGGACATGATTGAATTTTTGTGGGGTTTTTTTGCGTTTGGCACTGGTGCTTTCATTATGTGACAGAGCGTAAAGGGTTAGAAACAGATTTAGTTTTTTTTCACATGTGTCTGTCCCTGACATGCAGCTCTCATTTGACAGGGGGTGAGGAGGCAATATGGTGGCTGGTTGCTTTCTCCCATTAAAGTGTTCCTAAACCCAAGACCCTGCGTTCACTATATCTGGTCTTCCACAGTACACAGAATGCAATTATTTTTGTAAATATAAACTGCTAAATACATTTTCTCATCAGCAGCTAGAACAGTTTTGTGACTTCTATCAGTGTTCAGCTGAGCACTGGTTAAAACTTGTAGGAGGAGTTTTCACTTTCCTCTCACTGCCCTATGAGATTGCATAACCCCTGACCCTCTGTCTGGACAGTGCTGATTGGCCCTGTGCTAATCACATGCACCCTCCAAAGAACAAGAGAATAACTCTCTAGCACTACGCACCAAATTGAGCATGTGCAGAGTGTCCCTGAGGCTCTGTTCTATCAGGAGATGAAATGGGGAACATGGAAGAAGGGGAACATCAGAGAAGACAGGATCAAACAGACTTTTTACATAATGCAGAGGATTAACCCCTTAGGTTCCACAGTGAGTAAAACAAGCATGCTTTACTGCATACACAGACTGATTTTACTGTTGTGGTTTTAGAAACACTTTAATGTAAATGGTTGTGCAGCATGGCTCCCTTTCAATTAAATGGGTCACATTTGTCAGGCCAAGGTGCCTGGTGAATGCAACAGAGGATTTAAATCTTGCCGCTACATGTGTACACCACAATCCGCTGCCTTTGCAGCTTAAAGCGTTACTAAACCCAGGACCTGCAGTCGCAATATCCAGTCTTCCACAATACACAAAACATGGAAATGCAATTATTTTAGTAAACATGAACTGCTAAATACCTTTTCTCATCACTAGTATATAATAGTCTTGTGACTTCTATCAGTGTCTGGCTGAGCACTGGTTAGAGCTTATAGGAGTTTCTATTCTACTCTGATTGTCCTATGAGGCTACATAACCCCTGACCCTCTGTCTGGACCGTGCTGATAACATGCACCCTCCCAAAGAGAAAAAAAAAACCTCTCTAGCCATACACACTAAACTGAGCATGACAGCTAGAACAGTCTTGTGACTTCTATCAGTGTCCAGCTGAGCACTGGTTAAAACTTGTAGGAGGAGTTTTCACTCTCCTCTCACTGCCCACAATCCGCTGCCTTTGCAGCTTAAAGCGTTACTAAACCCAGGACCTGCAGTCGCAATATCCAGTCTTCCACAGTACACAGAACATGGAAATGCAATTATTTTAATAAATATAAACTTTTCTCATCAGTACTATATAGCAGTCTTGTGGCTTCTATCAGTGTCCGGCTGAGCACTGGTTAGAGCTTCTAGGAGTTTCTATTCTGCTCTGATTGTCCTATGAGGCTGCATAGCCCCTGACCCTCTGTCTGGACCATGCTGATAACATGCACCCTCCCAGAGAGAAAAAAAAAATCCGCTCTAGCCATACACACTAAGCTGAGCATGTGCACAGTGGCTCCTAGATGGACTGATAACAGTAGAAGAAGGGGAGGATCAGAGAAGACAGGATCAAACAGCTTTTTACACAAAGTGGAGGATTAACCTCTTAGGTTCCACAGTGATTATAACAAACATGCTTTACTGCGTATACAGACTGATTTTACTGTTGTGGGTTCAGTAACACTTTAATGCAGTTCTCCAATATGCTGTGAAACAATTAAAAGCCACAAAAACTGTAGCTGCTGACTTTTAAAAAACAGCCAATCACCTTTCCCATGATCCAGCAGTGTGCTCACCCGAGCCCACTTCACCTGCCATGTCCTGTACTCAGCACCGGCATCTTAACTGTGGGCACCCAGCTGTGACAACTTGCGGCTTCACAGCCGGGTGCCCACTGCGCATGCGCGAGCAGCACTGTTGGAAGGGTGGTAAAACGCAGCCGGTGTTAGTGTTATTTATCAGGAAATGGGAATATGACATACACAATGACGTAAACAAACCACTTGTTTATTTGCCCTTCATTTGCAATGCTATAGAGCATAACTAAGAAACTTCCCTTTATTTTCCTACTGATTTTAGTTTGAAGATGGATTGGGTGAGATTTGCTTAAGAATTCTGGACATGAACCCCAATTTCCTTAAAGATCCAGTCTGTGATTGTTCTAAAAGAGGAGACCCCGTCTATCTAAGCAGAATCATCTCTGCCATGGTATGCTATTTATTTTCTCTATATTGAAGGGCAGATATGCCTGTGAAGTTTAGTATGCTTCAACATCATTTTATGTTCCTAATCCATCCTGTAGATCAATTCTAACGATGACTTGGGAGTGTTGGAATCCTGCTGGGCTGGATCTTTCTCAAATGGTGTCAATCCTAGTTCATGGAATGGAAGTGTCAATATCTTACGGTTCTGGGACCGCGGTGGCTGCAGGCCAGTTCGATATGGACAGTGTTGGGTTCTGGCTGGAGTCATGTGCACAGGTAAATTATCATTTTTCTTCATTTCACATAAGTACTAAGTACAAATAAGGAGGCCTCAAGCTTTGCTTTCTAGGAAATTTATGTAAACAAGTCTTCCCAATACTGACATTTAAACTGACCATCTAAGTTGGAGATCGGACCCAGATTTGGCTTGTTTGATGCCAGTGCTTATCCATATTTAGCCCATCTTAGTTTTGGGTAGAGTGGAGAAGGGATAGAACCTTTGTTGCACTAACATTGCTGCCTGTGTCCCCACTCGAGTGATTTTTTTCATTTTTTTCACTGTCTATATAATGAGTGTCAAGCAGAACAGAAAGTGAAGGAAAATCCTTTTCTTTCAGTATGTTTTTATTAACTGTTTCTGCGCCGCCCTATAGCAGAAATACTGCTACAGGGCAGCAGGGGTGCACAAAATTACGTACTGTATATATACACACGTGATATTGCAGCTCTGGGTTGGGGGAGCGCGCCCTACCCGCGCCGCCATTCGCAGCCTTGGCTGTCACTCACTGGGTCCCAGATGGTGATTCCCTGCCAGCACCTGGCAATCTCCAAGAATTATAGACGGGGGAGAGACCTGTATACAGTCAGGTCCATAAATATTGGGACATCGACACAATTCTAAAATTTTTGGCTCTATACACCACCACAATGGATTTGAAATAAAATGAACAAGATGTGCTTTAACTGCAGACTGTCAGCTTTAATTTGAGGGTACTTACATCCAAATCAGGTGAACGGTGTAGGAATTACAACAGTGGACCTGGCTGTATAAACAACACAGATCTCTCCCCTGTTAGCGCCTGCACAGTACTTTGTATGGCTGTGCATAGCACAGCCATACAAAGTAGTGTGCTTACAGTGGAAAGCACACACACAGCACACATCGCCACTAGATGTTAACCCCTTCCTGCCCAAATGCCATTAGTACAGTGTCAGTACTTTTTATTAGTACTGATCACTCTATTGGTGTCACTGGAGATGTCAGTGACACCAAGTCAGTTCCCCCAGTGTCAGAAAGCCCACCTCAGTCCCACTATAAATCGGTGATCGCTGCCATTACTAGCAAAACACGTATTGGGATTTTTTTTAGCAAAGACATGTCGCAGAATACATTTTGGCCTAAATTTATGATGAAATTTGATTTTTACACTTTTTTACTGGATATGTCATATAGCAAAAAGTAAAAAAAAATGTTTTTTTCTCAAAATTGTCGGTCATTTTTTGTTTATAGTGCAAAAAAAAAAAATGTACAGGCGATCAAATATCACCAAAATTAAGTTCTATTTGTAGGATAAAAAGGACGTAAATTTCATTTGAGTGCAGCATTGTATGACTGCGCAATTGTCAGTTAAAGTAACACAACACTGTATTGCAAAAAATGTCCTGGTCAGCAAGGGGGGTAAATCCTTTGGAGGGCAAGTGGTTAAAAAACCTTAAAATATTTCCAAGATAGGTGTGACAATTAGCAGACTGAAGATTATTGGCGTGGTTTCTGTAATACTGATAAATTACAAACATTCATCTACAGGCTTAACAACTGTAAAATGTAAACAGGTCTTACTCACTTTTTCTCCTGCCGATGACGAAGAACACTGATTTGTCACAAAAAAATTATCCCAGTTCACAGGGAAGCCGACACTTTAGAGTTTGCTGATCTCCTGTTCTGATTCCCCACAGAAACCCCTCTCCCTCCTGCTGACCTCCACAGCACTACTGTATCCTGTAATAATAAGGAGGTCAGAGGAAAGAACCAGCAGGAGCTGTGGAAGCCCAGGAGTTTCATTATTCAGAGATTCAGATGTCTATGAATCTCCGTATCACAATAGTAACACATTTCAACTAATCTAAATTAATTTATAACAAAATAACTAGAGATGAGCGAAGAAATGAAAAATTCGATTCGGCTGATTCGGCGAATTCCAGTGTGAAATTCGATTCGATGCGAATTTCTCCGCTACGAAGATGACTTATTTAAAGGGTTTCTAGGCTTCAGAGAGCCTTTAAATTAGTGCAGAACACTGTACCTTTAATTTAAATGCCCTTGGAGATGAGGAAGGAGAAGGAGAAGGAGAAGGATGAGACGAAGGAGAAGGAGAAGGATGAGAAGAAGGAGAAGGAGAAGGATGAGAAGAAGGAGAAGGATGAGAAGAAGGAGAAGGAGAAGGAGAAGGATGAGAAGAAGGAGAAGGAGAAGGATGAGAAGAAGGAGAAGGAGAAGGATGAGAAGAAGGAGAAGGATGAGAAGGAGAAGGATGAGAAGAAGAAGGATGAGAAGAAGGAGAAGGATGAGAAGAAGGAGAAGGAGAAGGATGAGAAGAAGGAGAAGGAGAAGGATGAGAAGAAAGAGAAGGATGAGAAGAAGAAGGATGAGAAGAAGGAGAAGGATGAGAAGAAGAAGGATGAGAAGAAGGAAAAGGATGAGAAGAAGAAGGATGAGAAGAAGGAGAAGGATGAGAAGAAGGAGAATGATGAGAAGAAGGAGAAGGATGATAAGAAGGAGAAGGAAGAGAAGAAGGAGAAGGATGAGAAGAAGGAGAAGGATGAGAAGAAGGAGAAGGATGAGAAGAAGGAGAAGGAGAAGGATGAGAAGAAGGAGAAGGATGAGAAGAAGAAGGATGAGAAGAAGGATGAGAAGAAGGAGGAGAAGGATGAGAAGAAGAAGGATGAGAAGAAGGAGAAGGATGAGAAGAAGGAGAATGATGAGAAGAAGGAGAAGGATGAGAAGAAGGAGAAGGATGAGAAGAAGGAGAAGGATGAGAAGAAGGAGAAGGATGAGAAGAAGGAGAAGGAGAAGGATGAGAAGAAAAAGGATGAGAAGAAGGAGAAGGAGAAGGATGAGAAGAAGGAGAAGGATGAGAAGGAGAAGGAGAAGGATGAGAAGAAGGAGAAGGAGAAGGATGAGAAGAAGGAGAAGGATGAGAAGAAGGAGAAGGATGAGAAGAAGGAGAAGGAGAAGCAGAAGAAGAAGGATGAGAAGAAGGAGAAGGAGAAGGATGAGAAGAAGGAGAAGGAGAAGGATGAGAAGAAGGAGAAGGATGAGAAGAAGGATGAGCAGAAGGAGAAGGATGAGAAGAAGGAGAAGGATGAGAAGAAGGAGAAGGATGAGAAGAAGGATGAGAAGAAGGATGAGAAGAAGGAGAAGGATGAGAAGAAGGACAGTTCTGTGACAGTTTCTGTCTATTTCTGACAGTTCTGGGACATTCACTCCATACAGCGGTTTCAACCGCTGTATGGAGGGAATGTCATAGAACTGTCAGAAATAGACTATTAATGACAGTTCTGGGACTGTCCTTCCATGCAGCGGTTGAAACATTGTATGTATTTGTTTCCATAAATGGATCCATTTATGGAAACAAATACATACAATGTTTCAACCGCTGCATGGAAGGACAGTCCCAGAACTGTCATTAATAGTCTATTTCTGACAGTTCCATGACATTCCCTCCATACAGCGGTTAAAACAGCTGTATGCAGTGAATGTCCCAGAACTGTCATAAATAGTCTATTTCTGACAGTTCTGGGACATTCACTCCATACAGCGGTTTCCGGCAAAAAGTGTATGTGCAGAGTTCCTCTATTCTGCAGATACACTTAGAGGAGCTCTGCAGATACACTTAGAGGAGCTCTGCACATACACTTTTTTCCGGTTTGGAATTATTCTTATTTTCATCCTACTTCTTCTTCTTCTTCTTCATCCTCATCCTCATCCTCTTCTTCTTCTGAGGATGAGGATGAGGATGAAGAAGAAGAAGAAGAAGAAGAAGTAGGATGAAAATAAGATTAATTCCAAGCCGGCAAAAAGTGTATGTGCAGAGCTCCTCTAAGTGTATCTGCAGAGCTCCTCTAAGTGTATCTGCAGAATAGAGGAACTCTGCACATACACTTTTTGCCGGCTTGGAATTATTCTTCTTTTCATCCTACTTCTTCTTCTTCTTTTTCTTCATCCTCATCCTCAGAAGATGAGGATGAGGAAGAAGAAGAAGAAGAAGAAGAAGAAGAAGAAGAAGAAGAAGAAGAAGTATAATGAAAAGAAGAATAATTCCATGCCGGCAAAAAGTGTATGTGCAGAGTTCCTCTATTTCTGACAGTTCTCTCACAGCTTCTTCACATGTACAGCGGTTGAAATATCTGTATCCTAAATGGAAACTAATAGATACAAATTGTATCTATTAGTTTCCATTTAGGATACAGATGTTTCAACCGCTGTACATGTGAAGAAGCTGTGAGAGAACTGTCAGAAATAGAGGAACTCTGCACATACACTTTTTGCCGGCTTGGAATTATTCTTCTTTTCATCCTACTTCTTCTTCTTCTTCTTCTTCTTCTTCTTCTTCTTCATCCTCATCCTCATCCTCTTCTTCTGAGGATGAAGAAGAAGAAGAAGTAGGATGAAAAGAAGAATAATTCCAAGCCGGCAAAAAGTGTATGTGCAGAGTTCCTCTATTTCTGACAGTTCTCTCACAACTTCTTCACATGTACAGTGGTTGAAACATCTGTATCCTAAATGTAAACTAATAGATACAATGTTTCAACCGCTAAACATGTGTTCCTTCTGTCAGAGAACTGTCAGAAATAGCGGAGCTCACTGCAGGGACACTTTTGCCGGCTGATCGGGAAATGTTCGATTCGCGCACCCGAAGTAGGCAAAATTTCGGTTTCGACACGAATCGAATATTTCCTGAAATTCGACTCGAATTCCGGTTCGCCTAGTTCGATTCGCTCATCTCTAAAAATAACAAATTAATTCAAAATGATTAATTTCATTTGGATGACATGGTGAAATAATTTTGGCCTTATGTTAAAGAGCTACTAAACCCAGGACCCTGCATTCACTATATCTGGTCTCCCACAGTACACAGAACATTGAAATGCAATTATTTAAGTAAATATAACCTGCTACATACCTTTTCTCAGCAGTAGAATATAGCAGTCTTGTGACTTCTGTCAGTGTCCTTGAGCCTTTAATACAAGAAATATGTCACTTACAGTCAGCAACGTCTCTAGGTTGCTATGTACTGCTCCTGGTAATGCTGCTACCCTAGGATTTGGTCTATGTTGGCCTTGCTGAAATTCAGAACTAGACACACCATAGAAATTTCTAGTTGATCCAAGCCTATAAGCACATGAAGTGTAGCTGCTTACTGTTTACATTCAGTATAAAAGAAGAACGCCTGCAAAAACCTTTAGGCTGTGACTTATGTGGGCACAGTGAGTGACAGATTGTGCCAAAGATGCAAGACTGGAAGGACGTCATATGACGTCCACCAGGGATAGCAGTGCTCCAACTCGGCCATATTGAGCTTGTGTCAATATTATTAGTTTGGCATCAGTTTGAGATTCTTCTGATGTTATTCAGGGTTCGTTGACAGTTGCATTTCACCTATAGTTGACCTCCTTCTTACCTTTAATGGATCTTCAAGTGGGTTTTACATTTCCATAGACTTGTATGCAACTTGAAGTGAAAAAAGCTCATTGACACAATTCCTCATGTTGTCTGTGTCCAGGTTGGGGAAATTCACCCTCCTTATTTGTTATGCTGACCATTTCTTTTGGAAACCACGTGAAAGGATATTAAAAATTATAAAAGTAACAAAAACAGTACTGGTAGAGATATATTTCAATTGGGACACCTGTTTGGGGGGTAACTGTCACAGCTGAGATTTTCCCTCAGGTTGGGGAGATTTGCACTCATTCCCTGACATGTCCCTAGAATTCTCCCCAACCAGGACAAAAAATAAATAAAACTCGACAGAATCCTAAACCTTTAATACTCTAATGGATAACATAAAGCTAAAGGGTAACAAAGCTAACAAAGAGTTTTAGCAAGAATTCTGAATTTATAGTTACAGACCTGCCATATCAAAAAGAAGTGTACCAATAAGCTCTATTAAAGGGTCGTTTGTTGCAGATGTTTTTCAATAAAGCTCATTAGGTGTTAGTTTTATTTATCAGGAAATGGGAGTATGACATACACAATGACGTAAACAAAAGAAAATCCCTGTCTGAAAATACAGTGTGTTTTTATTAAAGGGAAATGTGTAAGCAAGCTTATAAAAGTGAGCAATATTATAGATGATGTGTTGGCATTTTCATGAGACATCATCAAAAACCAAAGTAGGGTGTTCCTTTGTCTTTTTATATTGTCATGAATAGGCACATAGAAAAATTATAATAGTATGCAGTGTCTTTACGGTCAGTGATTGAACCCTATAGTCTGAAAGAAGTCTCTATTTGGCATATTTGATAAGGCAGAGCCAAGTGAAGCAATATTACACAAAGCTCAATATTTCAAAGTACTGTAATCAAAGGAAAGCTGAAGTCTGTTAGTTGTTTAGTTGTTATGCCTTGTTGTGCTTTACAGATTTAGTTCTTTACATCCCAAATACTCTCATATAGGTACCTATAGTTAATATATAAACCAATTGGGGAACGCAATATTTGGGTCCACCACCTCCCGCCCCCTCTGCCCTCCCCTCCAAAGCCATCTCCCCCTCATCCATCTCTTTTTATACACTTGTTGCCATTCCTCCATTTCTAACCTTACATTCTCTCTCCCACCTGCAAACCACCCACCAATATCCAGAGTCTGTAATTAAAATTTTTCACAAAAGTTACTTAAGTCCTCTGGGAATCTCAGTTTCGATGATTTCCCATCCTTCTACCCGATCAAGCATGCAGGGAATCCCCAATTATAGCGGACATTTTTGTCCCTCATCTGATCTAACAATGGTTTAAAAAATTTTCTTCTAGCAAGTGTCTCTTGTGCTATGTCTGCAAAAATTTGCAACTTCGTTTCTCCATATTTTATATCTGGTATCTCACGTAGCTTCTTCCAGAAAATTTCTTTATCTTCATAATAATGAAACCTTACTATCACATCCCTTGGTGTATCTGATGTAACTCTTTGGGATCTCCTTATCCTATGCACTCTATTTTTAGTTGTCCAGTCTTTCCTCTTCCCATTATTGGATTAAACAATCTTCTCATAATGTCCACTAGATCTTCTCCTTGAGACATTTCTGGTAAGCATCTAATCCTTAAGATTAGAGATGAGCGAATCGAACTAGGCGAACCGGAATTCGAGTCGAATTTCAGGAAATATTCGATTCGTGTCGAAACCGAAATTTTGCCTACTTCGGGTGCGCGAATCGAACATTTCCCGATCAGCCGGCAAAAGTGTCCCTGCAGTGAGCTCCGCTATTTCTGACAGTTCTCTGACAGAAGGAACACATGTTTAGCGGTTGAAACATTGTATCTATTAGTTTACATTTAGGATACAGATGTTTCAACCACTGTACATGTGAAGAAGTTGTGAGAGAACTGTCAGAAATAGAGGAACTCTGCACATACACTTTTTGCCGGCTTGGAATTATTCTTCTTTTCATCCTACTTCTTCTTCTTCTTCATCCTCAGAAGAAGAGGATGAGGATGAGGATGAAGAAGAAGAAGAAGAAGAAGAAGAAGAAGAAGAAGAAGTAGGATGAAAAGAAGAATAATTCCAAGCCGGCAAAAAGTGTATGTGCAGAGTTCCTCTATTTCTGACAGTTCTCTCACAGCTTCTTCACATGTACAGCGGTTGAAACATCTGTATCCTAAATGGAAACTAATAGATACAATTTGTATCTATTAGTTTCCATTTAGGATACAGATATTTCAACCGCTGTACATGTGAAGAAGCTGTGAGAGAACTGTCAGAAATAGAGGAACTCTGCACATACACTTTTTGCCGGCATGGAATTATTCTTCTTTTCATTATACTTCTTCTTCTTCTTCTTCTTCTTCTTCTTCTTCTTCTTCTTCTTCTTCCTCATCCTCATCTTCTGAGGATGAGGATGAAGAAAAAGAAGAAGAAGAAGTAGGATGAAAAGAAGAATAATTCCAAGCCGGCAAAAAGTGTATGTGCAGAGTTCCTCTATTCTGCAGATACACTTAGAGGAGCTCTGCAGATACACTTAGAGGAGCTCTGCACATACACTTTTTGCCGGCTTGGAATTAATCTTATTTTCATCCTACTTCTTCTTCTTCTTCTTCTTCTTCATCCTCATCCTCATCCTCAGAAGAAGAAGAGGATGAGGATGAGGATGAAGAAGAAGAAGAAGAAGTAGGATGAAAATAAGAATAATTCCAAACCGGAAAAAAGTGTATGTGCAGAGCTCCTCTAAGTGTATCTGCAGAGCTCCTCTAAGTGTATCTGCAGAATAGAGGAACTCTGCACATACACTTTTTGCCGGAAACCGCTGTATGGAGTGAATGTCCCAGAACTGTCAGAAATAGACTATTTATGACAGTTCTGGGACATTCACTGCATACAGCTGTTTTAACCGCTGTATGGAGGGAATGTCATGGAACTGTCAGAAATAGACTATTAATGACAGTTGTGGGACTGTCCTTCCATACAGCGGTTGAAACATTGTATGTATTTGTTTCCATAAATGGATCCATTTATGGAAACAAATACATACAATGTTTCAACCGCTGTATGGAAGGACAGTCCCAGAACTGTCATTAATAGTCTATTTCTGACAGTTCCATGACATTCCCTCCATACAGCGGTTAAAACAGCTGTATGGAGTGAATGTCCCAGATCTGTCAGAAATAGACTATTTATGACAGTTCTGGGACATTCACTGCATACAGCTGTTTTAACCGCTGTATGGAGGGAATGTCATGGAACTGTCAGAAATAGACTATTAATGACAGTTGTGGGACTGTCCTTCCATACAGCGGTTGAAACATTGTATGTATTTGTTTCCATAAATGGATCCATTTATGGAAACAAATACATACAATGTTTCAACCGCTGCATGGAAGGACAGTCCCACAACTGTCATTAATAGTCTATTTCTGACAGTTCCATGACATTCCCTCCATACAGCGGTTAAAACAGCTGTATGGAGTGAATGTCCCAGATCTATCAGAAATAGACTATTTATGACAGTTCTGGGACATTCACTGCATACAGCTGTTTTAACCGCTGTATGGAGGGAATGTCATGGAACTGTCAGAAATAGACTATTAATGACAGTTGTGGGACTGTCCTTCCATACAGCGGTTGAAACATTGTATGTATTTGTTTCCGTATGTATTTGTTTCCATAAATGGATCCATTTATGGAAACAAATACATACAATGTTTCAACCGCTGTATGGAAGGACAGTCCCACAACTGTCATTAATAGTCTATTTCTGACAGTTCCATGACATTCCCTCCATACAGCGGTTAAAACAGCTGTATGGAGTGAATGTCCCAGATCTGTCAGAAATAGACTATTTATGACAGTTCTGGGACATTCACTGCATACAGCTGTTTTAACCGCTGTATGGAGGGAATGTCATGGAACTGTCAGAAATAGACTATTAATGACAGTTGTGGGACTGTCCTTCCATACAGCGGTTGAAACATTGTATGTATTTGTTTCCATAAATGGATCCATTTATGGAAACAAATACATACAATGTTTCAACCGCTGCATGGAAGGACAGTCCCAGAACTGTCATTAATAGTCTATTTCTGACAGTTCCATGACATTCCCTCCATACAGCGGTTAAAACAGCTGTATGGAGTGAATGTCCCAGATCTGTCAGAAATAGACTATTTATGACAGTTCTGGGACATTCACTGCATACAGCTGTTTTAACCGCTGTATGGAGGGAATGTCATGGAACTGTCAGAAATAGACTATTAATGACAGTTGTGGGACTGTCCTTCCATACAGCGGTTGAAACATTGTATGTATTTGTTTCCGTATGTATTTGTTTCCATAAATGGATCCATTTATGGAAACAAATACATACAATGTTTCAACCGCTGTATGGAAGGACAGTCCCACAACTGTCATTAATAGTCTATTTCTGACAGTTCCATGACATTCCCTCCATACAGCGGTTAAAACAGCTGTATGGAGTGAATGTCCCAGATCTGTCAGAAATAGACTATTTATGACAGTTCTGGGACATTCACTGCATACAGCTGTTTTAACCGCTGTATGGAGGGAATGTCATGGAACTGTCAGAAATAGACTATTAATGACAGTTGTGGGACTGTCCTTCCATACAGCGGTTGAAACATTGTATGTATTTGTTTCCATAAATGGATCCATTTATGGAAACAAATACATACAATGTTTCAACCGCTGCATGGAAGGACAGTCCCAGAACTGTCATTAATAGTCTATTTCTGACAGTTCCATGACATTCCCTCCATACAGCGGTTAAAACAGCTGTATGGAGTGAATGTCCCAGATCTGTCAGAAATAGACTATTTATGACAGTTCTGGGACATTCACTGCATACAGCTGTTTTAACCGCTGTATGGAGGGAATGTCATGGAACTGTCAGAAATAGACTATTAATGACAGTTGTGGGACTGTCCTTCCATACAGCGGTTGAAACATTGTATGTATTTGTTTCCGTATGTATTTGTTTCCATAAATGGATCCATTTATGGAAACAAATACATACAATGTTTCAACCGCTGTATGGAAGGACAGTCCCACAACTGTCATTAATAGTCTATTTCTGACAGTTCCATGACATTCCCTCCATACAGCGGTTAAAACAGCTGTATGGAGTGAATGTCCCAGATCTGTCAGAAATAGACTATTTATGACAGTTCTGGGACATTCACTGCATACAGCTGTTTTAACCGCTGTATGGAGGGAATGTCATGGAACTGTCAGAAATAGACTATTAATGACAGTTGTGGGACTGTCCTTCCATACAGCGGTTGAAACATTGTATGTATTTGTTTCCATAAATGGATCCATTTATGGAAACAAATACATACAATGTTTCAACCGCTGCATGGAAGGACAGTCCCAGAACTGTCATTAATAGTCTATTTCTGACAGTTCCATGACATTCCCTCCATACAGCGGTTAAAACAGCTGTATGGAGTGAATGTCCCAGATCTGTCAGAAATAGACTATTTATGACAGTTCTGGGACATTCACTGCATACAGCTGTTTTAACCGCTGTATGGAGGGAATGTCATGGAACTGTCAGAAATAGACTATTAATGACAGTTGTGGGACTGTCCTTCCATACAGCGGTTGAAACATTGTATGTATTTGTTTCCGTATGTATTTGTTTCCATAAATGGATCCATTTATGGAAACAAATACATACAATGTTTCAACCGCTGTATGGAAGGACAGTCCCACAACTGTCATTAATAGTCTATTTCTGACAGTTCCATGACATTCCCTCCATACAGCGGTTAAAACAGCTGTATGGAGTGAATGTCCCAGATCTGTCAGAAATAGACTATTTATGACAGTTCTGGGACATTCACTGCATACAGCTGTTTTAACCGCTGTATGGAGGGAATGTCATGGAACTGTCAGAAATAGACTATTAATGACAGTTGTGGGACTGTCCTTCCATACAGCGGTTGAAACATTGTATGTATTTGTTTCCATAAATGGATCCATTTATGGAAACAAATACATACAATGTTTCAACCGCTGCATGGAAGGACAGTCCCAGAACTGTCATTAATAGTCTATTTCTGACAGTTCCATGACATTCCCTCCATACAGCGGTTAAAACAGCTGTATGGAGTGAATGTCCCAGATCTGTCAGAAATAGACTATTTATGACAGTTCTGGGACATTCACTGCATACAGCTGTTTTAACCGCTGTATGGAGGGAATGTCATGGAACTGTCAGAAATAGACTATTAATGACAGTTGTGGGACTGTCCTTCCATACAGCGGTTGAAACATTGTATGTATTTGTTTCCATAAATGGATCCATTTATGGAAACAAATACATACAATGTTTCAACCGCTGCATGGAAGGACAGTCCCAGAACTGTCATTAATAGTCTATTTCTGACAGTTCCATGACATTCCCTCCATACAGCGGTTAAAACAGCTGTATGGAGTGAATGTCCCAGATCTGTCAGAAATAGACTATTTATGACAGTTCTGGGACATTCACTGCATACAGCTGTTTTAACCGCTGTATGGAGGGAATGTCATGGAACTGTCAGAAATAGACTATTAATGACAGTTCTGGGACTGTCCTTCAATGCAGCGGTTGAAACATTGTATGTATTTGTTTCCATAAATGGATCCATTTATGGAAACAAATACATACAATGTTTCAACCGCTGTATGGAAGGACAGTCCCACAACTGTCATTAATAGTCTATTTCTGACAGTTCCATGACATTCCCTCCATACAGCGGTTAAAACAGCTGTATGGAGTGAATGTCCCAGATCTGTCAGAAATAGACTATTTATGACAGTTCTGGGACATTCACTCCATACAGCTGTTTTAACCGCTGTATGGAGGGAATGTCATGGAACTGTCAGAAATAGACTATTAATGACAGTTCTGGGACTGTCCTTCCATGCAGCGGTTGAAACATTGTATGTATTTGTTTCCATAAATGGATCCATTTATGGAAACAAATACATACAATGTTTCAACCGCTGCATGGAAGGACAGTCCCAGAACTGTCATTAATAGTCTATTTCTGACAGTTCTATGACATTCCCTCCATACAGCGGTTGAAACCGCTGTATGGAGTGAATGTCCCAGAACTGTCAGAAATAGACAGAAACTGTCACAGAACTGTCCTTCTTCTCATCCTTCTCCTTCTTCTCATCCTTCTTCTCATCCTTCTTCTCATCCTTCTCCTTCTTCTCATCCTTCTCCTTCTTCTCATCCTTCTCCTTCTGCTCATCCTTCTTCTCATCCTTCTCCTTCTTCTCATCCTTCTCCTTCTCCTTCTTCTCATCCTTCTCCTTCTCCTTCTTCTCATCCTTCTTCTTCTGCTTCTCCTTCTCCTTCTTCTCATCCTTCTCCTTCTTCTCATCCTTCTCCTTCTTCTCATCCTTCTCCTTCTCCTTCTTCTCATCCTTCTCCTTCTCCTTCTCATCCTTCTCCTTCTTCTCATCCTTCTCCTTCTCCTTCTTCTCATCCTTTTTCTTCTCATCCTTCTCCTTCTCCTTCTTCTCATCCTTCTCCTTCTTCTCATCCTTCTCCTTCTTCTCATCCTTCTCCTTCTTCTCATCCTTCTCCTTCTTCTCATCATTCTCCTTCTTCTCATCCTTCTCCTTCTTCTCATCCTTCTTCTTCTCATCCTTCTCCTCCTTCTTCTCATCCTTCTTCTCATCCTTCTTCTTCTCATCCTTCTCCTTCTTCTCATCCTTCTCCTTCTCCTTCTTCTCATCCTTCTCCTTCTTCTCATCCTTCTCCTTCTTCTCATCCTTCTCCTTCTCCTTCTTCTCTTCCTTCTCCTTCTTATCATCCTTCTCCTTCTTCTCATCATTCTCCTTCTTCTCATCCTTCTCCTTCTTCTCATCCTTCTTCTTCTCATCCTTCTCCTTCTTCTCATCCTTCTTCTTCTCATCCTTCTCTTTCTTCTCATCCTTCTCCTTCTCCTTCTTCTCATCCTTCTCCTTCTCCTTCTTCTCATCCTTCTCCTTCTTCTCATCCTTCTTCTTCTCATCCTTCTCCTTCTCATCCTTCTCCTTCTTCTCATCCTTCTCCTTCTCCTTCTTCTCATCCTTCTCCTTCTCCTTCTTCTCATCCTTCTCCTTCTCCTTCTCCTTCTTCTCATCCTTCTCCTTCTTCTCATCCTTCTCCTTCTTCTCATCCTTCTCCTTCTCCTTCTTCTCATCCTTCTCCTTCTCCTTCGTCTCATCCTTCTCCTTCTCCTTCTCCTTCCTCATCTCCAAGGGCATTTAAATTAAAGGTACAGTGTTCTGCACTAATTTAAAGGCTCTCTGAAGCCTAGAAACCCTTTAAATAAGTCATCTTCGTAGCGGAGAAATTCGCATCGAATCGAATTTCACACTGGAATTCGCCGAATCAGCCGAATCGAATTTTTCATTTCTTCGCTCATCTCTACTTAAGATGTTCCTTCTTTCTCAGTTTTCCTGAACTTCTAATTTATAGGATAGCAGTCTCTGTTCCCTTCTCATTTCCTCCACTTGCGCTTCTAATTTGTTAATTACTTGGGCTTGTTTCTCCAATTTCCCTTCCGTCTCCTCTACTCGTGTCAGGACTTGTCCCAATTCGCGTTTTATGGAGTTTTTTAGTTTTGCAAACATATCAGCAATTTCCGATTTTATGTGCATTTGTAGCTTTGCTTCTTGCTCCTCCATATTTCTTTTCCCCGTTTCACTCTCCAACTTTGAGATTTCTTTTAACTGATTCCTATCCGATACCTCAAAAGACAGTCTCGTTTGAGCTCCGGTACAATTTTCTTCTCCGTGACTTTCTGGGGTTTGTTCCTTTGGGCTTTTCTCATGCAAAGGCATGTACTTATTTAAATTCGGTTGAGGAGTTTTTGCTCCTCCTCCTTTGACAGATCTACTCTTCATATTTCTCAAGATGTACAGTTACTTATAGCACTAGTTAGAGATTTGCTTCCAGTATCCCCAGGTCCTTACCCGTAATACTGGTCTTGTTTAAAATCTTTCCCCTCCTGGTCTTTATGGGGGTTACAGTTCTCTGACATTGTTTTCTTTTCCTTCTTCACCTTACCCTTCCTGGGTGCCCCCTCCTTTCTCCTTATGAGTTTACTTAAATAGTGTTCTGTTTACACTGTCCTATCCACCTCTGAGACCCCCAGGAAAACTGATGTTGTATCCACACATCTCCCAGCCTCAACAAAAGCATACACAACTTCAACTTTAGGAATTTACCGCCTCCCGCGGCAACTCACCCACTCCTATGTACTGAATCCACTGGCTGGCCATCAGCTATTATCTGTTATCTTCAGGGGTTTCACAAGATCTCCTTTGGTGGTTGGGGGCTCCCAAGTTTGGCAGTCTCTGCCTCGGGTCTCCTCTCCATAGCTCGTGGCTGACTCTGTGTAGCTCCATCCTCCTGTCTCCAGCACTAGACTCCCAGGCTCCCAGGCTTCCCTGCCCTGGTCATCTGATCGGTCACTTGGGTCAACCCAGCCCTTCTTCTCCTCCACCAGGTCCTTCTCCACCTCTCGTCGGGCAGCAGCCCACCAGTCTCCCACCGCGGCAAGGATCCCAGCCCCACTGGCCCCACCAGCTACACCGGACTGGGCACGCTCCAAGGCAGGACAGGTGGGTGAAGAGGTCAAATGAGTACCATTGCTCGGCTCCTAGCTCATGCAGCTGCAGAGCACCATGTCCACGCCCCTCCCCCCCACCACAGAAGTTGCGCACATTGGAAGAGGATACAAGCACTTTGACACAGAATATATTAAGGATTTGGGATGAAATGAACAAGTAGAAAGATTGGAAGTTTAATTCATTGTCAATTCCATTGGTGGGAACAAAGTTTTTCCCACCTGGGAATGATAATATTTCAGGGAAATAGATAAATGATAGAAATGCACGTCTAAAAGACATTGTAGTTAAGGAGAATTAGGTTCTTTACACAATTTAAAAAAATAAGAAGGAAATATTTTTACACTGGATGAATGGCGGTACTATCAAATAAGACATTTTGTTGCATTGCTCCCACAGCCATTAAGGACTGAGGAAGAAATGTTTTATTTAGAGCTCAAATAGAATACAAAACATGCTACCTCTAGGATTTACAAAATCCTAACTGCAATAGATGGACCGGTGTCCCAAATGTTTCTGCATAAGTGGGAAAAGGAGCTTGGAACAAAATTGAATGAGCAACAAAACAAAAATGTTTAGACAAATACATGAGGCGGTGAATATGAATATAGTTGAAATGAATTATAAGTGTCTGGTAAGATGGGGCAAGTGGTACAAAAGGTTATAACTGTAGGAGATGAGCAAATGGAAGTGATACAAGTCCAGTTAATTGGAGGCGTGATAAGCATCCCTGAAGAGATGTGTTTTCATGGATCACCTAAAGGCAGCCTCATCCGATGCTTGTCTCCAGGACTTTTCTAAAGTCTCTCCCATCCTCTGGAACTCTCTACTTCAGTCTGTCCAGCTATCTCCTACTCTGGCTGCCTTTAGGTGATCCATGAAAACTCATCTCTTCAGGAAGCCTATCACGCCTTAAACTAACTGAACTTGTATCACTTCCATTAGCTCATCCCTACAGTTATAACCTTTTGTACCACTTGCCCCTCCCTATTAGACTGTAAGCTCTTATGAGCAGAGCCCTCTTAACCTTCTTGTATTTTATTGTATTGTAACTGTACTGTCTCCCTTTATATTGTAAAGTGCTGTGCAAACTGTTGGCTCTATATAAATCCTGTATTATGCTGTCCTACTAACGGTTAGCCGACAGGTAGCTAACAAAACTGACAGAAGCAGCATTGTGTTTCATTCCAAAACTGAATTTACTTCTGTGAATAGTTCTGTAAAGCTGCAATACCACTACATAAACTGAAATTACAATATGCTTGTAAACATGTCTCTCATAAATGCTTACAATGAACACATTTCTTGCAAACAGCTACTTACAAATCACATTGAATACATTGAAATGTGATCTAGCTATGTATGTAACTTTAACAAACAAAATGAAAGAACTTAAAGGCATTTGTGTATCAAAGGGAGAATTGAGGAGACCTTCACTGGTAATCTTCTAGAAGCTGAAATGGAACTGCAGTGGTGGATGAGAAATCTTTATTTTTAACAAAGATGGTGACACTTCCTGTTCTTTATTGATAAGGGTGCAATTGCATTGATTGCAGTACCGAGCCATGCTGTCTGTGTCAATAAACACAGAAAGGGTGGCTCAGGAGCAAAGCTGCAAGAGTGCCCCTATAGAAAGCAGCTTTCTATGGAGGCACTTGCCGAAGACAAGGTGCCAGAAGCGCTAGGGTAGGGGGGCCCGAGAAGAGGTGGATTAGGGCTGCCCTGTGCAAAACCATTCCACAGAGCATGTTTTTATTTTATTCTATTAAATACACAACTGAAATAAGTTTTGTTTTTATCTGCCTATAATACAACTACTGTAACTATAATCAGATTTTGGTCATGGTTTACATGAGGTGTCAGTGTGAATTTAATGTTCTCGGTATTTGATTATACAATATTGGCATATGAAATAACTTTTCTGTTTTTGTCTGGTCAGTATTGCGGTTCCTGGGAATACCTACCCGTGTAGTAACAAACTTTGAATCTGCCCATGATACCAACTTCACACTGACTGTGGATGAGTTTTATGATGAAGATGGGAAGAAGCTGGACACTGCTCAGGGAGACAGTATCTGGTAAGAGATGAATGTATAAATGTAAGATATATTCACAAATTAGTCAAACTCTATTAAACTGCCTTTTAAAATGAATATTGAACTCATATTTACAGTGTAACTGTACCTCTTTACTGGAGCACCAGCAGATACTTTCCATAGTAAGTATAACTGAATCTGTCTGGGTTCAGTTCAAGGAGGGTTTTTGCATATCTTGGTTAGATTTCATGAAACCCAAACTTAGTGTAGCACTACCACCTTAAGGGTCGCTTACTAACTTTTTTGTTCCCTGTCAATCTGTTCCTCTTTTTGAAAGCCCAACCTCTGCTGACACCACTGTGCTCTTGTAACCAGAATAAATCATTACTGTAAAATGGACTCACATACAAGTTAGTGTAAACCACTATGAAGTTTATGTTGAATTTGAATGTACCTTGATCAAAAAGCACAAAATAGCATTGGCATATGCAGCAGATATAATCACTCTTGTCAACTTTAAGTAAAAGTAACAGCATCCACAGTAAAGTACCAGTAACTGTTAGCAGACCTGCTTTCAGAAATAATCCACTGCCTCAAATCCAAGGTGACTGTTGAATCCCGAGCAAGCGAGAACAACTATCAATAAACAGATAAGTTCACTGCGGGTCCTCAGAACCTAGTGGCAAGGATTAGATTTGAAAATGGAGCGAGCTCTCGTCTATAATCAACCAATGTCCCTTTAAAAACAATGTGGAGTCTTTTGTGCGCTAGTTGGGGCCCAATTGGTGTGAAGATAATCTAAGGTGTAGATGATAGTTAATAAGTTAGTCTCCTCTTAATGGTAGTGAACTGGTGCAAGGTCCCTGTTAAGGCACTAAACAAAGACAGCTTCAAAGTAGTGAGGTGTAACAGTTGGCATAAGTGTCTGTAAGCAAGATCATCTCTCTCTGGGTGAAAAGGGCCAATGGTAACGCTAGAAAAAAGTTGGGAAGGGTAAATTATTTCAGTTGGCACTGCTGTATTCTGGCCTACAGCTGCGTGTCCTCTGGTCAGCTTGGATGATGAGACTGTAATGCAAATGTGTTCCAATGATGGTGGCAGGGAAAATTAGGCCGCAAACTGGGGTAACTATGTGTAATGTGCACAGCTATGTGCAGGTAGATAGCAGATGTGATGAAATTGTCAGTGTTCATTTAGTTAGTGGGTGTATGGGACTCTCTCACCCGATCAATGGTGTCCAGTAGGTCTTAGCAGTTAGTCTTTCTCTGCAGATGGGGGGCCCCCACAGACTCTTCAGTTTTGATTCCCGTCTGGTCTCTTGCGTACAAATTGGCTTGCTGGGCAGAGTAGCAAGACTGACGATCAGCAAACCCTTTCCGTTCCTCCTCCCTCTCTGACTCTGGCTCTGTGGCCTGGTCCAATACTCCCTCCATCAGCACACTTCCTCCTCTCTCGATCTCTCCCCTCTCACTTCCTGCTCAGTCTCCTGGTTTTTGAGATATATATGACCCTGCCCACACACCACCTCCTCTGGGAAATGTAGTTTGCAAATGCACTGCTCCTTAGTAAAGTCCTGGAATTCAGCATACAAGTTCCATATGGCTGTTCTCCAACTTGTGAATGCTACAGTTTTGCAGGACACTGTCATCTTGTGTTGGCTTCAACATCCTGTATTAGACATTTATAGCAGGGTGTTACATTAGCACTGAAATCCATTGAAGTCTATGGGAGGTGAAGCTTGTTGTTATTTCTGGCCATTTTCAATGCTAATAGGCAAACCATTGTTGAAAAAAACGGCAAGGGGAGCTGGACACTGTTATGGAGGACATGTACTAATACATAAAAATGTAAAAATACCATACAGTGGGGAGAGAGTCCTTTAAAACAGGGGTGTCACACGGGTGGCCCTCCAGCTGTTGCGAAACTACAAGTCCCATCATGCCTCTGCCTTTGGGAGTCATGCTTGTAACTGTCAATTTTTCAGTGCCTCATGTGACTTGTAGTTTGGCAACAGCTGGAGGGCTGCCAGTTTGACATTTGCGCTTTAAAGAATTTGTAAACCTAACATTTCACATTCCTGATATTGGCCTGCTGTACCATGTACTTGTATGAAAAAGTATCCTTTTCTCTTTGTATTGCTTCCTTTGTGTGAAATCCCTGGTTTTCCTGACTCTCTGCTTTCCTATTAAAAAACAATCAAACTAGGCAGGAGAGCACAGCATGGTCAGTTCACTAGCTATGATGGGAACTCAGTGTGCTCTCCTCCAATGATCAGACTTATCCTGACACGCCTCCCTTTCCCCCTACACAGTCTTTCACTGGGAAGAACAGTGTGCTGCTGTTTCTCCTCCCCACCAGCTCTTATGCAGCTGAGAACAGAGGGAATGTGAATACTTATAAAAAAGGGGAAAATGAGTATACATGTATATCTACAGTATATTTTATCTATACACAAATGTTTTGCATTCTGTTTTAAACTGAATGGATTATTTTACAAGGTGAGAGTTCACAATCACTTTAAATAATGTTTGAGGAATACCTTAAAGCTGTGTGTGGTGTTATGGAACAGGTGTTCAGCAATAGTGTACACTGACAGAGCATACTTGTCAATAGAATTGATTTTTTTTTCTTTTACAATTGTCTTGGCTTACATACAACATCAGCACCCCAATCTGAATCATTTCAGTGTGAATTTACAGTAGTAATTAAAATGAAAAAATAACATAGTGTACCCCCTAATATTACAACCAGATTGCAAGGAAAGGGAGGGCAGTGAGCGTGCTTCTTCCAGACCAAGCCTGCACCTCCCCACCTCCGGTGCCTGAAGAAGGACATAGGGATTATACAGGGGGGATTTATTGTAGAATACGAAAGCCCCCTTTATAAAATGGGTGTGCTCAGATATCCACCCATTCCCAAAGGAATGAATACAGGAGTACATTAGTACCCCTTACCCATTCCCACAAAGAGGTAAAGAATAAACAAGTAAATAGTAAATAAAAACATAGCATGAAAAATCCTTTAGTGAAAATAAAACACAAACACACGCTTACTTACTTTTAAAATACATTTTAATAGTGCCCCCCAGAAGTAAATTAGGTCAGCTGGCATCCGACAATGTAATCCAACTGCACCCTTGAAACAAAAGCTCATTTTTTAAAGGATAGACTTCCAATTTAAAAAAAAAATGTTGCTATTGACAGAACAGAAGCTAAAAGAAAGTGACTGCTGACCTTGCCAAGGGGTTTATGCCCGAAGAGCTAGCAATGGAATTAAAGCAGAATTAAATCCTTCATTTTAACTGTTTAAAAAAACACTTACATTTCCAGCATGCTGGGATTGTAACTTTCAGATTTGCTTACACTGTTGACTAAACTGACAAACCATCAAATGGCTGGTATCACAACTGATCACATGTGCAGCACCATGGCAGTTGCAGATCAAACATAGGTCAAGATGGCAGATTCCTTGGCTAAAAAAGATAGGAGGGTTTAGTCCCTCTTTAACCACTTCAAGTCCTGACACTTTCACCCCCTTCCTGTCCGGGCCACTTTTCAGCTTTCAGTGCTATCACACTTTGAATGAGAATTGCGCGTTCATGCAACAATGTACCCATATGAATTTTTTAGCATTTTTGAGACAGAAAAAACTTTATTTTGGTGGTATTTATTCACCACTGGGATTTTTATATTTTTTTTGCTATATAACTGAAAAATCCAAAAATGTTGAAATAAAAGTGTTTTTCTTATAAAAGTTTGCAAATAAATAATCTTTCTTCATAAATCTTGGCCAAAATGTATTCAGCTATCTTTTTAGTAAAAAAAATAACCCAAATTAGTTTATAATCAAAAATTATAATTTTTAAACATTTATTTTTACATTTTTATTTTATTTTTTTATATTATTATTTATGTTTTTTTTTAACATACTGTCACCCTAGCAGTACAGTGTCACCATAGTGACACTGTACTAAGTAGTAATCATTTCTCCTTCTCTCTGGCTGCATTCTTACTGTGTGAGCTGTGATTGGTCATAGCTTGTCACATGGTACAAGGCTGTTGTGAATAGCCTTGTACCATGTGACCTCTGTGATCATTCACAGATTTCACATGTAGTAAACAATGATCTCAGGAAGTGACATCTTGTTTACTACTATTCATGAGATCACTGATTGCCCAATCAATGATCACATGAATTGGGACCTCACACAGAGGTCCCGTACAGCGATCCTCCGGACACAGCGGGCACCAGATCGCAGTGCCGCGTGCTCCCAGGGAGTACACACAGGCAGTGAATGCGAGAAACGTCAACCAGCTCCAGTACTGCTCCCGTCTGGCCATTTTTGTACATGGGCCAGACGGGAAGTGTTTAAAGTATAGCTTGCTGACTAACCCTGATTTCCTTTTCCTATGCAGTTTATCAGCTCTCCCTACCCTTTCCCTGAAACAGTTTCCAGTGCATTGCCACTATTGCTGCCATGTGCCCACCCTTTTATAGTGGGCACATAACAAATCTACCATTAATAACTTAAGTTCAAAGGCCCTTGCAGTGCATTAGTTTTACAAAGCATTAAGCCCACATTAGTTCTCCAGAACCACAGACAGAGAGGTTTTACTTTGAACCCTTCATAGCCCCAAACCCAAACCACATACCTACTCCATAGGATTAAATCAGAGTGCTGAGCACATGCTCAAGCTCAGCCGAGAAGATTCTGATGGTTGAAAGAAGCGATGGTGATAACACAATTTAGCATACAAAATGATTAACAGTAAGGACTAGGATTAAAGATGACATTTGGCAATCAGATCAGCATAAACAGTAGCAAGGCCACCTTAAGTGCAGCAGTGAACAGTAGTAAAGTTTAATCCAAACTGTGCTGGAACTGTACTGCCAGAGCGCATTTATAGTGGCAATGCTAGTTCTAGACTGACTGGGTGTGCAATTTTCAAAAGAAAAGTAGTATGGTAGAGGAGTTGGATGAGGGACAATGGGGACTTGCATAATAATTATTATGAGAGGGGCAGTCCTTTAAGATTTTTTTCTGCCGGTTATTGTTGGGGCCTTTAAGAATTGGTAGTGCATTAACGACAGTTCAAGTTAACCTGCATGCAGTATAGGTACAGCACAGTTACAGTATAGTCTTGGCACAGGTGCAAGGTAGATGTGGATCAAATGTGGTAAAGGTTTTGTATAATACAGTATGGAGTTGGTATAAGTGCAGTCTGTGTTTGGAATAAGTGCGATATAGAGTACAGTATGGGTGCATGGTATGGATTGGGTACACTTGGTCTCAGTGGCTCTGTTCCTGCTTACAGTATCAGCAATGGGTGAAGAGCCCTCTCACCAGTCCCCAGGATGCTGTGGTGACATCTCTCTTACAAGGGGGCCCCACAGTCTCTCCCTGAAAGCTGATAATCAGAGGTGCAGGCGCTATGATGTGGGTGATGCTGAATTGCTCTGGGTGTCCTCATTTCCAATCTTAGGACTGGATCTCCACTGGTCTGTCCTCTCACTGACAGGTGAGCATACAAACAGAGGTGCTCTCTCTCTCCCTCAGTGCCCAAAATGAAAACGTTTCCTGGGCAGTTCAATAAATGCCCTCATCCGACTGCACCTACTGCCCTGTGTCTCTTAGGAATTACAGGCAAAGAGTCCATAAACTGCATTATATGGCTGTCAGATTAGTGGGTCAGCTGAGTATGAGCTTTCTCCTCTTGAATTGTTGGTCAAGGTGGCGCACTGGACACCTTAGCTGCCATTGTGCTACATGCTGGGTGTCCAGTGCGCTCATGTACCTTTTAAGCAGGGGTGGGCTCCCTCAGGTTCATCTGCCCTTGGTCTATCCATTAAATACATGTGCCTCTACTATGGGGGCTCTTAAAATTGAGTTAAGAACTACAGAATACTGGGGTGCTGTGATGAGGCTCTGTAGCTTACACATGTGTTTGCAAATGTGTGCTAACTAAACCTCTGTTTTTAACGCATACTGTTAAACAGGCTAATTTGGTTTGTTTGCAAAGCTGGCTGGCAAAATTATAGGGGCATCAGTACACAGTACTGGGGGATCCGATTGGCAAAGAACAGGGGGCATCAGGGCACAGTTCTGGGGAGTCATGAGGGCACTATACAGGGAGTACCAGGGTACAGTGCTGGGGCGTCAGGAGGGCAAAGGACATTTTCTGAAAATGTATTGCTAAAACAATGTATCGAGTGCTTTACATACTATATGTAAAAATTTTTTAAAATACTGTATATATGAAAAGATTTCTCATAATGAGGAATGAAACACAGCCAAAAAGGTCTTGTTCAGGGAGGGCATCAGGGCACAGTACAAGGGGACAAGAGGGCAAAGTATAGGGGCATCAGGACACAGTACTGGGGGATCAGATGGGCAAAGTATAGGGGGGCACCAGGGTACAATACTAGGGGTCAGGAGGGCAAAGTATAGGGACATCAGGACACAGTACTGGGGGATCAGGTGGGCAAAGTACACAGGGCAGCAGGGAACAGTACTGGGGGATGAGATGGGCAAAGTACAGGGGGCATCAGGGCACAGTACTGGTGAGTCATGAGGGCACTATACAGGGAGTACCAGGGTACTGTACTGGGGGGTCAGGAGGGCAAAGGACATTTTCTGAAAGCACATGACCTGTAGAATGAAAAACAGTGCCACTGACTTTGTAGGCCCTGCAATTGTTGCGTAAATGTTAAGCAAATCACTATTTTTGCTAAAAATACACTATTACTATACATTATTTGCTACAAAAAAAATCATTATTAGCAGACACAAACATAACATAACTTACAAAATACCTGCTAAATTCCTACTAAGGTATTTTTCACATGGGGTGTACTAAAGCATACATCCATGGAGGGCATTGTTTACATGGGGATGCTCTAGTGTTCTCTGCATCCTTGTGCAGGCAGTCCCATTGATATCAAATGGGATGCAGTAGCTGCATGGACACAGCTGCTGCTTTTAATCTAACATACTTGCAGGTGCATGGCCCCGAAAATAGACAATATGAGTTTGAGGACATGCACATGCACCCACAATGATGTCTAATTGGGAACAATAGCTGTGTCCATACAGCCACTGTATCCCATTAGATATCAATGGGACTACTTGCCTGCAGGGCGATACATGGAACACCTGAGAGAGTAATCATGGCCTCACATTGGTGTGTGCTGTAGTATGCCCTGTGTAAACGGGGTCTTACAGGGTTTTTTTTACAGCTGTTTTGGGGGGCTTTGATGAGCTATCAGGTGTCTTAACAGACCCTCGATGTCTCTTTTTTGAGACCAAGAAAGACACTGAGGACAGACATAGAGCCCCCATTCCCTTTTTCTGCAGTCTCAGATGCATTGCATATGAAAGAATAGAAGCACTCTATACAGAGCAGCTCCTATTTATTCACAAACTGAAGCATAGTAAACACAGTTTACTACGTTTCAGTGATGAATGAACACAGGGAGTGATTGGTACCAATCACTCACTATGTTCATTCAGGAAGGTGCTAGTAAACATTACATGTTTGCCAGCCTTCGCTCTCTCTATCGTAGACACCACACTAATCTCCCACTGCCTCAGCAGCAGCTGCAGCCAGCAGGTGGGGGAGGAGGGGAACCTGTCCAGCAGCACTGGGGGAAGGTGACACAGCAGAGGACTGGTGTTGCTGGAGATTCAAAACAGGAAAAAGGGCTTTAGTTTGATCCTCCTGAGGCTCCCCATCAGTGGCTAAAACCATTGGGAGAGGAGAGGAGGAGAAGCTGACAGCAGGGGAGACATATGTGGACCAGTGCTGCAGGGGTGGGATAAAAGCTGGGGGGGGGGCAGAGAAGTGTTGGGGTGATGTTGGGGAATGCCAAGAGAGATGCAAGGAAAGGCAGAGAGGGGGATATGGTGCAGACAGGGCTGCTGCTGTCGCTGCAGCTCTGATTTCCAGAACAGAGCCCGGGACAGCTTAATAAAAAATATGTTTGTCCTGGCAAATTCTGGACAGTTGGCAAGTGTGCACTGCTCATTCCAAATCAACTGAAGTGAGGGGAAAGGGAGAGGTTTGGGAGCGCATGGGGAATGTTATAAAGAGGGAAAAAACACAGTAAAAAAAGGTTTCATTAAAATAGTTTACAGGTTATTAAGTAGTGGATGCATATGGATTATTTATGAAGAATAATGATATTGTTAAATGTCACTTGTCACTAACTACACTTGTATTGTACTATAATCTTTTTCCTCACATATTACATCACTTGAATGCAGTTCATGTCCAACTTTGCTCATTATCTCATACAGCGAAAACAAAGCAATTTGTGTTCACTTGTGATTGTACTAGTTTAGTAGTTTTATGTATGTGAGAGTGCTTGTGGACCTCATGTGGCCAGAAGTAGTACTGCAGGAATTGACACGTTTAAATATACAAATATTTTGTCCTTGTTGGTGACAATCCCATCAACTATTTATTACAAATAATAAATAAAGCAAAAGTCATTCTCAACCTATAAATACCTATTTGGAAGCTGCTCACGCACTACACATATGCATATTAATGTGCAAAAAGCCTAATTTGAAAAACTGTGCCCCGCTTCCACAAAAGGTCTCCCCAACAAGGTCTAAGAATACGGTAAAATTGTCAGATGTTCTAACCCTTTTCCATTCTATCCAAACAAATAAAAAAGGAAGTCATATATTGGAAATATATTAGACTCCATTCACATGTAGTTTACTTTTTGTCCGTTTTGCAGTGCTTTTCGCATTTCATTTTGCGTTTTTATAGACACGTGTTTACCGCATTTTGTTTAGCTCTTTTTTTTTATTTTTTTTATTTAAGGGTGAATTTTTTTTGCTGGCCAGAATAAAAATGCAATACATAAAACATGGCAAAAATGCACTACCGTGCATTTCAGCAGATTCTCCAATGAACTCTATTGTAGCAAAAACACTGCCTTTAGCTTTTAAAAAAATCCCTGACCCTTTCCAAAAATGCAGCAGCTCACAAAAGCATAGATGTGAACATGTTTCAGAGGAAACCATGTTAAATTGACTGTAGTGCATTTCTGCAAAAAAGCACTAAAACATACATTGGTGTGAACAGAGCCTTAGAGTTTTAGAATGTATTTAAAAGTAGTTAACATACTATAAATAATAAACCAATGAAATCTTGCGAGCAGTATGTAATTAAATTGTGTTAAAAGTAATAAATAAAGCAAAAGTGATTCTCAACCTATAAATACCTATTTGGAAGCTTTTCACACACTACACATACTCATATTAATGTGCAAAAAGCCTAATTTGAAAAACCGTGCCGCGCTTCCATCTACAACATTTACATCATAATCACCCTGTGATTGAACGTGTATTCCTATATAAACTGAATATACATGAATAAATATGCTTTCATCAAAAAAGTCCCATTAGTTCACTTTTTAGTGGGACTTTTTTGATGAAAGCATATTTATTCATGTATATTTCAGTTTATATAGGAATACATGTTCAATCACAGGGTGATTATGATGTAAATGTTGTAGATGGAAGCGCGGCAAATTAACATACTATAAATACCTTTTAAAAGATGGTCACCCTTTCCTGGAAAAGCTGCTGGCCTTGGGATTTCTTTCCTTTTAATTTTGGCAACAAGTCTAATTTTTAAAAGCCAGGCCAGTAAATACTCACTACAGGTGAAAACCCCAGAAACACAACAAAAGCAGGGGGTCAGACATTGCATTTGGGAAGTGTGCTGATATTCATTCCGAATGACAGCCCACCTCACCTTGCAGCACAGAGCAACACACTCACATTTGTTGTGGTATGGTGCCAGAGATGCTACATGCACCTTTTTTGGTGTATTATTAGTGTGTGTTAGGCAGCAGGGGTGTATTTACCACAAGGCAAACAAGGCACTTGCCTAGGGTGGCATTTTTCAGGGGGGCAGCACCTCCCCCCAGAAGAATAGATGGAGGAAGGGATACGCGCAGCATGGGAACCAGGTGGGATCCAAGAGAGGCTGCGGGTTGCTTGATGGTGTACATAGAGCATGGCTCTCATTCCTGGGGATGTCCAGAGCTGTGAAGATGGGTGTCTTTCTATCGAGGGGAGGGGGAGATAGTGGAAGGCTCTCACAGGTGGCGGGCAGGGGTGTTGTTGGTCATTTCAGGCTCTCTCTGCGGAGGGGGAAGGGGAGTTGGTTGGTGTTCATGGGGCAGGCGATTTTTGTGTTGCCTAGGGCAGCACAAAACCTAAATACACCACTGTTAGGCAGCCTATTCAAATGAATATGCTGGCTTAACACAACACACATAAAAGTACAACATAACACCCTATAACATGCATGCATTAATGCAGCCCCACAGTATGAATACAACCTAAAGTTGCACTACAGGTAAATATAACCTTGTGATGTACACGAATAGCACAGTCTACCTGGTTCCCCCAGAGGAGCCGCTGAGTTACTTTGTGACACAACTCAAGATGAAGCAACATGTGCACCCAGCACTTACCGACACACCTTGTGGTATTTCAAAGAATTTATTAGGCCAAGCATAGCCCAAAAGAAGACATGATTAGCAAGTGTAAACCAGAGAGTCAAGCGCAAATGTTCACCCTTAAGGGTCACTACTCACTGCTGCTGCTGAACACTATGAGGAGTGAAGTATGTTAGCTCAGAAAAACTTGGCTGTGAGAGTATAATAGAACAATGTTCACCTCCCAAGGAGGTATACCTTTATTGGTGTAGAATAAGCCATAAATAAGGATGACATTACAATGTGGCAACTAGGATTGTGTGGTGGACTGTCTGCTCCTCACTGGACCCAAGCAGGGAAGAAATGCAGTATGCAGCTGAGCCAGCCGGGGATTGTGGCGCTCCGGATGTTTCGTCACCGCAACCAGGGTGAGGACAAAAGCTGGATTCTGGCCTTGGAATGCAAACAGAGCTGGACTTGTCACGGTTACCAGCTCTGTTTTCCAAGGCCAGGATTCAGCTTCCGACCTCACCCTGGTCGCGGTGATGTCACATCCAGAGCTCCGGATACTTATACAAATAATCAATAGGACACAGCATTATTCAGAAATATTTTTGAACACCTGTAGTATTCTGACTAACAATAATTAACACAACTGAATCACTTTTACCTAGCAACAGTATATAAAGACAGTCCTAACTTGCTATAACAGTCCCAGTTTTATCACACAGGCCAGTGCTTGACAAAAGAAACACTGGCCAGCAAAGTTGGGGCGCTTGAAGAAAGCACAACAGTTCCTAGCAGACAACTTGTATTATATTAGTCTCTTACCTGACCCAGAGTGCCCTCTTCTGGGCCTCCAGTTCAGTTCAAATCCTCAGACAGGGATAGGAGTTCCTGTGATGTCTCTCTTTCAGCCCTGCTGAGACGGTCCTTCTTTTCCTTCCTTACAAGCAATGAGGGTGCTATAGAGAACTCCAGGGACCCCTGGGGATAACTCGCTTGACAGAGAGATGTCTTTTAAAGTTTTTTTACTCTCAAATTCTATCTACTTCAACTCATCACCACCAACACATACCTAGTGCCCAATTATTCTTTTTGGAAGACTGATCTTTTAATTTTGTAGGAATTTTCATGTATGGAATGAAAGCTGGATGGCTAGGAGGGATCTTCGTCCAGGATATGATGGTTGGCAGGTTCTTGATGCCACCCCTCAAGAGATCAGTGGAGGTATGTGCCTATGTCATACATATGTCGTGGTCTAGCAACTTAACTGAAAGAATATTTCCAGGCATCAGTATGTTATACATAGTGACATTGGTCCAGCTTGGATTAATGTCACTATGTATATACCATACCTGACTGATGCCTCTGGCAACTGAAAATCACTGAAGCAGACACTAATACTCAAGTGATCTTACTTGCCTCTGGGTTTCGTGCCAAGTGGCTCAATATTCCCTCCTAGGTGAAACTTAAGTTAGCCAATCGGAAACTAGACCTTAAGCCCTGGCCAACTGAAGTCAGAACTAATAATTTACCTTTCCTTATCAGTAGATACCTTTGCAGGTTGACTAATACAGTATTTATGCACTTATTTACTACACTTAAGGCCTGTGCCAATGGGTTTTGAGCTTTTGTCAATAGGATTAGTTTGACATCAGATCAAGATGCTTCTGAGATCCTTCAGGTATACTTGACCTGCATCTGACCTCCTTCTGACCTGCCTTAAGCAGGTTTTGCATTCCGGTAGTGGGAATGCAAAACCTGATTGACGCAAACAAAAGCATGTCAACATAGGCCTTTACTGTGGGGTACAAACAGATTAAGCATTGGTAGATGTATCTTCTATGCAAGAAATTACAGGCTCAGGTAGCTCTGCATAATACTCTAAACTGACAAACCCTACATATTACTTTTAGCAGCCTTTCTCAACCTTTTTAACATGGGGGAACCCTTGAAAAAACTTTCAGGTTTCAGGGAACCTGTGCCAATAATTACAATATCTATAGCTCACAGTACATTAGCTTAGTGGGCAATGGGAAGAGAGCTTCTTACATAAGGGTTCAGAATGCTTCCCTTACAGATAGCTAAAAAGATCATACATGTCAGTGACTACATATCTGAGAGGCAGAAATTTCTCAATGAACCCCTAGCAGACTATGGATGAACTTTAGGCATGGAACTCTGGTTGATAAAGACTGGCTTATAGGCTTATTTGTAAGAGTCAATAGTTTTCTTGGTTGTTGGTGTGGAAAGGACCCCTACAGCTTGACTTCCACTGAAACACTGCAGATTGACAGTTGAACACCCATGTGCTCTCATAGTCCACAGGGCTACAACACGTAACTCCATCCAGATCTCTGCAAAGTTTCACTGTGCTGTTTCGCTACATTCTCTTGACCACTGGCCATCTAGCCATCAAAAATAACCTTAGTACCATGTCAACCACACAGCATTTCCCAGTTAAATGACAGGACTGATCATCTGACGGAGGACCACCTCACTCATATAATAAGGGGGAATTTTAACAACACCCTTCATTTTCTCATTTTTATATCCTGCATCCCATCTTTGGGGCTGCAGTGAGATCTAGGTCCAGAGGATCTCACATTAAATAAACATTTTAGCTTTTATACTATTGAAATCTGTAAATAATAATGGCAGCTCATTGTTAATTTCCACCTGGAGTTACTGGTGGCACTGTCATAACCTTGCCATATCATGTTTTAGGTACATTTTGCTGTGGTCCAGCTCCTGTGAAAGCAATTAAAGAAGGTGATATGGATGTGAACTATGATATTCCCTTTGTATATACGGAAGTGAATGGAGACATTGTCCACTGGGTTCTCCGAGATGGAGGAGCTGAGAAGGGACAGACAGACACCTATTCCATTGGCAAGTACATCAGCACAAAGAGCATTGGCTGCAATACCAGAGAAGATATTACAGACCAATACAAATATCCAGAAGGTAAGTAATACTACAGACATATATATATTGTGACAAGTCTGGGGTTTCGTCGCTGATTATTAGCGCCAAACAATGAGTTTACTCCATGCCCGAAAACTACTTTTCAGGGCTTTTTCTACCCACTTTTATTTAAAACAAGGCAAAAGTTGATAAATTAATATCTTCCCACCTAGGGGTTTCCACCATCAATACAAAAGAACACAAACCATATTCAGCCTCGTGGCTCTCTTGGCAGCTCTATTGCCTTGACCTCAGGCCTTGGCCCTCCAGACTATCAAACACATCTCAGTGTTTGTGCACAAAACAATGTACCTCAGCTCTGTGTCTTTTCTGCAACTTCCCAGCTGCTCTTTCTTTCATAGACTGCCTCTCTCATGCAGGCTTGTGCCTCAATATGTCCTGACTTGGACAATATGGTGCAAATATGCACCTTTCACTGCTCCCTTGCAATCACTTACCCCCTCAGGAGGGTGGGGCGCTGAGTTTCAACCCTGGCTCTCAGATGAATGCAGCACACACCTGCCTCATTAGTGTGGTTGCTGCTTCCAAGATCTGGCCTTGACCGCCCTATTAAACAGTGGTACGACCTCGTCCTGCCACAATATATACAAGCTATTTTCCCCCCACACACACAAAATAAGGAAATACACTTTTTTTTATAAAACTGTAGAAAATATTACCGTATATACTCGAGTATAAGCCGACCCGAATATAAGCCGAGGTACCTAATTTTACCACAAAAAACTGGGAAAAACTATTGACTCGAGTATAAGCCGAGGGTGGGAAATGAGGCACCTACTAGCAGGAATAGCACCCCATCATTGGTGTCCGTGGGAGGAATAGCGCCCCATCATTGGTGTCAGTGGGAGGAATCGTGCCCCATCATTGGTGTCAGAGCAACGAATCGTGCCCCATCATTGGTGTCAGTGGGAGGAATAGCACCCCATCATTGGTATCAGTGGGAAGAATAGCACCCCATCATTGGTGTCAGTGGGAGGAATAGCGCCCCATCATTGGTGTCAGTGGGAGGAATAGGGCCCCATCATTGGTGTCAGTGGAAGGAATAGCGCCCCATCATTGGTGTCAGTGGGAGGAATAGGGCCCCATCATTGGTGTCAGTGGGAGGAATAGCGCCCCAACATTGGTGTCAGTGGGAGGAATAGCGCCCCGACATTGGTGTCAGTGGGAGGAATAGCGCCCCATCATTGGTGTCAGTGGGAGGAATAGTGTCCCAACATTGGTGTCAGTGGGAGGAATAGTACTCCGTCAGTGGGGAGAGGAATAGTGCCCCATCATTGGTGTCAGTGGGGGGGGGAAGAGTGCCCCATCGTTGGTGTCAGTGGGAGGAATAGTGCCCCATCATTGGTGTCAGTGGGAGGAATAATGCCCCATCATTAGTATCAGTGACACCAATGATGGGGCACTATTCCTCCCACTGACACCAATGACACTTGCTGACTCCTGTTCTAGTACGGTACTGCTGCAGCCAGCATATGTGGTTGCAGCAGCACCTCTGCACTGCACACTTACCCTCACTCGATTTTCGCGGGTCCGCTCGGCTCCGCCTCCTCGCCCGTGATTGGCCGCCTGTGTGCCTTTCCTGAGCTACAGTTCTGGCGGCCAATCACCGGTGAAGAGGCGGAGCCGAGCGGCAGGAGTGAGGGAGTGGCCGGAGTGACTGAAGGAGCAGCGCTTCCTGGATGGATCGTCGGAGCCAGGTAAGAGACAGCAGCCCTCTGCTAACCCCTGTACTTGGTTTCCCTTCCGTCGGAAGGGGGGGACGGCGGCAGCACCGCGCCGCCCCCCTAAAAAGTGCTCCCTGACGTTGACTCGAGTATAAGCCGAGGGGGCCGTTTTTCAGCACAAAAAATGTGCTGAAAAACTTGGCTTATACTCGAGTATATACGGTAAATCAACAAAATGTGAAACTGCTAAATTTCTTTTCATATGCAAAAATAAGCGCCATAAGATACCACCAGCATCAACATTAAAGACAAAATCAGTGTCACGGATGGGGTGTGTCTGTGGCTGGTATTGACAGGGTGACCATTGCAGTGAGTGGAGGATGATGGATCCACACTCTGACAGATCTCAGGCTGGAATTCCCCAGGCAATGGGGGAAGATAAAACACTGTGACAGCAGGCATCCCAGCCCACACACACACAGAGAGCACATCTGAACTGAGCGATCACACACAGTGACACATCCGACATTATACACCACCAACAACATGATGATGTGATGGATGGCTGGCCAGCCGGGTCACACTGACACAGACATGAGACATCAGAGTCAGACACTATCTTGCTCTGCAGGTGCAGCTCCACCTCTGCTGATAAATGGGAAGAGAAGGGCTGGAACTCCACAGTGATCAGCAGCTGCCAGCCAGCTTGCAGTAAGGGACTGAGTCTGAGAGGAACACTGGAAGGAGCAGCAGCTCAACAGCTACACTGGCCCCAGACACCAGGCATCTTCCTCTGTCCTTTCTTCCTCTCCTCTGCCGCCCCTCACCTCAGCTGAAGGATCATTCATGACATGGTGGCATCCAACACAGAGAGAATGCCGGCCTGTGCTGCGCCCAGGCACCTCTAGGCGGCAGTGCGCCCTAGGCAACTGCCTAGTTTGCCTAGCAGAAGCACCGGCCCTGACGACCTGTTTCACATTGAAAGCAGAAGTGATATAGCATTCTTTTACTTCCACTGTATGATGAGACACCTAACAGGTGGGAAGCCTCACTGTGGTCATTCACTACGTGCGCTTCTACCCTGTTTCCCCGAAAAAAAGACCTACCCCAAAAATAAGACCTAGTACTATTTTTGGGAATTGCTGAAGTATAGGACCCACCCTGAAAATAAGACCTAGTTGTGATCAGCTGTTCCACCACCTCTGGCACTGGCTCTGTGTACACCGATATCTATTGTCTCCTCTAAACACAGAGCATGGCTTTTGTGTTTCCAAGTGACAATCCCTCTTGTAAGTAACAGCGCCATCTGCTCCCACAGAACCTACGTACCTCTGTACTCACTGTGGGACAGGGAAGGAACAGATATCTGAGGGTGCAGTGTGTTTAGGGGTGGGACGGGGCATCTCATCCTGCAGCCTAATGCATGGAAGCCAATGCCCCAGGGGTGATCACCGGCCAGTGGGGAAGAGGCGGAGTGGTGAGTGCATTTGTGGGAAGATAGGACCCGAATCTCACTTCTGCATCCCCTGCAACTCACCCCTGCACCGGTCTGTGGCTCATCTTTGCACCCTGTTTGTAACTCACCTGTCAATTCACCTCTGCAACACCTGCAAGCTCACAACTGTCATCTGTCATCAGCCGGCCCTCTCTATAGTAACCCTCATCCACAACTGCCTACAGCTCATCTCTTCACACCTGTAAAAAATAAGACCTACCTCAAAAATAAGGTTGTTAATAAACAATAAATTGTTTGAGCCAAAAAAAATATAAGACAGTGTCTTATTTTGGGGGAAACATGGTAGTAATAGGAGTCATGTCAGAGCTTACTGAGCTTCAAAGCAGGCAAATTGTTGGTGCCACTTAGTTGGTGTTTTTGAAGTTGCCAATTTATTTGCCGTGTTGTGAGTTACAGTTTCAAAGGTTATGAAGGCATATACAGTTTCTGTGAAAATGTCATCTGATAAGCATAAGCACAGTCGACATGGTCAGCTAACTGAAAGAGACAAAAGGACATGCGCAGGATTGGGACCCGGAGTAAGAAAACAACTGCTGCAAACGTGACTGCAGAGCTCAATCTCAGTCCTTCAAAGACTGACATTGAGCCCACGAATGTGAGGCTTCCCACCTGTTAGCTAGGTTAATGTCTCATCACACAGCGATAGCAAAAGAATGTTACATCACTTCCGCTTTCAACACAAAACATGTGATTTTTAAAGAACAGTGGAGCTGTTGTTTATAACAGCAAATCAGAATGTATATTTTACTACTGACAAAAGGAAAATAAGCTATTTCTTGAAAATAATAATATTAATAATATTAATACTAATAATTGTTGTGTACAACAGCCTGTTTTCCAGTTTTATAATCTTCAGGATGCTGTCCATAGGCAAATGTTAAGTGATGGGGAAATCACTAAATGGCAGTGATCAGTGAGGAAACTGAAAACCATACATGTGGACCTACTACATGTAATGTAATTTTCAAGATTCACCACTGTAAATGACAATGTGATGACACATTCACTGTATTGCTTATGGACCTCATAATGTATTCAGTGCAACTGGAAAACCATGTATGTAGCATACGCTGTTCATATTGATTTTCACAAGTAATTTGAGCTTTGTTTGTGACAAATAGGCAATGAATGAACTAATCCTCAGTGATTACTTCACTGCTCTCATACCATATACAATTTAATTTAATCAGCTGATTAAGGCTCCTTTCACATGGGCGGCCAGGGGCATTAAAAACAGGTCTGCCTTAGGATGGCCTACCTACAAGCAGACATGGTGTTGCTCGGATACATTGCTGTGGCAGTGATGGTTTGCATCTTGGTGTGCCAACTTTAACACTACATGCCAAATCTGACAGGTGACACTACGGGGTTTATTTACTAAAGCTGGAGAGTCCAAAATCAGACTCCCTTCTGCATAGAAACCAATCAGCTTCTAACCTCAGCTTGTTCAATGAAGCTTTGGCAATGAAACCTGGAAGCTGATTGGTTTCTATGCAGAAGGGAGTCTGATTTTGGACTCTCCAGCTTTAGTAAATAAACCCCTACTTGTCATACTCTCTTATGTAAGTAAATTGGAGCTGCACCTCAATTGTAAGCAAAATGCTTGGCTCGCAGTTGTGGTGTGGTCCCACAATAAAAAATTCTATTTAGCAACTTAACAAAAGCCAAAAAAAATGTAAGAAAAAAAGGAAAACAGCACAAACCAATTTTAGATACACATAATATATATCAACTCCCCAAAAAACTCAATTTATGTAGAAACAATTGTGATAGTTCCATTCCAAAATATATACATTTCAATATATTAGATAAGGTATAGTCCTTTTCAAAGAGCCTTGACCAGTGTTCACACCCGTTTGTGTTATTATTACACACCACACTCACCAGAAATAGGTAAATGGAACTCCTTAAATTTTTAACTCAGGAATCCAAGATAGAACTCGAATCAGCCTCCAATCTCATGGTTTAGGCAGAAATCCCAGCATGTAGGCAAGACTATTGCCTTTCTCTCAATGCTTCAGAGATCCACAGCGGAATTTAGATCAGCCTCCAACCTCCAGGGCGAGCAGAGATCACTCCATATAAATTGTTGGCTCCAACACACCTATCCACTCCATCCAATTAGAGAATGCTTTGCATTCATTCAGAAAATGCAAACCTTTCTTTGAATGGCCGACCTTAATATGAGTTCAGAATGCAGCAGGCTGACCATTCAGCATAGAACTTGGAAACAAGTGGAGATTACTGAATCAGCGGTATCTACAGTGCATCCAGAAAGTATTCACAGTGCTTAACTTTTGCCACATTTTGTGATTTTACAGACTTATTCCAAAATGGAGTAAATTAATTTTTTTCTTCAACATTCTACAAACAATACCCCATAATGACAACATGAAAGAAGTTCATTTTGAAATCTTTGCAATTTATTAAAAATAAAAAAAGGAAAAAAAAAATGTACATAAGTATTCACAGCCTTTGCCATGACACTCAAAATTGAGCTCTGGTGCATCCTGTTCCCACTGATCATCCTTGAGATGTTTCCACAACTTGATTGGAGTCCACCTGTGGGAAATTCAGTTGATTAGACATGATTAGGAAAGGCATAAACCTGTCTATATAAGGTCCCACAGTTAACAGTGCATGTCAGAGCACAAACCAAGCCATGAAGTCCAAGGAATTGTCTGTAGACCTCCGAGACAGGATTGTATCAAGGCACAAATCTCGGGATGGGTACAGAAAAATGTCTTCAGAATTGAAAGTCCCAATGAGCACAGTGGCCTCCATCATCTGTAAATAGAAAAAGTTTGGAATCTCCAGGAATCTTCCTAGAGCGGGCCAAAGCCAAAACACAGTGGATCACTTTTTTTGCACCTGCCGACCATTTGAAAGAAGCCTAATAATGATTTCAAACCCTTCTCACTTCAATCAAAACATTTTTTTTCTTGATGCCTCTGTCCCCATCAGGGAGTTTTCCCATTCACTTTCTGTTCCCACCTATCAAATAGACAGGAAATAGGGAATTTTCCTATCCATCCCATTCTATGCAAAATTAATACATTGTTTTGTCTAGGACTGGGCTCTCATCAGCTGGATTGGAAGATCACATCTCATCATGATGGGTAGTTTTAGCCATAAACCATTCCAATGCATGCTAACTGGGCAATGTATCATATTATGCAATCTTTGGTTACATTACATTTTTGAAATACTTACTTATCTTCTGACTTTTGAATCAAACTGCCCTATATTTTCTTTTGTAGGCTCATCCGAAGAGAGGGCTGTATTTGAAAAGGCTGTAGCTAAAATCAAGTGTAAAAAGCCATTCAGAGAGAGAGATCCTATTGTAGCATTAGACTTTGATGCCTCCCTAAAGCTAGTTGAGTCCCCCCTGATTGGAAAGACGATCTTACTTATCTACCGCATTCATAACAGAAGCTATGAGGCCAAGCGTTTCTCGATAACCGTCAGCGCCCAAGAGATGATGTACAACGGGAAGCCCCTGGATCAGTTCTGGGGTGAAAAATTAGAATTGGATGTGAATGCTAACAGAGGTAAGATGGTTTATTCATACAGGGGTGGTAAATATAATCTGTATATTTGTTGTTCTATTGACATTCATTATCAATATGATATATTGCATATGAATATTAACTATTTAAAATTAAGATTCTTTTTTTATGTGTTTATCAGACTAATTTTAACTGATTTCCTAAAACAAATGATCTTATTTATAGAGATAAAAAACTGAAACACAGAATATACAGACACATACAACAGCCTGAATAGGTCTAAAGCCATCCATAGATAGAAACCAGAGGTTGCAGGAAAGAAAATCACTTCATTCCCCCATCAACACAGTCAGTGTTGTTGGGGGAATCCCTCCTGCCCCCCCCCGCCGGGAGAACACAGTGATTACTGCTAGCATACTATAATAGCCACTAGCAATTATCAAATGTATAATCCAATTGATCAACTTAAATAAATTCAGCTTGCCCACAAATGGTTCGAATCTTGGCTGGTCCTTGCTCAACCAGCTGAGATTTGAACCGTCTGGCTGGCTTTAGGAGTAAACTTGGATCTGTAGAGAGATCTGTCAAACGCTGCAGCCCCACACAGGCACATCACACTATAAAGTGAAAAAGATAGCTAAAAAGAATAATGCAATTTTTAGTTAAAGTAGAACCATGGGTAAACTTTTTTTTTTTTTCATTTTGGATAGAGCAAGGGAGGGGTACCCTGTAAGGTATTATTTCACCATCTGTGTCCCATTTTAGAAATTTCCCTTCACTTCCTGTCCCATAGCCAAACAGAAAGTGAGAGGTAATCCCTGCAAATTAAGGGAATTCCATGGTGACACCCAGGTCACCAGAACTAGTGTCCCCATTCAAAGATTTCTTCTCTATTGCTTTTCTGGAGACAACCCAAAATTGGGGATTTTCATTACCTTCACTTTCAATAGTAATAGAAAACAGGACAAATAGATGGATGGTGATTAGAGGGTAGATAGATGGTGATAGAGGGTGATTCTCTTTATTGGGGGCACAGACTGCAATAAAAACGGACAGGGATTCTAATCCACCTCCACTCTATGCAAAACTAAATAAAAAGTTTTAGTTATACTTTAAAATAAAAACTGTAATTTTTCCATTGCACCTGTCCAATCTAGGGCCCTGCATTAACGCATGCATGCATTACCATACATTATATTGCGAACACACCAGAACAGACAGAAGAACCTCCATCAGCATTATTTTTCCTGAAACAGCACACTACAACACAAAGTAGTGCGATATTACCTGATGTGGAAATGCATTCATTTGAATAGCATCAAAATGCACTAATGTGCATTATTACAATGCAAAGGTGTGAAGCCAACCTTAATGGTAAACTGCATTAACTGCTTTCCCGCCACCCTATAGCAGAAATGCTGCTACAGGGCGGCAGGGGCGCGCAAAATCACATATATATATATATATATATATATATATATGTGTGTGATTTTGCATTTCCAGGTAGGGGGTGAGCGAGGCGCGCACGCGCCCCACAGACACTCGCTGCTGCGGCTGTCAATCACCGAGTCCCGCCCGGTGATTACATGACAGTGCCCGGTGATTGCCGAGCATCTCTGACGGGGAGGAGAACTTTTGTTGGGTACAGCACACCCATGCAAAGCAGTGTGCTTACAGTGAAGCACACAGACACAGATAAAAGTAAAACAGCACACAGTCAACCCTTTGATCACTCTTTTGTCAGAATGCCCACCACAGTCCTGCAGTCCCTCTATAAGTCGCTGATCGCTGCCATTACTAGTAAAAATAAAAAAATTAAAAACAAATCCCTGTATATATACTGCTATTTGTATAACTTTCACATAAACCAATTCATTTACACGTATTGGGATTTTTTCTGGGCAATTCTGGGTAGGGGGCGCTCGCCCTACCCGCGCCGCTATTTGTGGCCTCAGCTGTCAATCACCAGGTCCTGGCCGGTGATTACTTGCTGGCACCCGGTGATTGCCAAGTATTACTGACGGGGAGAGAACTGTATGTAAACAATATAGTTATCTCCCCTGTCAGCTCCAGCACACTGTTTTGTATGGCTCTGCATAGCATAGCAGGGCCATACAAAGCAGTGTGCTTACAGTTGAAAGCACACACAGCTTACAGTAAAACAGCACACATTTAACCCTTTGATCACCCCACATGTTAACCTCTTCCTGCCCAGTGCCATTAGTACAGTGTCCGTGCTTTTTATTAGCACTGATCACTGTATTGGTGTCACTGGGGATGTCAGTGACACCAAATCAGTTCCCCTCAGTGTCAGAATGCCCGCCGCAGTCCTGCAGTCCCGTTATAAGTCGCTGATTCTACAGGCCTCATAGAAGGAGCTAGAGGCTCCGAGCGCGTAGCCTGTTCTGTGTTCCTGAGATCTTTCTATTGACCCTCTGACTTCCGGTGACGTCACTTCTATTGGTGCGTTCCACGCTGGTTGTGCAGCTATTTCTGGGTTACAGAAGCTGTTTATCGGCTCCAGTACATCCACACATCCCAGGGACATTCCCTCTACTACACCCACAGCTTCAGCTGTCTCTCTGGCATGCCCGCCGGTACCCTACAGGACGGAGGAGAGTGATCATATGCTCTAAACAGATGAGCTCTATTTTATTTTTGTTCTTATGGGTGTTTTTATACCGATCAATTAAATGTTACATCAATATACTGCACTTAGTCTGGCGCCTCCTGTTCCTCTTCTTCCTTAACTGTTTAACCCAATGCACCTCAACACATAAAATGCCAAGTTGAACACTGCTAGTCTGGAGTATAATATTAAAAGGCATATTATGTATCAATGTTAGAAATAATGTGTATTATTAGGATCATACATGCTCCTTACCCCATTGTCAGGAGGGGGTGTTGTTTGCATGCTTGCTTTGTATTTTGAATTCGCCTGTGTTATGAAAATAAAACAACTAGTTTTATTGAACAGCAGGGGGAGCACTTGAACCAAATACGGAATCTTGATACAGTATAATGTGTGACATCACAAGACAAATAAAAGTAAATCAAAACATATCTAACCTTTATATAGTCTTACTAATGGTGCACTGAAATGAAAATTCTGAACCGAAGCCGAAAATTCAGAACGCACTTGGCCGAAAAGTGAAACTATATTTTTTATATATAATTATATTATATTTGACTTTTTAATTAATATTATGAATTTTAAAAATACAATCCAGTAACCTGAAATAACTTTTATTGACTATAACACACAAAAATTGGACAGGAAATAAAATGAGATATATATATATATATATATATATATATAATTAAAAAAAACTTAAATAGAGGCATTTTTTAATTGAAACCAATAGGGGGAGTTTTTGCATTAAAGTTAATGGGACGCGATTTTGCAGTGAAGTCAATAGGGGGTGTTTTTTGCCTTGAAGTCAAGGCGATGTGATTTTGCTGTGACGTCATAAGGGAGCAATTTTGGAATTAAGTCAATGGGATGCGATTTTGCATTGCATATTTATTTCATATTTTTGTTATGTTTTTGTTATATTCACTGGCACTGCATAATTTTACATTATTAAAAAATAGCATGAACAATCGATAATATTCAATTTTTTTTTATATTTTAGATATAGAGACAAGTTTCCAGCTTCATCCGTTTCACTATGAAAGATATATAAGTTCTGGAAATAACATCAGGGTCACTGCTCTAGCTACAGATCTGAGTAGCAAGAAACTCAAACTGGCCTCCAAGAACATCATATTTGAAGTTCCTAGTATCGAAATCAAGGTATGTTTAAATATAACCGTGGGATACAAAATGTTGCATGATCATGGTGAGGTCCTATTTTGGACTTCTATGTAGCTTTGTTTCTCTGTTGGTTGGCTGACTCTGCATGTTTGAACGTGCCATGCATTTCTTATTGCAGAGACATATTTATAGGTGACAAGGAGGTGGAGGGATGCATTTATCAATAATTATGTAATAATTGTGCATATTATTATGGAATAATTTGAGTTCCACGTTTATCAGCATGTTTCAACCTGCACTATAAAAGCGGTGTACTTACCCCTCGCACGCAACCCCATTTTAGTTCCATCCACAGAGGACAAAACTGTGGAGAGCCAACTTGTGTCAGTAATAAACTCAAGTAAAAATAAAAATGTAAATAAAAATATATTAGAAATATAAAAATAAAAAGTAAGTTAAAAAAATAACATTTAATAACAAAACACCCCTGCACCCTGCAAATATGTAAACATTTTGGCACCTAGGATGCATGGGCATACAGTACATGAACAATGATTAACATATTGTAGGTATTGCCACACATGGTCCTCCATGGTCCCACTGCATAGCCACCCTCTCTTGCTTGCTCCTGAAATTGACAAGGGACTATAGAAATTGTAGTGTGCATAAAGTACATGACATTTGGAGAATAAGAATATTGTTTAATGTCACTTTAATCAATGCTTAGGAATATCATACTCTGAGCTTTTTGATCTTTGTCCACTCATCTGTGGAAGGCTTAGTCTAGTCTCTTGTATACACTTTCATGTTCATGCTCTAATCAGCAGCATTTTCATTTGAAACACTTCCAGGGCTGGTAGTTCTGGTTTGTCAGATTAGCAACTAAAAACTTTATTGAAGTGTAGCGCTACCCCCTTGAGACTCGCTGAGTATTTTTTGGGTTCCCTGTCAGAGCCTATTTTGGAAGTACAGCCCCTGCTGACACCACCATGAAACCTTTGCCAGGAGGACTCCCTGGCTTTGAACCATAAATCAAACAGTTTAAGGTGAGCAAATATTTTAATTGTATTGAGGTCAGAGTATAGAGAGTGCAAGAACAACCAGAATGACAGTAGATGTGCCTAAAAATTAAACACTCTAAAAAGCTAATAAAATAATAAAGCACAGTATCACTTTAAGCAAACCTAAATGTCCTCCAGGATCAGAATTTAAACATCAATTTCAGCTTCTGACATATTTCTCTCAAGTGAGATGAAGTGAACTATCAAGATGCCAGGCTAACTCACTTTTGGGTTCCCAATAGCTGGTAACTGGGTTTAACTCTTGAAATGAAAACTTTTGTTAAAAGCAGTAATGTCCCCTTCATTATCTCATTAAAGAATGGTGATAAATCTGCACGCTTGATGGTCGGGCCAAGCTGGACAGCACCTGCTGCACTGACTTCGGGTCTCTGAACTGGCTGGCAGGGGAACTTTTTACTCCTCTTTACTAGGAAAACTTTAGGCATAGGTGTGCACAGACCATTGCATTAGGGCATGCACCCCAAAGCTGTGTATGTGTGTATGTATATATGTGTATGTGTGTGTGTGTATATATATATATATATATATATATATATATATATATATATATATATATATATATTCATGATAAAAAATATTGACACCTCTGCTTTTCTGTCACATAATGCACCACTTCGCCCAGAAAATTATTGCAATTACAAATTTACAAATGTTTAGGCATTCTCATGTTTATTTTTTTTTTTTTGTATTTGTCAAAAAAAAAGGGAGAAACAAAAATTGTGGAAATTGTGGTTGCTGGTGTGATTTCTATATTGTCAGAACTTGTTAATTGATACAGGTGAATTTAATTACAAATTACAGGAGCATCACAAACTTTGAATGGAATTATTGTGTATTTGTCACATTTGTGACGAATAAAAACAAAAGAAATAAACATGAGAATGCCGAAACGTTGGTAATTGCAACAATTTGGTGAAGTGGTACATTATCTGACAGAAATGCAGGGGTGCCAATATTTTTCACGGCTATATACATATACACTGCTCCAAAAAATTAAAGGAACACTTTTTAATCAGAGTGTAGCATCAAGTAAATTAAACTCCTGGGATATTGATCTGGTCAGTTAAGTATCAGAGGGGGATGTTAATCAGTTTCAGCTGCTTTGGTGTTAATGAAATTAACAACAGGTGCACTAGATGGGCCACCCCCAAAACTGGAATGCTTTTACAGGTGGAGGCCAATGACATTTTTTTTCCCTTCTGGCTCTTTTTCACTAGTTTTGCTTTTGGCTAGGGTCAGTGTCACTACTGGTAGCATGAGCTGATACTTGGGCCCTACAACGGTTTCACAGGCAGTCCTACTCCTCCAGGATGGCACACCATTGCCAGAAGGTTTGCTGTGTCTCCCAGCACAGTCTCAAGACCATGGAGGAGATTCCAGGAGACAGGCAGTTACTCTAGGAGAGCTGGACAGGGCCAAAGAAGGTCATTAACCCATCAGCAGGACCGTTATCTGCTCTTTTGTGCAAGGAGGAACAGGATGAGCACTGCCAGAGTCCTACAAAATGACCTCCAGCAGGCCACTGGTGTGAATGTCTGTGACCAAACACTCATAAACAGACTTCATGAGGGTGGCCTGAGGGCCCGATGTCGTCTAGTGGGCCCTGTGCTCACTTCCCGGCACCATAGAGCCTGATTGGCATTTGCTATTGAACACCAGAATTGTCAGGTCTGCCAGTGGCACCCTGTGCTTTTCACAGATGAGAGGAGGTTCACTCTGAACACATGTGACAGACGTGAAAGGGTCTGGAGAAGCAGTGGAGAATGTTATGCTGCCTGCAACATTGTTCAGCATGGCCGTTTTGGTGGTGGGTCAGTGATGGTCTGGGAAGGCATATCCATGGAGGGACGCACAGACCTCTACAGGCTAAACAATGGCACCCTGACTGTCATTAGGTATCGGGATGAAATCCTTGGACACATTGTCAGACCCTACACTGGTGTAGTGGGTCTTGGGTTCCTCCTGGTGCATGACAATGCCCGGCCTCATGTGATGAGAATATACAGGCAGTTCCTGGAGGATGAAGGAATTGACACCATTAAATGGCCCCCACGCTCGCCACCTAAATCCAATAGAACATCTGGGATATCATGTTTCGGTCCATCCGACGATGCCAGGTTGCACCTCAGACTGTCCAGGAGCACAGCGATGCCCTGGTCCAGATCTGGGAGGAAATACCCCAGGACACCATCCGTCATCTCATTAGGAGGATGCCTGACGTCAGGCATGCATACAAGCATGTGGGCCCATACAAACTAATCAAATTTCAGCAAAACGGACTAGCCTGCTGCATCATTTTTTCACTTTGATTTTTGGGAGTCTTTGAATTCAGTCCTCTGTAGGTTGAAAATTTTCTTTTCCAGCAAATGATGAGGCATTCTTAAGCTCCTAACACATTACTGCGTCCATATCAGTATAGATATCTAGCATGATATTTATCCTCATTTAGATCTGATGTCTTTTCAAAGTGTTCCTTTAATTTTTTTGAGCAGTGTATATGTATGTATGTATGTGTGCGTGTGTGTCTATATATATATATATATATATATATATATATATATATATGACACACACTCTTAATCAGCCCATAGATTGTACAATTTTCTATTCTTCCACCACAGTTCCTGCTAAACTGGCTGAATTTCTATCCGTCTGTGGCCAGCTTTAAAAATAAATATATGTAGTAGCACTCCCTAGTGTGCTACTAGAATAGTGTAGATTATTGCAGGTAAAATCATTGTATAAGACTTATGGTAACTGTGTGAGTCTGTGATCGAGGTCAGGTTATTGCAGGTAAGCTGGATGACTTAACAGGATGTGGCTCTATTGCCTCTTCCTTTCTGTGGAGGACCATAGAACCTTCCAGAAGTCGGTAAGCAGAAAGAGGTGGAGACCTAATCTGCATGTTTATGGGAGTCAGCCAACCCCAGGTTTGGAGGTCCTGGTAGAATGGTGGACTGGCCCATAGATATGGGAGAGTCAGGCTGACAGAGGAGTCAGGTAGAAGATGGAATGCTGACGAGACTGTTGGTGCGTGGGAGGGGTATCCTAGGTCCAGGGGGGTCCGGCCTCCGGCTGGGCTTGGGTGGGCTCGTACTGGCTCGGGAGGATACATTCAGCAATGTAGCGTGAATGGGATTCAGATTTGGAGACTGCCACATGTAGCAAGCTTTTTAAGGACAGCGCTGGGCTCAATCCTTTATCCTTGTCCCGGGAGATCTTCCGAGAAGCCAGGAGGGCTGGTAGTGTTTGCAGGCCATGGAGCTGGGAGCAGCTCTATATGGGGAGAGAAGATATCCCTGAATGTAGTTAAAAGAAGTCAAACTGATTTTTGAGGGGCTGCCAGTTACTTGTCCATAAAGGGCTGATGCTACTGATCCACAACGATTGATGGTTTGCAAGAAAAGAACAAATAAAACATGTACAAATTACACAGAACATCCAGTGCTCCTCTGTACTGTGTAACAACAATTAGTCCATGGATAAACACACTGTCATATAGCAGCAATTACTCCAATAGTAGATGAATAGTAGAGGAGTGGATGGATGAATGAAGGGTGGATCGATGAATGGATGGATGGAACATGGTTCACCTCTGCAGCTTTCGTGAGATCTGGGTAGGATCACCTCATAAAGTAGGAAATATCAAAAAACAGGGTGCTGAGGTTAATACCAAGCAAAAAACACCTTTATTAAAAGCAGCACACTTATATGTCAGAAATCACCAATCCACCAGTGGATAATGACACAGCAGGTTGAAATACCAGATCCGATCTGCTAAAGATACACAGAGGCAATAAATAGCCGCCAAACATGCGGCAGCAGGGGTTCCTATAGGCCAACAGATAGTGTGAATAAAAAGAGCTTGTCAGAATCCTGTGATGTCAGGAGGGGCAAGCTTAATGTCTTTCAAGGGTCTCAGCCCATTTTTTCAAATGCATAGGGAAAGCCTGTAGCTATTAGTTTAACCCCTTCAAGCCTAAGAGTAAAACAAATCTTAATGCCTAAGCACAATTTTGCAACGTTGCCATGTGTTAGTAAAACGTACATATCATCACAACTACTTTGTACATCCAGGTGAATTATACCTTTGTTTATTTCAGGACAAATTGGGCTTTCATTTGGTGGTAAATGGTAATGGATATCTCCTGATTTATTTTAATTATCAAACAAAAACTGGCCCAAAATAGTAAAATAAAATGGTTTTTTTTAGTTTAGCTGTGTGTTTCTTGTTAGTACCATAACCTGCCACCAAAAGACAACTCAAAAAAAATTTTCCAGCTCTTGACGATCGCAGCGATACCATATATGTGTATGTTATTTGTTGTTTGTACAAAAGTGTGCATTTTGTTTTGCGTTTACCTAAAACACACTGACACTGACACTAACTGACACTAATACCAATTTAAAAAAAAAAAAGAAGATCCTGACCTTACCCTGGCACTGAACTAGATCAAACCTTGATCTAGGTATTTTTTCTTTTATTTTTTAATATTTATCTTTTTTTTTTTTTAACAAACATTCTTTTTTCCCTCTTTGCCAGGAGTTAGAGAGATACAGTGTATCTCTCTCCTCCATTCATAGAGAGAGAAATAAACCAAGAGAGCCGGGCTGTACAGTGACTGATCACTGTGATAGCCAATGAGAGGCTATCACAGCGATCGTGTGACCCGGAATCGATCATTAGAACGGGATCCGGGACTCTCAGTGACACCCCGGTCTTTGTGCTGGGAGCGTGCAGTGCGGCGCCCTCCCAGCAGAAAGACATGTACGCAAATATGCAGCCCCATGGAAAAAAAACCCAGTTCTGTAAATAGCCCGTGGGCAGTAAAAGAACAGTCCAGGATCTGCTTTCGTAAATAGGAAAGAAGTTGTTCCCCCCCTTCATTGATTCAAGCCAACTGGGCATCCAATAATTCCTATTTCCCTATCCAAGTTAATTTCTCCTAATAAAACAACGAAACCAAGGTCATGGACTGATTACTGTCTTTTGGATGCAAGTCTGTTTGAGAAATGCCTGTTGCCTGGCTGTGCGGGGACAGCTTAGGGGTACCCCCACACAGCAGAGCTCACGAGTACTCAATGGGAGGAAGGCAACAGAAGGGAGGAAGGAGACTTTACTCACAGTGAATGAATGGATGGATCATCAGGCTGCACCTCTCCTCTTCTGGCTGCTGGGCTTCAAACTGCCTGCCCACACATCTCCTTCTCTAAAGGCACAACATTGCCATGGAGTGTAGGCAGGGCAGACATAGGAGGAGAAGGCAGAAGAGGAGGAGCAGAACAAGCTCTCTCTCTTTCCTCTTCCTGCGGGGGGGGGGGGATGTCTGTGCTGGCACTGGGCTGTGAGAGAAACTTTCTGATCTCAGAGCCCTGCAGCTGCTGGAGAGCCACATTCCAGCCTCTTGAGGCTCCCCCATAGTGGTATCAGAGTGGCTTGGGGGGCAATTGCCATCCTGCCCCCCAGCCCAGTCTGACCCTGGATAGGAGGGACGACATACAGAGGAACCGATCTGTCCATTTCTCTTCTGGAGGAGGAAAAGTGGGCATTCAGCGGTGACAGAAGAGAAATGGATGGATGGGTTCCTCTATATGCCGCCACCGTTGCCCATCTTATCCAGGTGGCTCTGTCCCACCAGGCAAATGCCCAGTGTGCCCTATTGGCCAGTCTGGGCCTGCACAGGATGCAACTCTGAATTTCTTACAATCTAGTGGTCAACAGGTATTTTCTTGTGCTCATTGCACAAATATAGCAAAACACTTTCAATAGTATATTTAACAGACCAAAAGGGAATTCATAAGGAGAGTTCATTGATAGGATTTACACGCTAAGAGGTGTTGCTTAATTGAATTTGCAACATATTACATAATTACACAGTAAGTCTAGATTAAAGCTGTTGGAACTCAGAGACCCGTTGCGTGTCAGAAACATATTATTTACCTTGCAACAGAAGCCTCATTAGATACCATCTTGCTCAGAAGTAATCATTTCATGCCACTCCCTTTTTCTTTATGCATCTGATACAATTAAATAAACACTCACAAAAATGGTTAGGTAACTTGTCTTCCAAGCTGAAATTTCTTTTAAGTGTACAGTATTTAAACCCCAACAATGACCTTATTTTCTCCATCTTGGTATATTAAATGTATCATTGTCTTTTGTTATATTGATTTGGTAAGTCCAAAAAAATACATTTTCATTTTGCCAGAAACCCTGTGATCTCTGCTTTTCCTGCATTGACATCCCAAGCATTTCTTGCCCTACGCAGTTAATCTCTGTGCTACTATATTATGGAGATGAGAAGAGAGGACATTTTCTGCAGCCTTAATACACTTACTGTCCTGGAGTGACAATGCTGCTCCACCATAGATACAATACACAGAGTGTTGTCACCTTAGGAAAGGAAGTATGCCAATAGCTGGATCACCAAATGAAAATAAAGTAAACCTCAGCCAGGATTTTATTGTTGTCTGTGTCCCTGGAGGCAGATTTCTCTTCACTCAAGCTGCAACCTGACTGCAGTACTCACCTCCTCTCTGGTGCTGTGCCCTACAGCAATCTTGTTCCACTACAAGATGTCCTCAGTCATCCAGTGTCATTCAACCCAAAAGGCTGAACGACATACCATGAGTGGTGGACATCATGGACTAGCACCCTAAGGGGGTGTCACTATGCCCTGCACTCAGTGTAATGATGCAGAGGCTGGAACTGATATTATCACATTAACACCTTTCTGCATCATGGAGGACCATCCACCAAAGAAGATCAGAAGGGGGAGAGAACCATCCACAGAAGCAGATCTGAAGAGGAAGAGAACAATGCACGTCATGCAATCAGCCTGAAGATATTGAAAAAGGTAAGTATAGAAAAAGTAAACAATACAGCGGGGTCTGGAGCTGAGCTTTAGCTTGTCTGTAAAAACTGGAAATCGACATTGTGAATGGTACGTTCCAATATCAAATTGTTGCTTTGTGGAGGTTATCACAATTATTGAAAGCCTCAGTAGCTCTTAACAAAGCTATTGTGCAATCCTCTCACTTCTTGGTATTGTTTCTACTACCTACCTTGTAATGTACACTCCTTGTGACCAGTGCCACTGTTATGGTTGGTGCACCGCCTAGATAGAAAAGGAACTGGGACATGGGCCATCTAATTGTACTGGGTCATTTAATAATATCTGTTATAAGTCTCATGCTTTGTCATATATGGTTTAGAATGTCTTTATTTATACTTTGATATAAATGTATTCATTATTAAAAACCACTTGCAGACCAGCGATTGTACCTGTACATCACTGGACTTCAAGCAGTTATACTGGTACTGTTTTTAGAGTTGGTGGTTAGCTCTCTTGTAACACAAGTCAGAGCGGCTAACTAGCTGCTCAATTGCTTTTAAAAGCAGCCGGAGGTGAAGTCCCACCAAGGACTGCTGCTAGAAGTAACGAGGCCCCATACAGCCAACCTGACAGGGCCCCCTCTCCCCAAAAAAAAACAGTGTACTATGCTTTAGTTATGAATTAATACAGTGAATGATCAGTACCGATCACTCATTCTGTTCATTCAGGAAAGGAAGGGGCTGGTAAGTGTGAAATATTTACTATACCCTTCCCCCACTTTCCATCCTGAAGGATCCTATTGTGTGCTTGTAGCTACCAGTGGGAAGGAGAAGAGGGAAGCTGGCAACACTGAGGGGGTGGGGCACACAGGGGGGCTTGGGCAGCAGGGGGAAACATATGGTGCACAGGGTGGGGTTTGGTTGCGGGGGGGGGATATTACTGGAACCAGAGCTCCTGTATGGTTCTCTCTGCAACAGCTAAAAACCAGTGGGAGGGAGAGGAGGAGAAGCCAGCTTCCAGCTGCTGCAGAGAGCCATACAGGGGATCGGTTCCAGTGATAGCCCCACTGCCAGAGCCATCACCCTCCCTGTCCACAACCGATTCACTCAGCTGCCTGGGCCTAGTACAAGAGGATTGGTAGTACTACCTTATCCACAGCCCTGCTCCCACCTCCCGCCACCTTTTGCCGCTCTCCTTCCCACCAGGAGACCCAGGCGACCAGCTGCTATGTCCGCCAACTGGCTGGACAGGTAAAGAAAGCCGATTTCGGCTTTGACCAGCTCTCTGTAATAGGAACCTGGAAGTGATGACCTGACATTACTTCTGGTTTACTCGGCGCTAAATGGTGCCAAACAAAAGCTTTCAAAAACACCAATCTTGGTGCGTTGAATAAGTGCAGAGAAGGGATTTGGGGTCTTATTGATCCCAGATCCCTCTATAATTGGTGTGCTTGTCACAAGGGATGTTTACATTCCTTGTTACAGCAATAAAAAAAAAAAATGTAATAATTAAAAAAAAAAAAAATTAAAGTGCCCTCGTCCCCCCGTGCTTACATGAAAAGGCAGATGCATGCATAAGTCCCACGAGCACGCAAATAGTGATCGTCCCACACATGTGAAGTATTATCGTGAACGTCAGATTATGGGCAGTAATGCTAGCACCAGACCTCCTCTGTAAAACGAAAGTAGTAACCGGTAAAGGCTTTTAAATGTCAACTATGGATAATAAAATTTACAATGTATGTCGCCGCTGCACGGGCGTGCGTAATTTTAAAGCGTGACATGCTTGGAATCTTTTTACTTGGTATAACATCATCTTTCATAGTCAATTGGGTTATGTATTGTGTTTTTTCGCATTAAAATTCAAAAGTGTATTTTTTCGCAAATCATTTGTTTAAAAAAAACTACTGTGAAAATACATAAATTGCAAAACCCCCCATTTTATTCTCTAGGGCCTCTGCTTTAAAAAAAATTATAATGTTTAGTTCTAACTAATTTTCTAACAAAAAATATTGAGTTTTACATGTGAACAAAAGTGTCAGATAAAGACTTGGATGTCAAGTGGTGAAATACTCCATGGGTTTGATATTTATTCCTTGAGTTTATATTCATAAGGATATTTTAATGTGAGCTTGTTGGTTTTTTTTGCTTTTTTAGCTTTGATTTTTGATTTTCCTCATTGCCCAGACCTTCTTAGGATGTGATTTAAACACATACTATATGCAATATATCAATTAAAAGATATCTAAACTCAAGAACGACCTGTATAATATTGCCATTTACAGGTCCTTACACGTTGTGGCTGCATATGTTTTTTTTCAAAGATAAGAACATTTTCAGTACAGAAAATACCTGTATAATTTTTACAAAAAAGGTCTTGTAACTGCCTGTGAGCCGGACTGAAAGCACAAACATTCTTGGCAGCCTTCTATAAACTACTAAGTCCCCACCCCATTGTAAAGATTAACTGCTTCCCGACCGACCTATAGCAGAAATACTGCTACAAGGCGGCACCGGTGTGCAAAATCGTGTGTGTGTGTGTGTATATATATATATATGTGTGTGTGTGTGTGTGTGTGTGCGATTTTGCATTTCCGGGTAGGGGGAATGCAAGGCGTGCGCACAGCACAGCCATGCAAAGCAGTGTGCTTACAGCGAAGCACAGGGACACAGACACAAGCAAAACAGCACACAGTCAACCTTTTGATCGCCCCTCATGTTAACCCCTTCCTGCCCAGTGCCATTAGTACAGTGTCAGTGCTTTTTTTTAGCACTGATCACTGTATTGGTGTCACTAGGGATGTCAGTGACACCAAGTCAGTTCCCCCCCAGTGTAAGAATGCTCTACGCAGTTCTGCTATAATTTGCTGATTGCCGCCATTACCAGTAAAACAAAATCCCAGTATATATACTGCCATTTATAAATGCTATTACTTTCACATAAACCAATTAATTTACACATATTGGGATTTTTTTTAGAAAAGACATGGAGCAGAATACATTTTGGTCTAAATTTATGACGAAATTACATTTTTTTTTTTCCACTGGACATTTTTAATAGCAAAAAGTCAAAAATATTGTTTTTTATTCTCAAAATTGTCGGTCTTTTTTTTTTATAGCGCAAACAATAAAAACCAAACAGGCGATCAAATACCACTGAAAGAAAGGTCAATTTATTGGAAAAAAAGACTTAAATTTCATTTGAGTGCAGTGTTGCATGACTGGGCAATTGTCAGTTAAAGTAACGCAGTCAGGAAGGGGGGTAGATCCTAAGGAGGGCAAGTGGCAGAACTCCAGGCAAAAACTTCAAACATGTCTTTGTTGCTCAGAAAATAGCAGTAGTTTTTCTGAAATAGCCTATTAGTTTTCAAATCAAACCATTAACTCTATTTTGTTTCCTGTTTGTAAGATCAGTGGCTGCTGTGCCTCCTATTCCCCCAGCCACTTGTCTCGGCACATCCCTTCTGTAGTTCATTCTCCAGGAAGCAGTGATATAATTCAGCCCCACTTGCATTGGTGGTTGGACTGAGACTCTCAAACACATTCAAGGCCTAGTGTACCTGCCCACATTCACTACAATTCCCTGTGATTGATGGGAACTGTAGTTTCCTGTTACTGCAGAGAGAGAGGAGAGGATATGATGTAATTCCTACTGTTACACCTCCTTGATAGAGTAGATGCTGTTATCTTTTGAATTACAGAGGTGAGGTCATGAAAGTTCAATTAAACTTGGGGTAAATTCTTGTCAGATGAAACTATATGCTGAATTACCCTTTTTTTTTTTTTAATTGGCTAATGGGTTTTTTCGCTGTTTTGATCACCACTTGCCGGCCACGCTGTAGCAAAATATGGCTTCAGCGCTGTCGGCTAGTTCTGGGAGGGTGTCCATAGGCATCCTTCCAGAACTACGCCCCCTGCAGCGTGCACCGAAAACGATCTGTAAACGCTGTGTCCTTCGGACACAGCTGATCACGGATCAAGGTAAAGGGCCAATCAGAGCAGACTTTTACCATGTGATCAGCTGTGTCCAATCGCAGATGATCACAGTGTAAACAGGAAATGCCATTTATCGGCAGAGAGCTGGTAAGCTGCATACCTCAGAGGGGACATCTACACTGATCATCAGGGCAGTGATCATCAGTGTAGCCCCATCAGTGCCCATCAGTACTGGCTAATAGTGACCACCATTGCCCGCTATCAGCGCTGGCTATCAGTGCCCGCTATCAGCGCTGGCTATCAGTGCCCGCTATTACTGCTGACTATCAGTGCCACATATCCGTCTCATCAGTGTCATTTAGATACAGTGTTGCATGACTGAGCAATTGTCATTCAAAGTGTGACCGCGCTGAAAGCTAAAAATTGGCTTGGGCAGGAAGGGGGTAGAAGTGCCCGATAGACAAGTGGTAAGTAAAATATACTGTTGTATGAATAGGTTTTTGCTAATTTTGGATTTTCATTGGATGTAGGTGTGATGTACTGTAGGTGTGTGACCTTTTATTTTACGAGATATTACTTTGTTTTCAAAAACGCAAGCTGATGATGGGTATGATGCCAAATACAATAAAGCAGGTTACTAATTATTGCAACATTAACATCCTTTTAAAGAATAACAATGTGGTAATATTATAACACATTATTTTATTGAAAGGCATTTAAATAGTGTTCATGCATAGTGCAGCTCACTGCAGATTTTATAATTGGAGTGTGGCTCACTAACGAAAAAGGTTGGCAATAGTATTGGTCATCACCAGAGCAGCTGACAGACGGTGGGAGCCAGCGGCAAGAGTGGAGTGTTTTGTATTTTTCTTTTTTGGGTCGGTGGTGGCAGCGGGCATTGTGATTGACATTGGATCTACTTCAGGGGGACATTTCTTTTATTTTTGTTTTTAATAAAGGACTTGTCAAAGACTGTCTCTTGTCATTTTTACACAGTACTTTCCTCATGCGGTGACAGCGTAATCGGCAAGTGTATTTACATGGTGATCTTGTCTCACGTCACAGCTGATCACGTGGTAAAAGACCATTGTGATTAGCCGTTTACCATGTCATCTGATCAGCTGTGTCCAAAGGAGAGAGCACCGGGTGCGCACCGCTGGGGGCGCGGTTCTGGGAGGACGTCCCAGACCTGTACAACTGCAGTGTCGCCGTAATTCAACTATAGCCCGGTCGTCAAGTGGTTAACCAATACACGCCTGGCCAATAGCCAAAATGCGGCTGGCAAAATGTACTGGATTTCCAGGTTGGACGCCAAATGGCGTCCTCCCGCACATGCACACTTTTCGCGCTTGCAGAGCCGCGCAGCGGCGCGATCTGTCACCGTACGTGTACCTCAGACACGGCCAATGACAGATCTGAGTATCGGCCCTGTTGCCGGTACCATGTGACCTGCTGTGACCAATCACAGCAGGTCACATGCCAGTTGTATACAATGGATGGCTTCATTCATGCCATCCATTGTATACTACTGTCTAGCTGTGAATGGTCACAGCTAATCACATGCACATGTCATATGATTAGCTGTGGCCGAATCACAGCTAAGCACAAAAAAAAACCAAAAAAAAAAACCCTGAATGAATCGATGTCATTCAGGTAAATGCTTGCTTATAGCAAAGTAATTCTTTGCTATAAGCAAATTGTGTAAAAAAAAAAAAAAAAAATACTGATCACTTCCCCAAAGTAGTACAATGTTACTATGGTAACATTGTACTACTTTGGACATAGTGAAGTATGAAAAAAATCTTAAAAAAAATGTAATAAAAAATTAAAAATAATAAAAAAAAAAATATATATATATATTTTTTTTTTCATACTGTCACCAGTCAGTGTCCCTGATCACCGCCATGCCAGTTATATGAAGACGCTGTACTGCACTGGTGACAGTATGTAAAAAAAAATAGTGAAAATAATTTTTTTCATTTTCCGAAAAATTATGACAAAAAAAATACAACTTCAAAAAACTCGCCATTCCTCTTATGAAGTACGTCGGACTGTCTACTTTGCAAAAAGGCGTCATTTGGGGGATATCTGTACTGTTCTGACATTCTTGGAAATTAGATTGGCCGTCAGTACTCCAGGATTGATCAATATTCAGATCTATACCATAGTTTGTGAACTCTATAACTTTCCTACAAACTAGAAAATACATCCTAATTTGGGTTATTTTCACCAAAGACCTGTAGCAGAATACATCTCGGCCTAAATTTTCGAAGAACAATTATTTATTTGCAAACTTTTATAACAGAAACAAATAAAAACGTGTTTTGTTTTTTTTTCAAAATTTTCAGTCTTTTTTTTTTGATAATTTAGCAAAAAATAAAAACCCCAGCGGTGATTAAATACCACCAAAAGAAAGCTCTGGTTGTGTGTAGCCAATCTAAAATTTTATCATTTTCTTCAATGTTGTATGACCGCACAATTGTCATTCAAAGTGTGAGAGCGCTGAAACCTGAAAAATGGCCGGGGCAGGAAGGGGTAAAATTGCCCGGTATTGAATTGGTTAAAGTAGAAGTCCGTTCACTATCTAACTAAGCTTAACAACTTCAATACCGGGAACATTTACCCCCTTCCTGCCCAGGCCATTTTTCAGCTTTCAGCACTTTTGAACTTTGAATGACAATTGAGTCATCATGCAATGCTGTACCAAACCTAAATATTTATCATTTTGTTCACACAACTAGAGCTTTCTTTTGCTGGTATTTAATCTCCACTGGGGTTTTAAAGTTTTTGCTAAATTAACAAAAAAAAGATTGAAAATTTTGAAAAAAAAAGCTTTTCTTTGCTCCTGTTATAAAAGTTTACAAATAAATAATTGTTCTTCAAAAATTTAGGCCAAGATGCTACATTTTTTTGGGGAAAATAACCCAAATCAGTATTTATTACTTAGTCTGTAGGAAAGTTATAGAGTTCACAAACTATGATAGATATCTGAAAATCGATCAATCCTGAAGTACTGACGGCCAATCTAATTTCCCAAAGCTCAAAAATGTCAGGACAGTACAGATATCCCCCAAATGACCCCTAGACAGTCTGAGGTATTTAGTAAGAGGCATGTTGAGTTTTTTGAAGTTGTAATTTTTTTTTGTTACATTTTTTGGAAAATGAAGAAATGGAAAAAAAATGTTCACAGTTTTTTTCTGTTTAACATACTGTCACTAGTGCAGTACAGCTTCGTCATATAACAGGTGTGGTGGTGATCAGGGACACTGACTGGTGACAGTATGAAAAAAAGAAAATAATATTTTTTAAATTATTTTTATTACATTTTTTTTTCTTTTTTTTCATAACACACTGTGACCAGAGTAGTGTAATATTGTACTACTCTGGGAACGTGATCAGTAATTTTTTGTTTTACACCTTCTGATTGCTTATAGCAAGGAATTTATTTGCTATATGCAAGCATTGAACTGAACGAAATTGATTCATTCAGATTTTTTTGTTGAGATTAATTCTGATTGGCCATAGCTAATCACATGATACAGATGGGCTGTGAATGGCCCAGTCTGTTCATGTGATCTGTCACCAATCACAGCTAGTGACACAATTGTATACAATGAATGGCATGAAATGAAGCCATACATTGTTTACAATTGTCATGTAACCTGCTGTGACTGGTCACAGCGGTCACATGGTACTGGCAATGGGCCGCTACACAGATCAGCCATCGGCTGTGTCTAAGCTACACAGCCGTAACAGATCTTGCCACAGCGCGGCCCCGCAGGCATTCGCAGTGTGATCCAGAAGGACATTATATGATGCCCACCCAGATTGACGAGAGTCTTGCTTAGCCTTCATTGTGCTATTGGCCGGGTGGAAACAGGTTAAACCTGCTCCCACCCCCATTCTAAGTCCTATGATACTGACCTTCATCCTGTGGCCAAATGTCGTATTTTCTGTTTACAATCAATTATTTACAATTAAATAGCACAGGATATGGAGTAATAATACTAGTTTTTTGCCCCATTCACACAAAACGAATATACATGCACTTTCAATGGGCGATATGCCATGCAAATACTTTATAAATCCACCCCTTGCAATCACACTATTTCCTCTAATCGAGAACACAGTACTCCTCGTGACAATGCCTTCATCTTCTTTTCTCAAAAAGGACAGAGCAATTTTGGTCAGCCATCAACCAAAGTATTATATAGACTTAGATGGTGACTCAAAATTGACACAGTCATATAAGTCCTGGTGGCTGTGCAGGTTTTGCCATAGGTAATAGAGAGGAAAAGAGTTGCTGCTGAGTGCAGATTGTCAGTTGTTTTATTATGGAAGCAAGATAAAAATGCATCTACATATTGGCAGACAAAATCAGGCAAATCTACAGTCCTTGTCTGGGGTACATCATCAGCTGCCTCTGCTGGCTGTGAAGCAATCTCTTTCCTGGGTCTGCGACCGGATGGATAGTGAAGAGGGGCCGGAGCGAGTGCTGGAGCCCAGGTGGAGCGCAGTGTTGGCGTGATGACGTCACTGGATGTGATACAACGCGTTTCAGAGCATTCACACCTCTGAAACACGTTGCATCAAGCCCGCTGACATCAGCATGCCAGCACACTCAGTGGCGCCTCTCTTCCTCTCTTTTTACATGCTTTCCAGAGGTTGCTTCCTCTCTCTACCAGGAGGCTTACCTTGAGGTGGAAACTTTCTCTGCCACCAATTGCAGCTATAATCATATGGACCAACGACCATTGGCCATACTGACCCCCACACATTTGATTACATCTCACTGCCACCTTGCGCTGACCCCCTCCTCTATGTATGTATCTGTTTGCCATAGTTAATGTAGATCAGCCTCTGCTGTAGTCTCTTGCTTTGAAATAAAGTTACAATGCACAGTCTAGGTGATCTCCAGGGAAAGTGGAGACATGGGATATGCCTCCTGCAGTAGACTGATTACATAATCTCAGCTTAGATAAGTTTACTTGACTGGAGCAACCACGGGACCACCTGCCTGGATTTTGCATGTTCTCCCTGTGCCTGCATGGGTCTCCTCCTGGTATTCCAGTTTCCTCTCATACTCCAAAAACATGCTGGTAGGTGAATTGGCTCCTGTCTAAATTGGCTGTAGTATGTGTATGTATGAATGTGAGTTAGGAACTTTTAGATTGTACGCCCTTTGAGAGTTAGGAACTGATGTGATCTTACTATATATGTAAAGTGGGGCTTAAATTGAAGGCGCTATATAAGTACCTGTAGTAATAATAATAATAATAATAATAACTGGAGATCAAGCACTGTTTTTCAATAATAAAAGGTAGATCTTTTATGAAGCATCATACTGTTTCAGTGTATGTATTCATGCAGAATTGAAAGATAGTGAAAAGTCAAATATAAACACACATTTGATTACAATATTCTAATATTTGTTTTGTTTAAATCTTTAGTTTTATGGGAATCCACAACTCAACCAACCTCTCAGTACAATCCTGTCCTTCTCCAACCCTTTTAATGAAATTCTAAGTAATTGTGTTATGACTGCAGAAGGGGCAGGACTATTTCCAGATGGTCCTATCAAAGTACAGTAAGTATGATCCTGAAAATATCACTGTTATCAGGTAAGGCAATGGAAGGAGTAATTAAGGTGGCAATAAAGTGATAATGAACCCAAAACCAAAAATGTAATATATTGCAGGTTACCAGTCACTAGATGTTGTGGCTGCATTCATTTTGTTTTTGTAGGCTATTTTCCCCTCTGTTTTCACATGGTGATCTGGCCAATGACAAACCACCTGTATTAGAGTGCCTTCACTCTAAACGAAGGAGCACAGGGGCGCCTATGGACAGCAGCATTGTCAGTCTGGAGGGAGGGGAATGTTAGATGTACTAGCAGATTTAGATACACTGACAATTTGAAGCCAAATTTTGGCTAACACTGCAGTTACAGTTTTCTTTCTTCTTTTGGAATAAAGGTTTTACTTAAAAAAATAAACGTTGACCATTGTTAGCGCCTCTGTCAGTGGTAAATGGTTTGTTTTAACACTCTAAACAGCTACTTTGCAGGACAGCTTGTTCTTCTGAAAAACAGCAGACTTACCTGTCAGATCACCAGATGGAAATATAGGAAATAAAGCCTAAAAAAGAAAACTAATGTAGCCTTGGTATCTAAGAATTGGTAAACTGCTATATAATACATTTTTGCATTTGGGTTTAATACCATTTTTAATACATTTTTCATTTTGGATAGATTAAAGCGGAACTTTATCCAAAAAGAGAAGTTTGGCTTGTTTGCATCCTCCTCTGTAGCAATTGGCAATTTCTGGAGAGGGGGAGCAGGTACCTGGTTTTGACAGGTACCCGATCCCACTTCCAGATAGATTGCCTCGGTGATTTGAGCAGAAGTCTGACTCCCCCTCCCCCGCAGACTTCTGCGACACATCGCATATTCCAGAAGACTGCTGGACCATTCAGAAAGCACAGAGCAGCTCATACATGCACAGTGGGAAGGCTTCATTGCCAGTTTCTCTTAGTTAGGATGCCAGCGCCAGGAACCCGAAGCCAATTGAAGAATCGGGTTGGGTAAGGACAGCGCTGGATCCCCGGACAGGTAAGTGTCCTTATATTTAAAGTCAACAGCTACAGTATTTGTACCTGTTGACTTTTAATTGTTTTGGGGGGAGGCTGGAGCTCCTATTTAAGGAAGGCTTATAACCCCTGTGAGTTTTGTTATGTCCCATTGGGGAGATTTCCCTTCACTTCCTGCCCCATAGCTAAAGTAAGCGAATCCCTGGTAATCCTCATCAGAAAATTTACCCTCTATTCTTGTTCTGGTGAGATCCCAAAGTTTGGGATATTTTACTTACTTACACTCTCGAAGATAACAGTAAACAGGACAAAGAAAGAGGTAGAATAATCCTAATTGGGACAGAGACTACAGCAAAAACCTGACGGGGTGGGCTCTAATTCTTCTCCATTTTATCCAAAACTAAAGTTTTGCCTTTACTTATACTTTAAAACAGGGCTTTTTTTTATCAGAGAATAGGTGCAGAAACCCCCCCCCTTTCTGAATCACCCCTTGTATCTGCCCCCAACCCACCTCCGAGCCCTGCTCTTGGTTTCACCCCCTACCCACCTCCCAGTACCACCACTTTTTGAGAATACAGAACTAAGTATCGTGTTGTGGTGCTAAGAAATTTTATGGAATTTGTTAATACAAGAAAAGCAGTAAAATATATCCCCTGCAGTCAGCAACAATAACCCCCCCCCCCCGTAACAATATATTCCCCTATGACAACAGGCCCACCAGTAACAATAGACCCCCCTACAAAAGATTTCTTGAGCAACATTGGACCCCCACAGCAAAATACACTATATTGCCAAAAGTATTGGGACACCTGCCTTTACACGCACATGAACTTTAATGGCATCCCATTCTTAGTCCGTAGGGTTCAATATTTAGTTGGCCCACCATTTGAAGCTATAACAGCTTCAACTCTTCTGGGAAGGCTGTCCACAAGGTTTAGGAGTGTGTCTATGGGAATGTTTGACCATTCTTCCAGAAGCACATTTGTGAGGTCAGGCACTGATGTCGGAAGACAAGGCCTGGCTCACAGTCTCCGCTCTAATTCATCCCAAAGGTGTTCTCTCGGGTTGAGGTCAGAATTCTGTGCAGGCCAGTCAAGTTCCTCCACCCCAAACTCGCTCATCTATGTCTTTATGGACCTTGCTTTGTGCACTGGTGTGCAGTCATGTTGGAACAGGAAGGGGCCATTCCCAAACTGTTTCCACAAAGTTGGGAGCATGCAATTGTCCAAAATGTCTTGGCATGCTGACGCCTTAAGAGTTCCCTTCCTGGAACTAAGGGGCCAAGCCCAACCCCTGAAAAACAACCCCACACTATAATCCCTCCTCCACCAAACTTTACACTTGGCACAATGCAGTCAGGCAAGTACCGTTCTCCTGGCAACCGCCAAACCCAGACAAGTCTATTGGATTGCCAGACAGAGAAGTGTGATTTGTCACTCCAGAGAACATGTCTCCACTGCTATAGAGTGCAGTGGTGGTGTGCTTTACACCACTGCATCCAACGCTTTGCATTGCACTTGGTGATGTAAGGCTTGGATGCAGCTGCTCAGCCATGGAAACCCATTCCATGAAGCTCTCTACACACTGTTGTGCTAATCTGAAGGCCACACAAAGTTTGGAGGTCTTTAGCTATTGACTCTGCAGACAGTTGTGTGCTTCAGCATGCGTTGACCCCGCTCTGTCATTTTATGTGGCCTACCACTTCATGGCTGAGTTGCTGTTGTTCCCAGTTGTTTCTACTTTGTTATAATGCCACTAACCATTCACCGTAATAGCAAGGAAATTTCACGGATGGACTTATTGCACAGGTGGCAACCTATCAAGGTACCACGCTTGAATTCACTGAGCTCCTGAGAGCGACCCATTCTTTCACAATTGTTTGTAGAAGCAGTCTGCATGCCTAGGTGCTTGATTTTATACACCTGTGGCTGTGCAGGTGATTGTAAATCCTGAATCCGGTGATTTGGAGGGGTGTCCCCAGCAGCAACAACAGCTCTCACTGAACAATAGATGCTCCCCAGCAACAACTGATGTCCCAACAACATAAGAACCCCCCAGCAACACTAAACCCCCTCTCAAAAATAGATCTTCTCCAGCCACAACAGATCATCTAGCAGCCAGCAACAATAGACCCTCCAGCATACTCCAGCACCCGTGATCCCACTGAAAAAAAACCCTGCTTTAAGATATGCAAAATGCTGTTTGATGTGCCTGATTTGTGTACAGTAAGGTGAAAATGTAGTTTCTTTGTCCAATTATTATGGCTTTTTACTAACTATGGTAAAAGAACTGAAAAATACGCACATCCCACAAGAATGACACATCCTCTTAATTACTACTTACCGGGCACCAGACCAGAGAACTCATATGCAGGGGTCTCCTAATAGACTAGATATCAGCAACTGGTTTGTGATTCAGCCCATCTGCATCTACCCAAACAAGATATATCAGATCTGAATGCAATGATCCAATCATATGAATAAACCTATATTGTGTGTCACCCTTTTCACAATAACAGAACAAGAATAACAGAATAGGCTGCATTCTACAAAACATATTTAATATATAAAAATTATATTGAGTGATTTCTATATAATATAATATATTATATTTCTATAATATATTAATATAATTTGTTAACACAACATTTGAAAATATGTATATACATTGCTTTCCTATGTTTGAAAACCTTTTTTTTTTTTCATTTCTTAACTTTTTCTTCAGCATGGACCAGATTTTCCCGAGGCGGAATGGCTTTGTAAGGATCTTCTGCGTTCCTTTTAAAAAGGGAGATTTACAGCTTGAAGCCAGCTTCTCCTGCAATAAGATCAAATTTGTGAAAGGAAGTGTAATGATCAATGTTCCCTGGATATAACTGGTTACTTTATACTACGTGATACACTTCATTATCTAAGACACGTGAGAAGACTGGACAATTTTATTTCACTATTTATTACACCAAGATGCCAAACTTTACAATATTTTTTTCTCTTATATATTTACAGTCACTTTTTTTTATACTGTATGTAATAACTTAATGTAAACTTCCCTTCTGAAATCATGTGGTTATTAATGGAAACCCTAAGAGATTATGTGCTATACAGGGAATTTTTTCTGTTGGGATTTGATTTTTTTTTTCATATCTACAGTATTGGGGTGTTTATTGATGAGATCTCCATAGTTGACCACATCTCCAATGTGGACACCTGCTGTGTCCACATTGAGGGGCTCCACTTTCCATTTTGAATATTTAATTTTATTCATTTATTATTATAGGGAACCTATCAGGTTTTTCTACAAGCTGCAAAGAGGGAAGGAACACCAAAATATTTACAGGTAGCAATGACCAGACTTGGGAATTAAGGCAGTCAAATGTCAATGTTGGAGTATTCAACACACTATAACTATAGAATTACACTTTTGGATGGCACGGTCCTTGAATTTTTTTTAAATGTTCCATGCACACTAGTGGGGTTTTTTTTAAGTTCAAAAAAGGCTGGAAAAACAATGGATAAAAAACACTGGTAACAGCGTTTTTTAGTAGCGTTCTGAAGCGTTAGCATTTTTACAGTACATGTAGAGGAAAAAAAGCTAGAAAAAAGTTGTTAGGAGCGTTTTAGTAGCGTTTAGAAGGGTGTGGGAGAGTTTAGTGTTTTTTTCTGCTGTAAAAATGCTTAAAAAAACTATACAAAAACTATTTTTTTTTCTGCTCCTAGATGCTGAAGCTCAAAAAATACTAATAGCCTAAAGTAGTGTGCATGGACAACACTGTTTAGCTTCAAGGAGCAGAAAAATGCTAATAACAGCTTCTAGGAGCTTAAAAAACAGCTAGTGTGCATGGAGCCTAAAGCTGCAAAGGAAAAGTGTGCTGTTCATAGCAATTTATCAGATTGCCACAGCAATTTGACTAAAGTCAGTTAAAAATTGAAAGCAAGCATCAAACAGGATGCTTAGTCAATTATTGTAATATGGAATCATATACACAAGCTAATTCAGTAAAGTAGACACGAGGGTTAGGGGCAAAATACAGCATCCTATAAAAGCAGGGGCTTGTGTTTCATTTATTTGGAGCAGTGAAAACAATGGAAGAGGATTACTGAAGATTGCTAGATGGTTACTACATTCCAAATTTTGCTGTTGCTTTTTTCAATCATTTAAAAAAACACAAAACAGCCTTAAAATAAACTCTGAAGTGAGGTAACAGCCTCTGCACCTTTGTCCTGGTGGTCTCCAAAAATGTCTGGAAATCAGTTATGTATATATAGATTTTACTTTGTTACATGTTACAAAATAAAAATCTGCCATCACTGACCGCATTCTCAATTCTCAGGGTAATTCTTTGTCTTTAAAGGATAGCTATGCTTGTATACAAGATCCCTACACCCCCCCTTTGCCCTCCCATTGCAATCTATAGGTTTATTACAGACCTCAGATCCGAGGGTGATCCTCTCTAAGAGCCACAGCCTATGCCATCCTAGATGGCACTTCAATTTTCAACTGGACTTTCGTGCACACCTGGTACTGTGGATCCTAACTAAGAACATGTATCTGTAGTGCACCATTGAAAAAAAGCCACTGGTGATAACTGGTTCCTTTCTCCAAGATTAGTGCTCACACTGCCAGGCACACAGCCTTTTCTCCATTCTGCTTGCTTGAACAGATTAGCCTAGGGGTGTCTTTTTATGCTTTGCTGCAGAAATACATTTGAATGGGGTGAAGGGAGCATGGGATAACCCAGAATTTGCTGAACTGACTGCTTTGAGACTATGACTTCCTTTAAAGAAATTGTAGGCAGGTGAGTCTAGATTCTCCACTGCATGTGGCACTTGTCATAGTGGGAATGCAACTAGAGGAGGAAACTAGGTTTCTCTATGGGTTCCTCGGTCCCCTGGAACAGTGATCTAGTTGGATACGCTGGAGCTAGGTGATCCTGGTGGCCATCTTGGGTCATGCAGAGTCTTTTTAAGCCCCTGCCCCAAGGTTTTGGCACACTTTATGTGGCTAGTGTAGGAACAGGATACCTTCTGTCAGGGACAGTGTTTGCAGTAGGGAGAGGTAGTGCCTATATCTGCCTCTTCAGGAATCCCCCTTTTGGGTTAGACCAGCCAGGCCCCACTTCACTTACCTTGACAGACGTTGTTGGTAGCTCGGACTCTGCTTTGAGCTGTTGTAGATGCTCCAGTTGGGTGAGCTTTCCCACTGGGCTTGTTTGTACTGTTTTATAAGTTCTGCAATACACCATTTTTGACAATGTAGGGCTCTGTGTGCTTTCTGCCGCAGCACCACGCTGCACCTACCTAACAAACTGAGAACTGCAAACAGTGACTAAGGCACAGCACTTAGGTCAGTTATTCACAAAGCCACAGAATCATCAGCTGCCTCCTTACGATATCCGGGTACTCTTCAGTGAGGGAAACACAGACTTACACTACCACAGGACAGCTGGACACACTTCCTCCAACTTCCACCGGGTACTCTGCAGTGAGCTCTCCAGACCCCCCCTAAAAAAACAGACCAGACTTGCGAATAGACCCCCAAGCTTAAGCTCCTACTGGGACCTTGATGACTCCTGAACAGCCCCTCCATCAGCCTGTTTTTGTTTTTTAATTTAATACCTCCTTAATATCAAACTAGCTGCTTTGTAAGATTGTAGGCTGATTTTCTGTATCCAGTTTGGAAAATGTGTGTGAATTTTATAATTGTCTCTGTTACTGTATGTCTTATTCTGTTGTGTTAACCAATAAAAACTTTAAAAAGAAACAAAAAGAAAAAGCCATTCTGGATTACCCTGTGGCCATTGGACAAGGTCATCCACTGATCTGAAGTCTGTAATGGGGTCTATACGGAGGTAGAGGAACAGTTGTGATCACAGGTTTGTTAGTATATGTACATATTAACTAACTCAATATATGGCAAATAAATTCGGTAAATATTTCAAGTAAATTCTCCCTATACATTTTGGATTGGCGAGTCAGAAAAAACTAAAGCTACTGGATTATCAGAAATAGTCTTGTCAGAATATGTATTTCTTCAATAACAAATTTGCTTTAAACAAAATTATTTTTCTATGCAAGATCATGCTTTTACTGGCCATGCAAGTATGTGAAATGTCAACCTTTCCTTTTTAATATACTAAACTAATTTGATTTACAATGACTGAATTACTGTAAATAGTTATATAAGGTCAATTAAACAAATTAAAATGCAAATTAAAACTTCCCACAGTAAGATAAATATATTTCCTCATTTTAAAGTTGACTTTTCAACTATACACGGTAGCTTGTTAAATTAAGCATGAACATCTTTAATTCCTTCCTAGTTTGCCTTGATACTTGCACAAGAAGCTACTGTCATCCCAGAGAACGCTTCATGAATATGTATGAGAGTGTGGCACTATGCAAGCTTACTATCACTTTCGGTTGCCACAGACTCCTGTCTGTCTCAGAGTGGACACAGATTAATAGATATGCATTTATATAGAAAAATAGAGTTGCAAAATTTTACTCCTGGAATTGTCATTGTAATTTTTCAGTAAAATAGTGGTGAATGGATCTGTTGTTATCAATTGTCTAAATTTGTACGTATAGTTACATAGTTCATTTGGCTGAAAAAAGACAAAAGTCCATCTAGTTCAACCACAAAAAAAAAAGTTATAATCCTATACCCACAGTTGATCCAGAGGAAGGCAAAAACCCAGCAAAGCATGATCCAATTTGCTCCTGCAGGGTAAAAAATTCCTTCCTGATCCCCCGAGTGGCAATCAGATATTCCCTGGATTACCTGTAAATGTTAGTTTCCAATTATATTCTGTGTATCTAGGAAAGAATCCAGGCCCTTTTTAAAGCAATACATTGAGCTGGCCAGAGCCAACTCTTGAGGGAGTCTATTCCAGCTCTTACTGTGAAGAAACCTTTCCATATTTGGAGATGAAATCTCTTTTCCTACAGACATAAAGAGTGTCCCCTTGTCCTCTTTGATGACCTCAGGGTGAATAACTCTACACCGAGTTCACTATATGAACCACTGATGTATTTATACATGTTGATCATATCCCCCCTTAATCTTCTCTTCTCAAGAGAGAATAAATTCAGTTCCTCTAATCTTTCCTCATAGCTGAGCTCCTCCATGCCTCTTATCAGTTTGGTTGCCGTTCTCCGCAGTTTCTCCATTTCCACAATATTCTGTTTGTGAATTGGTGCTCAAAACTGAACTGCATATTCCAGATAAGGTATTACTAATGATTTGTACCGGGGGAACTTATATCTCTCTCTCTGGAGTCTATACTTCATTTAATACAAGAGAGGATTTTGCTCACTTTAGAAACTGCAGCTTGGCATTGCATGCCATTATTAAGCTTGTGATCTACCAGAACTCCCAGATCCTTCTCCACCATTGATTCCCCCAGTTGTACCCCCCCTAGTATGTATGATGCATGCATATTATTAGCCCCCAAGTGCATCACCTTACATTTATCAACATTAAACCTCATTTGCCACATAGTTGCCCAATTAAACAGTGCATTGAGGTTGGCCTGTAAGTTGGAGACATCCTGTGTTATTCCACTGCACAGCTTGGTGTCATCTGTAAACACTGAAATGTGATTTTTAATCCCAGACACTATATCGTTTATAAATATTTCACTGAAGGTGAAACAGATGGTGCCGAGGGACAGGAGGAACACGAGTGCCTGTGGATATTGATTGTGGAACTTGCGGCTGGTGATGTAGCCTCGGTAAATCAGACAGGGCATCCAGTCAGGAACAGAGGAGATGCCGGAGCAGCCAGTGAAGATAAGAAACACTCCACCAGAACTGCAAGATCTGTGTACGTGGCTTGCCGGAACTTCTGATAAGCGTGAGGCCGGAACACACCGTTACAACTGGAGCTAATGTAATGACAGCCAGGACAGGCACTCGGCAGGACTGTAGAGCCAAAGATGGAGCTGGAAGCGTGGTCAGAGTAGTAAAACAATAACAGAAAATATACGAGCGCTAGGTAGTGCAGGAAAAAGCAGCTGGCATAAAGGCAAAACCTCTCGACCTTCATAAAATCCAATATATATATTTGCAGCGCTAAAAAATCAAATGAGACATATGATATAAGCAGATATGTGAGGCGCTGAAGTTAAATTGAAGTGCAATAAACGTTTGCGAATGTTATATTGTGCAGGTGGTGAAATAATGGGATACAAATAAGCATATAAGTCCCAAACTCCATACAGAAGTGAAAAATGTGACTCCAGTGATGTTTGAATGAGTGTAGATTGCACTAACCAGATAGTGCAATTTTATGCGCATTTGAGTACTTAAACCACTCCTGGTCCTCTGGATATAGAGAGATGAATATCCACTAATCAACTGGCCAACCAGCAGAAAGACAGGTAATCGTAGGGTCATCAACTTCCAGGGATCAGGAATCACTTAGCCATCCACCAGGGGGATCACACTCCAGGTGCCAAGTATCATGGATAACCACCAGGGGGACCTCACTCAATGGCAGGTGCAGAGCAGTAATAAGAATCCAACTTAAGGGGGGGGGCTCACAACCAAACAAGCCCAAACAGAAATTCTTGATAGTGTAGTATTTTAATTGTAAAAAAAGGTTGCCAAGCAAGGTAGATAACAGTAAGAACAAAAGCACTCACAGTGATGTCACACCCTGGCTCCTCCCACTATCAAGAATATTGGTGCTGTACCAGAAAACAGACTATATCACCAAAAAAGATGGAGAATGGATGTATCCTTGCCACGGACCACAAATGACGTAGCGGCAGACTGGAAGTGCCCGCTGGAACACATTTCTGGCTGCCACTTCCGGAAACAAATAGCGGCATGCATTCAAGCGCAGCTGAGAATGCCAGCTTGAAGCTATTGCAGCCCACAGGTCATCAAAATATGGAAGCCCTCAGGATACGACCATTCTCAAGCGGGGGATTGGCGCATGGGCCGGATGATGTCGCACACCAGCGGTCACACTAGCGTCATGTCTCCGGTCAGGCATTAAATGGGAGCATGGCGTGTGGGGGTGCAGAGCAGACCTGCACCAGGAGACAGCAGTGTGGAGAAATTATCCAACAAATAACAGACAAGGGGTAAGCAACCAATTAGAAACTACACTGCTCAAAAAAACTAAAGGAACACTTTTTAATTATAGTATAGCATTAAGTCAATTAAACTCCTGGGATATTGATCTGGTCAGTTAGGTAGCAGAGGGGGTTTTTAATCAATTTCAGCTGCTTTGGTGTTAATGAAATTAACAACAGGTGCAATAGATGGGCAACAATGAGACAACCCCAAAACAGGAATGGTTTTACAGGTGGAGGCCACTGACATTTTTTCCCTACTCATCTTTTCTGACTGTTTTTCACTAGTTTTGCATTTGCCTAAGGTGAATGTCACTACAGGTAGCATGAGGCGATACCTGGAACCTATAGAGGTTGCACAGGCAGTCCGACTCCTCCAGGATGGCACATCAATACGTGCCATTGCCAGAAGGTTTGCTGTGTCTCCCAGCACAGTTTGAAGAGCATGGAGGAGATTCCAGGAGACAGGCAGTTACTTTATGAGAGCTTGACAGGGCCCTAGAAGGTCCTTGCCCCTTCAGCAGGACCAGTATCTGCTCCTTTGTGCAAGGAGGAACAGGATGAGCACTACCAGAGCCTTACAAAATGACCTCCAGCAGGCCACTGGCATGAATATCTCTGACCAAACAATCAGAAACAGACTTCATGAGGGTGGCCTGAGGGTCCGACATCCTCTAGTGGGCCCTGTGCTCACTGCCCGGCACCATGGAGCTCAATTGGCATTTGCCATTGAACACCAGAATTGGTAGGTCCGCCATTGGAGCCCTGTGCTTTTCACAGATAAGAGCAGGTACACCCTGAGCACAGGTGACAGATGGGAAAGGGTCTGGAGAAGCCATGGAGAATGTTTTGCTGCCTGTAACATCGTTCAGCATGACCGTTTTGGTGGTGGGTCAATGATGGTCTGGAGAGGCATTTCCATGGAAGGACTCTACAGGCTAGACAATGGCACCCGGAGTACCCATGGATAGTTACTAGTGAAGTGGTTCTCTGTAAAGTATTGGGCATTGGTAATGCAAATTCAGTACATATGGAGATACATATATGTGCCCTATACATACTGGTTGAACTGGATCCTAATAGTTGATTTTGTAGAAGATAAGTAGTATAGTAGTTTTGGGTAAACATGTAAACCTTTTCAGTCCTCCTGTTCTGTTCACGCCCCCTTGGCTGTTGTCTCATAGATGTGCCTCTGCATTTAAAATGATACATACCGCTAACCTGACTCTCCCTCCTATGTTGTTTGTCCACATTGGTACACTGCAAGTCAACCATTATGAATATCAGGTCAATGTTAAATATATATGTTATAATATCATCGTGATAGTTGTTCTGTACTCTGTCCAAATAGACATTGTATCAAACTCCTAAAGAAGCACTATGTGAAAAACATGTTGAGCTGAAGTTATTGTTTATAGGCTGTGGCTTCCCAATATTATATGTCGACATATGGAATATGTTCTGATGATGATAGATCCTTATCTTGTGTAGGAAGCTGCATACTATGAGAAATGCTCAGTACCAATGTGATCACGTCTGTGTATTTTAATGGTATGTCTCAATTCTGTTTTTATGATGGTCTAAGTTTTGGAATAATAAAAATTGATATTTTTTAAAATAGTTCAACTAGTTAATGTCTAAAAAGTCCATGTTCTTTTCTATTTTTCAAAAAGTACTTCTGTATTAAATAGGATGTGACATTAGTTGATTCTTATCCATGTCCACAGCTTTATCCTGTGGTGGCGTTATACAGTATATATCCAGTACTAGACTGATACCTCTGCTAAAAAAAAGCTGAGCTGGCAGCAAAAAATGCTTAATGTTAGTTGGGACAATTCTTTTATCTCTTTTGCTGCTGCGCCCCTGAGGACTCTTCACGGCACCCTTGGTTGAGAAACGCTGTTCTACACTTTGATTGGAGTCCATCTGTGGTAAATTAAATTGATTGGACATGATTTGGAAAGGCACACACCTCTCTATAAAAGACCTCACAGCTGACAATGCATACTGTATCCAGCAAAAGCCATGAGGTCAAAGGAACTGCCTGCAGAGCCAGAAACAGGATTATTGCAGGGCACAAATCTGGGGAAGGCTACAAAAAATTCTGCTACACTGAGGTTCCCAAAAGCACAGTGGCCTGCATAACTCCATAATTCTCAAATGGAAGAAGTTTGGCAGAGCCAAGACTATTCCATTAGCTAGTCCCCTGGCCAAACTGAGCAATCGGGAGAGAAGGGCCTTAGTAAAAGAGGTAACCAAGAACTCGGTCACTCTGACTGAGCTACAGAGATTCTGTGTGGAGATGGAACAAAGTTCCAGAAGGACAACCATCACTGCAACCCTCCACCAATCTGGGCTTTATGACACAGTGGTTAGATGGAAGCCATTCATCAGTGCAAAACACATGAATGCCTGCATGGAGTTTGCAAAAAAAGCACCTTAAGCACTCTCAGACTGTGAGGAACAAGATTATCTTGTCTGATGAAACCATGATTGAACTGTTTGGCCTCAATTTTAAATGCTATGTCTGGAGGAAACCAGGCACCACTCATCACCTGCTCAATACCAACCCAACCGTGAAGCATAGTGGTGGCAGTATCATGCTGTGGGTTTTTTTTTCAGCAGCAGGGACTGGGAGACTGGTCATGACTGAGGGTAACTGAGTGATGCAAAGTACGGAGATATCCTCAATGAAAACCTGTTCCAAAGAGCTCAGGACCTTAAACTGGGCTGAAGATACACATTCCAACATGACAACGATCCTAAGCACACAGCCAAGTCAACACAGGAGTGGCTTAGTGACAACTCTGTGAATCTCCTAGAATGGCCTTGCCAGAGCCCTGACTTGAACCCTGTTGAACATCTCTGGAGAGACCTGACAATGGCTGTCCACCGATGGTCCCCATCCAACCTGGCCGAGCTTGAGCGGATTTGCAAAGAATGGCAGAACACCCCCAATTTAGGTGTGCAAAGCTTGTCACGTTTTACCCAAAAAGACTTGAGGCTGTGATTGCTGCCAAAGGTGCATCAACAAAGTACTGAGTAAAGGGTCTGAATACTTAAGTACATGTGATATTTCAGATTTTTTCTTTTTATTAAATTCAGAGACATTTCTAAAATTCTGTTTTCACTTTTTCATTATGGGGTACTAAGTGTAGATTAATGAGAAAAAATATGAATTTAAACTATTGTAGTGTCAGGCTGCAACATAACAAAGTTGAAAAAAGTGAATGGGGTCTGAAAACGTTATGAATGCACTGTATGTAAAAAAGATTACAAAACATTTTTATTCTATTGGTCATTATAACTTAGTACGAAATCTTTTTAATCAAATTGAATGTTTAAAATCATACAGTGTAGTACTTCAAATGAATAATTATTAGTTAATTTAGTATAAAATCATAAACAGCAGTTATTCCCTTTTATATACATGTATATATATGTACATATTTACACTTATTTATTTCTACACTTATTTATTTGTATATTTATACTAATACTTTTAGTCTCATATTTCTTGAGTTTATAAGCAGTCCATATAATTAATATATTTTTATATATTTTATCAACAAGAAAAGGATAAATGTCACTGGCAAATGTTATATCATAATTGTGACGAGAAAGAAGGAACTCGTTTTACTAGTGTAAGCCAAATTACAATATTGGTGGGTAATATATTTATGATTTCTAAAGGGGAACAGAAATAGCTATAATGTTATCATTAAATCGGCAATTCTAACTGACCTTTATAGAGTAAGGTGGCAAGTGCCTGTAAATTACAGGTTCAAATTGAAATATTACAAGGTTATTAAGTTGCAGATTGAAGCATTACAAAAAATGATTCATTTTAATATTTAAATGCTCTCATTAAGACCACCTAGGTGTAGTGTACCCAATTTATATATCCACATGGTTTCAGAATTCTGTAATTTGATCAATTTTTTGTATTGTGTGGATATTGGGATTAATTGGATTGGTGTGATACAAAATGCTGTTGTATTATTGTTAGGATATTGAGGAAAAAGTCTTGATAAACTATGCTTAAGAATTTGTATGTATATTCAATCTGGGTTTTTTCAGGCATTTCTGTAATATCTGGACAGTACGGTTCTATTATATAACTGACATACTGTGTACTGCAGTTCATGAGTGACTCAATCTCCCAACTGTTATATCGTTTTAGATTTAAATTAAGTTTTTCCATGTGTAATAGATAGACAGCACAGGAATTTATTTTGGCCACATTCGCTTCTTAATAATGCTGGATTAGTCCTATAAGTGATGGTTTTAGGGATTAATTTGCTAAAGTTTTCACTCTTCTAAAGCTAATCTATGGTTTATTGGGGAGCTGCTTTTTCAAAAGGGGGTCCTGTATAGGAATAACCAAATATGCTCAAAAGGTTGCATACCCTTGGAGAATTATATATAGTATGTAGCATTTGCAAACATGAGTAAGCAGGCAAAACCTATTTCATTTATTTCTTATGGGATTCACATTCAACTGGGGTTGCACTATGAATTATCCTTTCTCCCTTTGAGCCTATACTTATCTGGGTGGGTACAGCAAGATATCGGTCCCTTAAAGGGACAGGCGGAGTGAAGTAGCTGGTAAGAGGTGGAAGCAAATACACCGAGTTGGATGAACACCATGCATTTGTGACCTATGATTATATGGGTCTAACAAGAAGGTGAGCGTGCATTACACCTAGTGGTGATGGGGCATTGAGCACATTTGAAGGCGTTGTTTGAGAATCAGCACCATCTATAACAGAGGTTAATTTAGTTGAATGAGCACAGTTTTAACAACACTTATGTGAGTGCATTTATTGAGGTTACTCACAGTATAGTAGTGATACAGTGTTGCACTATAAAATATACGTTCTTTATGTTTTGAGTGCATTTTTCACATCTCTGGAGCAGGGGCGGACTGACAACTCATGGGGCCCACGGGCAATAGGGGATCATGGGGCCCCTGTGTCCTTGCCCAAACTCAAAAAAGCCTATGAAAAAGGTACCAGGGGCATCTCATGGGGCCCCCTACTGACCCCGGGCCCTCGGGCAGTGCCCGAGTTTCCAAATGGTCAGTCCGCCCCTGCTCTGGAATCATCAAGAAGAGTTGGTTTGGAATAATACTACTGATTTACACAGTGTACTTGACCTATATTGGTTTTGTAGGTCTAATCACAAGGTGAGCACGTTTTTGACTCAAAGGAGGGACAGCATGTTTTATTTTGTTTGCACAGCACTGAATATGTGAAAGTGGACTATAAACACTATTATGGACTTACATAGTATTTACGGATAGACATATCAATCACTCAAGGTTTATTTTTGCCTATTTTGTTTTAAGCGATTTAAAGGAATAGCGCACCACATGGTTGGAATTGACTCATGTTAGGTGTGTTAGAGTGCACAATATTAGTGGTTGCAGCAATCCTTGTTTGATATTTATGTATTTTTTTGATTCTTTGTGATTTTGATTTTTGATATTTCCTATATATTATTTCAAATTGAGGAATCGGATGGGACTATACCAGCGCACTAAGCACTATTACTCCTTACAGTCTTTTATAATAGTTGTCTATGAGGCCCCGAATTCTTGCAGGTGGTATAGCTGCCCATTTATCTTGGCAAAATGCCTCCAGGTCATGCAAAGTCTTTGGTAGTCTTGCATGCACCACACATTTGAGATCTCCGCAGAGTGGCTTGATGATATTAAGGTCAGGAGACTGTGATGGCCACTCCAGAACCTTCACCTTTTTTATGCTGTAATCACTGAAGGGTTAGCTTGGACTTGTGTTTAGGGTCATTGTCGTGCTGGAAAGTCCAAGATCGTCCCATGCGCAGATTTCTTGCAGAAGAATGCAAATTGTCTACCAGTATTTTCTGATAACATAATGCATTCATCTTGCCATCAATTTTCACAAGATTCCCCATGCCTTACAGCTCACACACCTCCAAAACATCAGTGAGCCACCACCAATCTTCACAGTGGAGATGGTATTCTAGTCTCTATAAACCTTGCTGACCCCTCTCCAAACATAGCCCTTATGGTTGTGACCATAAAGCTCTCTTTTGATCTCGTCACTCCAGATTATAGTCTGCCAGAAGCTCTGAGATGTGTGTGGCGCAGTAAAGGCTTAGTCCTGGCAACTTGACCATGCATCTCATTTTTGTTCATATTGTGCTCATTGAAACAACCATACCATCTTCATTTCCAGAGCAGCACCTGTATTTCTCCTGAGGTTATCTGTGGGTTTTTCTTTGTATCCTGAACAATTCTTCTGGCAGTTGTGGCTGAAATCTTTCTGATACCTGACCTTGGCTTGGTATAAAGAGATCCCTGAATTTTTTACCTTCTTAATAAGTAATTGAACAGTACTGACTGGCATATTCAAGGCTTTGGATATCTTTTTATATCCTTTTCTGTCTTTATAAAGTTCTATTATCTTGTTACGCAGGTCTTTTGACAGTTCTTTTCTGCTCCCCCTGGCTCAGTATCTAGCCTGCTCAGTGCATCCACATGAGAGCTAACAAACTAATTGACTGTTTATACACATACACTAGTTGCAATTTAAAAAGCAATTTTAACGTGTGTGTGTGTCACCTTGTGTGTCTATACCAAGGCCAAACACTCCAGGGTATGTAAACTTTTGAGTAGGGCCATTTGGGTGATTCTGTTATGATTTATGTATAATCTATGTAATAATAAATGGCTTCATATGATCACTATCCTTAATTAAAGGACAGTTTTTGGCATGTTCAGTCATATGTTCAATATCAATGCCAAAATGTCATTATTTCTGCCAGGGTATGCAAACATTTGAGCACAACTGTATCTAATATTAATCTGATTTCTTTGCACTATTTGTTATAGATGGTGGTCAACCTCATTGTTTCCATAGATTTATTCTATATATGTGATTGTCTATTTTTAGTGACAAGCATATCTACTTATTTAAATTTTTAGATAGATTAAATGTTCCTGGTATTGTTTGTGGAGGATGTTTTTTATCTACAAATCTTCGATGGAGTGTTCTTGCTTGTTTCTCAAATTTAATCCATAGTACAACTGCCTCTAATTATTTTAAACTGGCTGTACGGGATGTTAGGTAACCAAAGTCTATAGGGGGGGCTAGCAAAATGAAGGTAACTACTAATTTCAAAGGTCTTAAAGTGTGTTCTGGTAGTAAAATCACTGCTATTTCCCGTGAGAATTAAATCCACAAAATTGATCTCTTTTGAATCTGATTGTGATGTAAAGCAAAGACTCATGTTGTTGAAATTTAGATATGTCACATGTAGCGCACCCCCTAAAGAGCTGCTAGTGAACTAAGTTCCATTCCCCCAGTTACAGCACACGCAGCCAAGTCCACAGCATTTTCTTCACTCTTCCACTGGCATGAAGTAACAGGCTAGGGATGTCTTTTTAGGGTTTTATTGCATTGTTGAACATGGATGGGGTGAAGGAAGCATGGATACCCCAGAAACTGGTGAACTTTGAGGACTCCTGAACTATCTTGTTGAACTGCACAAAAATGTCCCGCGGAATCTCTATGCTGACAGTGGCTATGACTTCTCCCAGAGACCAAAAGCTACACACAGTCACAGACTTTTCAATACTTGAATCATCCACTCCCGCAACCACAGGATTATTGGTTGCCCTCCTTCCGATTTCCACCAAACACTTCTGAGTGAGGGAGATGCGAGCTCACACCACCATAGGACAAATTCCTCCTGGTTCTTGCCAATAACTGTCCAGATCCAAACTAACACCAGGACTAAGCTTGAGAATAGGTCCCTCAGCTAAAGCTTAGGTGGGACCTTGATGTTTTACTAGTATCACCTCTACCATTCCTGCCCCAGGGACAGAAGCCCTGCAGAGGGGTCTCCTCCAGCAGGACTGGACCCAGGAACTCTCTCTTCCTGCCTCAGACCTCTCCAACCACCTACTGGGCACAGTCCCACAGGGATTGGCTAGAGTCTCATAAATATTCAAGCTGCTCACTCTGTTCTTCTTCCCAGTATGGTTCTAGAATCTTCTAGAATACAGGGGGAAGTAATCAGAACAGTGGCCTGTGAGACACTGAGCAGATCTGAATAATCAGTTAAAGAAGAGCTAGCTAAATTTACCTAACTACACTACTCTATTCATCAATCAGTGAGGATTCACCTTTCCATATGCATATAATATCATCTACAACATTATATATCTCATTTGTGGGTGACAAGATGAGCCATAAAAGGTTTGTCAGTATAAATACATTTTTCTTTAAATCAACCCATAACTCAATTGCCTTTTGTTTCCAAATAGAATGTATTTTTGTAATGTAATTACATTAATTAATGTAAAATAATTTTATGTTAGTATAAATACACTCTGATGAAGAAGCAACAGAGATACCTTTGGGCAGCAGCATTGTCAGTCTGGGGAGAGGGGAAGTTAGGCACCTTTTACGCTGCTCCTCAGCGGTTTCTCTGTAGCGCAGTGTACCCCAGGAATTTGTGCAGGTAACTTTTAGAAAGTGACCCAAAACTGCCTGATCTAATGGAAGTATATGTCAAAGCGAGGGTAACCTGCATGAAACTACAGGTACACTGCGCTGCACCTGCGCTGGGGGAACACTGCAGTGGCTCAGTGTGAAAGGGGCCTAAGACTAGCAGATTTAGATACAATAACAAATTGTAGTCAAACTCCAGCTCACATTTTCTAGTTACAGTAACAGTTTATTATCCTGTGTAATAAAGGTTTTATACAAATAAAAAAAATGCACATACACAGAAAAAATGTAGTTTTAATTATCACCACTCATATGCTTCACACACCACTCGTATGCTTCACACACCACTGTTCACTCAGACTCTCAAAGTAATCACCATCTTGCAGTGATTGTGTGTGCTGACATCTAGACAGTTATAGTTGTGTGTATAAATAGAGTAAATAAGAGCTGATCATTGTATGCACTCCTGCACGTGTTAAATGATTTGTCCCAACCCCTTAGTTGCTACACCTGCAGGACAGCTTGTTCTGTTGAAAAACAGCAGATTTACTGGCTAGATCACCAGATGATACTAGAAGAAAGAAAATGAATGCAGCCATCACATCTAAGAATTAGTAAGCTGCAATATAGGAAATGTTTGCTTTTGGATTTAATACTGCTTTAATTCATTTAGAGCTATGATGTACTGTATATAACATTTTAATGGTAGTCTTTCTTACAAGATATCTTCTGCAAATGATTAATGCCCCATCTTCATGTAAAAGTAAGGAAGATGTGTTTGTAGTCCTGTCCTAGGGTGACAACCATAACTCTTTCTATAGAAACAGTAGACCAAGTGAGCATTGCCATCCCAGGACAGAAAGTGTGCTACTGGCAGGATGACCAGTTGGCAACTTAGAAAATAAGAAAACAAATGCAGCCCTCTCATCTAAAGACTGGTGAGCTGCAACATACACTATTACATTTTTGTTCATGAGTTTAAATATACTTTAAATGCAAAACATTCCCACTTCTATGACCTGTAATCTCCCCTCTGATTGGCTTTACTCTTTGCAATAGCTAATAAACATAGAGTACTTTAATTTTAATATTGTATAAGACCATCAAGCCCAACTTTGAAATTGTACAACTTACAGTGAAGTTGCATGATTTCAAAGTCGGGGAACATGCCGATTTCAGGTGCGATTTGCAAGACATCTGACACAGATGTCAATCCAAATTGCACGAAAAGTAGTGCATGTACTACTTTAGAAATCGGTGCGGCTGTGACCAAGTCAGAATTGCACTGATTCGACCGCTGTAATTGCGGACAATAGGGTATGACTTGGCATACAATTTGCTTGCAAGTCGCAAGGCATGCACATCATGCCAAGTCACAACCAAGTCCGACCGGGGTGTAAATGTCATCCCAATTTTTGATAATAGCATATGTGCAAAATAAAATTGTATGGCACTCTGGACATTAAGGGGGCACACCTGAGGTCACTTATGTTTATTAAGTTGACTGCTTTGGATCTATAGTGTCATTTAGGCAAATTGTGCTCTTACAGTATTCAGATTATTTAAGGCGTCTGATGATGTATTTTTTGCCAAAGTAAGCATGGACCAAGCCCTAAGCTAATGGCTGTAATTATGTTGTACGGCTTTTTGTTATTTACTCCACCTTGGCACTAGATTCAATCTGAGTTCAGCAAGTATGTTGTCATGTAATTATCAAATACATCCTGCTAGGGAACAAGCATTGGCTCCAAGGCCTACTGTATTGTGATGTATATTCTAACTAGACTATTGGATGTTTACGAAAAAAGCAGCTTTTACCCAACCAACAAAAATAAAAATTAAAAATGAAGTTTGTTAAAAATAAAACAAGTAAGCAGGTCAGACTCTGCAGTTATGTATTTAATGCCAACAAAGGTTTCTCTGTCTTGTATGGTTAGGTGTTTGTTAGGTCTCAAAAGGGGAATTGATTTTTTGGAGAGGAAGGAGATTCTCCACAATATAACTATGAGTGCCGTTCACTAGCATCTCTCTCAGTAGTGCAGCAGATGGGCAACTTGTGTTCCAGGGCGCACACTCCAGACAGTGCATTCTACCCAGAATTCTTCCTCTATCATAGGCAGGACTTCACTAGGAATAAGGCATCAAAAGACAACCCAACTCTCTTTTTACTCTTTCTTTCTTTGAAGGTCTCATGGTGGGACACCACCTCTGGTTAACACTAGCCCCAGCACTCATCATGCTGCTCTTTCTTAGAATTTGATGGTCTCTTTTCTCTCCTCTGTCGTCCCATTTTCTGAAGTTATCGCTAAGCATGTTGACTCTATAGTGTAATAGGAGCAATAGGGGTCCCCACACTTGGATATCTCAGAAGTGTGAAAAAAAAGTCTCTTCCCAGGAGAACAAGTATGACGTATCATCAAACTGGTGATACGTCTTAGGTCATCAGGAATGATTTTTTCCCTCACTGGAGTGAATTGGATCATGCTTTTTTGTTTTTTTATAGCCTTCCTCTAGATCAGCTGTAGGTATGAGATATACATATGGAGGTTTTCTATTAGTTTGCTTTTTTTGATTGAACTAGATGGACTCGTGGGTTTTTTCAACCTGATTAACCGTGTAAATATGTAACTATGGTGCAGGCTAAATACACACCAAAATCTGTGGCATCGACATGTGCATGCTCTCTTAGGCCTCAAACTCCCATCTGGCACCCAATAATTCCTCAACTGAGAGGGATGCTTGAAATCTTCAAGGGAGCACAACTGAGGATGCTTTGCTGATAAAGGTTTACATGGCAATGTCTCGGCAGCACTTCTTAGGGAACAGATCATGTTAATTGTTCACTTTTTCCCCACTTCTCTCCCCAAGATTGATAGACAGTACTTATGGCCAATAGCCCCCATTATTCTAGCCTAAGTTTAGACTAATTTGAAAGCCAAAAAATCAGCACAAGAGCATAACTTACAGTTCTTACAGTTAGTATGATGTGTTTCTTGTGCTGACTTTTAACGTTTTAGGAGAAATCTTCATCTTTCGTAACCTATCTTAGGAAAGATGAAGATTTCTCATAAAAAATAATTTATACAGAGGACACATCATATTAATTGTAAATTATGTCCCTTGTGTTGATTTTTCTGTTTTTAATTTAGGCTATACTTTTTAAAAAAGGCAATAGATCATTCAGCAGCACCCTTCACAACACCTAACAGGCATAATGTTACACTGTAACCATCTAACCCATTTTAGCTATATTGTTCTGTGAGCTAAAGTGTCCCCCCAGCTGTCTTAAACCAAACCAATGTGTTTTGTCAATGCAACCTATAGTGTGACTGGCAGCTTAGAAGTCTGGCTAGTATAGACAGGTATTAGTATGACTACACAATTTCACAGGTTAGCAACCGTAAAGATTTTTAATGGCATGGCATACACACTGCACAAATGTTTGACAGTAACACAAGTGCAAATGGCACCCAATGTATTCTTTAGGATCTGAAAGCTTAAGCAGGATAGATTGGCAGATTTTTACATTTTTGTTTTACTTGTTTATTAAACTTTTTAGTGCTTTTGTAGGACTAGAGCAGATCATGTTTAATCAGTATGAAGCCTTTGGTCGAAAGGCCAGAAGTCCAAAAATGGATCTACAGTGGGGCAAAAAAGTATTTAGTCAGCCACCAATTGTGCAAGTTCTCCCACTTAAAAAGATGAGAGAGGCCTGTAATTGGCATCATAGGTAGACCTCAACTATGAGAGACAAAATGAGAAAAAAAATCCAGACAATCACATTGGCTGATTTGGAAAGAATTTATTTGCAAATTATGGTGGAAAATAAGTATTTGGTCAATATCAAAAGTTCATCTCAATACTTTGTTATATATCCTTTGTTGGCAATGACAGAGGTCAAACGTTTTCTGTAAGTCTTCACAAGGTTGGCACACACTGTTGCTGGTATGTTGGCCCATTCCTCCATGCAGATCTCCTCTAGAGCTGTGGTGTTTTGGGGCTGTCACTGGGCAACACAGACTTTCAACTCCCTCCAAAGGTTTTCTATGGGGTTGAGATCTGGAGACTGGCTGACCTGCCAGCTCTATGAGTGAGACTGAGCAATCAGATACAGTTAATCGCTCAGTTCTCCCAATCACTCTGAGAAGAGAGCAGTGACTGTCAGTCACCATTGTCTGCTCTGCCCCTGCCCCCCATGGAGTGCTGGGCTGTGAAGGGGGTTGGAAGAGACTGTCTCAGGCTCTCACTTGATCGCTGAGAGGCTGAGCCAACTGCTGGTCCACGGTTCTGGGTGAATCCTGACTCGGGATCTTTCCTCAGCCTGGGCTGGCTGAGTGACATCAGCCATCAGTGGACTTTAGCCCGCTGCCAGCTGAAAACGGGTTACATGAGTACAGAGCGAACTGCTCTCCTGTGACCCACAGAAGTACAGCCAAATTAGCTTTCGCTGTACTTCTCCTTTAACAATAAAGTAGAATTAACAGTAAAACATTTATTTTATTTTGGATAGAGTAAGGGAGAGTTATTTTTGTTGCCCTCTGTGTCCAATTGTGGATATTTTTCTTCACTTCCTGTCCCATAGCCAAAACAATAGGCGAGAGGAAATCCTTCCAAAGTGAGGGTGCCCCTGCTTATCCCCAAGGTCACCAGACCTTGTGTCCCCCTTGGAAGATTTTTCCTCTATTCCTGTCCTGGTGAAAACCTAAAATTTGGGATTTTCTTTCACTTCTGGTGAAACATGATAATTAAAGAAGATGAATCTATCTAACAAGGGCATAAACAGCAATAAAGTCCGTATAGGTGTTCTAATCCTTCTCTATCCACAAAAAATAAATAAACAAATAATTGTGTGCCTTTGGTTGTACTTTAAAGGCTAAGTTCACCTTTGAGAAAAAAATAATAAATGCACATATTTTGGAAAGAAAATGTGCATTTATTATTTTTTTTACTGAAGCCTGCGACGCGTTGCACCTGTGACCAATGGAGGTGTTGGAGCCAAAACTATACATTTTTTTTGTTTACATTAATCAGATTGAGGTGCTTCTGCTGTATTTAAAGAAGTAATAAACCCTAAGACACATTTATTATATTGCAACTCACCAGTTCTTAAATGTGGTGGCTGCATTATTTATTTATTTATTTTCACCTGTAGGCAGGTGCAGTCTGCTGGTTCCACTGTAGGTGGTGCTTGACCGGAGCAGCACTGCAGCAGGAATGTAAGTCAAGAGAAACCTGGTTCCTCTATGGTTTCCTGATCCCTTGGGGCAGCATTGCATTTGGCTGCACTGCATCAAGGTGACCCCCCCCCCAGTGGTCGTCTTGGGTCAGTAGAGTCTTTTTAAGTCCATGGTGCACTTGGCAAAGTGGTGGATAGTGTAGGAAGAGAGCACCCATCTGTCAGAGAAAGGGATTAGCATCAGGAAGAGGTTCCTGGTGAGTAGGTAATATGCTAGTGACATGCCATCCTTTATTGAAGCCTCCCCATTGGGACCAGACCAGCCAGGCTGCATTCTGCCCTCTGAAACAGATGCTGTCGGTGCATCTTTACTTGCTGCATCTCCCAACTGCACAGAACTGTGAGCTTTAACTGGTGTGGCGTTCACCGCTGGGCTGTATGTACAATGAGCATTCTCTTCAATACAAGTTTGGAGTTTGCAACTGGACTCTGTCATTACTGCCACGCTGCACCTACCCACACACATGGTGATCCTGCCAGTAAATGTGTTATTTTCAACCTACTTAACAGTCCAAGCTGTCCAGACAAAACAGCAGTTAGAGGCTTGAGACAAAGCAGTTGCAGGGATGCGGATAATGGTCAGCTTTTATTTATGCAGGGCCCAGTATTTAAAATATGTATGTTTTAAATACTGTATGTTTTGTTTAATATCCACTATGGCAATGTACATCTCCCAATGCCCGTTTTTTTACAATAGTTTGCCTATTAGCCCATCAATTACTACAATTAACCAGCAGGTTTCAACCACCATCCCATACATTTCAATGGGATTTGCACATTGACGTCTGTGATCGAGTTTGTTGATTTTTGAACCACATTGGCCACACATATGGCAAACTGAACTCAGGCGGATTACTATTCCCAAATTATACATACTGTACATCCATTTTGACCAAATGTGTCTGTCAAATGCTATTGCTGCGTGTATAAATTACCGGGTAGCTAAAAAGTGCTGCGCCCCTGTATCTCTGGACCTCAGAAGTCTGTTAGAACCATAGTTACGCCCTTGCCAGCTACAGTTCTAACTAACCATCAGTGGTTATAAGTCAGCTGAAGCATGGTTCACATTAGAGGCAATTAAATCATTTTTAGTGGGTTTCTCTCAACTTTCTCACAACGTATCTCAACTTGATTCCCTTCCTAGCAGTGACCAGGCATCCTTCCAGCTGCAACATTTCTAATATCTTCTTATGACAGCTCTGCAATTAGCACATATCATGCTGATTGGATAATTTTAGCACTGAATCAGAAGGGGGCATTTTGGACCTCCACAGAGAGACTACTGTTTCCACACAGAGAGCAAGTGCATTGCTCTGCAGGATGTTGGCAGGGGACAGGCTCTTCTACTCGGGCTGTGGCTGCTTTCTGCAGAAAACAAACTGTGAGACTTTGCAGACCTTTTACTTGATGCACAGAGAATGTATTTAGCTATTTTAAACTGAAAATCAAATTGGGCTTGAAGTTGTTCAAATTATTCAGCAATTGAGATCCCCTCACTTCTTCCTCCCAGAGCAAGTTAGCTCACTGCTGATTGGAGAGCTCTGGCTATGACCCAGCATGGGGTGTCTTGGACATATGCAGAGAGACCACTGCTTCCAAAAAGAGAGCAAGAGTCCTTTCCTACAGCATTCTGACAGGAGACAGACATGTCTACTCATGCTGTTGATACGTTTTAAGAAAAAAAACTATAAGACCTTAAACCACTACATTATGCTGATTTAAACTGAAAGCTCAATTTGCCTTTAATTTCCCCTCATTAACTCCAATACAAAGTCTCCTGTGCAAACTCAGTTTCCTGGTCCTTGATTTAAATGATAATATGCTAATGCCATTGAATTCCAAATATCATTTTATTATTTAAAAATAATTTGTTCTGCAGAAAGAAGCCATTATCGTAATAAACCCACTCATCCAGGTGTGAGTAAGCTACTTAATGGATTTATGTCCTCTTTCCGTAACCTAAGTTAAATCCTTTTTTGTCAAAGATTGGATTAGTTTAAAAGCTTAGATAGGATAAATATAAATGACAGTAGGAAGCCAGACTTACGGAAGTGCATTTGGCTGTACTCCAGGTCGCTAGATCCCTATCATTTCTAAGAAATGAAATTTTCACATATCAGTGATGCAAATACATTCAGGTACATGTGAAAAGTCCCAGACATTAGCTCATTGCGGCATGTTTGGGAAAATAAAAACAAACATCTTCCTGTGAAGTTAGTTGGGAATTTTAATTATATAGAGCCAATGACCCATTTATTTATGTATACACAGGTAGCACTTTAAAGAATACATTAAACTTTTCATCTATACCCAGACATACCTATTACCTATATCCATACATGCACATCCAAAGACCAGTATGGTCTGATGCTACTTAACCCACCAGTACAGATAGGGGAACGATAGAATGTCACTGGAGTACACTGGGGAAAAGAGCGAACCCTATATGCCTGCCACCTTGTTGTGCACTATATTACAACACAATGGCTGCACGCACACAGATGCTGCTCCCAATGTGACTTCTGCACAGCTACGAGTGTGAGTGCACAGACCGGAATGTACTGAAGGTACATCTGGGGTCATGTACACACACCTGCATGAAAATCAGATTGGGAGCGTGCAGCCACTGTGTTCCATTTGACATCAATGGAACTCTCTGCACAGGGAGGCACAAAACACATGTGCCTACCATTGCAGATGAACACAGCCATCCATGAATGTACGCTTTTCTATATCCCATGTGAACAAGACACAACTAAGTCTTGCCACTGATCCAGTTGCATCCACAACTCCAGTTCAGTCATGATCCTTTACCTTATCAATCTCTGAAACTGATCACCATGTGGTTCCCCTGCAGCATAGACAGCTTCTAGTCCTCTCATCCCTGCTAGTTTTAGGATGCAGGGGGAGCCACTAGGGAACAGATACCAGTAACACTCCCCCCCCACCGCCACACAGATCACCCTGTCCACGTTCCGACAGCTCCCGCCCAGGGGCGGACTGACAACTCATGGGGCCCCCAGGCAATAGGGGTTTAAAGGGCCCCTGTGTCCTTGCCCAAACTCAAAAAAGCCTATGAAAAAGGTACCAGGGGCATCTCATGGGGCCCCCTACTGACCCCGGGCCCGAGTTTCCAAATGGTCAGTCCGCCCCTGCGGTCCTGCCCATTCCCATAGCTCCAATGCCTGCATCTAAAAAAAAAATGAAGGGCTCATTCATAAAGGTGCTCTGGTGTGTGTACTGTATGAATGAGCAGTTTGTTCATGCAACTGGAGCTGCATGTTACTCTGTAGGGATGCAGCATCTGTACAATTACAGCCACAGGGTTTTTGTTCTTTCAATAATATTTTTATTGAGATTTCAAAATGTTTGCAAAAACAGTAAAAACATAAATGAGAGCACAGATGGTACACTGATCAACAAAAGATAAGTCATACATTAAGCACCTATGGCAGGTTTCTTGATACAAGAACATAAAGGGGAGGAATAAATAAATAAAACAAATAAAACACTTCTGTTAGGTAGGTAGTGTCCCTATAAAACACATTTACGTTTTTGGTTGTAACATGACAAAATGTGGAAAATTTCAAGCGGTATGAATACTTTTTCAAGGCACTGTGTGTGTGTATATATATATATATATATATATATATATATATATATATATATATATATATATATATACATACACATACACACACACACACATACATATACACACACACACACACACCTACATAAATAAATACATGCATCTGAAAAAACTCGTTTTTTTCAGAGCAATTATTTTTTTCTGATTTACTTATTTATTGCATAAATAATATACCATACGAGTATATGTTAGACTTGAAGTTTAGCTATTAATTTTAAAGTGCTGCCTTTTTTAAAATTTTCTTTATTTAGGAGTGATTTCATTTTAATGCTGGCTACGTTTTTTTTACACCTAAGCACAGATATTTAAAATTTTCATTGTCCGGTTATTTAAACGGAAGTTATATATAATGTGTTTTAAGTTTCTTTTTTTATTATGATAAATTTATTGTAGTTTTTCATTGTTAGAGGGTCATTTAATGGATGCGTTGGGTAGAGTAGTGCATTAGATTTATGTTTATATATTGAGAAACTGTATTTTATAGGTTTTGATTTAAATGTACTTTATGATGCTATATGTGTGAAGTGTTGTTTGTTTTTTGTGTATAGAAAAATCTATGAAACTTTGATATATTTATGTGGGAGAGGAGCAGTGATATTCCTCTCTGTGAGCTGTCTTTACTGTCCAACTGAGGGTTAATTGAGAACTCTAAGTTACATGCCCAAAGATAAAGATGTTACAGCAGCATTATGGACTTAGCCTGGGTTCATATACAGTATATATGTCTTGAAATCACACTGCGATTCAGGGATGCAATTGTATTTTAATACTCTTGCATTTTTATTGCAAATTGAGTACTGCTGTGATTTTCAGTCTGCCTTCATATGCTAGAAATGGTGTCCATCCTCTTCTCTACAAAACTGCCTTCTACCCACTTCAATCCAAAATTGCCTTCTAGCCACTTCTATGCAAAATGGCTATGAATCGTATCCTATGTGAACAGTTATCTCAGAATGCCACTATACTCAGAGCCGTCACTTCAAACTCGTACAGGAAATGCGGAAGTGTGGATCACATCTGTGAGAACCACCTCCATAGGAACACATAATAACAGACCTGTCAAGTAAATCTTGAAAACACATCCCGATTCGAATATTAGTTCCCCAAAATATTGTCTGTTGGTATGGTTCTGTGTATCTTTTTTTTGTTTATTTTCTAGGAAGTAGTTTTTTTTTTAATGTGATTTTTGAGTTCATTTTAATGTTTCAAGCAATAGATACAGTGTTGCTTACTGGCAATAGAGTACTCCTTTGGTTATTATTGTATTCCTGGGCTGGATACTGTATTTACACATTTGCAGCCTGCTAGCGAGATATCTAAAAGGTGGGGATGAATTAAGAGCTCTGTTAATTCTCTGTGCCATGGGATTATGGGAGTCTGAGACCCATGTGCAGTCACTTGCAAAGTGCAGGGAAATTACAGCAATCCTAACATTTATGCATATACAGGCATACCTCGGTTTATGAATTTCATTTGTTCTGCGGGACTTTTCGTATTGCAAAACATTTGTAAACCAAAACGTGGTTTCCCATAGGAATGCACTGAAAACTAATTAATCTGTTCCGGAGGTCAAAAAAAAGTAAAAAAAAAGTCTTTTATCTATTAAAAACTCTATATAAAGTGCACATTAAAACCATAAATACTGTACAGGGACATGATTAAAAATTAATTCGGAAATGCATTGAAAACCAATTAATCCGTTCTGGAGGTCAGAAAAAAAGTAAAAAAAAAAGTTTTATCTGTTCAAAACTCTTTATAAAGTGCACTTTAAAGGCATAAAGGGACATGATTAAAAAAAAATTGTAAATGCATTGAAAACCAATTATTCCATGCTGGAGGTCAGAAAAAAGTAAAAAAAAAAAGTCTTATCTGTTCAAAACTCCTTATAAAGTGCACTTTAAAGGCATAAAGGGACATGTTTAAAAAAAAAATTTGTAAATTCACTGAAAACCAATTAATTCATTCCAAAGGTCAGAAAGAAGTCAAAACAAGTTTTATCTGTTCAAAACTCTTTATAAAGTACATGTTAAAGGCATAGTACTGTACAGGGACTTGATTAAAAAAAATTTGTAAATACATTGAAAACCAATTAATCAGTTCGTATTGCGAAAAAAAATTTGTAAAGCGAGGCATTATTTTCAATGGATTTCCATTCATAAACCGAAAATTACATTAACCGAGGCGTCCGTAAACCGAGGTACGCCTGTAATTCACTCCTCTTCTTAGGTCACACGCTGTCAGCTGAATGTAAACAAAACATGATGCCATTAAAAAATTATGAAAAAAAAACAGTGTGGGCCCCCCCCCCCCCCATCCATATCAGGCCATTGGGGTCTTTTTTTTTTACAGAAAATCCCAAGCCAAAAACAATGGCCCTTCAGGTCTGGTATAGATTTTGTGGGAACCCCATTGCAAAATTTAAAAAAAAATATGGCATGGGGATCCTCCCAAATCCATACCAGACCTCAGGGTCTGGAATGGATTTGAGGGGGACCCCACACAATTTTCTTTTTACATTTTGAAGTGGGGCTCCTCAAAAATCTATACCAGACCTGAAGAGCCATTGTTTCTTTGTTTGTTTGTTTTTTCTTTTGGCTTGTGGTTTTCCTTACAAAAAAAAAACATTGAAGACCCGAAGGGTCTGGTAAGGATTGGAGGAGGACCCCCACACAGCACCTGCAAAACCTTGGTGATAGATATCACATTTTTTTTAACTTTCTGTTCTGTTTGTAAATTGGACTTAACAGTTTACCGCTTGTTTTGTTTGCAATATTTACTGGCACGTTCTAAATACTGCATAATCGTTAATTTTTTTTGTGAATTGGACATTTTTTACAGCATGCGATAACTTGGTCACGTGACTCATGTTCATCTTTAGTGAACTGACCGCTATGAGAGTATGCATCCATACTACCTAATGTATTAGTAAACACAAACCCAAAAGCAGGCAGCGATGTACGGGCCGCCTGTTTGGGAGAGTTGTCCTCAAGTGGTGAAGTACAGCTTAAGGCAAAACTTTTTTTTTAGTTTTGGATAGAGTGCAGGGGGATTACAACACCTGTCAGTTTTTATTGTTGTTTGTACCTTCGTTAGGGAGATTCACCCTCTCCTTTTGCCCTGTTAAACATCAAAAGTGAACGTAAAAGAAACCCCAGACTAAGGGTTGTCCCCAGAAAAGTAATAGAGGGGAAATCTTCCAATGGGGACATTAGTTCTGGTGACCTGGGTGTCACCAAGGAATTCCTTTCAATTGCAGGGATTACCTCTCACTTTCTGTTTGGCTATGGGACAGGAAGTAAAGAGAAATTTCTAAAATGTGACACAGATGGTGAAATAAAACCTTACAGGGTAACCCTCCCTTGCTCTATCCAAAATGAAAAAAAAAAATTACCCATAGTTCTACTTTAACTAAAAATTGCATTATTCTTTTTAGCTATCTTTTTCACTTTATAGTGTGATGTGCCTTTGTGGGGCTGCAGAGTTTGACAGATCTCTCTACAGATCCAAGCTTACTCCTAAAGCCAGCCATGGACGGTTCAAATCTCAGCTGGTTGAGCAAGGACCAGCCAAGATTCAAACCATTTGTGTGCAAGCAAGGGAAGTTCTGGTGAGCTGCAAGGGATTTCCTTAACTTGCAGGGATTTTCTCTCACCTCCTGTTTAGACTATGGGACATGAAGTGAAGGGAAATCTCCCCAATGGTACACAGATAACAAAAAATAAACTGACATGGTTATATCCTTCCTTTACTCTATCTAAAACGAAAAAAAAAAAAAATGTTGCCTTTAGGTCTACTTTATATTAATAGTGGCATGGCTGGGAAGATGTAGCTTTTGTTTCTCATTCTTTTTTTTTAATGGTGGCAAATACATTGCTTCAGAGAACAGAAGGTACAATGTTTATAAGCCAGTAAACAGTACATGTCTAAACATTAATTTTCTGTGCGAGTTCAAGGTGTAATAATTTAAATTGCTTCCATAAGCAGGCTGGTAATGAGTAATAAGTACCATCTATATAGAAAATTGTGGAGTGACATGAGATTGAAGGAGACTAGAACCTGTATGATTAGAAAAAGGGAGGGATCTAACTTTACATCAATTATCTATGTGAAATGTACGAGTAAACAAAAACTATAATATCCTTATGACCTTAATGAAAGAACAGTATTGTGTAATAACTGTTAACAACTAGTCGAAAACTAGATATAAAAGCTTTGAATTAGCAGACAAATAGATCCTATTTATTATTTGTGCCCATGGGCTTCCACATACCTCTTTTCTTTGTGCTGATAAGTAAGGCTGGCCATACACTATACAATTTTCTGTCCAATTTCTGCTTAATTTCCTTTAGATTTACCTTTAACTATGTAGTACAAGAGCCTGCCTAATTGGATACAACTGAAAGTGTTGTTTAGGTTTGACCTCATATTATATGGTTATTGGTAAATCTAAAGCAAAATTCGCAAAAAATTGTATAATGCATGGCCAGCCTAAGCCTATAAAAATGTAGGATATCAGAATCATTCCGATGAATGCAGGTTCATTTGACAGCATTTTGTTGGTTTAGGAACCTTTTCAGTGTTTAGAGTTGTGCTGAAAGGAGGCCCACCCTTCCAAGTTAAAATATACCTTAAGCCTAAACCTTTTTATTTATAAAACAAGGAAAGGGTTAAACTATTATATCTTTTGCCATCTGTGTCCCATTGGGAAGATTTGCCTTCACTCCCTGTCCTGTAAACCCAATAGGAAGTTAAAGCAGATCTCTCCAAAGTGATGGAAATACCCTTTAGTAGGCTCAGTCCGGTTCATTTTGTTCCGAATCGAAATTCAGTTGAATTTTTTGTTATTTGGAGATTCATATGTATCTGAATTTTTGAATTACAACAGTAACTATTTTAAACAAATCTGAAATAATGAAACCAAATTTTGTCAGAAATTTGAAATGACCTTAGATTGTACGCCCCCTTGAGGGTTAGGGACTGATGTGAATGTACAAGATATATGTAAAGTGCTGCGTAAATTGACGGCACTATATAAGTACTGTAATAAAAAATTTAATTCGTATTCGAAAACTAAATCAAATTCAAAAAAGGAAATCAATTTTGAAAATAGAATAGAATAGAATTGAAAATAAAATAATGGAATAGAATAGAGTAAAACAGAACAGAATAGGAAATAAAATAATAGACTACAATAGAACAGAATAGAATAGAAAATAAAATAATAGAATAGAAAAGAATAGAGAAAAACAGAACAGAATAGAATAGAAAACAAAAGAATATAATAAAACAGAATAACAGAATAAAACAGAATGTAAAATTAAGGAATAGAATAAAAAAGAAAAAAAAAGAATAGAATAAAATAAAATAGAAAGTATATAACCGGCTTCCGATATTCAAATAGAATACATTTGAATAAAAGAATAGAATAGAATAAAAACAAATCGAAATTAAATACATTTTTTTTGTTCTGCACAAGTCTACCCTAGATTTACCCTCTACCCCTGTTCTGGTGATAATTTAAAATATTGGATATCCAATCACTTTGGGGTTTATTAATCACTTCCAGTTCAGGCCAATTCTAGCATTTCTCTCCAACATGTAAAAAACATTTTTTTGCTAGAAAACTACTTAGAAGCCCCATACATTATATACTTTTTTTTAAGTAGAGGTCCTAGTGAATAAAATGGCAGGTGTTGCATATTTTTATGTCAGGAGATATTTGCGCAGCAGTTTTTCAAATGCAAATTAAAAAAAAACATTTCAATGAATGTTAATGCTCAATATAATACCTAATTGTAAAATATAAAAGATGATGTTACGCTGAGTAAAGAGATACCAAACATGTCACACTTTAAAATTGTGTCCACCCATGGAATGGTGCGAAACTATGGTATCTAAAAATCTCGATTGGCAATGTTTAACCACTTGCAAACCGCGCTATAGCCAAATGACGGCTACAGCGCGATTGTCCAGTTTTCGAAGGGCGTCATATAACGTCCTCCCAGAACACGCCCTGCTGCACGCCCCCGGGGATCTCCGTGATCGCTGTATCCTAAGCACACAGCTGATCATGTGATGTGCTAAACTGCTAATCACAGTGGCCTTTTAGCATGTGATCAGCTGTGTCCAATGACACAGCAGATCAACCGGTAAATGCAGTTGCCGGTTTTCTGCTGCACTTCCTCAAGCTGTCACAGCGTGAGGAAAGTACTGCCGATAACCGGCAATTGTCAGAGGACGGATCGGTGCCCTGATAATCAGTGCCCAGCAGTGCCACCCACCAGTGATGCCCACCTGTGCCCAGCAGTGCCGCCCACAAGTGCCCAGCATTGCCACCCACCTGTGCCCAGCAGTGCTATCCACCTGTGTCCATCAGTGCCTAGTAGTGCCACCCACCTGTGTCCAGCAGTGTCACCCACCAGTGCCCATCAGTGCTGCCCAGCAGTGCCACTCATCAGTGCCCAGCAGTGCTGCCTATCAGTGCCCATTAGTGCCGCCTATCAGTGCTCATCAGTACCACCTATCAGTGCAGCATCATCAGTGCCGCTTCATCAGTGCCAGCTTATCAGTGTCACCTATCAGTGCCACCTATCAGTGCTGCCTATCAGTGCCCATCAGTGCTGCCTATCCGTGCCACCTCATCAGTGCCACCTATCAGTGCCCATCAGTGCCACCAATCAGTGCCCATCAGTGTCCATCAGTGCTGCCTATCAGTGCAGCCTCATCAGTTCACACCAGTGGAGGAGAAATATCACCTGTTTGCAAAATTGTATAATAGAAACAAAGAAAAACCTTTTTTTTTTCAAATGTTTTACTTTTTTTTTGTTTATAGCACAAAAAATAAAACACCCAGCGGTGATTAAATACCACCAAAAGAAAGCTCTATTTGTGTGAAAAAAAATTATAAAAATTTCATATGGGTACAAGGTTGCATGACCGCACAATTGTCATTCAAAGTGTGACAGCGCTGAAAATGAAAATTGGCCTGGGCAGGAAGGAGGCATAAGTGCCCGGTATGGAAATGGTTAAAAGCCTTTACAGGTTACCAGTTTCCAGTTACAGAGGAGGTCTAGAACCAAATATTATTCCCTCGCTCTGACAACGTTCATGGCGATACCTAACATGTGTGGTGCGATCGCTGTTTACATTTGACCTAGGTGACCGTTCACATTTGGTGTGAGCCCAGAGGAATGAGGGGGCTTGTTTTAAAAATTTTACACTGTATATTTACATATATATATATATATATATATATATATATATATATATATATTTTATTGCTATCAGAAAGGATGAACAACATCCCTTGTGTTGGCATGGGCCATGACATGTCTTTTAGTCCCCAGATCTCTCCTCTGCACTCCAAAGATTAGTTTGATCAGATGCTTGTTCACGCTGGTAATGGCTTATTTCCATGAGATCAAAACTGGAAGTGATGACATCTACGTTGCTTCTGCTTTCTGACATCACATAGTGGGAGGAACAACATCAATTCCTCTCACTGTGTCCCAAGGACTGAATGCCGCCATTCTCAGCCTTAATGTGCTCCTGGATTGCATGGGAGAACCCGGTAAGGTTGCTGGAGGGGGGTGGGACCTCCTTCCACCTCCTGTAAAAGTAATCCAGCGGCTTCTTAGCCACTAGGATTACTTTTAAAGTGAAGGGAATCACCAGCACAAAAAAATTATATCTCAATCATTTCTGCAACTGCGGGATATCACCTCTTCAATCCAGTGATATACCGACTTTGATGCGGCTTTGAGTGCAACTTTGATCCGACTTTACACTCTGTGGATCAAAGTCACATCAAAGTAGTACAGGCACCTTTTCAAAGTCTCTGTGACTTTAAGTCGCACCGATTGGAATGGGTGTCATTGAAAAGTATGGCCTGGGGCTTGTCATGCAACTTTGATGTCCAAAGTCACATTACAAGTCGCACAAGTGTGAATTGAGCCTTAGAGGTGTCCAGCTAAACAGCACTCTTCCATCTCTACAACATAACAATGGTTAAAAATAACAATTACGAGGGCAAATTACTCTCCTTAAGATCATGCAAGAAGCAATGCACAGGACAGCTCTAAATTTTTCACAAGCTTTGCAGGTTTTCTTGCACTTGTCAAACAGATATGACCAACGGCATGTTTAAAAGGACAAAAGGAGACAAATAAGAAAAGTTAATCAGTAAATTAGTCGTAAACCCTTACATTTACCCAGTGAAGTAACTTGCCTCAGGTGATGCACAGAGATGATCAAATTGCTACATAAACTACACAAGTTGTATCAGTTTATTTACAGCCACCACTTCTCTACAGCCTTTTAAAGTCCAGAACTTACACACCTTTTCTAAATTTCTATAGGCAGGGGATGGGAATCTGATTTCATATACTGTATAGCCCAGAGAAGAGATCTAAATGTAATCTGAGACATGAGTGGAGGGAAGGGTCACACCCCCACCCTACACAATCTCATAGGTAAACACGCACAGATGAGATTGTCAATCACAGGCTGTGTGCGGAAAGTACCCTTCCCCATTCCCCTCGATCCCTTGGAGTCAGTACAACTTGTCAGAAATGACTCATGTAGATAGCAGAGGAACAAAAACTGCATACAGAAATCATACTCCGTGCCCTGGATTAAGGATATCCTTTATTCATTTTTCATGTCAGAGGTTTAGAACCACCTGTAGGGTATGCTGTATATAAGTATATATACACACATACACTGTATATATATATCCATATATATATGGGGGGATGTTCAATGTCACAGTTATAGTTAAGGGCCTTGTAGCCCCCTTTTATTAGAAGATAAAAAACGAAGATTAAAATCCAACCAGGATTCCCATGCTTTCAACTTAATTCAGAAAACAAATAAAAAATACCAAGCCACCAGGCTTTCGGGTTAGCAGTACCTCTGCTTGTTTTGGTCTTCCAGACCACTTTCTATACAGGCTCTCTCTTTCCCTCTGTAGGCAGGTGACAGAAACTTGCTGTTCAGGTCCACAAGGCCTTTTGACATGGATTTCACTGTGTCTCCAGCTTGCATCCCCCAGAGACTTCCAGATTTTCAAGACCCCCTGGACTCACTGGCCTCCACAGCTTCCTCAGTCTCCCTGACCGTCTCTTGATCTCCCAGACTCAGAGCTGGCCAGACTTTGCCAGTCCTTGGGCCCAGAATCCCCCTCACACAGGTTGTAGTCTCAAACAGGGGCTCAGTTGTCCCAACAGAGTTCTGTCTTCAATCATTCCCAACTCCAACTCCCACCAACAACTGCTCTCGCAAGCCCATCTGTGACGGGAGTCACTTTGGGTGGGGGGCCCATGGAACACAGCCCCCTTTGGAGAGGTGGGGAGACCCCTGTCTCAGCTCCCCATATCCTTATGTGTAAGTCACCCTGTGCCTGTTAGGGGTACAGGGTGAAATGTCCTTTTATTGAGCAGCCATGTATAGGTGGGCTATGGGGGTTGTTCATTGTTTACTGCCATGTGGTCTCATTGTTCTATTGTGTCTTGCTTGAGAGCAACCTATTATGGGATGTATGTGTTTATGTGTATTGACTTGGTGGGGGTGTTTCCAGCAGCCCTCCTGAAGGGACTGTCTGTTGGGATGTCTCTCTTGTTACTAAATGTATTGCCCTGCCCTGTGTATATATCTTGTGTCTGTGTTAAAATAAAGCAGTCTATTTCCTGTTTAATACAAGTCTGGTGCTGTTTTGTCCTGTATGGTCAACGGTGGTGTCCATGGATCTGTGTTTGGACAGGGACGTGGGAGTCTAACGGAAATACCCTAGTGCAGTCGGGGTCCGGTTCCGTTACACCATCGTTATAAGGGCTGTGTGCATCTGGGCACACATTCTGTTGGTTGTCCACAAATTAATAATGACATCAATTATTAGTCATTATCCATATATTTATAAACCACTTTAAGGTGTACACATGCTTTAAATCAGAGAATCGTACATTGAATGAATTCTTTTGCATACACTTTCAGCCAGTAAGTGGTACTCTCACATTCCAAGGGGTCTCTGTTAAAATAATAATAATAATAATAAAAAAAAAAAAGCCTGTTGTTTACAGAGCTGAGTAACTCAAGCTGAAATGTACACATAATGACTCCTACCCTTCCCTTGTTCTGTTAAAATGGAACGATATGGAATTAGACAGACTAGGAAAGCTTCTGTTGCTCCTTCTCATTACATATTTTTTTTTCCAAAAATACTTTATTGTTTTAAGAGAAAACCAAAGCATTTAGAGCATGTACAGCCATGGATCACAGTCAAAACATAGACATGACATGTTGCTTTCCATATCGCAGACAGGACAAATTGTAAACAGTTGTACAAGACGAAATCATGTAGAACAGTACATCCAACATAGAAAGTAACATGGTGGATACCAAGAGGAAAATGGATAAAGTGATGTTAGTGAATGCTATCCCGTCCTGACTCTCATCAACTTTTTAATGGTGAAGTAGTGTGATGGTAGGGGTAAGGGTAGGGAAAGCGTTGGGTACTGTGACGGTCATTGTTTACGTATTTATAGCTAGCGTATGTGCTATGGTTGAAGTTAGTCATATCTCTGTGCAGGTAAATGCTCTATTTGGTTGGTAGAGAAGAAATGATACAGGGAAATAACAGGTGTGAAGACAAGAGGTTAGAAAGAAAAACAGTAGTAGAAAGAATTGTAGGATGAGATGTTGGGGAAGAGAAAAAAAAAGGGGGGGGGGGGGGAGAAGGCATTACATCCTCATGTAATGGCCCAGCCAGACAGGTATTACTAGTGCTTAAAATATGATGTGTTAAGGATCGGTCAGTGGGGTAATGCAGGTATCAAGAACCCCAGAAGGCATGTTGAGATATAGATGAACATACCATCCTTGTGTGTGAGAGAAGTGTCTTCGGTTATCAGGGTACATCCCCCTACAGCATTTTAGTTAGACATTCAGCCAGAGGGTCTTGGTTGATCGTGTACTATTAGGTGATAGTTAGGATGGATTTGAAATGACTCCAGCATGCCCATGTTTTCCTGAATCTCTCGGGATGTTCCTTAGCTACAGAAATCAGTTCCTCCATTTCCTCAGTTTTGTCAATCCGAGCAAACCATTCTTGTATAGTGGGAACATGTGTTGAACGCCAGTGGACTGGGATACATTGCTTAGCTGCATTTACCATATGCAAGGCGAGTGATTTGCGGTATGTCCAAAATGGAAGTACAGTATGATGGAGCAAAAATTGTGTGGGGGAAAGGTTTAGGGCGTATGTGGTGACTTGTGCAATTGTAGATTGAACTTTCCCCCAAAAGGGTTGCAACAATGGGCATTCCCACCAAATGTGTAGGAGTGTGCCCGTCGTTTGATGGCATCTCCAACACAAATCCGAGACATTAGGATTGAAGCGGTGAAGCAGTGATGGAACTCTATACCATCTAGACTCATTACATATTTTAATTAATAACTGAGAAAAAAAGATATAAATCACTGGTTTAAAAATTCAATAAAAAATAAAATTCACCCCCAACCATTATATAAGCATGCATGTTTAGGTGTCAAAAACAAGTCCGCTGATGTCCCCAGCTATTTTTCCATATTTGCCACTTTGAACTTTAGGATTGTTGCGCCTCAATGATGTCATTGAACTATTTTTATTGAGTAAAATCTACATCCTGGAGAATGCAGTTGTTGACTCAGAAAAGTTGCTAAAAGCCTCAAGGAATTTCAAATGAAACACTAAAACAATAGAAACTACAGGCCTGATAAATACTTGATCAATGAACAGTAGCTTGTACTAAATTTTTGACATTGTCACACTGTCTGAGTGTTGTGTCTGCAAATGAGACTTAGTAATTAGTTCATGACTCACGGAGCTTTATGTCATCACAGCATGCCTATCCTACAACAGCTAATGCCATTCATACCAGCGTCTTACAACTTATAGGAAAATTAGCCTCATATTTCATTCAGGTCTGTCATTTTCTTACTCACGTCAAGTCGCTCCTCCCTATTCTTAACCAGCTTACCTTTGTATTTGGAAACCGTTGTCACACCCATTGTAAATCACTTTTCTAAAGCCGGTAATGGAAATTTATTATGCTATATTCCTACAAATTGAGGTTGCTTTATGCAAATGGGAATCTTGTGCAAACCAGCGAAAGCAGGCATGAAATGCTTTTACGAGCTGAGACTTATTTCATTATCTCTAGCTTAGAAGGAAATACAACATAAAGCAGTTGTGATTCCTCTTGTAGGCTTGTATGTCACTGCAGGATGTACAAGCTGGTAAGAAGAACCACGGTGGGGGGAGCAGGTATTCAACTTACCAGAAGTGTCAAATACTTGCAGTGGCCAGGCAAGTATCAAAACATGGGTCACTAGAAAGGTAAGCATACAGCCTCTTCTTTTACAGGGATTGCTTCTTCCCAATATGACCTTGCAGTGACAGGGTCACTTAAAATGTTAAACTTTCACTACAGTGAAAGTCATTCAACCCACTTCCTGTGAATCCAGTGCATCAGGTACACATCCACTGAGGCTTTGCTTGTAGGCAGGTGCATTCTATGTTCTCCATTGCAGGTGGTGCTCATCCGTAGCAGCAAAGCAGATGGAGGAGAAAGTCAGGGGGAACCTGGATCCTCTATTGTTTCCTCTGTCACTGGGAGACAGCTATCCAATTGGATGCCGGCTCCCCATGTGACTCGGGTGGCCATCTTTGGTTAGACAGAGTCTATTTAAGACCCTGGATCCTGGGTTTGGCATGCATTTTATGAATGGCTAGAGTTGGGGCAGGTTATCCATCTGTCAGGGACAGTGCTTGGTGTGACGGAAAGGTTCCACGGTAATAGGGAAAGTGCAGAGACACACAATTCGTGCTGGAAGCTTTCCCGTTTGGGTGCAGACCAGTCAGGCCGCATTCCGCTCCTCAAGACAGATGCTATCACCACCTTCAGTCCACTACTCTACTGCCACTTTGCTGTTACAACTTGTGAGTGTTCTAGGTCAGGTTGCCTTCCAGACAGGCCTGTTTGTTGGTTTGCTGTTATAATATATTCCTGTAATTACACTTGGAGTTTGTGAGCTTCTGGTGCTGTGTCATGCTGCACCTTCCCACTGGATGTCACACCGGCTTTGGCTTACAGGGGAATGTTGCAGATAACTGCTTATGCAGTAGAACTCCAGGTTAGAACTTTTGCACTTTATTGTTCTGTGTGGCTCCACTATAAAGGTCACTGAGAAAAAAGACATCTGCAAGGGTCAAAGCAAGATAATTTTTTATTTATTATGGAATAGAAGACTCACAATCCATTTTCAGGGTTTATATGATATCTGCATTCATGCTAGGGAGATTTCACTTACTAAGCAAAAATAAAAATGAAGCAACTCAATCAAAAACTTTAACCAGTAATGATGCGTAGATTGGTATACCTAAACTGGGATTTGCATGGATTGAGCCTCAATAATCCATGGACTCTTGATCTACCCACATTAACTATTCCCATACGAGTTGCCGCCTGGTTGGTATTTTGCCAGTCTGGGAGGAGAACATAGGATATGTTTCCAGCGTTATAAATAGTACGTAAATAGTAAGGATAGCATTGTTTTCCCAGAGAGGGAGGCATCCCTATCCATTTTGTAGGAGTAAAGATAGGGACAGTTCCCATCTTGGAAAGGGAGAGATTGATACTGAACACAACTTTGCCCCTCAGCTGGGAACAGACTCAGGATTGATAGACTCTGCGTGGAGAAATTGTATATTAATGAAGGACGGCGCCACTGGACGTGTATACCGTATTTTTCGCTCCATAAGACACACTTTTTTCCCCCCAAAAAAGGGGGGAAAATGTCAGTGCGTCTTATGGAGCGAATATAAAGCGGCCGGTCCGGTATTTCTGCCGCCACCATGTCAGAATACCCGGCCGGCCGCTCAGCTGTTCTCTCCTGCAGGGCCTTACCTGTTCCTCGCTCCAGCGCTGCACAGTCTTCCCACGCTGGCTTCTGTGACAGCCGGGTGCCCACTGCGCATGTGCTGCGCTTTGTGAATGATCCGGTGTTTTCTGGGACACATGACAGGTCCCAGAAGGCGCCGGGCCATTCACAAAGCGCAGCGCTTCTCGCGCATGCGCAGTGGGAACCCGGCTGTCACAGAAGCCGGCCCGGGAAGAAGAGGGAAGGACAACTCCGCAGAAGTGGGAGCGGGTACCTGTCAAATTCAGGTACCCGCTCCCCCTCCCTCCCCAAAGGTCAGCAGTCTCTGGTCATCCCCTGCACTGTCTGCAGTCTCTGGTCATCCCCTGCACTGTCTGCAGTCTCTGGTCATCCCCTGCACTGTCTGCAGTCTCTGGTCATTCCCTGCACTGTTTGCAGTCTCTGGTCATCCCGTGCACTGTCTACAGTCTCTGGTCATCCCCTGCACTGTCTGCAGTCTCTGGTCATCTCCTGTACTGTGTCCGCAGTCTCTGGTCATCTCCTGTACTGTGTCCGCAGTCTCTGGTCATCTCCTGTACTGTGTCCCCAGTCTCTAGTCATCTCCTGTACTGTGTCCCCAGTCTCTGGTCATCTCCTGTACTGTGTCCGCAGTCTCTGGTCATCTCCTGTACTGTGTCCGCAGTCTCTGGTCATCTCCTGCACTGTGTCCGCAGTCTCCTGTCATCTCCTGTACTGTGTCCGCAGTCTCTGGTCATCTCCTGTATTGTGTCCGCAGTCTCTGGTCATCCCCTGTACTGTGTCTGCAGTCCATTGGTTCAGAATATTTTTTTTTCTTGTTTTTCGCCTCTAAAACCTAGGTGCGTCTTATGGAGCGAAAAATACGGTATATGCAAAAGGGGGAGGGGGAAGGGGAGCAGCTATCTAATCTTTGGAAAACAAGTGATATATAAAAGTGAATAATTAATTATAACAGCGCTCCTCGCCAAACTATCCCATGAATGTGCAAACCCTCTTTATAATCAAAAATGTATCTCCATAATTATTGATGCAAAAATACTCTACTGTGCAAAATGTGTCTAATGATCATTAATAAATGGAAAAAAATAAATCTATACTCTGTGAAAACCTAAATATTATTATGATGCTAGATCTCTCCACCCAACATCACAACAATTTCATAATTCATCAAAAAGTAATCATATACAATAATTCATGCATATATAATCATGCTAGTGTAAGTAAGTGACTATAAAAAATGATATCCCAGTGTCCAAAACGTCCATAAATAAATAAATAAATGTCCTTATTCAATTTTCTCATTAAACCTTTTGTGTTATGCAACACCAATACCGTGTGCAATCCACCACCAGACAGAATGATTAAACTCACCAGAGCTCCATGCTGGTAACACTATAAACTAGTTAAAATGCAGTGGCTGTGGGAGCAACGATCTGTAGAGACACCAACTCACTGTTACAACTTCTTGATCAGATCCTCGTATACACATATGGAAACATAAGAAGAGGAAGCTTCATAGCGTAAAACCATAAGGATGCTTTATTTCATTAAAAAATATGCCACACTCACAATGTAAAGTGTCATAGCGGACACTCACCTAAACTGCATGTACATATACCAACAGGTCAACTCCGGTCTGAAATAACCACCAACAGCTCACCCGTACATGGTGACATCACCTCCGAAGGCCCCACCCTACGTGTTTTGTAATTTGACATCCTCCGCTCCTGGAGGTTTAATGAGAACATTGAATAAGGACATTTTTTGATTTATTTATGGATGTTTTGGACACTGGGATATAATTTTTTATAGTCACTTACTTATACCGATATGATTATATATGCATGAATTATTGTATATGATTACTTTTATACGATTTTGGCCATATTCAATATATTTCAAAATATATTTATATTGTATGTTGAAATGCTTTTTTTATACATTATATATTTTTTATTTATTACAAAATATATGAAAATATTTTTAAAAATACATTTTCAAATATACTGTATGTCTTTAAAAATACATTTAATCTACATTTTTGGAATGCAGTTACAAATATATGTAAAATCATATGTTAAAATGACTTTTTTATATGTTAAAAAAAAAAACTGAAGAATATATTAAAAAATATATATATATATTTTTAAATATTTTTCATATATTTTGTAATATATATTTGGGAAGATTATATTTAAAATATAATTTTCTTTCATGTGGGAATGCCCAGAACTGCAATGGCCCCTGCTTGCTTCTCAGATCAGGTCATTTTTTACTGATTCAAAAAAAAGCAAGAATAATTACATTTGGGACAGTATCCAAATAGTAATACACAATCTATGCCAATCTTGGGGGTGCTTTTAGAAAAAAAGTGATTATGGTGACCGGAGCTACACTGTAAGCTACTCATTGTGTCAGTGTATTTATTCCGGTAGCTAAAAAAATGTTAGCAAATGATTTTTAAACTTAGCATTATACATTTTCACTTTCCTACTAAAAATACTGCTAACACTTAACTCTTTTGCAGTAGCTTAGATATTACCCCTCTAACACATCTACTCATTCTAGAAAACACTTCCACACACTCTCACACATACATACTCAAAGAGTTAAAAAGTGACATTAAAGGTTTGATTTTTTTTTTTTAAACAAACATATTATATTTACCTGCTATGTGCAGTGATTTTGCACAGAGCAGATCCCGATTCTTCTCTTCTCGGGTCCCCTGCCGGTGCTCCTCCCCCTTGACCAGTGCCGCTTACTATGGGGGTGCTGGCGAGTGCTTGCTCCCGAGCCTCGCTCTATGCATCCATAAGACACATAGAGATGCAACTCACCCCCCCCCCCTTCACTCTTCATTGGCTGTGATTGATAGCAGTGGGAGTCAATGGCTCTTGCTGTTGTGTCTTAGCCAATGAAGAGAGAGAGAGAATTGGGACAGCCAAGGCTCCAGTGCACATCGTTGGATCGAGATGGGGCTCAGGTGAGTATTACGGGGGCCGTGGGCACACAGAAAGTTTATTACCTTTATGCATAGAATGCATAAAGGTAAAAAACTTCAGCCTTTACAACCACTTTAACTATAGAATTTAAAACAAAAACGTCATGAAAGGATACAATGTCCTCAATGACTGTTTTGGGCTCTGGTTGTTAGAGCTCTTAAACAATGTCATGTTCTTTTTTCTACATTACATTAAAGCAGAGCTCCAGTCTCCAGTAAAAAAAATAAAAGTCAGCAGCTACAAAAACTGTGGCTGCTGACTTTTAAAAAACAGCTACTCAGGGGCGCATGCGCGGAGGCTGAAGATGGTGGTCGCACATTAACCTCTCTTCACCGTTCTCTCTTCCAGCTCCTCCAGAGCCATCGTTAGCAAACTGCAGCAGAGGGGCACAGCTACCGGACTCAGTTTCATGTACAGATCCCCATGGGCAAAATCGGGCATCAGAAATATCCTCCATCACCCACCATGCAGTTGCGGCCTACACATATGGATAAATATGTGTCACGAGCTGCATCCTCGGCCTCGAGTGATCACACAATCCCAGCGGCAGAATCGGATGATCCATCAGGTCGTAAGGCGGAGGTAACACATCACTCTGCTTTATCTCCCCCTTCTCCTATCCCCTACCTTATAGCAGACATTCTGGATGATAAGTTATATGGTCTTCTACAGAGTTTGTTCCATACTATTTCTGCGACAGTGGGGAAAATAGCACAGGAGCTCAGAGGGGAGATAGCATTGATGGAAGAACGTACAGACCACCTAGAAACCAAATTTGATGATCTAGTGCAGTATGTACATGAACTGGAGGAAGATAACCATACTTTGAAATGACAGATGTCCCAGTTACAATCCTTACAAGAAGATTTGGAGAATAGGGAACGCAGACAGAGTCTCCATATGCGCGGCATTCCTGAATCTGTAGGAGACGCTGATCTGCAAGAATATCTACAGGGTCTGTTCACTGCATTGGCCCAGGCAGTTCTGGACATACATTTGCAAATGGACAGGGCCAACCGATCTCTTTCTCCGAAACCACCATTAGGTGTGAGGGCAAGAGACATCATAGTCTGGTTTCATTACTACGATAGTAAATCTCTGCTGAATTCCATGCATAACACCGCCTCGTTGTACTTTAGAGGGTAACAAATTCAAATCTATAGTGATCTGTGTCTTATCACATTATCTAAAAGATGTATACTTCATCCACTTACTCTCCACCTTCAGAAGCATCGCATTATATACAGATGGGGCTTTCCATTCAGGTTAACCGTCACCAAAGATGGCTCTCAACACACAGTCAGATATCTTTAAGAAGGAGAGGTGTTTCTGCACATCTTAGGCCTACCTCCACTCCCGGATGAAGCCTTAGCACTACCCCTACCAAAGCCAAGAGCGGTCAATACAAAATGTGGACACAGGCAAGATTCAGAAACAAGACGCGTTTCCTAATTCCTCACCGCTCTCCTTCTTCCCGGTTATCTTCTGTTACCTGATGTCGACACGCAAAACATAGCTGATGCCACTTAAGACTCAATGTCTATTGACACGTTCTGCCCCTCAGTTTTGATGTCCCCTTAAGGATAAATCCGATACCCTATCGGGATCTTAAGTGTTGTCCTGTTATTTGCTGTTAAATTTGGAAGAGAGGAGTGAAGTCACACTTTCACCCTCCCTATGTTGTCCCCAAACATCTACAGCTATTGCTGTAGATGCCTGGGCGGCCTAGGCTGCTCAGACGTCCTCCATATTTTGGTCTCATATTATGTCTGCAAATCTTTTTTGGATTTGTTTGTTCTGTGTATGTTTTTTTGCAATGCACTGGATGCGTCTTTCTCAGTCAATGTTTTTTGTGTAATTCTTTGTTAGAACAGCATGGTTTGTCATATTGTCCTGCATTCAATTGCTTCATGTTCAGAATACACCAACATGCCTGTACGACTATACTCTTGTATTGTTAAAGATTTAAACTCAATGAGGAAGAGGTCGATAGCTCTTCGGGAATTTTGTCAGTCTAAAGCTGATAGTATTCTTATCCAGGAAACACATTTCAAAAAGGGAAGCTCATTTAACTTTGCCCTTAGATATTTTCCTATAGCATACTCCGCTATGGATGGCTTGGGTAAAGCAGGTGTCGCTATTCTTATCAAGAAAGGTTGCCCTATCTGGGTGGTATCCATGATACTGGACACACAGGGCAGATTTATGCTACTGAAATGTCAATATGGTGATGTCTATGTTAAAGTTATTAATGTGTATGCTCCTAATACTAATCAATTGGTGTTCTTTAGAGACTCTATCCCCCCGCTTTTGGCTACTTCACACCCCTTCAATATTATTGGAGGAGATTTTAATTTATCCATATCAGCTGCACGAGATAGGAGATCCCTTCGGGGCCAACAGCTACCTCTTTCTGTCAATGGATGAGAGGACATAAGCTGTTTGATATTTGGCGAATACAACACCCGAATGCTAAACAGTTTTCGTTCTTCTCTCCGGTACACCACATTTACACCAGGCTAGATTACTTTTTGCTATCAACCCCCTACTTAAACAGACAGTAAGCTCCAATATTGTCCCTAGCTCCTGGTCAGATCACTCTTTTTTGGCTTTAGATCTGTTTCTAGTTTGATCAATTTCATGCATATAATTATGTGAAACACCTCCTGCGCTCCTAACTAAAACCCTATAAACTAATCACAAAAGTAAAGCTGCCAACATCCAGTCATATACCTAATGACAAACGTGAAATAACAAAAGAAAATAATGTGGCGCTAATACCATATAAACCCCACCACAAATGGCATAAAATGAAAACAATATACCAATATGCACATAAATAATATCAAATAAATGTGTAAGAGCGTAAATATGCACATATATAAATATACATAAAACAATATGCAATAATAAAACAATATATATACTGTAAATAGTGATGCACATGAGTATCTATATCACTCACACAATACATGTGCGACAAGGTGCCACCTACCAGGTCCAAACAGAGACCACCAAATAACAGTAGTGCCCCAAATGTTCCTAAACGGATCTAATAGTGATATACAAACAACAAACGAAAAGTCCAAAATTGGACTAAACCCAAAAAGTTGTGCTCCAACCTCCCAACAGAAAACAGAAGTGCTCCAGGCACAAAAACCACATAAATAACAACCACTGTGTCATTAATATACACAGTACATCCAATCATACATAAAATGATGTGCTCAATTGTAAACGTATAACAAATATAAAATAATTAATATGCAAAAAGTCCCATGTGGTGAAAAAACACCTAATTGCAATAAGCAGTACAGTCCTTAAAAATTTTATCCCAAAGGTGATGATAGATGAGCGAAGATATCCAAATATGGCTGAAATGCCCACTCACCTCCCTGTTTTGATCCACACAGGGCCAAAACGCTTTTAGGATCACTAACCCTGGATCCTTCCTGCTCAGGACTCCTCCACAGCTCTCCACACTGTTCTCCCATCAAGTATAGGCTCATAAGGTAGCAGATCTCCTCTCCAGGCAATTAGGCAGAAAGTGGCCACTCATTTCCTCAGAAAATACAAGTGAACACTTCCATAGTGTAATACTGTTTATTCACTACTAAATATACCTCCAAAATAGTGTATTATGCACTCACATTTTACATCATCTTTCCCATTACATTTGGTCAATTCAAACCTCAGATCAGATGTAGTTGCATGGTGTCCTGGGTGTCTCAAGATGGCGTCCAACCGGAAGTGCGTCACCGCCAACGCGTATCGTCACGCTATCCACGTGACTTCATCAGGGCTCAAATTGCTTTATTTATTTCATTTTATGCCATTTGTGGTGGGGTTTATATGGTATTAGCGCCACATTATTTTTCTTTGTAACTTCACGCATATGCCATTGGCGCCTGAATTGCACACTTTTACGACAAGCAGATGTTAACACTTCTATTTCGAAAGCATTGCGTGAATTTTTTTAACTTAATACCAGATCTGTGTCAGCGTCCTCAACACTGTGGGAAGCTCACAAAGCGTTTATTAGGGGTCGTTTTTTAATGGAAAGCTCAAGTCTTAAAGCAGAGTTCCACTCACGCTGTCAAAATATAAAAGTCAGCAGCTACAAAAACTGCAGCTGCTGACTTTTAAAAAACAGCCACTTACCTGTCCCTTGGTCCCGCGGTGTGTTCCCTGCAGCCCGTTTCACCGGCCGTCCTGTGTTCCCATCTTCAGTGTGTGCACCTGGTACCCACTGCACATGTGCGGGTAGTGCTGTGCTTCATGAATGGTCCTGTAGTCTTCTGGGACCTGTCACGTGTCCTAAAAGACTACAGGGAGGGAGGGAGGACACCTTCCGTTTTCGATCGCCTAGGCGATCGGACCAGAAGTGGGAGCGGGTACCTGTCAAATTCGGGTTCCCGCACCCCCCCGCCCCCCTGCCCCCTAAAGGTGCCAATCCTTAATGGGGAGCGGGGGAGCAGTCCTTAAAATGGAACTACCCCTTTTGGGTGGAGCTCTGCTTTAAGAAGTCCCTGCTTCATCAGAAAACTGACCTTATGAACCAATTATCTCAAGCAGAGACAAAACTTATCACTTCGCCCCTCTGCCTGAACTTCGTTTAGTGGTACAACTTAAAGATCAACTTAAGAACTTAAGACACTTGAGGCCAGTTCTATAGCAAATAGGATGTTGGTTAAAAAACTAAAAGCACACCTGACTACTTCCCCTCCTGAATTTTTATTTCAAGCAGATGGTACTCCTACTTTTTGCCCCCAACAGATTGCCCAAGTGTTCGGAGACTTCTATCGTACACTTTACAACTGTTTATCACCAGGCATACACCCCACCTTCCATAGAGATTCCTTCTAAGCTTTTTTTTCAGCCCTTCACCTCCCTAAATTGAAAAGGGAGGACAGATTAATTTTGAACGCACCTATTACTATGGAGGAACTATATGCAGTTAAGGAACTACAGTCGCACAAAGTGCCAGGCCCAGACGGGTTTTCCTACACCTATTACAAGCAATTTACCGCAGATATAGGCCCTGCCCTATTGGAATTCTACTCCTCTCTGCTGAGTGGAGAAGAACCTCATTCGCAATTTCAACATTCTCATATCACAGTCGTTCCCAAACCAGGCAAAAACCTAACGACCCCAGCTAACTACAGGCCCATAGCATTATTAAACATGGATTATAAAATTTTTACGAAAATTTTAGCTAATCGTTTGGCTCCTTTGCTTCCCAAAATCATACACAATGATCAGGTGGGATTTATCTTGGCGAGACAGGGAGGAGACAACACTTGGCGTACGATCAATTTAGTTGACGTACTCCATGGCTCACAAACACCAGCTCTATTGCTCAGTTTGGATGCTCAGAAGGCATTTGATAGGTTGGAATGGCCCTATATGTTTGAACTACTGCGACATGTGGGAATACAAGGGCCTTTTTTTAAAGCTATTACGACACTGTATTCCCGGCCTACCGCTCAGGTTAAGCTTCCCTATGCCACATCCGATACTTTTCCCATGATCAACGGAACTAGACAGGGATGCCCTCTGTCCCCGCTCCTATTTGTGTTGTGTCTTGAACCATTAGCAGTAGTAATCAGAGCGCAACCTGACATAGCGGGAGTAACTGTGAGGGGGAAGGAATATAAACTCTCACTTTTTGCAGATGACATTCTATTGACTATTACTAAACCACACCTGTCATTACCTGCTTTGCTTAAACATTTACAAGCTTTTAGTGATCTATCTGGCTATTAAATAAATACTTCAAAGACGGAAGCTATGCCCCTTAATATCCTATCCCAAGACCTTTCATTGCTCCAACAAAATTACTCATACCACTGGTGCATGTCATCTATTAAATACCTTGGCACTCATATAACTCCAACTTATACTCAGTTGTTTGAAGTTAACTATCCTCCACTGTTCCGGGAAATCATGCTCTCCTAAATCAGTGGGATGCCTATAGGATATCTTTCCTGGGTAGGGTAAATGTGTTAAAAATTTAAATTCTTCCAAAGCTACTTTACCTCTTTGAGACTCTCCCAGTTGCAATCCCACAAGCTCAACTGCAAACTTTACAACGGGCGTTTCTTAGATTTATTTGGCATGCCAGGAAGCCTTGAATACTTCAAACGGTTGTTTTGGCATCTAAAAATAACAGAGGCTTAGGGGTATCAGATATTACCAAGTACTATTTAGCCACTCATTTGAGACAAACGCTATCATGGTTCACCCAAAAACCTCAGAACAGATGGGCAGAGATTGAACTTGGCTATATTTATCCGATCCACGCATGTTCTTTGTTACGCCCTTTTCATTATGCATTACCTTGGTACCCTCCCCCCCCTTTGCTCGAATATATGAAATTTACCCTCAAAGTCTGGTCAACTTGTGTGAAATCTCAGCAGTTATTGTCCATATGCTCGCCATTTTTTAATGTTTTACATAATCCGGAGCTCCCAGATAGTCTGTCTTACCCACAGATGAGCTCTTGGGCAATCAATGGGATATTTCAACTCCGTCATCTGATCAATCCGGTCTCTCGTAGGAGTTGGTCATTTGAGGAGATTAGGGTGTGGAAATTCACAATACCTGTATCAGTCAGATATACGTATTTACAGTTCTGTCATTTTTTCCATTCCTTGAATTCTTCTCTAACACTAACTCGCCCCACAGATTTTTAGAGGATAGCTGTTAAAGGTCCCTCCCAACAACATCTAATCACCTCTATATATCAACTACTTTTCAATAAAGGTTCTCTTGTTGATAACTCTCACCGTTATATGAAGAGGTGGGAAGACGAACTCCAATGCCCAATCTCTTTGAAATGTTGGCAGATGATTTGGGAGCCTGTTACTAAGACCTCTCATTGTGTTGTGTATAAAGCAAATGTATATAAAATATTGATGCATTGGTAAAAGACCCCTGTAGTGCTTCATGCGATCAACCCAAATCTGTCTGACAAGTGCTGGAGGTGCATGGGAGGAGTGGGCACCTTGGCACACATCTTTTGGTTTTGTCCACAGATTGTGGGTTATTGGGCTATGGATAAAGTGGTCTTGGAGCAGGTTCTCAATGTTGCCCTGCCCCTAGACCCGCCCACTGCACATGTGCGAGTAGCGCTGCACATTGTGAATGGTCCCAATCTTCTGTGACCTGCCACGTGTCCCAAAAGACTGCTGGGGGGAGGTGGGAGGGGACGAGGTGAACTTCTGCGTTGGAGCGGGACTGTCAACATCAGGTATCTGCTTCCCAAAGGTGTCAATCCTTGACAGGAAGACAGAGATGAGTCCTTAAAGCATAAAACCTTATCCTACAAGTACATTCAATGACATAATAAAAAAACAAATAACTCTCTTTTTGATATAAAAGTTAGAACTGATATAACACATTAGTACCAGGTATGCAGGGCTCTAAGCTCGTCCACATATAAGTACATTTTCACTTTACAGGGTACTCATAGCTTTTTCTTGTGGTTCTTCAAAACAACTGTACAGTGTCAATTAATATAATTTAGATCAGCTAATAAGATTAAGCTGAGTGAGTTTGAGAAATTACTCAAAACCCAATACATAAATACTGTTACCTGTTATACATACATTTATGAGTTCTCTCAGTTACCTGTTAACCACTTCCTGTCCGGACACTTTTACCCCCTTCCTGTCCAGGGCAATTTTCAGCTTTCAGCGCTATCACACTTTGAATGACAATTGCGCGGTCATGCAATACTGTACCCATATGAATTTTTTACCATTTTTTTGAGACAGATAAAGCTTTATTTTGGTGGTATTTATTCACCGCTGGGATTTTTATTTTTTTACTATGTAAATGAAAAAGTCCAAAAATTTTGAAAAAAAGTGTTTTTTTTTAATAAAATTTTGCAAATAAATAATATTTCATCATAAATCTTGGTCAAAATTTATTCCGTTATTTTTTTAGTAAAAAAAAAAAATCCAAATTAGTTTATAACCAAAAATTATAATTTTTAAACATTTTTTTTTACATTTTTATTTTATTTTTTTTATATTATTATTTTTTTATTTTAGTTTGTTTTTTACATACTGTCACCCTAGCAGTACAGTGTCACCATGGTGACACTGTACTACTTGTGGGGGGTGATGAAGATTTTTTTTTTTTTTTTTTTTACACTGATTGCTTTTACACCCATATAGGATGTAAAAGCAATCCTTTCTCTCTGTCTGCATTCTTGCAGTCATTGAGAAGTACTGAGTGAGCTGTGATTGGTCACAGCTTGTCACATGGTACAAGGCTGTTGTGAATAGCCTTGTACCATGTGACCTCTGTGATCATTCACAGATTTCACACATAGTAAGCAATGATGTCACAAGTGACATCTTGCTTACTACTTTGCATGTGATCACTGATTCGCCAATCAGTGATCACATGATCGGGACCTCATACAGAGGTCCCATCCGACGATCGGTGTTTCACTGTGTCCGGAGGACACAGCGGGCACCGGATCGCGGTGGTGCGCGCTCCCAGTGAGCGCGCACAGCTAGAAAAGGCGTGTGCCGTTTAGGAACGGCAACCCGCCCCTGGACTGCCACCGCCCTGCCGTTTATAAACAGCAGGCGGACGGCAAGAGGTTAAAAAGGTTAATGAGAAAAAGTCACATCATTGCTTATTTCCACCTCAAAACTTGGGCAGATCCATGCAAAAAAAAAAAATGGAAGGTAAAGAAGAGAAGAGCTAGGTGCGTGCACACATGCACAGACGGCATCATAGACATCATAGACATCATAGACATAGACAAGAAATGACATCTAAGCAATGACACCCATCCTCTAAACCCAGAGTCTGCACCTTTTTAAGAAAAATACTGAAATCCCCAAAGAGCCAGCACTGAAAACCGGTGGGAAGAAGGGAGGCTTACAGAAAGCATTGACACTTAACCTCAACAAGCAGGAGAGACTTTCCTTCTTTCTATTTCTCTCCCTCTCAACAGACATACACAATCACTGTTGCCAAATATGTTCATAAGCAAGAACCATAAGCTCAGAGTTGTACTTAAAGTGTTACTAAACCCACAACAGTAAAATCAGTCTGTATATGCAGTAAAGCATGCTTGTTATACTCACTGTGGAACCTAAGGGGTTAATCTTCCGCATTGTGTAAAAATGCTGTTTGATCCTGACTTCTCTGATCCTCCCCTTCTTCCAGTGTCCCCCTCTTATCTCCTGATAATACATATTGTGTGGAGTCACTCTGCACATGCTCAGTTTGGTGTGTATTGCTAGAGATGTTTTTTTCTTTTCTTGGAACAGTGCAATCAGCAATGTCCAGACAGAGGTCATAGGTACTGCATCCTCCTAGAGCAAAATTAAAACTCCTCCTACAAGCTTTGACCAGTGCTCGGCTGGACACTGATCACAAGACTGCTGTAACTGCTGATGAGAAAAGGTAGTTAGCAGTTTATATTTACTAAAATAATTACACTTTCATGTTGTGTGTACTGTGGTAGACCAGATAATATAGTGAATGCAGGGTCCTGGGTTTAGTAGCACTTTAAAGCAGAGCTCCACCCAAAAGGGGAAGTTCCACTTTAAAATCCTGTCCCCTGCTCCCCATTAGGGATTGGCAACTTTCGGAAGCGGGTACCCGATTTTGACAGGTACCCGCTTCCACTTTGCTTGTGATCGCCTAGGCAGAAGTTGTCCTTTCTCCCTCCCCGTAGTCTTCTGGGACATGTGACAGGTCCCAGAAGACTACAGGACCATTCACAAGGTGCAGCATTACTCGCACATGCACAGTGAGCACCCGCCTGTGAAGCTGCAAGCTGTCACAGCCGGTGCCCACACTTAAGATGCCAGCGCCGGGAGAGAGGACGGCTGGTGAAACCGGCTGCGGTGAGGAAACTGCTGTATTGAGGGACTGGTGAATGTCTGGTTTTTAAAAGTCAGCAGCATCATTTTTTTGAAGCTGCTGACTTTTATTTTTTTAGATTTTGACAGAAGCTCTGCTTTAATCTCTAAAAATCAATATAATAAATAACCTAAATATGAGTAGATTGTCACTATTAGGACTTGAACTTTCTTCTATCTTTTCCCATACATGGCATCGTCATAAATACCACCCTGTGGAAAAACATGAAAAAGAGAGTTGGGGGAAAAATACTCATTCAAAAATTCATACATGAGAAAAAAAGGAAAACTAGCAAAACATTTAATAAACAATTTAAAATGTCTGTATATCCCTGAATTTACAGCTGTTGCAGCAAATGTGGAAAACTATTGTCGTAAGAAACTATTAGAAATTGCTCCCATCTTAAATCACACACATGCAATCCACAGTCTTCCTTTTCCCCATGAGACTTAAGAAATAAAAAGAAACTAACACATACAGTATATGTAAAATAAAATAAAAAGTAAAAAAATGTTTTTTAAAAATATATATTTTTTAATATTCTGTCACCAGTGTCCCTGATCACCACCACACCAGTCATATAGTGATGTTGTACTGCTCTGGTAACAGTATGTAAAAAAAAAATAATAATATTTTTTAATTATTAAATGTCCACCAGACACAGCGGAATGAAGATCCCGGAGAAAGGGACCCGGTGGTCATGTAATCGCTATGTGATCACATGATAACAATGTTAGCAAAGCTGTTATTAATCAATCTGATTAATAACACTTCTGATTCTCTTCCTGGTGAGCTGTGATTGTCCCACAGCTCTCACATGGTGGGGCCAGTCACAGCACCCTGTACTATGTGATCAGCTCTAGCCAATCACAGATCACTATTATTTTGAACTTTCATGAACTGAACTCATTCATGACAGTTCAAAGAAAGCTTTTGCATTGCAGGAGCAATAATCTTTATTGCTCCTGCAAAGAAAAGTGTAAAAAAAAAAAATCCCCCCAGAGTAGTACAATGTTACTATGGTAACATTGTACTACTCTGATAAACGTATTAAAAAAAAGCCCATAAAATAAAAAATACTGTATTAAGAATTAAAAAAAAATTAAGTTTTTTTTTCTTTTTAACTACTTGCTGAACGCCTGCCCACAATGTGGGGGCAAGTGGTGGCTCTCGGCAAAGCAAAGTACCCTTACGTCACTTTTTATTTTGGGGTGTGAACGTGCCTGTGCTCCCCGCTGCCCCCCCCGTTGGTCCACCACACTGAGAGTAGAAGAATTACATTTTACACACACAGGTTAGAGTAGCACATTTAATCCTATGATCACCCCCGTTAACCCTTTGATCACCCCGTCAATCAGCCAGTGCCATTAGTACAGTGTCAGTATATAGAATTTTTCACTGATCACTGTATTACTGCCACTAGCGACATCAGATAACGTCAGGGTCAGTTAGCGCATCTCCCAGCCAGGGTCAGCTAGCGTTAGATTGCCTGAACACAATCGCACTCATGCTATAGATTGCTGATCACCACCATTACTTTATAGTGTTTGTACAGATCAATATATTGATCTCAAATAGAATTATACTAGTGCCTCCTTTGTATAGTGTTCCAAAAAACACAGTGTTAGCAGGATCAGCCCCATTCGCTGCCAGAACTAGCGTTTAGCCCCTCCACTGTTTTTCACAGAAGATTTGTACCAATTGATTGTGTGCCGAAGCAATACATCACCACCCACCCAAATTCAGTTCTTGCCAGAAAATTTGCAAGGAAACCTATCGTGGTTTCTGAATTTTAAAAATTTTTGGGCCTAACTCTCAACATGGACATCACAAAAAAGAATGAATTGCAGTCATATTGGTCCACAGACCCAATTCATCATATGCCCATGTTCTCTGCTGTTACATATATACCCAACATGGACCAGCATCATACTGTTACACCGCTGGACTTTGAGTAGCTATGCCAGGATGATGCCTGCATCTACAGGCATCATCCTGGTATTGTTTATTTCATGGAAAAGCACTCTTACTCATCGCCTATCGATATTAAAAATGTACGTAGTTTGTTGCCTTTGCACGGGTGTGTGCAATTGTAAAGCATATCATGTTTTTGGTATCTATTTACTCGGTGTAACACCATCTTTCATATTTTATTAAACAATTAGGCAATATATTGTGTTTTTGTGCAAAAGTGTATTTGTTCCAAAAAATTAGTGTTTGAAAAATTGCCGCGCAAATACTCTGTGACATAAAAAATTACAACACCCACCATTTTATTCTCTAGGGCCATTGCTTTAAAAATATATAATGTTTGGGGGTTCAAACTAATTTTCTAGCAAGAAAAATGGTTTTTCGTGTAAACAAAAAGTGCCAGAAAAGGCATGTTCTTCAAGTGGTTAGAAGAGTGGGTGATGTGTGGCATAAGCTTCTAATGTTGGCCCTGAAATGCCAGGATAGTAAAAGCACCCCCCTCAAAAGACCCCTTTTTTGAAAGCAGACACTCCAAGGTATTTTCTTAAGGGCATGGTGAGTATTTCGCAGATCTCATTTTTTGCCACAAGTTTTTTTCAAAACCCCATGTTCTGTCTCTCCAATCTAAGCATTGAAAGTGTGATCTCTGTAACTTACAGTTGTGATGAGATAGCGAAAACTCTAATCTTATTTGAATAAAACACGCAGTCACTTGATCCAGACGACACTTCGTAGATCTTGTGAAGTTTATTCCATAAACTGAGAGAATCTTACAACGATGAACATCAGATAGATCAAAAGATCATAATGTGATCTACTCCATAAGACATGAGGCTTGAAGCTGATGTGCATTACAGGGAAAATGAACAAAAGGGTGGAGCTATCTATACAGCATGAACTAAACCAAAGGAAGGGGAGGAGCAGAGACAAAATACAAAGAACACTTAAAGGCATATGACAGTCATGGGAAACAAGTCACCCCATAACAAAAATGATATCTGAAAAATACTCACCATGCCTCTTATCAAATTCCTTGGGGTATCTACTTTCCAAAAAGGGGTCATTTGGGGGGGGGGGGGGGGTTTAGCTATCCTAGCATTTTAGGACCTCTGAAACTGTGATAGGTAGTGAGGAAGTGATATGAGCCGTGAGGAAGTGATATGAGAATATACCCTTTGAAAGTTTGAAGGTCATTGGATTTTGGGGGCTAGTATGTGGCTAGGCTGCCAAAAAGTCTCTCACATGTGGTATCCCCATACTTGGGAGAAGTAGCATAATGTTTTTTGGGATGTTATTACACATATAGCCATGGCATACATGAGAATTTATCATTTAAGTGACAACTTTGTGTAAAAAAAAAATACAATTTTCCAAAAATGTGTGGCAAAAAAATAAATCTTCCATGGACTCAATATGCCTCTCAGCATATTCCTTTGGGTGTCTAATATTCCAATAAGGGGTCATTTTGGGCATGTTTGTACTGCCCTGGCATTTTAGCACCTCAAGAAATGTGATAGGCAGTCAGAAAGTAAAAAGCTGCGCAAATTCCAGTATATATAGCATAGTTTGTAGACTCTATAACTTTCACACAAACCAATTAATATATATGTATAGGGAATTTTTTTTACCAAAGACATGTAGCAGAATACATTTTGGCCTACATTTATGACTAACTTTCAGTTTATTGGATATCTTTTATAACCAAAAGTAGAAAATATAATTTTTTTTCAAAATTACGACCTCGCAATTATCAATTGAAATAGCCCAGATGGATAGAATTAGTCCAGCCTGGAAGGGGTAAGCTGGCCTTCCAGGCAATGCTACTACATCTGCTATCCAGAGGCCTCAGGTGGGCGACCTGAGGGCCTGAATGCTGAGACCTGGGTTCTGCTAGAGCTGACTGACTGACTGACTACTGAAGATCTGGTCTGGTATCATTGAGGAAAGTAACCAGCTGCCCTTGGGCCTTGTGAGTACAGACACCTCTGAAAGGATCTTAGAGACTTTGTGCTGCAAAACCCCTCTGGTGCTAGGAAGGCAGCTGTGGGTCTAGCTAAAGGGGACACCAGCTGGTGTTCTGAAGAACTTTGTCCATTTAGTCTCCTGCTAAAAAGGGACTCTGCTCTTGTGGCTTTAAGAAAGAGATACTCAGTTAAACTACTGCTGCTACTACTACTACTACTAATGTTGCCTTAAAGCTGAAGTCTAGTGTTTGTTGCAAGCATCACCTTTGTTATAGCTTATCTTGAAGAATATCACCTAATTCCCTCAACCCTATCCAAAATCTCCAAAAATAAAAACAACAAAAACTCCCCTAGACTGGTCATTGAATAAATGTGTGAATGAGCCAATACGCCTGGCTGCAGGGCAAATCTTTTGGGGGAAGACCTGGACAGTATTACTGTTTCTCCAAAGGGAGTAGCGCTACACAGTCTAGCTGCTTCCCGTACATCCTCCTCCACAAATGAGTCTCTGTGCCTTCACTCTGCTTACCTTGCACAATTTTGCAGTGCCTTTTCTCCTCCATTATGCAATAAAACTGCTGTCCCTTTTCCACTTTGTGTCGCTGTATTTAACACCTCTAGAAAAAATGGGGATCAAACCTGGTATAGTAAGAGTGTTTGGGAATATATGGAATGCATAATATACTTATTGTATATATCAGTGAATTTCATTATTTTATTGCAGTAGCAAAAGTGACTTTTCAGGAACAGAATCCGGCAGGGAGATATAGCCACAAAACACGTCAGATACTAATGAGTATATACACACAAAAAAACAAACACAGTTGGATAATAGGAATAAGCCAGAAAAAAACTATTTGTTTGTGTAGCAGTACCCCCTTAGGATTTGGTAGCGTTTTGGATAGCCCTATAGTCCTGCACAGCCAGGCAAAATGCATTTCCTTCACACAGACCTGCATCTAGGAGACAGCAATCAGTCCTTGAGCTTGTTTCTTAGATTTTATTAGGGGAATTAGATCTTGGATAGGGTAAGGGGTGTAAGGGATGCCTAAGGGAACTGGCAACAAAGGACAATCTTCACTTTTAGTAGCAAAAGGACAGATCCTTCTTCTTGCAGAGCTAGCTAGCATCTCCTGTAGAACCCCCCCCCCCAGACCCTAGATACTACTTATCCACCTGTTCTGAGGGAATCCCTGGCCAGGGTATCCAGTGCCTGTCGCTTTAAGAGAAGACAGTCCCGGGCAGTAGCTAATTCAGTTTCCCATTAGAGTGCTCCTTCTCCTTACTGGCCCAGGGGGTGCAGGAATACTCACTCAGTCCTTCTCCTATGAGCTGGTAGATTGTTGGCTGCTCTCAGGCCTTCTGCTGGGCTGCTCCTTTCCTGCTGCATAGGTAGTGCTTGCTCTGGGAGCCAATGAAGTCCAAAACTTTCCTCCTTCCAAGCTTCCCTGCCTATAGGTGAACCCCTTCCCATCTGGGCTACTTCCCAGGCTCCTGCTCTCCAGCCTCACTTCTACATCTTCCGGCAACTTTCCCACTGCTGAAAACGTTCCAACATTCTTAAGGGCTGTCCTGGTCCCTTGCCAAGCCTCCTGTTGGGAATTTGTCAGGATCCCTTGAGAGTGCAGAATAGTCACTCCACCTAGTGCAGGGGGAAGTCTCAGAGAGCCAGTCTGCAGAGCCTTTCAGCCCCTGACCAAACGTTGACCCCCTGACTATTACACCTGGGCTGCTACTCAGCCCTTCTAACTGAAAATTAGACTCTAGCTACCCCTAGCTATCTAGGAGGGTGCTACATTTGTACTAGGGCATTTATGGCCAGTAAGTCCCTGCCCCATCTGAACCCCCTGCAGCAGAGTACTAAGTCAGGTGACTCTTCTGCTTCTACCTTGGTCCTGTTAAAAAAAAAATAAAAAGACTGGGAACCCCTCACAATGGCCACATACCTAGTTTCACAGATATCGCTAATAGAGTCCTGAAGAGCATTAAGAAATTGTCAGATGCTTTAAGTTTCCAAACTTGGTGGTTTGGGTGGACTGACATCAGTTGCAAACAGACTATACCCTTCATTCTTCATTTACTAATGATATCTAACTAGGTAGCTGAAATGTATAGTGCTACATCTGCTTTTGCCACTGCTTATACACTAGGTATAATTGCAGGAACAAGTCACTATAACATTGTGATCCACCCAGCTCACTATAAATAAGAGTAATTAAAATCCAAGAGACTATGTGTCACTATATAGGCTAGCTGTGATCACACGAGTCACACAATAGTCATAGACACCGAAGTATCAACACAGACGTGATGGCAGGAGCTGGGAGATACTCATCAGGTATGTACAAGAGGCAAAAAATTTTTTACACTGGACAAGCAACTAATTTTAGTTAACAAAGGGGGAAAAGATGTTAGATATTCATTTTCAATAAATACAGAATCAATGTCACTATCACTTACTGCAGCTCCTATTGAACAAAGTACTGAAGCATTGAACATCAGTACCTGCTAGAGATTGTTTAGTAATGTGATATTCATTGGCATTTAAGAATCCAATTTTCAGTCACTGAAATTCTTACTGAACACATAGTATGAATAGTTACACTTGAAAGATTAAATCCACCAAAAGTCTACATTTTAGGTGCCCCACTAGGTTGAACCCACCCACTGGCCTCTTATATATCGCTGATAATCAGTTGGAGATGGGCATTTACATCTCCAAATTGTAAAAGCATTTAATAATTATAAATGTAACTATCAAAAATTGAAAATTGCTTACAATCAGCATTGGGAACTTGGATACAAATATTATGTTAATATCTGATTCAGAGTAACTCTAGTTCAAATCAAAACTAATATATCACTTTTGAAGGGCAGTTTTAAATTATACACTTTAAAGAAAGAGCATAAATCATGTATGCTTTCTAGACAGTATTTAATTAGTGTTCTGATAGATGTGTTTGCCTTAGGGGAAAATTGGTAATGATTTTATGCATATAGTCTTTCGTTAGGCATTGATAGTTGGCATTAAGGTTTCACACCTCTGCTTTATCTTGGAGTGGATTAAAACAATTCTGTTGCTGCCTCTCAGTTTCGATCTCTGGCAAAATGCACCATTCATAGGTATGAAAGGCAATGCGTTTGAAATGTACCACACTGCAAATTCACTGCATAGAATTGTGATTGTAGGCCAAGGAGAAAATTAACATTAAATAATCCTTTATTTGCTCTTTATGTCATATTAATATGCCATAGATAACATGAAACATAAAGCCAGTTTAAGTCTGCACTGCATATAGAGACGTGAAATATGCCTAAAGTGTTGAACTTGGTCTTCAGGTTCGTTGAAACATATTCTCCTGAGGAATTGTTTTGTAGTTTTAGATACTTATATATATATATATATATATTATGTGTTGTCTAAAGCTAGCCTTACACCTGGAGAATTTCATTCAAGCGAGAAAGTATAAAAATCAATTGTCATGCCATGTGATGATGCCTTCATGGACTTGACTAAGTTCAAATTACTTTTTGGCATACCACGTCCATGTCTCAATTTTCAGAGAATGAACATTGTACTTATGCATGCTCATAAAACTAGTTGATTTTCTTATCCCTGAGCTAATTCAACAATTTGAAATGTGTTCCTTTCCATTAGAACTGACAAAAAATGCCATTCTTTGATTTTTTTTTTAGCTCTAGTTAAAACTGATTATTGAATAAGTTCCCTCAACTCTCAGATAATTGAACAAATGTTCTGAAAATGACCTTTTTCAAACAAAATATTACAGGTGTAAGGCCAGCTTAAGCCCATCAGACATCTGTTGTCTATGCCACTGACAACTTTTAAAGCTATGTTTGCCTTGTCATTTGGTCTTAAAGAGTAAGAGCAGTTTGCGTGAGAAGTCCATGACAACCTTTCATCAACCTCAGCAATGTTAAAATCTATAAGATCTGATATATCTGATGTCTGTGGATTCCAGCCAGACACTCTCTAAAGGTTAATGCTTAAGACTGGTCATAAATGGCCTGATTCCACATTTAGACTGAGAACAAGCTATTTAGAAGTACCCCTAGGAGGAGGCCTGAAGAAGAGCTTCCAATACCAGAATTATGTGTCTACGCTTTGTTGCAAAATCTATTCACATAGATTTTGCAACAAACCAGAGGATTTTGGTGTAACCAGATTGACCCTTTCCTATTTTGACTGAAAAGTGGTAAAGAAATATAGAAAAAGCAAGTGATGCTGCTATCATTTATCCATAGCTGTTGATTGAATTACTGCAGGGTTTCAGAGATTCAAAGGTCAGCAGAAGCCATCTCACCAGTTATTGGGAATCCTGTCACAATCCTATGTTTCTATTATTTATTCAGCTACCCATTTATTTACATACAAAAGACAAAGTCTGGATCATTTAGTTTATTCAGCCTGATAATATACAAATTGTTGTTCATTTTATTGTTAGCTAGCGGCATCCTTCCTAAAGGGAAAGGACTAGATATGGAGATATTTCTGTGGTCTAAAGTGAATTCAAAGATAGTGTGCATTCACTGAGGTTTCCAGGTGGCCCTCTTACTGTATAATTACTAGAAAGACATGGGGTAGGGTACTATTCTTTCTTTTTCTGTCTTGTTATACCACTATTTGTGCAACAGCACAGATATTGGGTGCAGGAAATCTAAAGATAGGGAAATGGCCTCATTAATGGAGTCATTAATGGGTATATCATTCAGCTCTTTGAGGTCCTTCTCACTTCAGCTTATTAGCTAGCACTAAGCTTTGAATGACTTGCTTTACCAAACCACTGCTACATTATATAACTCCAATAATTATTATTATTATACAGTATTTATAAAGTGCCAATAGTTCACTCAGCGCTGTACATTACAGAGGGGGACAGAACATGTGACAGAACAATACCAATACAATGCAAACCATGAGGGGATTGAGGGCCCTGCTCTTTCAAGCTTACAATCTAGGAGGGAGGGGATGGTGGCACAGGAGGAGATGGCTGTGGGGGATGGAGTGGTAGGAAGAGTGGAGGAGGTCGGCAAGTTAGCAGGGGGTGGGGTAGGCTTCCCTGAAGAGATGGGTTTTCAGGGTGCGCCTAAACGAGAGGAGAGTAGGTGATAATCTGATGGGTTGGGGCAGGGAGTTCCAGAGGATGGGTGACACCCTGGAGAAGTCCTGGAGGCGGGCATGGGAGGAGGAGACCAGGGAACTAGAGAGAAGGAGGTCTTGTGAGGAGCGGAGTGTGCGTGTTGGGTGGTACTTGGATATTAGGTCAGTGATGTAGTTCGGGGCAGTATGGTGGACGGCTTTGTACGTCAGCGTTAGGATTTTTAATTTGATCCGTTGCGCAATCGGAAGCCAGTGGAGGGATTGGCAGAGGGGGTGGCGAGACGGAGCGGTTGGAAAGGTGAATGAGTCTGGCAGCCGTATTCAGGATCGACTGAAGCGGGGATAGCCAGCTTCAGTAATAATACATTCTATCAAAAACCATTGAATTGATATAATTTCAATAAATGACATGGAGAGATTTATATTTGATTCTTTAGCTGACGTCAGCTAGAAAATACGAATTGACCGACTTTCTCTATCTTCAGTGCTGTGAGTCACAGATCAAGAACAAGCATGCAGCCAATTTAGAAAGAGTAAAGTCAAAATGTATGATATCCATTCTTATTTCATATCAGTGATGCAGAAAGTATTGGATCAGCATGATTGCAAGGCCAGCAGCGACAGCTTATTTCTCTAGACACACAGTTTTTTTGAGTAGTTTAACCGTTGTATGCCACACTGCTATAGCTTATATTTGATTGTATGTTATAAACTGAAAACATTGGAGACCTATGGATTAGGAATAAATCTGATCAGTCCTCTGCTATGGTTACGCTAAGCGGCATGTTACTGTGGACTGTAACCTGCAATAGAATGAAAAGAAACCCTTCTGTTATACATATTTATAACTTATTTTTGCTGTTTTACTGCCGTTATGTTTTTCACTAATGTCAAATACAATCTGTATCAATTTATATTATACATGGATTACATACCGCAGGGGTGCTCAACCTTTTAAACAGCAAGGGCCACTTAAGTGATTTGGTAACCAGTCACAGGCCACAATGAAATGAAATGATTCAGAATTTCAATTTTTATTTTTGAATAGCCTTATAATCATTTTCCTCCTGCAGCTGCTGAATACCCACGGCAGGGTGAGGATGAGAAGCCTGCTTTCAGCGGTTCCAGGAGGAAAATGGAGAGGATAGTTTCTGTATATGTCGCCCCTTCTGTCCAAGTGTAAAAAAAGAATGTGACAGGGAGGCTGCATGGGCCCCCAGGAGCATGGGGCAGGGTCACCATTGGCACCCCTGATGCTACACCAGTGGTTTGGAGGAGGGGTGAAAAAACATCTCAACTATGGGCCTTTAATGCCTCCCAAACCTCAAATGTAAATGATAACTTACTGTCCTGAGTCCCCTATAAGGCTGCTTTCACACTGATGCACTGCTGTTTTCCAGCACCGCAGGCTTAGCTCGGCTTTGCCCTAGACTTCTATTATATTTTGCAAGTGTGGTGCACTTTCTGAAAGCGCACCAAAACGTCTGCACACAGATGTGTGCTCCCCAGGTTTGAGGTTGAGGGCCACATCACAGGGCTCTGAGGGCTACATGTGGCCTGTGGGCTTACAGGTTGAGCTTCCCTGTCATTCCGTATAGTGAAAAGTGTTTTATGGGTGGTAGACCTGGCATTCCATATACAATTCTACAGAAAATACTACTGAACGCAAACCTGTCATATTTTTAAAGTACTGCTACTGAAAGTCTTCAGCAATGGACACGTCCAGAAGCATTGGATGTCTGTGCCCCCTCACCATAATCAGGTTTTTTCCTCTGACCTCTACTTCACTTCTGAGTCTTGTAGTGAGGAAAGAGTCATAGTGTGTGTCAGGGAACACAGGTTTCCAACACAGAGAAGTGTCAAATGCCGAAGAGACTGAGGGATGTTGCAGAACTAGAATGGAGTGAAGGTCAGAGACACGATGAAAGGCTAGCTCTTTTCTTCTAGGAATTGCTTCAAGAACAGGCTTTATATTCTTTTTCTATTAATAACATGAGTATTATTTTACTGACCAGTCTGGTAAAATACTGGCTGAGTGCCACTAATACCATTATTCTGATGACAGTAAGAAAAATTAGATGATCAAACATTTTTATTTCATTCTTTTACTCTCATGAAATCTCAAAAGCTACAATTCAGACTATTGCAATGTTAAACATTTCCTACATAATGTATGTAGGCCTTGTGTATTAAAAGACACATGCTTGGGCAGGCTTAATCTGCCAATAAAGCTATAATGTCTGGTGTGTCTTTGAAATATTTAAGCCAATAAGAGCTTCAATGAGTTGTTTGGCATTTATTACATCCTTTTTTTTATTACACTAAGAACTTTCACAGTGATGTAAAGATGCCTTTTACTTTTTTCCTTGTTACTTAAAGTACATCTGAAGGCTCCATTTCTTTAAAGGTGCCCATGTGTTATTTTCCTGTTTGCATGTTGGCAAATACTACCAGGTGCAGTGGGAGGGATTGAGTAATTCTTGGATGTCGGTTGATGCCACTTAGCCAGTCCAGAGTATTGAGAAAACCTGACTCTAATGTCGGGATCCACCCAGATGCCTGGATCGGCAGCTGGCTCAGCCTCTCAGGGAGCTGCGGAGAGCCTGAGCCAGCCGCTACTCAAGGAATCCCTAATAACCTCTGGAAGAACCCTGGTTGAGAAAGCCTGGTCTAAGGGATAGAGGACCAGGTTACAGGATGCCCAAAAACAGTAACAAAATTTCCTCCATTCAGAAGTTTCTTGTGGTAACCTTATCCTTACAGGCTAATGCAGTATAACTAGACACAATGGACACCAACCATTACGTTTTTCAGCCCCTATCACAGGCTAGTTGTGGACCTTTAAGTTGAAAATGTCAACTGATTAAGTAGAACTCTTCTAGTATGCTGCCAGTGTTATCATTACTGCACTTAAAGTCTTTGGAATTTTTTAGACAACATAGGTCAAACACAAGGCCTGTGGGCCAAATCCAGCTCACCAGGCCATTTCACGTGGCCCTCACACCCCTCCTGCAGCTGCAGTACCCCCCTTGTCTCTGTCCCCATCTTGTCTCAACAGTCGGCAGCAGAAAAGAGGACAGAACTTCTCCTACAGATCCTGCACCTCTCTGTGCAGCTTCAGCACCCCTCATCTCTGCCTTCCCTGGTCTCAACATTCAGCAGACTGTGGCAGCTGACTCCAGCCCTCCTCTAGACCCTGCACTTTCTGCTTTGCAGCTTTGCTCCCAGATTCTTCCCGGCAACAGCACAAAATAAGGGGGTATACTGTGATGTAAAGGAGGGTCGGGGGACTGTTGACCTCTGATGGTGGGGGGCTGGGGGGGGGGATCTTGGCATCTGATGTAAGGTGGGGTGAGATGCTCTACACAGCTAGTCTTACAAATACAACGGGCCCTTTGAGGACAACCATAATGCTGATGCGGCCCACGATGAAATTGTGTTTGACACCCCTGTTTTAGACAATCTGCAGTAGGAATGGAGAGAAACATGCTCATGGCTCAGTAAGTACAATAAAGGATGATACCATTGGTGGTACGATGTTTAAAAGTATTAACAGCTACATTAACCATCTCCACATTATTTGAGTGAAGATATCCTTTAAAACAACACACATAAAACAATTGAATACATCACTATGCCATTGCTATGCATTTTTTTAGGTTTCCTCTTCATATGGAAACTTCAAAGTTTGGAATGTTAGTCGTTTTTTTTTTCACTAACAATTACATATTACTCACGTTTTTATGTAAACATCATTAAACCCTTATTTGCATTGTAAAACACATCATCTAATCTACATACTGTGACTAAATTTATAGCCTCACAAACACATACTCAGCAAATGTAATTTATTCTATTACTCATTTATTAAGTGGAATAGGTATCAACCTGTCAGACTTTCTGTCTATACTAAAGGTACATCCTTGATAATTCAAGCACGTTTGATAAACAGGAACAAGGAAATTTGGAGGTCTGTCTGCTGCCACTCCAAACTGCTAGGCACACCAGTACACCAACAGCAGAACTCTCTTTTCCAACGATAAACCCTCACCATGTCAACTGACCGAAGACCTACAGCACTATGAGCATGTAGTAACACGCCAGGTCTCCTTTCCTCTGTTGAATATTAGTGTATTCAATTATCAGGTGGACAATTGATTGAATCTTTTATATGCTTATCCAGGGCTTTTTTCAGCTGGAACATGGTGGAACTCAGTTCCACCACCTTTGGCTCGGGCTGTCTGCTCCCTGCTCACAACTATGACTTCTAAACACAGAGGTCCAGCTTCTGTGTTTACAAGTGACAGCTGGTCTCCCAACAGCTCCCACAGATCTGATCTCCACTGAGTGCAATATGGGGACAAGGGATATGCAGGTGCCAGGGTGCAGTGTGGTCATGGGCGGAAGGGGGGCATCAGGTGGTAGGCTGACTCTCTGTGATCTTAATTTTTTATTTGGTGCCTGGATGTCAACACTCCTGCTGGATGATCTCCCTGCAAGTGAGAGAGGCGGAACCATCTACAGTGTGTGAGGAGCTTCAAAAGCTGGCTGGGTGCTTCAGCCTTATACGGGGGGGGGGGGGGGGGAGAGAAGAAGGGGCAGTGGAGGGGGGTTGCATGCAGAGCTCAGAGCTGAAGAGGGGTGAAATGGAGATGTGGATGAGGGATGCAGAAGAAAGTAGCTGTGGAAGAGGGGTGAGCTCTTTGTGTAGCTCACCCCTGAACTATGCACTCTGTGTGTAGTGCACCCCTGAACTCTGTGCTCTGTCTGTGTAGTGCACTCCTGAACTCTGCACACTCTGTGTAGGGCACTCCTGAACTCTGCACTCTGTGTGTGGCTCACCCCTGAACTCTGCACTCTGTGTGCAGTGCACCTCTGAATTCTGCACACTGTGTGTAGGGCACTCCTGAACTCTGCACTCTGTGTGTGGCTCACCCCTGAACTCTGCACTCTGTGTGCAGTGCACCTCTGAATTCTGCACACTATGTGTAGGGCACTCCTGAACTCTGCATTTTGTGTGAGGCTCACCCCTGAACTCTGCACTCTGTGTGCAGTGCATCTCTGAATTCTGCACACTGTGTGTAGGGCACTCCTGAACTCTACACTCTGTGTGTGTCTCACCCCTGAACTCTGCACTCCATGTGCAGTGCACCTCTAAACTCTGCACTCTGTGTGCAGTGCATCCCTGCACTCTGCACTCTGTGTGCAGTGCACCTCTGAACTCTGCACTCCGTGTGCAGTGCACCTCTGAACTCTGCACTCTGTATGTAACCCCCCCCCCCCAAACTCTGCACACTGTACATAACACACCTGTGGTATTTATTGCCCCTTTACAACCCTGCCACTGTTAATGAAATTTGGTATCACCTACTATTTGATGTAGTTTGGAGGGTACGTGTGAAGGGAAAGGGGTTGCGGGGGGACAAGTTTGAATTCCTGCACCTATTCTCTGTGAGATAAAGTTATGTGCCTTTCCAATTTTCAGCCTTTGGGAAACAGTCAGCTCTTTTATTAATGCTCACAAATATTTAAAGTATACCTAAAGGCAAAACTTTTATTTTTTAAGTTTTGGATAGAGTGGAGAGGGATCAGAACACCTATCTGTTTTTATTGTTGTCCATTAGGGAGGTTCGCCCTCTCTATTTGTCCTACTCGTTGCTATCATCTAAAAAGTAGAAAGTGAATGTAAATAAAAATCCAAAATTTTGGGTTGTCCAAAGAACAGTAGTAGAGGAGAAATATTCCAATGGGGACACTAGTTATGGTAACCCTGGTGACAACCAGGGATTCCCTCACTTTGCAGTGATCTCCCCTAATTTCATGTTAGGGGATTTAGAACTTGGATGGGGTAGGGGGTGTACGGGATGCCCAAAAGAAATGAAAAACCGAGGACAACTTTGTGAACTAAGTCTAAACCATTTGCCTACCTGGCACTTATAACCCCTTCCTGCCTAGGCCAATTTTCAGCTTACAGCACTGTCGCACTTTGAATGACAATTGCGCGGTCATGCAACACTGTACCCATATGAAATTTTATAATTTTTTTTCACACAAATAGAACTTTCTTTTAGTGATATTTAGTCGCCACTGGGTGTTTTATTTTTTGCGCTATAAACAAAAAAAGACCAACAATTTTGAAAAAAACATTATTTTTTATTTTCTACAATAAAACATGTCCAATAAAAACATTTAAAAATCAAATGGCTTCATAAATTTAGACCAAAATGTATCCTGCTACTCATTTTTGGTAAAAAAAATTCAATACGCATATATTAATTAGTTTGCACAAAAGTTATAACTATGGGACATACAAACTATGGGACATATACTGGAATTTTGTTTTAATGCTAGCTATGGCAGCGATCAGCGACTTATAGCAGGATTGCAATATTGCGGCAGACATATTTACACTAACACTTTATGGGAACCAGTGACACTAATACAGTGATCAGTTCTAAAAATATATACTGATCACTGTACTTATGACACTCGTTGGAAAGGGGTTAAGATCTAGGGTGATCAAAGGATTAACTGTGTGCCTAGCTATGTGCTTGGTGTAAACTAGATGGTGCTGGTAGAAGAGGAAGTGATTGATCGTGTTCCCAGCTCTGCAGGGACACAAGAAGGATCACTTTCTCCTGTCACAACACAGCTGTGCCTATGTAAACATAGGCAAAGCTGTGTTCTTCCTCCCTGCCCAATGATCTGTGGGTACCCGTGAAGGTCTGTTCACCTAACTCGCACATCGGCTTCTGCTGTGATAGTTCTCAGCAGAAGCGATCTGTCGGTGGCGCGCACTCACCCCGTGAGGCGGAAGTGCAAAATCACGTATATATACAGCATTTTGCACAGGAGGTCCACCCTGTAGCAGTAAAACTGCTATAGGGTGGAGGAAAAGTGGCTAATGATAGGTAAGCTGTGATATAGTACATTTTTGGTTTTGGGTTCAATATCCCTTTAAGTCTTGCCTTATTGAACTTTGTCTGTTAATATTTCAATACTTGTATATGTTTATGCAAAATAAAATTAAACTTTTTATGCACATATGTATTTTTTATTGGCACCCTAAAGTCCCTTTTGTGATTAAACTTTTTAACATATCTAAAGATTTGCTATCTCTATGCAATTTTCCTATCTGTGTATTTGAAATTGCTAACACTGAAACCAAATAAAGATTTTATTTTTTTAATAGCACCTGTATAGGCAGTTTTATTAAAATGTATATACTATAACTGTATATTCTCTTTCCCACAGCTCTGAAATTGACCAACTATGACCTACAGGTCCAATCTAATAAATCCAAACACAACTGTGACTCTTTCATGGGCAATGACCTGATAGTACGCCGAGGACAGGATTTTACAATAATGTTGCAGTTCGATGCACCAGTGAAAGCTGAAGACAGGTTTTCGTTCACTGCAAGTCTTGTTCCTACAACAGGAGGTAAAATTATTAATGCTGATTTCACATACTTTGAAATTGAATGTACAGGGTAGGTGACAGTTAGCTTGATGTTTCAACGTTGTATTGAGAATGAGAAATATTTATCTAATATTATTTAGAGTACCATTACATGCAATGTCAGATGAACATTTCAGCTTGCCTTGTTTTCAATTGGAAATTCACTGGAATGAATCAATGAGGTTTAAAATGCTTGTCAAATTTTTATTTCTGCTTGTAGGGAAATTTTCCTTACTTCTTATCTCTAACACATTAATGCAATCTCCAATAGGAAAAGTATTTAAAAAATTAGCACAAAGGCAAATGTATTGACCATGTGTATTGGATCTCTGTACTACTTGGCACTACTTGGCATGATTCTGTAGTCTCTGGGCCAAGGGCCAGTATCACTTCACTGCACTGACATGTGCACACTGGAAATTTTTGTTTTGTTTCGGATTCATTTGTTAATTGAAGAATTAAGGCCCCTTTCACATGATCGGACCAGCTGTTTGTTTTTCATCCATACGTTGAAAAACAGACAGCAGTGTATTTCTGTGGACCAACAGATATGAATGGATGATCATCAATTTACCATCTGTTTACATCCGTGTTTGTTCTGGTCCATTTTTTTTTTAACAGATAAGGGTATGTCCAAATCTGTTGAATCAGAATGGAACAGATGTAAATGCATGCCATCAGTTCCATTGATCTATCAATATCCATCTAGCAGATTAGATCAGATAACAATTGTATGTAAACAAACGTGTGGACCATTTGCATACAACCGCCCATAGAGAGCAGCGGGCTGTGTCCATGTCCGCTCTGCACAAGCACAAGTTTATTCCAGAAGTTTGCTGTATATTCAATATATTACTGAATGGTATGTATGCAAATACAGAATGGAATGAAATTTTAATCTATTCATTATCTGATTTCAAATTAGCAAACAAATTCGAAAATATAATTAATTTCCCCATGGGCCCGAACTATTATTGTATCATGTGACGTCATCCAAAAACAAATGCATTCATTATTTTCATTGTAACTTTTTTTCATATTTGTTCATTTTTATGTCCATTCAGAGATTCAGATACGCCCAAATCTCCAAAAATGAAATTTTTGTCCCAAAAAATTAATCAAAACTAAACAAATCACACATGTCTAGCACTGAGCAATTATGTCTAGTGCTTCATAGCCATAGTGTTGAATATGTTCAATGCACTGGAGTGATCCTGATCTTTGGGCAAAAGAACTATGGAAAGACTCAAAATAATGCAGAGATCATATACATAAACTTTAGTGCAGAGAACTAGTTAAAGCTTCTTGCCCATGCAAAGAACTCTAGCCTAGGGGTCCTTACTTTTTTATAACAGACCCTCCAATGGATTAGACAAAAATATCTCAATACTTCCATTGTTGGACTGTCAAAATCATTATCATCACCAGTCCTTTTAGATATCAGTCTTCAAAGTTAGACATGAAACCTGTGGCGCTGCAAATAGGTCCTCTAGGACTTAGTTGCCCATATGCACTAGATGTGGGTCAGAAGGATAGGATCCCATTCTCAAGTAGACCTGGACACAGCACTTCTGTCTAGCTATAAATTAATATACCAAGAATGGTTGTAATCCCAATAGCAACATGGAGGTTGGACCAAGACAAAACTGTGATAGTGTTCAACATATATTAGCATATATTAGCTAATTAAGGGGTTACCATTATCAACCATTATGCATGTAATATATTAGCATATATTAGCTAATTAAGGGGTTACCATTATCAACCATTATGCATGTAAATACTACTCTAGCACCACCCTCGTGAGGGTTACTTGTATTTTTGCCCAGGTTTCCCTCTTCTTCACCCCGCAGATAGGCAAAATGTATTTTCCACAGCCAGGTACACAGATACTTTCTCCTGTTGTCTTCAATGGCCAAACCTGGGGATGTTTGTTTTTGGAGTTTTATTGTAGAACTGGGGATAGGGATAGGGAATTCAGTAGGATACTCCAGAATTAGAACTATTTACACTGAGAACATTTATTTGATCTCTTTGTTGAGGACTTTTGAAGTCCTGGCTTAAGCAGATAGCAGACTGCCCTTTAACGGTAATATAACGGACGCAAGGTGGTTCTCTCGTTCTGGGAGGACGTCATATGACGTCCTCCCATTCTTACTGCGCATGCACAGCTCAGGGAGCACGCAGCACGGCGATCGGCACAGCGGATCAACGATCACAGAAAGAGCCGAAGATGTCCAATCACAGTTGATCACATGTAAACAGGGAAATGCCGGCATTATCGGCATTTCTCTCCTCTCGAGCTGTCACGCTGACAGCTCGAGAGGAGAGGAGAGCTGGTAATCGGCTTTCCACGGAGGGGACATGTACACTGATCATCAGGGCACCTGTCAGTGTCCATCAGTCCCTTGTGTTAGTGTTCATCAGTGCCTCGTGCCAGTGCCCATCAGTGCCACATCAATGCCACATATCAGTGCCTACCAGTGCACATCAATGCCACATATCAGTGCCCATCTGAGCTGCCTTTCAGTGTCACCCATCAGTGCCACCTATCAATGCCAATCAGTGCCACCTATCAGTGCCAGTCAGTGCCACCTATCAGTGTCAATCAGTGCCACCTATCAGTGCTCATCAGTGCCGCCTATCAGTGGCTATCAGTGCCGCCTATCAGTGCCAGTCAGTGCTGCCTATTAGTGCCGCCTATCAGTGCCATGTATCAGTGTTGCCTTTCAGTGCCCATCAGTGATGCCTGTCAATGCCCATCAGTGCCACCTACCAGTGCCTCCTCATCAGTGCCCATCAGTGCCACCTATCAGTGTCCATCAGTGCAGCCTATCAGTGCCCATCACTGCAGCCTCATTAGCGTACATCAGTGAAGGAGAAAAATCACTTATTTAGAAACTTTTATAACAAAAACTAAGAAAAAACTTTTTTTCAAAATTTTCAGTGGTTTTTGGTTTGTTTAGGAAAAAATAAAAAATGATTAAATACCACCAAAATAAAGCTCTATCTGTCACAAAAAAATGATAAAATGTTCATATGAGTACAGTGTTGCATGCCAGCGCAATTGTCATTCAAAGTGCAACAGCGCTGAAAGCTGGAAATTGGCCTGGGCAGGAAGGGGGTATAAGTGCCCTGTAGGCTAGTGGTTAATTTGTAGCAGCAAGTAGTTTAGGAGTGAGCAAAGTTCCTTTTTGCAGTAATATTAGTTCCAGAGCTGAGCTCCTCAGGTACAAACCCATTACAACAGACTGTGACAGCCGAAAGGTAATTTAGCTGAGCAAAGTCAATTGGACTAGCTCTTAAGAACACTAGGCAGTGTTCCCTTTCCTTTTCAGACCCATGCTGACTATCAAGCACTAGGGGGGTAGCAAGCACACAGAGTCCCCAAATCCCTCAATGTCTGTACTCACAAGGCCCAAGGACAGAATGGTTGCCTCCTTCCAATCTGTCAGTGATACCAGACAGAGCTTTAGCAGACAGCCTTCCCTCAGTCAGCTTACTGTAATACCAGGGTCACTCTCTCTAACTTCAGGCTCTGAGGTCAACCCACCTGGGGTTGCATGGCAGCCAGTGCCAGGCGGGGCAAGTCTGCCTCCAGCCTGGCTAGGTTTAGTCCTCTCCCAGTAAAGATGCTGAACCCATGTGCTCACAGGACGTACCACTCCCAGCATGTAATAGGACTACGCTCCCCTGCAATTGGCCAGGGCTGTATCCATATTCATGCTGCTCATTTGCCAATTCCCTCCCAGGTTCTGGAAGGCTCTCATAGCTTCCTGAAGGCAGGCAGAACTCAAGGCAAACTCAGCAGCACCAGAGCATCATGAGCAGACTTGACTAATCCATCACAGGATTTTGTTAAGCAGAGAGCCCAGCTAGATTTTCCTAATAGCCTCCCTGTTAAGCAGAAAAACACTGCTATGCTTATCCTAACTATACAAATCCTGGCACCTACCTAGGAGTGTGCTTCACTACCAAAAATCTATAGATACAAAATATTTATAACTATTAGGACCATGAAAAATGTTACCATTAAACATTTAAAGAATAAGTTCACCTTTATACAAAAAATAATAATTGCACATTTTTTTTGCAGTTAAAAAATTGTCCATTTATTATTTTTTGTTGCAGGAGCCTGTAAGGTAGTTCTGTGGTAGTTCATTGGGAACTACAAGCCTGCAGCCACAGCCAAGGCTGTGGGGCTTGGTAGTTTCCCATTCACAGAACACAAAGAAAGTAAATGAGTAATGCGGCTGGGCGGGGGATGGGAGCCAAAGCGGGGTAACAAACATTGGAGTGAAAATACACTAATCAAAAAATTTATAGGAACACTACACTTTTTACCTACACTTTTAGTATAGCATCAAGTAAATTAAGCTCCTGGCATATTGATCTGGTCAGCTAAGTAGCAGAGGGGGTTGTTAATCAGTTTCAGCTGCTTTGGTGTTAATGAAATTAACAACAGGTGCACTAGATGGGCAACAAACACCAGAATTGGCAGGTCCACCACTGGCACCCTGTGCTTTTCACAGATGAGAGCAGATTCACCCTGAGCTTCCTGACAGACATGAAGGGGTCTGGAGAAGCCATGGAGAAGGTTATGCTGCCTGTAACATCATTCAGCATGACCGTATTGGTGGTGGGTCAGTGATTGTCTGGGGAGGCATATCCATGGAGGACACACAGACCTCTACAGGCTAGACAATGGCACCCTGACTGCCATTAGGTATCAGGATGAAATCCTTGGACCTATTGTCAGACCCTACGCTAGTGCAGTGGGTCCTGGGTTCCTTCTTGTGCATAACAATGCCCGGCCTCATGTGGCGAGAGTATGCAGGCAGTTCCTGGAGGATGAAGGAATTGATACCACTGAATGGCCCCCACACTCGCCTGACCTAAATCCAATAGAACACCTGTGGGATATCATGTTTCGGTCCATCCGACAACACCAGCATGCACCTCAGACTGTCCAGCAGCTCAGTGATGCCCTGATCCAGATCTGGGAGGAAATACACCAGGACAAGATCCGTCATCTCCCTGGGTGCATGCCCCAATGTTGTCAGGCATGCATACAAGCCCTCCAGCATGATATTTTTCCCCATTGAGATCTGATGTGTTTTCAAAGTGTTCCTTTAATTTTTTTGAGCAGTGTGTCTTCACTGGATATTTTTAATTTCAATCAGCAAATGTCCCCACATCCACATTTCAAAACATATGCAAATTTGAATGTTGTCATGCCACATATAGGGGAAGATCTAATTTGTCCATCTAATTAGGTGCTTTCTCTTTAAGTGACATTCCCACATACATATACTTATAACCGGTATTTCTGGTATTGCTATTAAACATGTGCTACTGTAGTTGTAATTCACATTATATAGGAAACAAAGACTGAAATTCTCCAAGTGGATGTATTTATAGTTTTGTTATTATCCCAGAGATTTTTTTCCACAGCCTTAGCTTTTTTTTAGATTAAAACACTGAGAACAATAATACAAATATTCTCCATTAAACTGTTTGTTAAATGTTCAACCCCAGCAGTTGCAGTTTACAAATTTTAATGCTCCGGCTCAGTGCTGCTTCCCTGAACTTCTGGTCCTCGCAGGAAACAGTAAAGCAATCCATACAAGGATCAGAATCTGGCGGTTTAGCAGGGGCACAATGGTTGCAGAGATGTTGACCTACAAATTGACTTCTGTACAACCACTCTGTTGGATTACCCTTCTCGATCAGCATTGCAGGCTATAGCCAGGAGCTCTGATCAGTGTATTCTGATGGCAGGCAAGACAATAGCTCAGTGGGAGGATTCCCCCACCCACCTCTAATGTGAGGATGGGGAATTTAGTCACTTTTTTTCATTCAACCCACTGGTTGATTGAAAAAAACTAACTTGTCTATGGGCTGCCTTAACAGTGGACATTGCAGTCCAGAGCCAGTCTGTTAGCTTGAAGAAAGAAGTGAGGAGGAGTAGGTTAGTGTCTTGCCATCCTAGGCTATGGGGCTGTGTGTTTCTATTGATGCACACAGTGTAGGAAAACACAATTCTAATCATGGCTCTATTAGATGCTGCCAGAGAAAGGAACCACCCTGAAACAGGAACCCCGAGGTCATTGTATAGGTTTAAACTGGAAAATAAGCAAGGTTTAAAAGAAAAAGAAGCTGCATACTCATTAAGTGATTAATTCAGCTGCTGAAGATGCTTCAAAACCGAGTGTGTAATATCCACTTAAGTTTTATTATTGTATTTCTTGCCACAAGTAACATAGGGTTAACCCAACCAGTATCATAAAAACTATTCTTAAACATTCTTTTTAATTTTGTTTTAAAACATTCCACACATGCTGCTTATCATATAGATCAGCTTATCACATAGACCTGAACTTGATGTAAACCTGACCTGAACTGTTGAACAACTACTGTGTCAATTAGTTGTGAAACCCGGGCTTCAATCGCACATGTGGGAATCAGCTCTGAAACTTGGTGGTTGATGGGATTAAAGCAATTACATACAATCTGTTGTCAATGGGAGTAGAAATAGTGCCTCATCATTGGTGTTAGTGCCCATCATTGGTATTAGTTGAAGGAATAGTGCCCCATTATTGGTATTGGTTGAAGGAATAGTGCCCCATCATTGGTATTAGTTGGATGAATAGTGCCACATTATTTTTATTAGTTGGAGAAACAGTGCCCTGTTATTGGTATTCGTTGGAGGAATAGTGTCCAATTATTGGTATTAGCTGGAGGAATAGTTCCCCATCATTAGTATTAGTTGGAGGAACAGTGCCCCATTATTGGTATTAGTTGAAGGAATAGTGCCCCATCATTGGTATCAATGGAAGTGACAATGCCCCCTTGTTGGCGTTAATGGTAGGAATTATGCCCCACTGTTGACGTCTAGAGAGAGGAATAGTGCCTTGTAGCAGTGGGAGGAACACAACGCCAAGGGCAGGTTAACGGCATGAAATCTGATGTATTGTGGTACAAGGAGCATGCTAATAAGAGAAGGGAGCAGAGTGATAAAGACATGAGCATATCCGTGTCCTGCTTCTCCTTTTGCTGTCCATATCCAGTGTAAATCTCAGATGCTTGATGTGTGTGATAGCATTGGACAGAAAGAAGTGAAAACTGGTTCTGATGGATCTACTGTAAAGTGATTTTTTTCCTTCAAAGAAGCAAATCCATGATTGAAGTCTAGTATGGTAGAACCTGTTCTGGTTCTGGACTGCTACCTCTCTGATAGTTACAAAGAAAGTGTTTGCCAGATGTTAAATTCTTGGATGAATATAGAGGAGCGCCTGGTACAAAAGTTCATCTCATTTGAAAGACTTTATGAAACATTTAATGGTTAAGAGCATCAGATACAGCCAACGTGTTTCTGGGGAAAAAAACCTATTCTATAAGGGCTTGCTGCCTTTAGTGCCGTTAGGTGATGTTAGCCTTCATCAACCCTTAATACTGGCCCCTTAGCTGTGATTTTATTAACATCGAATGCTCAAGTCCTGAAGAAGGGGAAGGATTTTTCACACAAAATGTGTTGGCTGTATCTGTTGCTCTATTTATTAAATGTTTTAAAAAGTCCTTTAAGTGAGATAAACTTTTGCATCAAGTACATAGCCAAGATTTTACAGTGTAAGTCTCATGATAAATAGAAATACAAATAATTTAGTGAGTAATGTATTTTATCTGTGTATTTAACTATTTTTTGAGATTTTAGCTTTAGCATGACAGCCTATTTGAAGCAAATATAGGTTTATACGCATGTTATTCAAAAATAGTCCCCTACACCTTTAGATATGCAAATTACTAAGACAACTGACTGCATATTTATAATCATTAACCCATCATTTCTACAATGGCAGCTAACTCCCTCCTTGAATACACTTTCGTTGATTCCTCATCACCTTCACCAAACAGTTGGGGAGCTCAGAGAAGCTCGAGTGGATCCAACTCTGTGAATATCACCATCTTTACCCCTAATGATGCAGCAATTGGACGATATGTTCTATACTGGACGAGTGGAGGCTCCAGGCGTATCGGGGAGTTCTTTCTGCTCTTTAACCCTTGGGCTTCAGGTAATAATCTGCTATTTTAAAATTCGAGTTCTGCAATGGTAATTAAAGCCACACTATGGAATTATTTCATTGTTTACATTTTATGTGAAAAATAAACTTAAATTGTATCCTAGGGTAAAAACTACACATATACATTCAGCTTTCCCATGGTTTTGTCTCTTTAAAGACCATGCAATTGCAAAAAGAGTACCTGTTCATCTGATAGAAATGCAGTGAGCACCTAATTCATCAGCGGATCTGCTTGCTCAGTGGGGGATCTCTCCACTGATCCCCGCTGAGCAAGCGGATGACTAGTCCGTGTTGGCACAGTTGACACAGTTGACACAGACACAGCCCACTGTCCTTTATGGGCAGTTGGATGAGAACGGACTGCCTGTCTGTTTCCATCCAACTTCCATCCAATCTGACGGACAGAAGGGGAATGGATTCCCATCGGTCTCTATTTGGCGGATCAGATCTGATTGCATGTCGACGGTTGTAAACAGACACATGTCCGTTTACACCCACAGCTTCATAGAGGAGAAAAAAGTTTCTAATCAGGTCAACTTGAAAAACGGGCAGGTGGACCCAATTGGAACAACATTGGAAATGTAATTGGCCCCTTTCACAGATGTTCCAATTGGGTCCACCTGCCGTTTTTTTAGGCAGACCTGATCAGAACCATTATCTCCTATATGTAGCAGCGGGTGTAAATGGACATGTGTCTGTTTACAACCGTCGACATGCAATCAGATCTGATCCGCCACATAGAGACTGATGGGAATCCATTCCCCTTCTGTCCGTCAGATTGGACAACCAATCCGATCCATAAAAAAGAGACAAATGGGGATCTGTTCCTTTTCTGTCTGTCAGACGGAAGCTGGATGGTAACAAACAGGTGGTCCCTTTCCGTCCGACAACCCATAGAGGACAGCTGGCTGTGTCTGTGTCCACTCTGCAGGAGTGGACATGGACCTGTTATGCACTTGCTCAGGGATCAGAGAGATTCCCCGCTGAGCAAACGGATCTGCTGAAGGGTGCGCCCTGTGTGAAAAGGGCCATAGACTGGCAACAATCTGCCTTTACTGAACTGAAATTGCAAGAAATGATGTCAATCCTGCCTTGATTTATTTTTCCAAACAACAAAATACCTCCCACCCTCTTTGTTATGACAACAAATAGTGTGGTGTTTTATAGTTTAAAAAAGTGAGCTAGGTAGAGCTGATAATATTGCTTGAGATAACAAAGGCATAGTGAACAAGACACAGGACAGCTCTGAATTTCTGACAGGATCAGGTATTGTTTGCACTTTTTTAAAAATTATAAAAAATGCTTATAATTGTAGCACCCCTGTGCTGGGCTGGGTACATTTAGTGTATGGCTTTCTGTAGTCAGGTGAGCTGCAATTTGTTTCTCAGATTCAACCAGGTTCATCCTTAAACCTGGCAGATGATTACTCTACCCTGCCTCTGGAGGAATGTTCCAGAAATAGAGTAGGATGGTCAGTCATTGGACTATGGATATTTATCTGACCTTGATTAGTCCCTGGAAGGAAGACCAAGAAGGTGTGGCTGGGGAGAAGATAAATGTTTGAGAGGGTCTAATCAGAGCACTCTCTTGTGGTCTGCCCCCTGGGAGGCAGACTATGTGCCATACAGAAAGAGCTAATGTTCCTGGACCTCAGCATATGCTATGGCTAAGAGCTTGAAGGAACCTAGATCAAGGAGAATTTGCTGGAGGAAATTCCCTGTGGAAGCTTGGCTGGAAAGGTGGGGCCCTCTCAACCAAAGCGCAAGGTTGGAAGTACTTTTTTTTTAGGGTAGACACCAGAGATTCTTGCTGTGTATTGGGGCAGACCCCAGAAGAGTAGGATCGGGGCTGCTCTGTACAAAACCATTACACAGAACAGGTAAGTATGACATGTTTTATGTTATTTTAATAGAAAAACAGCTTTATTATCAGTTTAAGGGGATAACGCATGGAGAAACTGCCTTGTATTGCAGAGAGGTACTGCATATATGTATATATATTTTTTTTTACACACCTTTTAACAAATCTATTGCCCACTCTCACTCACAACAACCATCCCCCTAAGCTAAACTGCACTAACCCCCTCACCTCAATGGGATTCGGCAGGCTGTAATTATTAGGTCAACACTGCACTGCAAGATGGAATTAGACTTGCCACAGGAAACAGGCTATAGAACCTCCCAGTAAGTTGATGTCAATTGCTCACTTTTCTATGTGAAAGTATTGTATGTGCTCCCCTGTCAGCATTAAGCAAGAATTATACTAGGAGAGGATGGGCAGAAATCTACCTTCCATTATGAGAGAGACATTGTCCCATCTGTGGTCAGCACGTGAAACGTGAACAGGTCACAGCAAAAAAAAAAAAAAATTTCATAAAGGTGAACAGTAGAGCGTAACTAAATACAGGTATCAAAAGATTGAAGAATGTATAACAAATATATTACCTGTAGGAATGTTATTAAAGTAAAGTTGCACTTTAAAGAGGTACTCCAACCATTGAAAAAGTAAACAGCCTAGCCAAGTACCTTATGACACTTACATGCTGCATCAGATAGGAAAGCTGAAAAGGCTAAAAAGGCCTTCCTTGGATGCAGAGCCATCTCAAGAAGCATCCATGGGCCTTTCTACTTAACAGAAACTCATCGCTAATGAAAGGTATACCTTTACCTCACTAGCAGGTCTGTGCCTCATTGTAACTTCTCTCACTGTGGGCTCCACCTAAGAAGCCCAGCTATATACAAATCTTTATGAGTCCTTGATGGCCACACAAATTTCGATAGTGCTTTGTGTCTAATGAGACTCTGGTTCTCCCAAGATGGTGCTCCAAATCCATGGCAGAGGACACATTGGTCCTATGCCAGGCTCTCCTCTAGCACTCAGTAGTGAACAACCGTGGCCACGTGACCGCTTTGTTTACCACAGTAGGAAGTGAAAAGGTAATCCTGCAATCATCGCATCACCTTGTCCTGCTGATCCGACAGAGTAACAGTGCCACTCTTCAGGTTACCAGCAGCGACATTAACACCTACTAACAGCACTGTCTTTTTAAGCTCATCCTGATGATCTGTAAGCAGATAGAAGAGTTACTCATGTGCTGAGCCCAAGATTTCCTTACTTAGGAATAAATAAAAAATTCTAAGATTCCAGTCTGTGTGTCACAGTATCTGCTCATGACAATAAATGATTTGTCAACATGCACTGTCATGTGCATTGGCCACAGAGACGACCTATAAATTGTCACATGCCATGTGCACAATTTATGGTAATCCGCACATGTATGCTTTTACAGAAATGATATATCCTGCTGTCACTCATGATTTTGGCAGGTACATTTTTTGGAGCTGTGTAGTGCAATGTACTTACATGCCAAAAACAAGAAGCAGACAGCTCATACTTGTCTTGGTAACACCCAATATTATTTTCTTCCTTGCAGGTGATATGGTTTACTTGGCAGATCAAGAACAAAGAAAGGAGTATGTGCTGTCAGAATTTGGTATTATCTATGGTGGTGATTTCAACTCTCGTGCTCAGTTTCCCTGGAATTTTGGGCAGGTACTAACCAACTTTTATGTATAATACACCCAATCTTGCATTTCTTGCATTTATATTAGCAAAAGAAGATTTTGTTTATATCAGTTTTTCCCAAATCTATTACCCCAGTGGAACCCTTGAAAAAATCTTCAGGTCTCAGGGAACTCCTGTCCAGATTAGTCAGTTGGGGAAGCATTAGGCAAGTGCACCGTACATTAGGAATGGCCAGTGGGAAGAATGCCCCCTTTGATTGGTGGTCAAAATACAACACTTGCAGTCAGGCTGCTAGCCCTGCCAATTGGCATATGTCGTGGAGCTTTGTAGGCACCATCACATAGGAAGGAAGTCACAGTTCAAGGAACCCCTGGCTACCTGTTGAGGAACCTTAGGGTTCCACGGAACCCCAGTGGAGAATATTCTGAGTAGTATTGCATAGCAGGCAGCCCTCTACAAAGGACTGTATAACAACAAAGATTCTGGCTGGGAATCTTCAGTAAAACAGTTCAGTAAAACACTAAAAGATACTTGTGATTATCCTCATGAACAGCATTGTTCTCAGTGAAGTCCAGAGCAACTCTGCTAACACAGGCAAAAAAGCTGGAGGTCCAAATACACAAAGCACTATAAATAAAATGTGGTCTAATACACTGAGTGGTGCACCTCCATCCCTGCAAATGCATATCCATAAAAACATTGGTTGGTCCTTTTTGAGACTTTAAATGAGGCACAACACAAATGGCCACTACATACATAGTAAAAAATATTAAATACTAAAATAGTATAATATAATATTGGGCCAATGAGTAATATTTACATGATAATATATTTCATACAGTAAAATTACAAGAACTGATACATGATTAGATTAGGAAAATGAATCCTAAAACTTGGCACATTTCATGAATCTTTGATCACTCCCTCAGGAATAGATGCACATCTAAGTATCTGTAGAGCAGAGCATCAATTTTAGAATATACAGTATAGCATGATTAGTAATAAGTAATATTATAGAAAACCTCAAGAGCCACCAAAGAAGCCTAATACTTACAAATGGTGAACGCCAGGAATGTCTATCTTCGGAGTTGTGGAAGTAGAACCTGCAAGGACCCCAATTCATCCAATCATGAAAATGCCTAGGAGGGTTGTTATAAAGAAAATAATGTGACTAATTATAATATATAACTACTTTCTCTGAAACTGTCTTTAGCAGCGCTTTCTTAACCTATATGGTCCACTAGTAAACTGTAGTTATTGTTTATTTTATTCATGTTGCGCATATTATTTATTTGTACCTAGTTATATATTATAATTAGTCGTAATTATTACATATCGGCCTATCATATTATTCTATTTTAATATTTTTCCTTTAATGTCATTGTGACGGAAGCGTAGGTAGGACAGAACACACAAAGAAGATGGCGAACACACAAAGCTTTATTGAACTATGAAAGACACTCAATCAGGACAGTTAATAGCACTCCGCGACATGCGGCCTGTAGGGACACCCATGGTAAGCGGGCTCACGGGAACTCAACGGGACCTTGGCGATGGGGTCTGACCTCAGCACAACCCCCACACAGATTTCTAGGGACAACATCAGGCTCACGGGGACTCAACAGGACCTTGGCTGTGGAGTCTGGTCTCAACACAGCTCCCACACAGCTTACTAGGGACAACATCAGGCTCACGGGACCCAACGGGACTTTGGCTGTGGAGTCTTGCCTCGGCACAGCTCCCACACAGCTTACTAATGACAACATCAGGCTCATGGGGACTCATCGGGACTTTGGCTGTTGAGTCTGGTTGCAACACAGCTCCCACACAGCTTACTAGGGACAACATCAGGCTCACAGGGACTCAACGGACACTGGCTGTGGGGCCTGGCCTCGGCACAGCTCCCACACAGCTTACTAGGGACAACATCAGGCTCACCGGGACTCAACAGGTAGCAATGGCTCAAGCACTCAGGGGCATCCCAGGTAGCTATACTCCGGGCATGCCATAGGGTGGTTCAAGTAAGGGTAGTCTGGGCATGCAATAGGGGCAGCTCATGACGAGGGTGGTCTGATCGCACAATAGGGACAGTTCATGACACGGGTGGTCTGAGTGCACAATAGGGACAGTTCATGACAAGGGTGGTCTGTGCGCACAGTAGGGGCAGTTCATGGCTTCTAGGGACACTCACGATAGGCGTCTTGCAGATGCTCAGCAGCAGGCGGCTTCCAGGGAGGGTAAGCGACTTGCGGGCGCTCAGCAGCAGACAGCTTCCAGGGAGGTAGATGACTTGCGGACACTTATGGCTCCAGCAGGTAGGTTCTGGCTCACAGCAGGCAACAGGAAGAAAGAAGGGGGGGGCAAACATCCTCAGCACACAGCACAGCGGGTAATCTGAGCCCCAGAGGGTTAGGCAGGGTATCATGGGGCCCACAGCAAAACAGTTCTAGCCCACAGCCCAGCGGGTAATCCGGGCCCCAGAGTGTTAGGCAGGGTATCATGGGGCCCACAGCAAAACAGTCCTAGCCCACAGTACAGCGGGTAATCCTGGCCTCAGAGTATGAGGGGGATGGCAGCGGATCTTTCCACCCTGGGGTATTTAGCAGAGGACAGCGGGTACTCCCAACCCTGGGGTATTGCAGCGGGTAACAGTCCTGACCTTGGGGGGGTCTGCAGAGTGCGCAGCGGGGATGGCTGTGGAGGCTCCCACCCTGGGGTATTCAGCGGAGGGCAGCGGGTACTCCCAACCCTGGGGTATTGCAGCGGGTACTAGTCCTGACCTTTGGGGGTCTGCAGAGTGCGCATCGGGGATGGCTGCAGAGGCTCCCACCCTGGGGTGTTCAGCGAGGGGCAGTGGGTACTCCCAACCCTGGGGTATTGCAGTGGGTATCAGTCCTGACCTTTGGGGATCTGCAGAGTGCGCAGCGGGGATGGCTGTGGAGGCTTCCAGGGAGGTAGGTGATTCCAGCAGCGTGCACAGGAACAAAGAGGCTGGCCTGGTCCCGTGCCGGCCTTTTTAAAGTCGTGCGGGACACTTCCGGCCCAGCACCACATTGCCGGGGCAACGAGGCATGCCCCCTTGACTCGGGCCACGCTTCGCGTGACCATGGCCTTTGTCACTGGTGGGCACCGAGCACAGGAAGCCCTGCGCCCGCGCTGCACCCCCTGGGGGCACGCAGAGACCTCCCAGCGGCCCCCTGGGGGGGTCACAGCTCCTCCAGCTGAATTGCCGGGGAAGCTGTGACCCTTGCCGCAGCAGTCCTGCTTCAAGGCTGTGTGCGGTGAGGGGCGAGCTGGCACAACTCCTCCCCCTTTCATTTTACAAGTGCCAACAAGGGGACCTCAACAGGTCTCTTGGAGGCACTTGTGGGATGTTATCGCTCTGCATCATCTTCTTCCGCACTCTGGTCCTCCACTGCTGCCACCAATGTGATGGAAGCATAGGTAGGACAGAACACACAAAGAAGATGGGGAACACACAAAGCTTTATTGAACTTTGAAAGACACTCAATCAGGACAGTTAATGGCACTCCGCGACATGCGGCCTGTAGGGACACCCATGGTAAGCGGGCTCACGGGAACTCAACGGGACCTTGGCGATGGGGTCTGACCTCAGCACAACCCCAACACAGCTTTCTAGGGACAACATCAGGCTCACGGAGACTCAACGGGACCTTGGCTGTGGAGTCTGGTCTCAACACAGCTCCCACACAGCTTACTAGGGACAACATCAGTCTCACAGGGACTCAACGGGACTTTGGCTGTGGAGTCTGGCCTCAGCACAGCTCCCACACAGCTTACTAGGGACAACATCAGTCTCACAGGGACTCAACGGGACTTTGGCTGTGGAGTCTGGCCTCAGCACAGCTCCCACACAGCTTACCAGGGACAACATCAAGCTCACGGGGACTCAACAGGACTTTGGCTATGGAGTCTGGCCTCGGCACAGCTCCCACACAGCTTACTAGGGACAACATCAGGCTCATGGGGACTCATCGGGACTCTGGCTGTGGGGCCTGGCCTCGGCACAGCTCCCACACAGCTTTCTAGGGACAACATCAGGCTCACAGGGACTCAACGGGACTTTGGCTGTGGAGTCTGGTCTCCACACAGCTCCCACACAGCTTACTAGGGACAACATCCGGCTCACGGGGACTCAGGGGGACCTTGGCTGTGGAGTCTGGTCTCAACACAGCTCCCACACAGCTTACTAGGAACAACATCATGCTCACGGGGACTCAACGGGACTCTGGCTGTGGGGCCTGGCCTCGGCACAGATCCCGCACAGCTTACTAGGGACAACAACAGGCTCATGGGAACTCAACGGGACTTTGGCTGTGCAGTCTGGCCTCGGCACAGCTCCCACACAGCTTACTAGGGACAACATCAGGCTCACTGGGACTAAGCGGGACCTTTGCTGTGGAGTCTGGTCTCAACACAGCTCCCACACAGCTTACAAGGGACAACTCCCAACCCTGGGGTATTGCACGCCCGCGCTGTGCCCTCCAGCTGAATTGCCGGGGAAGCTGTGACCCTTGCCGCAGCGGTCCCCTCCCCTCTTCCTGCACAGCCTGCTTCAAAGCTGTGTGCGGTGAGGGGCAAGCCTGGCAGACGTGACAGTCATGACATCTGTATTTGTTTGCTATTAAACCGTCATCTATGTGTACTATGTATATAGTGGCCGTTTGTGTTGCGCCTCATTTAAAGTTCCAAAAACGACCGACCAATGTTTATACATAGAACTATAAAATAGCAAAAAGATTGTGCACCAGCCTACTGCATTATCTTTATATGTCAGGGCGCTGATCAAGACGGGATTCCCCTTGAAACACGTCAGCCATAACACATTTGGGTGGCTGCTTCCCATGACAAAGAACATGTGCCCTGAACCTCGTGTTTTTGGTGTCGGAATGTATCGATGTTCTAACATATACTGTACTGGTGTTTGTGAGTATAAGATTTGCTGTTACTATAATAATTCTTTATAAAGATAATGCACTAGGAGCTGGTGCACCCTCTTTTTGTTTTTATAGCCCAATGTGTATTGGAACTTCCCCTGTCCTAAGGGGGCTGCAAAGCACGGTGATCTCATATACCATCAAGGTGGAAGAGTAGTAGCTTATAGACCACCAAGCACCACACTTGAGTGCAAGAGGTTATTCTAAACAGCTGGAGGTATCCCAGTACCCTACTGGAACTCAAGTGCTCTGGCAGTAATCAGAGAGGGGTTCCCCATTGTGGCTGCGTCAACAGAAATAACCCATAGCTCGTACATGGAACTGCTTTATAACTTGAGGTGCAAAAAATCTTCAATAGCTGCACAGACAGCAATAAAAATAACCCTCTATTTCAAGAGGAGAAATCTAAATTCCCCTACAGCTTTCTACTGCTGTCTGTGGCACCATTAGTAACTTTCCCTTACTTCATGCCAGGGTGACGGGTATCACTGGGGCATTAATTGAAGAGAAATATCCCCAGCAAAGCATCGGACAGCAATAAAAACCTAGCCTAACTGCCCCACACTCAATCCAAAATGAAAAGTTATATTTTAATGATCATGATTTTATTTATTCAAAAATTTTGGCTACATTTGGATATATCATTCACAGATACATTTGTACAGTTTCAGGGACAGATTCTCTACATCGCTCTCGCTCTGCTGGATTCAACTCTAAGTTTTCGCAGGAATGCTAATGAAGATATCAGAAAACGTAATGACCCTTTACATGTCTGCAGAAACCTGAGTGCTATAGTGAGTGAAGAAAAAATCTACAGTCATAATTATTCAAGGCTAAGTATGCTAGGAGCTCTGCATATCCCAATGTTATCATTTAGTAGCCATTAACATTATTTTTCTCATGATTTCCAGTTCCTGTATCTATTCAGATGATACCCTCTGTGGGACTATCCATCTGTAGCATGATAATTAATACTCTATGGTGGTGATATCTCCAAGTTCTGGCTTGGAGATATCACCACTGGAGTCATGGACAACTGAACAAGCCTTGTGGATCGTTCAGTTCAGCTCTACACGACTATGGAGGAAAAAAATATATTAAGTCAGATAGACTTGGTACTAACAATCGCTATTTTGATAGCCTCACCTCTTTTTAATTTTTTAATCATTAGTGATTCAAATAGTTGTTGGTTTCAACCACACTGATGAGAAAATTTCAGGGAGCACAATGGAAATGTTTTTTTTCCAGTGAATGAATTTATAAGACTGTATGTGGTTTTGGTTTGGGAAACTCCATTCTTCCACAATTGAAAGTTAAAAACAAACAAAATGTGGCTTTTACTGCGAATGTTCATACTAATGAATGGGCAGCTTTCGATCCAGTGTGCCCTGTATAGTAAGGGATCTGGTTAGACACATCTTCTCCCCTTATTTGCCATACAAGTCTATCGGAGGAGACTTTTGATGGCGGGGTGTGGTTATTACTCAGTTCTGGCAGCACAGGACACTGCAGTGTGAAGGCTAGAAGTAGCACTCTTTAATAATTAGAATTTGGTCAGGCAAAGCAGGAAAGTATATTTTAGGTCTCCTGACCATGTTTATTTAACAAAACGCCTTTACATCAAGTTTTCACTTGCAGTTGTTCTCTGCATCATACGGGTATAAATCAAAACACAGACTTTTGGCTATATGGACTGCTTGGTCTCTAAGGCTGCTCATATATTATTCATTTTTATTTGTTCAGCCAGCGGATGGAACAAAAGAAAATGGCTCAAATCCTCCGTTTACATTTTTGTTGTGGATGGGGGAATCCTTCCGCTGTGGTATTGTATTCTGACAGTGGGGAGCCTTCCCCACCATCAAAATACAATTATCAGTGTTGCCGGCTATACAGCAGCCTGTGGTACTGATCATTCAGGAAAAAACAGGCAGGTTGGTTGTACACAAGTCGATTAATAGATTGCCTTGTGTACAACCAGCCTGCCCATACATGGACCAAAACTGTTCTGGTTCCTGCTGAACGGCCAAATTTCAAGTGTACTTTAGCACAGACTTGAGCTTTCCTTGTGCTTGCACTACTCTTAGTAAATTCCCCCATAATGTGCATTTTTAGACAGTGACAGTTGGATGGTCTGTCACAATAGCAGTTAAATGGTCTGTCACAATAGCCAAAACATTTTTTTACTTTTCGATGTAGCAGGGAAGATTAAGGACCTTCGTCAGGTTGGTATTACTGTCTGTGTCCCCACTTGCTAGATTCAGCCCTATCTATTTTTCATGGTGCCCATTAGGGTTAAACCCATGTTCAGCCAAGAAGCTGCCAGGCCAATCATCTGAAAGCGGTGTATTCTCTGCCCCACAGCTGCACAAAGAGGCAACACCTAATATGGCCTATTTAAGATCATTGTCATTGACCTAATATGGCCACATGGCCATATTATTTCCATGATGTCATGAGTATAACAGCATTTCTTGTACGTATAGCTGTGGGGTGGGATGGGGTGGGGAATGATCTGGCCACAGTTGATTGGGCTGGCACTGACAACTTCCTTCCAGGTTTGGCCAAACATGGGTTGGACTTAACTTATACGTATCCCTAGTGACAGTTTTTACTAAGAAAAGTGATGGAAAATGTTAGAGTTGTCACCAGAATAGGAGCAGAGGGTAAAACTTCCAGTGGGGACACCTGTTCCAGTGATCTAATAATCATAGATATCCCTTCTGTACAAAATAAACAGCTATGAATAAGTACACATGAATATTGACAACCCTAACAACTTAATCTAGCTGACTCTGGCAAATAAATCATGTCACTGTATTTTGGCTCTGTTCCGAATATTAAATGTTAAGCCTTAGGAAAACATTGCTCAAGCAAATGATTTTGCTTTGCTTGCTCAGCAAGCATATTCTTGTCTATAATCACAAAATGAGCACAAATATGTTTAAGGTATAAAGAATATTTAATAACATAGCAAACACTTGCACTGCTCTTATTTTGCCCTATAGACTATAGTAGGTTTTGAGAAGACCAGCAGATGCTGCTCTCTACCAGCTGGCCCCTTCACCTCCCTGTATAACCTTTTATGTAGTGCCTGGGAGAGGAGCCAAGTTAATGTAGCACTACCCCCAGGAGCTGCTTGAGTATTGCCCTAGTATCCCACACTTCTATGCTGACAGCCAGACACAAAGTATTTTCCCACAGCCAGGAGCATACACTTTTAGCTCGTTGGGGTCAAATACCAGACTAGGGGTGTTGTTTTGTAGTTTATTTTGGAAGAACTTGGCTAGGGTTAGGGGTTTGCAGTAGGATACTCCAAAACAAAACTATTCACAACTTGAGGACACTAGCTGTTCTAAGAGAAGTGGTAGGTGAAGTCCCTTGCTGGGAGCAGATGGCAGACTTCTCCTGTAATGGCAGTGTAGTATAAAAGAAGCTTGAGAAAAGTAGTAGAAAAGAAGCAAAGCAGTAAGAAGCATGCAGACATACACTTTGGATCACTGGCCAGTGATCCCCTTAGCTGGGCCCTTAGACACCCGATTTTCTTCTTGCCTAGGGCAGCACAAAACCAAACTACACCACTGCCTTAGCTGACTAGAGGACAGCAGAGGGGGGTTAACAGCACCAGGTTCCTGAGATCCCACAATATCTGTACTCACAAGGCTTTTGTAAAGCAATCGGCAGCGTATCTCATTGATACCAGACAGATCCTCAACGGACTCCCATCAGTCAGCTTTTAGGAGAACCAGGACCACTCATCAGTTCCAGTTTCAGGCCCTTAGGTTGCCCACCTGAGGCCTCTTGGAAGCAGGTGCCAGGGAAGGCAAGGCTGCCTTGACCCTGGTGTGGTGCAATCCACTCTGGGAAGGACACTAAGCCCATGTGCCCCCAGAATATAAATACCAGCTCCCAGCATGAAATGGGGGCATGCTCCCCTGTAATTGGCCAGGGCTGTATTCATACTGTTCATTTGTCTAGTTCCCAACTATGTTCTGGAAAGCTCTAGTGGTTTTCAGAAGGCAAGAGGAGCTCAAGGCAAACTCAGCAGCACCAAAGTATCATGGGCAGTCCTGACTAAAAGATTGCAGCACTAAATAACACTAATCTGAACACTTTTGAACACTAATCTATCTATTTACATCCTAGCACCTATACTAGGAGCATGCTACATGAAATATTATAGAGTGTCACTTGAGTGACAGCATTGAATCCACTGGGATTTCTGGCATCCAAAATGGCAGCACCTATCAGCAGTTTCAGGGCTTTTGGAGTCCTTTATTGGTAAATAATATGCATACAGTATGCTAAATAGACATAAAACCTTATTGGAATACATTTGTTGAAATTAATGGTCTGTAAAAAATAATGATACGTTTTGAAAACACTATCCATCTGACTGACTACCTTTGACTATGACAAGCTGTTGTTTCATCAAGTCAGCCAGGCAACTAGCATTTCATTTCCAACAAGAGATTTAAGTAAAAACAAAACATAATAAAATGGAAACCAACCCAATTTATAACTAGCTTTTTTAACAAAGTTGTAATGGCTGTGTTTATGGATCTCAAGAGCAGACATCCCTGCCCCGCGTATTCCTACCAGAACAACAATCTGTCTGCTTGAGGCTTTAACCTTTTGCCATCTTGTGTCCATCTCCATTCCAGAGGCTTTCTGATGACATTCCTGGGAATTGACCTTTATATCCCAATGAAGGAATGTCCACACAAAAAGATAAAACTACTGTACTTACTGATGTTACTTTAAGATGGCATTTACAGCCACATCACATACTATCCTGGGTCACTTGACTGCATTTTGCCAATCACATATAGTGGATAATCCACAGAAGTCACATGTGAAAGCAGCAGAGAGCACATTTTTAGAAAACCATCTTCCCTGATCCAGTATCTCTCCTTCCTGGGTTCAATAGTACTCACTCCAAGGGCCCTGACTAGCTCTAGGATGTCTGTATCCAGTTCACTGCTCCTTACAAGTAGTCTCCTGAGACAGTATCACTTGGGTACATTTTTTCAGATCCTCCAGGGGGGATAGCCTCACTCCAGGGAACACTTGGCCTGGCCTAAACTGTTTTTTTACAACCCACTCTAGCCTTGATCACCATTAGAGACAGGATGACTAAAGCCCCCTCTTCTTTGTCCAGGTCTACCGCTCCCTGTCTTCCAGCCCTGTCCAGGGTCCATGCTCTGACTGCATTAAGGCTCCTCTCTACCTGGCTTATATATGGAAACTGACCTACCCATAGCATCACTAAACGGAAAATACATAACAGACACTACAGGACATCCCTAAATAAAAGGGACCTAGCACCTGAATACTCTATTCTCTCTTGCCAGCACTGTTCAGGGACAGAGCCTATGGGGAGGTGCAGCTTGGTGAGGAGGCAGTAAAGATTCAGAGTCTGGTTGCAATAAAACTTGAAACTGGTATTGAAGAGAATGCCAAACTACAAACACCCTAGCGGGAGAGCACTGCTTCAAGAAAACACTCACAGTTCAGTTCACATACAGAGATGGACCAACAGCGTTTGTTTCCTCAAATGGGAAGCCTTCCTTAACCACTTCCCGCTCGGCCTATGGCCGAATGGGGGCCGGCAAAAAACCTCACCTTTCCGGGTGGATGCCATATGGCATCCTTTGGGGCATGCGCAGTTTGCGTGCCTGCAGAGCCGCGCATAGTTTGTGAACGCTATAACTTTCCTACAAACTAAAAAATACATCCTAATTTGTGTTATTTTCACCAAAGACATGTAGCAGAATACATCTTGGCCTAAATTTATGAAGAGCAATTATTTATTTGCAAACTTTTATAACAGAAACAAAGAAAAACTTGTTTTTTTTTTCAAAATGTTCGGTCTGTTTTTGTTAATTTAGCAAAAAATAAAAACCCTAGTGGTGATTAAATACCACCAAAAGAAAGCTTTTGTTGTGTGAAGAAAATGATAAAATTTTAGTTTGGGTACAATGTTGTATGACTGCGCAATTGTCATTCAAAGTGTGGGAGCGCTGAAACCTGAAAAATGGCCTGGGCAGGAAGGTGTAAAATGGTATGGAAGTGGTTAAGGATAGCGAATCCCTAGCTTGTCTCTACTCGTCAGGAACCCTTCCCTACCACTAGTCACTTTCCCTGTCAGATGGGGTCTCACTCCCTACTCTACCCACATCGACAATGCATGCCAAAGACCCTGCTGACCCAAGTAGGCTGCCAGGACCACAGAGAAAGAGAACCAAATGTCCTTTGATTTCCTCTCCAGGTTGCGGTACCACTCGATTAACTGCCACCTACAGTGGAGAAAATAGAATGCACGTGCCTACAGGCCACCTAGTGGCACACTAGCTAACTGCATCTGCTTACAAGGTGAACATGGAAAGGCTTTATATAGCAAACAAAACCAATTACTGTAAATTTCCCAGTACATTTACCAGCTAGCCTGCAAAAAAGCAAATTACACTGTTTGACAATATTCATTAAAAACAGAGGTTTGCAAACATATGTGGAACCCACACTGCCTCATCAAGCCCCCTCTGTATAGTGTAGCTCTAACTCTAGTCTGTGAGAGCCTCCATGTTGGAGCAGATATAGCAATGGATACATTATGGGCTAGTTCACACCACAAAAATGTCCTTCATATCTGTTCCAGATGCATTTCTGCTTGCACGTTTCTGACACGTTTGATGTATTCCAGTGCATTTTTCATTTATTTCCATGATGTGTTCCAGATGCTCTTTCTTCTTTTTTTCCTGTTTTTTCACTATACTAGGATCTGATGCATTTTTATGTGTTTTTGATGCGTAGGTGCATTTTGGATGTGTTTAGCTCATTCCAGTACAGTTCTCTGCAGGAAAAATTCAGCACGTTCTGTTTTTTTTTCTTTTTCTGGAATTGGAACATATCGGAACCGCAAGCACTGGTGTATCCCATTGAAAACCATGTAATCTACTTTCTATGTGTTTTGGATTCAGGAAAAAAAAGCACTGGAACGCATGTAGTGTAAAGTAGCCCTGAGGGCAGGTATGCCTGGAGGCTGCCTTCCTTAAAGGCAAAGGGACACACCAGAAGCCCAGCATAGCACAATGGCAGCTGAAAGTGTCCCTGTGCCATATCCATCAATTCTAAACAAAGGTCATTAATGGCAACCTGCTTATGTCTCTCAGTACAGGTTTCCCTGACTGAACCAATGCCCAGTTGTGTGACTTTACCAGACGGAGTCTGTCTGATAAAAACAATATTCTCTCCAATATCAAATGATTGGCATAGATAAATCATATGATTTAGGTTGGAAGCTCAGAATCTGTCATGTTTCTTATTATTTGTGATCAGCAAGAGGAACTTCTTTTTCTTAAAGCAGAACTCCGGACAAGTGTAACAAGCTAAAAATGAAAAGTCCTTTCAAAGATAACCTTGAAAATGTGCATTTAATGATTTGTTAATGAGCTGCATTTATTGGTGCCTAGAGTTTGTGCCTAGTTGAGATGAGAATAATAATAGGTGCATAGGGTTCATTCATAAAATAATGTCATTTGGTCATGCTGACAAGCCTAGTTGAGACAAGAATGTTAATAATAGGTTCCTTGGGTTCATCTTGAGAAATGAGAATGTTAATGATAGGCCTGTGTTAATTTTGAAAATGTCAATAAAAATGTTGTTTACAATGTATTTCTGCCAGGTGAACAGTAAAGACGATAGTGGAGTGGTGATGGGTAACTGGACTGGGGATTATTCTGATGGCACAAACCCCAGTGCCTGGAATGGAAGCACAAACATTCTGAAGAGCTGGTATGAACGCAGACAGCCGGTAAAATATGGACAGTGCTGGGTTTTTGCCGGTGTTCTGTGTACAGGTACAGTTCTATTCTAATACAATATCATTATTATAGCTGTATTTTTTTTCTTAAATATGCAGTTAACCATTGAAGTTCAAATGCAATCCCATTGCAGGGGACAATTTTAAGCTATCCAGAGTTGGAGTTGGACTTGAAAGTGTAATTTAACCCACATCATTAAAAAACTGTATGCTGTATTACATGCTGTTCATACTCAGTCATAATGGGATTTGTTTTCTGCAAAAAAACTCGTTGATCCTGATGTTCACTGTCCCTCCCTTCGTGTCTGTGTCCCTGCTGCAGCCTGAGATTATGTAGACCAGCCGTAGCCACATCTACTGAGCATACTCCAGTTTCCATTCCCTTCTAAACTGTTCATTTCCTCCTTTTTCTTATCTGTGGAGCCCACATAAATATGAAGTCACACATGTGGGTGTATACACTTCGGATAAATGGCCCACTCCTGCCTCCTCCACACCCACTATTATTATTATACAGCATTTATATAGTGCATTAGTTTGTACAGCACTGTACAATATAATGGGGGACAGTACAATTACAACACAGTTCAGTACAGAAGGAATAGGAGGGCCCTGCTCAGGGAGCTTACAATCTAAAGGGAGGGGGAAGTGGTGCAAAAGGTAATAGCTGTGGAATATGGTCAGATGGTGGTGACTCAAGTATAGTTTTTAGATATAGTTGGGGCAGGTTTCCCTAAATAAATGAGTTTTCAAGGATAGCCTAAAAGGGAACAGGGTAGGAGCTGACCGGACATACTGGGTTAGGGAGTTCCAGAGAATGGGAGAGGATTTGGAAAAGTCCTAGAGGCGAACATAGAAAGAGGTAACAAGGAAGCTAGAGAGCAAGATGTCTTGGGAGGAGCAGAGAATACAATTTGGGTGATATCTGCATGCTGAAATTACTGATGTAGCTGGGGGCAGTGTAAACAGCTAACCACAATGGAGATGGGATATTACGTGTTGACTGATGGAGGCTTCACCTTCTAAGAACATACAAGGAAGGGGAGTGAAACAGGCTGTGATTTGTGGAACTTACCCCTAGATACTTCATACCATGCTTTTGCACAAAAGTAATATTTTGAGTTCAAATACATATTTGTATAAAGATTTAAACATTTATTTGATTATAATAATGTATTTTTCCTTTGTATTTCGAAGGCGTTTTTTTGGCTAGCAGCAGAGGTAATGTTTCCCTGCAGATGGGCTGGGAAGAAATTGAGTTTTGTTTCATGACAGCTGTATATCAAATATTATAAAAGGCACTTAGATTTTTTAAATTAAAATAAATACAGTGCCATCATCCATATACATAACAAAGAGAGAGAAAGTTAGCCCCAGAGTGAAAGAAGAGGAAGCCTAGACGCAGGACCGACATGAATGGGTTAAAAGGGGTTTGGCACAGTAGGATTTGTTTGTGGATCGAAGTAACAGGATTCATGAGTACTCACCAGATTGGTGGATAGGGCTGTAGTAGGTGGGCATTTGGGATGTAGGAGGGTTTGGGTAGTCTTTAGTCAGAAGAAAGCTTGGTCGGGACAACTTCCCACCCTCCCTCCTTTGTTATTTTGTTTGTGTTGGTTTTTTGAAAAGTTACAGGTGCTGTGTATTTTACGTCAAGGCAGCTGGAAGGGTACAAGGCCCTTGGATGTGTTTTTATTATGGGCACAAAGGTACAGTTGTAGGGACCCGTCTGAGGTACAACTCCGATTATTCTGGTTGGTGGTACCTGCGAATATTGTTTTGTCTCCGAGTTGGTGTTTCTGCGGCTGAAGGCCTAATTCTGGTGCACGCAGGTATTTGAGGTAATTGCCCACAAGGACCTTAAGGACCCTTTTAATACTTTGCTGAATGTTGATGTTATTTATATTTGGTTAATAAAAGGCTGCTATGGCCATTAAACTCCAATTGGTACTATGTGTGGTTAATTAACTAACAGTAGTTGATGTAGTGGTGGTCAGGCAGCATTGTCAAAGCATCTTTTATACCCTAGTCATGTAAATTAACCCTTTGAGGACCGTAAGATTTTGGAACACCAAAAGAATCAATTTTTTTGTTTTTAAAGTTCGTACACTTCATGAAATAATTGGCAAAAAGCTAGATCCATTTGTTGTTTGTTGATAAGAACTAATATTTTGACTCAAACCAAAAAAAAAAAAAGAGTTTTAAGTTCTTAATCAGATGATGAACGCAATTAAAAACATGGGACAAATACGTCCCTTGGTCCTCAAAGGGTTAAACAGTGTTTAGTATCACTTTAGGACTATAAAATTGGTAATAAATGAATCTCTTTTTAAACTGATTATCTCTTTTCCCCTCTTTAGTCAGTAGAGCCCTGGGTTTACCCTGCCGGGTGATTACTAACTACAATTCTGCCCATGACTCAAATGGCGACTTGCAAATTGAAAAATACTTTGATGTATCAGGAGACCCAGTAGAGTTAAACGATGACAGTATTTGGTAAGTATTAGACTACTGTGTAACGAACCATCTAATTGCAGCTTACAATTTTCAAGAAATGGTCACACCTCTGCTAAGCATTTTGAGAAAACAAGCATGTTGAGAAATTACACCATTTACCCTTATTCACCCTGTGGATTCTGCAGAGCGGAATTGTACACTTTCTACAGAATGGTGTATAGAGACATCTAGTGTTTAAATATGACGGTGGCAATTTTGGTTTCTTTACTTTTAATGAGCGGTTGATTTTATGCAGCAGAGTATAAAAAGATTGCCTTAAAAAAAAGTTACCACCTTGGTCCAGTTCCATGTCTATCTTGATAACAGTGTCCTACCAATGTCCTCCAACACTTACAACCTGCCATTTTAAATTAAAAAAAAAAAAAAAGGTTAAATATATATATATATATATATATATATTTACAAGGCATTTTTGCAGCCATTTCTAGGCTGCATAGACTTTTTTAGGCTGCATAGACTTTTAGAAGCTTTTTGTGGCAGGGGCTTTTAGGAGCATTAAAAAAAACCCCACTGCCAGGGCGTCCAGGAGCAGCAGCATTTTGGCAGAAAAAATGCTTGACGCATATAGACGTGTCTAAAAGTGCCTAGTTGCGTTTAGCACTTGAGCGTTAATTCATTGCAATGGCCTTAAGAAATTATTATTCTAGCCTATTAAGTTACAGGCTTGATGCCTGTAAACATGCCTAAATGCTTGTAATAGTATTAGACACTTTTACAAGCGTCAGGCATTTTTTGCTGCAAAAACCCTGCTGCCTAGAGGAGCAAGGTTTATAAAACATCCTGTGTGCATTAGGCCTTAGGGGCATCAGGCTTTTTTTTTTTACTGCTTCTAACCCCCTCCCCCATGTTCTCCAATGTGTCCATGCACACATAGACTTATGTTTCATATTGTGAGAGGTTGTGAGGACTCCATGATTACCATGTCTTAGGTTAACAAAAAGCATTAGGCCTCATGCACACAGGGCATTTGTGCAGCCACTTTTAGGGTCAGGCTTTTTTTTTTTTTTACAGCTTTCAAACTGCCCTCCATATAATCCTATGTAAAAATAAAATAAAATGGTATGCAGCGCTAAATGATAAAGCAAACATCCCTATAACCAGAGTCACTGTAAATAGATAAGACGGTGTGAACCATCAATCAGAAATAAATAGTCCCAAATGTGATAAAAAGATAAAGGTGAAAGATTGGCAATGCCACAGTGGTAATAAGTATATTACAAATCCAGTCAGGCTTGTGGAAGAATCCGGTAAATTAATGCGCTTACCACAAAGACATACAGACTGAGCGTTGTATGTATAATGGTGGACATCAGGGACTGGTCAGCAAACAGGACTGCATCCGGTCACCATGTAAGACCCCCAGGAATGGTGGGAAACACTCTCAAGGGTCATCTCAGGTTGGTCCAACGGAGTCCTCTCCTAATAGTACTCCTCTAAATCACTCCACCTTGATGGGGCTCGTAAATAACGAGCCAAGGGCAAAATGGCAATAATGGTGAAGTATGTCTTTATTGAGTAAACAGCAAATGGTATATTAGGGAACTCACAAATATAAAGCAATGCTCAGGTCAAACAGAGAAGTTCCCTGGTGGCTAGTGGCTCCCTGGTGGTTTAATGGCGTCTGTTGAGTGGATCCCCTCCTATGTGTCTATGCACACATAGCCTCTTAGAAGCTTTTAGTGGCAGAGGGTTTTAGAGGCAGGAAAAAAAAACCTCACTGCCAGTGCGTCAAGGAACAGCAACGTTTGAGCAGAAAAACCGCTTGATGCTATTAAAGCTGCTAAACGCTCCTAACACCTAGCCGCGTTTAGTTCTTGAGCATTAATTCATTTAAATGGCCAGAATAAGTTATTCGCCCAAAAGCTTGATGCCTATAAAAGCTCCAAAAATCTTGAAAAAGCGCTAGACATTTTAACAAGCATTAGGCATTTTTTAAAATAAAAAACGCTGATGGCTTCTAGGAGAGTTAAATAAACGTGTGCATGAGGCCTTAGGTTTGTGAGGTGACAGCCTACTTGCAAGAAGGATTCCAATTGATTGGGCTGCGTTGGCTGGGTTTGAAACCATTTTTTAATTTGCTGATAACCAGGGGAAGGGTTTCATTTTCTTTTAAATACACCCCTCCTATCCAGCAATATGTAGCCCCTGCCCTTCTCTTCTGCCAGATAGGGTAGCTTTGGCACTACTTATACAACCTCTACACTTTGCACACCAGGAAAAGGTGCTCATGCACAACCTGCAGAGGGGTAGATTACCGCACATATCCCTTTGCCAATGTCCACCTACCAGACATTGCATGCATCCCCCCATCACTCACCCAGTCCTCACAGGGTGAATGCAACATGACTTGGTAGCCAAGAACCCAAATGATTTGTCTGGGGCATCGCACCTTGACTGTTTATTTCCAGGTGCTGATTTCCTCTTCCATGTGAAGCTAGCACACCCAACACACAACTGGCCAGTGTTACTTCCAGACATTTACCACCGGCTCACTCATTCTGTGGCCAGACTCCTACTCAGGGGACAGTTGTTAACCATAACCATAACAAATTGTCATGCAAGAAGAAAACCACCCTAAAAACCTGCATGACAAAAAATTGGAAAATGGACCAGGCATTCCCTTAAAAAAGCAGCACAGTACTATAAAGTCGGCATTGCCATGATCCACGCTAAAACTGAAGCCACTCTATCAAACAAAGTTTGGAAATATGAAATATTGTAGGGGCCCTGGGTAATGCAGCTCATACCTCAGAACCTTTTTGATTCTCTGCTATTCCCATGAAAGTTTGATGCCACTGCCATTGTCACTTGTGTAAGCGAAGGTCATAAGCATACCATTCCCCGTGAATCCCTCCCTTCCTCTTTTCTTCTCTCTTACTTTCTCTTTCTTGTCCCCCTCCCCCAGCCCTTGTTTTGTTTCCACCTACCCACTTGGTAACTAAGCAGCCTTTGGCAGTGTGATGCCACTTCCAGTTTCAGTGATGTCACTTCCAGAAGTGATGTCACGTCAGGAAGTGATGTCAGTTCCGGTTTCAGGTGCACCCTTTCGTAGCCAGTACAGCCAGGGGAAACATATAACATCTGTGTTTGGTTAAATTATCTGAAGGGCAGGGGAGACATTGGGGTCTATTAGATCCCTAATGTCTCCATAAAGAGTACCTGTCACCTGCTCAATGCACGGTTTAATAACCCCTTGTGATAGCAATCAAATAAAAATAAATTAAAAATTATAATAAAATTTATTAATATAAGAAAAAAATTTAGCCATAAGCCTCGTTGCTCTGCACACCTGCATAAACGCAAACCGCGGACGCACCACACTTGTGACATATTGCTACGAATGTCAGAGTAAGAACAATAATTTTAGCACAAGAGCTCCTAGTTAACACTAAACTGATAAACTGTCAAAGCTTTTAAAACATCACCTATGGTGATTGCGGGTGCACGCAATTTTAAGACATGGGATGTTTGGTATCTATTTACTTGATGCAATCTCATCTTTTATAGTTTAACCAAAAATGGGTATTCTATTGTGTGTTTTTGCACTAAAATTCATTTTATTATATTTTTTCCTGAAAATTTGCATTTAATAAACAGTTGCACAAATATCATGTGACATAAAAATATTCAAAGATCACCTTTTTATTCTACAGGGCCTCTGCTTTCAGAAAATATGTAATGTTCTGGGTGTTTAAGTAATTTTATTGCCAAAAATTCAGATTTTTATATGTATGTGAAAAAAGTTTAAAAAAATTTCTCTGGAGCTGAACTGGTTAACGCTGTCGTGCTCAGGCAGCATTAAGGGCCCTGTCCCACTTAAGCGGGCTTCACGGCAGTCGAACAAGTGATTTACAGCGTGACTTTTAGCAGTGATAGGCGGGGGTGGACTGACAACTCATGGGGCCCCCGGGCAATAGGGGATCATGGGACCCCTGTGTCCTTGTCCGCACTCAAAGCACACCCAAAAAAGCCTATAAAAAGGTACCGGGGCATTTCATGGAGCCCCTACTGACCCTGTGCCCTTGGGCAGTGCCCGAGTGCTCGAATGGTCACTCTGCCCCTGGTGATAGGACACCTTAACACCGTAACATAAGACTTCTGGAGCTCCGCCCACCAACCAATGAGGAGTAACGTTGCACCCGCGCACATCACCCCTCCTATCCACCGCAAGAGCATCTCAATCTGTGAAGGCCTGCTGCGTAGCTGACAGACGGACAGACAGATGGATGAGCGTGAGTCGGGCCTCGTGTTAAAATTTTGTCACAAAGCCTAAAACTGCCTCTGAGAGTAGGGAAGGGCTAAAACCCCCTTTTTCCGGTCTGTGACCACTTAGGGAGAATTTCCTTCACTTCCTGCCTTGTGTATGCAGCAAGAGATCACTACATAGTGACAGGAATTCCATTATTTGACTGCTGTTGCCAAAACAAGTTTCTACATTGGAAAATCTACCTCACCCTTGGTCTGGTGGCAACAGTAAAATTTTGGATTTGTCGCTTTTTTTTTTGTAACGGGGCAATGACCACTATGACAAAAAGAGATGGTGACTGTACCCAGCTAATACATGGACAGGTATAAAAATCTAACAGAGGTTCTTATTTTTCTCTGCTCTCTCCAAAAATATAAAAACATGTCTATAGAGTACATACACTTTAGTTCTACAGTTATATTTTCTGTATATCTTTTTACTGGTAATGTTATTTCAGAAATCTTTCAGTTTGCACCAGGTTATATCAGATTTGTTTTATTTAACATACTGTACAGTATGTAATATTTTGCTTTAATCAAAGTTAAAGTGCTTCATTTTGCTTGTTTTTCTGAATATAGGAATTTTCATTGCTGGAATGAATTTTGGTGCACTCGACCTGATCTTGGTGGCACATATAATGGATGGCAGATTTATGACTCAACTCCTCAAGAAACAAGTGATGGTAACAATAAAAACGTTTTTATATCTTATTAATGAAGCTACTAGAGACTTTTCTGCTACTAGAGACTTTTTTAAATGTAAATTAAATTAAATTGTCGCTCAACATGATGTAACAAAGGAGGTAGGCAAGGAGAGGTAGGTGAAATGTTGTATTTTTCCCCGAGGAATGGGCACAAACAGGACTAGAGACACAATTGTTTTTAAGCTTGTACCTGACGGATAGTGTCCTTGGGTATTTCTCTGGAGAAATATGTTTCCTTTCAGAGATAAAATTATTGTTTTTACCAAAATATACAAAAATATAAGCCGACTGGTACTACTAAAAATGTAATATTTTTTGTGCGGATGTTTCCCTCATGGATATTGATTCCTAAAGATGCCAGTATTATGGTCTTAATTTTAGCAGTAGTGGAGTAAAACCATGCCTGTCTTCCTGGTGTAAGTAATAGGTACTTTTTCTCTTTTACTACTTATCTGAGCAATAGATGGATTTCAATTTAAAATTCTCTACAAGTTATGGTTGGATTAGTCTGAAATTCTTTTATGGACAAACCTGAAGTAATCTGGAGGTACTTGGGAATATGTGAGAAAACAATTGGTGAAGATTGGTAACTGAAAACTCCCAAAGAGTACATTTATCATGCTATTGAAGCCCTGTTGTCATTGCCAATAGAAATTTTCTACATGACTACTAGTATTTCCCCATTGGTGTAGTGACTATCTGTAGTTTGGAACAATGGGATCTTCCTCTAAAAACTTCTCTGGTAGTGCTTTTTTGGTTTTGGGTTTACTACTACTTTAATTCTTCTAGAAACCTTTTTCTGTTAAAAAAAATGAAAAGAAGTTAATCTGTCTCGCTTGTGGGTGGGTGCAGCAGCAGTAAACACACAGAGTCCAGTTCAGTGCAAATAACAGAACTTGTATTGATGTCAGAAATGCAAACTACCCAGCAGGAATGCAACCAAATGAAAACACTCACAGTACAGAACAGTAAAGCAGAGTGGAGCAGGTCCAGTATGCCGACAGTGTCTGTCTCTGAGGGTGAAATGTGGCCTGGTTGGTCTGTGCCCAATTGGGAGGATTCCTGGAAAGGACAACATGTCCCTATCCTGTCCTACTTGTCCAGAACCTTTTCCTATTCACTTTCCCTGATAGAAGGGTAGCTTGTTCCTGTACTGTCCACTCACAAAATGAGCAACAAACCCAGGAGCCAGGGTCCTAAATAGACTCTGCCTGACCCAAGATGGCTACCAGAGTCACATGGGGTGGCAGCATCCAACCAGATTGTTTCCCCAGTGACCGAGGAAACCATAAAGGAACAGGTTCCTCCTGACTTCTCCTCCTGCAATGCTGCTGGGGTTGAGTCCCACTTGCAGTGCAGAAAGGAGACTGCACCTTTCTATGCACTACTGGTAATGTTATATATTTATTAAGTCTTCCTGACCAGGGGGTCGGTATGTATGTAGAGCTTGCAGCATGGAAGAAGTCATGGCACTCGCTTCTGGGAAGCAAGGCACCTTAGTAAAGTGTCTGCAGAGTTCTGTTTAAAAACAAATACAAGCAAACCCATGTATAGAGTGGGAAGGGTTCAAAATTCTCTCAGGGTTTAATTGCCATCTCACCTTGTCAAGAACATTTCTCCTCATTTCCTGTCCTAAGGACCATGTTTCAAGGGAGGACATCCTTCAATGGGAACACAAACTCAAACAGCAATAAAATAACACTTTATTAAAAAAGTGTTATTTTATTGCTGTTTGTGTCTCCATTTCTGAGGTTTTGCTCCAGTTCCACACAGGCAGCACATTAAAAATTTGAACCAAGACTAAAAAAAACAAACAAAAAAACTTTAACTTTGACTTTATCCTTATGTTCACAGGTATTTACCAACTGGGTCCAGCTTCTCAAGTTGCAATAAGAGAAGGCGATGTGGATAAGTCTTTTGACACGCTTTTTGCATATACGGAGGTAAATGCAGATGTCAACTATTATACTGTACAGAAGAATGGATCAAGGACAAAATACAAGACAAACACAGAAGAGGTTGGCTTATTACTCTGCACAAAAGCTCTGGGTACATCTGATTATGAGGATATCACTTATGAGTACAAGTACCAAGAAGGTAAGATTATTACTAGAGATGAGCGAATTATTCAAAAATTCGATTTGGCTGATTCGCCGAATTTGAGGAAGAAATTTGATTCGATGCGAATTTATTCGCTGCGAATTTAACTTATAAAAAGGGTTTCTAGGCTTCATAGAGCCTTTATATTAGTGCAGAACACTGTACCTTTAATTTAAATGCCCTTGGAGATGAGGAAGGAGAAGGATGAGAAGAAGGAGAAGGATGAGAAGAAGGAGAAGGATGAGAAGAAGGAGAAGGATGAGAAGAAGGAGAAGGATGAGAAGAAGGAGAAGGATGAGAAGAAGGAGAAGGATGAGAAGAAGGAGAAGAAGAAGGAGAAGGAGAAGGATGAGAAGAAGGAGAAGGATGAGAAGAAGGAGAAGGAGAAGGATGAGAAGGAGAAGGAGAAGGATGAGAAGAAGAAGGATGAGAAGAAGAAGAAGGATGAGAAGAAGGAGAAGGATGAGAAGAAGGAGAAGGATGAGAAGAAGAAGAAGGATGAGAAGAAGGAGAAGGATGAGAAGAAGAAGAAGGATGAGAAGAAGAAGAAGGATGAGAAGAAGAAGAAGGATGAGAAGGATGAGAAGAAGGAGAAGGATGAGAAGAAGGAGAAGGATGAGAAGAAGGAGAAGGATGAGAAGAAGGAGAAGGATGAGAAGAAGGAGAAGGATGAGAAGAAGGAGAAGGATGAGAAGGAGAAGGATGAGAAGAAGAAGAAGGATGAGAAGAAGGAGAAGGATGAGAAGAAGGAGAAGGATGAGAAGAAGGAGAAGGATGAGAAGAAGGAGAAGGATGAGAAGAAGGAGAAGGATGAGAAGAAGGAGAAGGATGAGAAGAAGGAGAAGGATGAGAAGAAGGAGAATTCCAAGCCGGCAAAAAGTGTATCTGCAGAGCTCCGCTATTTCTGACAGTTCTCTGACATTCACATTTACAGCGGTTGAAACATTGTATCTATTTGTTTCCATAAATGGATACAAATAGATACAATGTTTCAACCGCTGTAAATGTGAATGTCAGAGAACTGTCAGAAATAGCGGAGCTCTGCAGATACACTTAGCGGAGCTCTGCAGATACACTTTTTGCCGGCTTGGAATTCTTCTTATTTTCATCCTACTTCTTCTTCTTCTTCTTCTTCATCCTCATCCTCATCCTCATCCTCTTCTTCTTCTTCTGAGGATGAGGATGAAGAAGAAGAAGTAGGATGAAAATAAGAAGAATTCCAAGCCGGCAAAAAGTGTATCTGCAGAGCTCCGCTATTTCTGACAGTTCTCTGACATTCACATTTACAGCGGTTGAAACATTGTATCTATTTGTTTCCATAAATGAAGAATAAAAACATCTGTATCCTAAATGGAAACAAATAGATACAATGTTTCAACCGCTGTAAATGTGAATGTCAGAGAACTGTCAGAAATAGCGGAGCTCTGCAGATACACTTTTTGCCGGCTGTAGAAGGGATGAAAATCGGACGATCGGGGAAAATTCGATTCGTGCATCCGAAGTTGGCAAATATTCGGATTCGGCACGAATCGAATTTTTCCTGAAATTCGAAACAAATTCCACTTCGCCTGGTTCGATTCGCTCATCTCTAATTATTACCATACGAACAACTGATGATATCATTAACATTACATACTGAAGAAATTTGGTGAATTTTAGAATTTACTACACAGATCAGAAGTTTTATAAATGTATAAGACTGCATACATATATAAGTGTTAAGATTTATAGTATTCCTAAAGAGGCCCTGTCATCAGACCATTCATTTCAACAACTGTCTTCTTATATGACTGTGCATTTAACATTCATTAGACATGTTATTTATCTTATTTTATTATGTATGCATCCAAAAGCCCTGAAACTGCTGATGCTGACATCTTGGATTCACAGTCAGTGGCCTGCTGCAGCTACATTAAAGATTATATAGGAAGGTGAAAGGAGGGGGGCAGCACAGACAGTAATAACACATTGCTGGGTATATCTCAATCCTTATAATAGAATGAACAACGTCTACGCTAACTGACTTTAATGCTGTCATTTAAATCTGATCTCCAGTTTTACTGATCCTTTAACTAGTTTGGCCTAAATGGACTATTTCCTACACTAACAGGTACACCCACTGGGCATTGTATAAACTGAGCACTGCTCAGCCATTCATTGTCAGCTTTGTATTCTATGAATTTATACAAAGCTTCCTCTGATTGGCTGAAGCAGAGAGGCGGGCAGATAACATCACAAATCTCTAATTTATCCAATTTATTGATTACAGGTATTAGAGGAAGCCTTGTATTCAGAGAATACAAAGCTGGCTATGAATGGCTGAGGAGCACTCAACCTGACACAAGTTTGTTCTCACACAGTGGGCACACCTGTTAACATATGGACTAGTTTCTGTTTATGTGTTATTGTTCTGCTCTGGCCCTGCGTGGGCGTATCTTGAGCTTGTTGTATTCTTAAAACAAAACTTTATTAATAAAAATATTGAAACAGAATATATGGACTAATTTCAGCTTGGCCCAAACTATCTAGTTAAAGGGCCAGTAAACCTGGGACTCAGCTTTAATCTGCATATATTTTGCCTTCCCTAGTTTTTCCTTTCAGCCCTCATCAACATGTTAATGCCATTTTTTAATAAAACGTTTCTGTTTACATTACATACCTTAGATTAGAATCATTGATGTCATAATTGGGTTTCTGTACCTCTCTATGTAATGCAGTTATGATCATGCCTTGTGGATGGGCCCATCAGATTCTGTTTACATTACATACCTTATATTAGAATCATTGATGTCATAATTGGGTTTCTGTACCTCTCTATGTAATGCAGTCATGATCATGCCTTGTGGATGGGCCCATCAGATTGCTGTACATATGTCAGGACAAGCATTTGAACCCAGGATCTCTGCTGCATCTGGTAATAGTTCTTGCAGAGTCACCTTCGATGCTGCACAGCTCCCTGCCTGATTCCTTTGAACAAATGTGTTTTCTATCTTGTTTTTGGTGAAGCTTGAATGCCTTGGTCTTCCTATGAACTTCTTATTTAAGCCATACCTTTGCAATGACATTGTTTTCTGACAGCAGCATCAGCTACTTTCAGAATACACTGATCAAGCAATCAACATCTGATGAGCAGGAACAGCTAAACATTGTTCAAAAATCATCCAGTCCCTGCTGAACCAACCAAATTTCAATCAACGTATGCCCAGCTTAAGGCTGGAGTTTAGCTTGAATAGATGCAGAATGATAGATAATGATGAACACAAGCTCACAGACACTGGTAGACATAAAAAGACACATATTAAAGAAAGCTAATGAAAGGACATTGGTACTGGTAGACACCTACCAAAACTAACTCAACATTGATCGATCAGTTTCAGAATGGGCTTCTAATACAAAAACAGGGACAATGCTGAGATGCATATTATCAACACTCTGTACTAACAATAAGTTCTCCATTTAGGATCTAACAAAGAGAGAGAAGTTTACAGGAAAGCCCAGAGAATAGTTGGTGTAAGTTCTGGATTCATGGCATTTTCAGCTGATGGTTCTCCAGATTCTGCCCCTGCTCAAGAACAGGATGTTTCTGGAGCAATAACCTTTTCTGGAACACCTACAGTTGGGGAAGATATCACAGCAATACTGACTCTCACAAATTTGAAACCCACGAGCAAAAATGTCACTGCCAACATATCTGTAGCTGCTGTTGTGTACACCAATGCAGTGAGACGCTCCATTCTCAAGCAAACTGTCAACGTGCGTCTCAACCCAAATGAAGGTACCTTCCTTGCAATAATATGAAATACTAAATTAACAATTTCTGCTTTATCTCTTTGAAAAAACAGTGATTATGCTGCTTAGCCAATGGCTCCTGACCATAAGAACCTGGTGCTACTGAGTATCCGTCAATGCACTGAAGACCTATGTTTTTAGTGGTTGGACATAATTCAAGGTAGTGGTTGAAATGAGCTAATATTTGTATGTCTATGCTAGTAGACACCACTGGAGTGTATTTAATGTTTAGGGTTTGTGCACATAAAAAATTGCAGGCATACTATAATATGGCTAGCTTAAGAACCGCATCTTCTTCCCACATCCGTAGAGCCACAGGTGAGGTGTACAGCCAGCCAGAAAAGTGTATACGTCAATGTTTCTGTGTGACACCATTTAACCGCCAATCTCCCACATTTCTGTGTTTGTGGAAATAGATTATAGGCACATTTGCAGATAAATGCTGATGCACAGAAGTAAAGGGGCGTACAATCATTTACGTCTAGTTTGGCTGCGGAAAAATTCTGGGTTTTCTACTCTAGGCATATTTGTGCCTGCAAATGTCTGTGCATGTAGACTTACGCCCCTGCTATATAAATATGTGCAAAATAAGTAAAAAGAATACCAACAACTCAGCAATGCTCATTCATTTTAACAACTTCTCTGCCTGTTAAAGTTCACCTGTGCCCAAACTATAAGCATTAAAGTTTTAACATCTCTAGCTGCTTGTACTGTGAAGTAATGCATCCTCACAGATATCAATAGAGACTCCAAAGTTAGGTTTCAGTCTGTTTCTAGCAGCTTACAACCACCTGCTGAGTTTATATTGTTTTCTCCATGGGAATTAAAAGGTTATGTGATTTAAACTGACATTAAAGGGACCTGCTGATTAAACAACATACTTGTCATGCCCCATCTTCCTGCATCCAGCCATATCTCTCCTCCAGTTCAGTACTGTTCCCACATTACTGACCACACTTTCTGGTTCTAGGGTGGCTCCTTTTTATACTTGTCCCCGGTCAAGATCACAGCTATGTAATTATTATGTGCTCTATGCAAGCCAAGCCCCTTCTCCCTCCTTCCCCTTCTAGCTTATTGATGGACAGCTGCTAGCACCTGCACTGTCTCTTGAGCCCTAATGCCCAGTACATGTTCTACCAACAAGAAATTTAGGGGAAACCACTCTGAGGGATCTGTAACCAGTGGCAGTGAATAGTATCCAAAGTAAGTATTTGTGCCCACATATGAAGAAAACAATATACTTGGGAATGTAAAGCAGACTTCTTAGAACACCTTCTTACTTGAGCCCAGCACTTGAGCCTAGCCCCAGAAACGCGGCGCTCTTCTTCTCTCCTTACTGGACATGGAGGCAGCAGCGGCACTGTGGCAGCCATTGGCTCCTACTGCTGGCAACCAAATCCTGTGAGGAGGGAGCAGGGGGTGGAGCCGGGCTGCATGGTGTGTATCAATAGATGCACACAGCCCTGGGTTTAGCCCGCATATCTGCCCCCATGGCAAATGGGCAAGAGGAAAAGCAGACAGCCCCAGTGGGGAACCCTAGAAGAGGAGATTCAAGGCTGCTGTGTGCAAAACTGTTGCACACAGCAAGTAAGTATAACATGTTTGTTATTTTGTGAGTGAAGGGGTCACCGCTATTACAGACCAGCCATATAGATGAACAGTAAAAAACTAAAGGGTTAAAAATTTGTTTTAGCTAAACGTTAGCTTTCATACTACTTTAAATGCCTTTGTTTTAAACTTTGAAGATACGCAATGCCTACAGAGACAAAGGTGGATGAGCTATTGTTTTTAAACCGCTTTTACTGTTTGCCTATAATATGTAAGTACTTTTAAAAAGCCCATCTCCGTGCAAACTATTCAGCACTGCTGTTTTTGCATTTTCTGAAGTCCACCATCTGTGTCCATTGGCTGCACTGTTCCCGACTGATGGAAACTGGTAATCCTGTGCTCCACATGTGTCTGTGCCAACCAATCCCACTTATTCCATTGCACTGACTTTATTGCCATCAGACTCTCTTCTGCATCCTGAGAGGATACTGGCACTGGACAGCCAATGGAAATTGTCCACATCACACTGGCAGTGATGTGGACACAGGATGGATCCCACATGGTGCGTCTGGAAAAAGAGAGAAGAATCAGGACCTGAGCATCAAGTGACCTCCAATTTAGGTCAGTAAAAAGGAGCATTTGGGTAGGTCTTTTTTGCCACAGCTCAGCTTTAATGTGTATAGTGTGGGCACAGGTCCATTTTGTGTCAAGAAGGGCTGCACAGGTTATATCTGAAATGTTTTTATCCACTTGCCCTCCGGAAGATTTACCCCCCTTCATGACCATTGTTTTGTGATACGGCGCATCGTTACTTTACCTTACAATTGCACAGTCATGCAACTCTGTACATAAATTAAATTTATGTCATTTTTATCCCCACAAAATACAGCTTTTTTTTTGGTGGTATTCAATCACTTTTTGTGGATTTTATTTTTTGCGCTGTAAACAAAAAAAGACCAACAATTTTGAAAAAAAAAACCCATTATTTTTGACATTTTGCTATAAAACATATCCAATAAAAAAATAAAACAAAAAAAAGTCTTCATAAATTTAGGCCAAAATGTATTCTGCTACATGTCTTTGGTAAAAAAAAAAAGTATGTATTAATTGGTTTACAAGTATAGTGTATACAAATGACGATATGTATATATATTCTAGAATTTTTATCTATTTATTTTTTCATACTAGTAATGGCGGCAATTAGTGATTTATAGCAGGACTGCGGCGGGCATTCTGACACTAACTGACACTGGTTGGAAACCAACTAACTGCCACTGACATCTCCAGTGATACTAATACAGTGAGCAGTGCTAATAAAAAGCATTGACACTGTACTAATGACACTGCGTAAGAATAGGTGAACATCTGGGGCGATCAAACCCACATGGAAGAAAAATATATTTTAAATATATTTTAAAAATATTCTTCCCAAATATTGTATGTTGAAATGTGTTTTTTATATATTACAAAAATATATATAAATTTTTTTTTTAAATATATATTTTTTAAATAGATTCTTCTGATTTTTTTTAACATATAAAAAAGTAATTTTAACATATGTTTTTACATATATTTGTAAATGCATTCCAAAAATGTAGATTGCATGTATATTTAAAGACATATAGTATATTTGAAAATGTATTTTTAAAAATAATTTTCATATATTTTGTAATATATAAAAAAAGTATTTCAGCATACTATATATATATATATTTTGAAATATATTGAATATGGCCAAAATTGTAGTATTTCAAATATATACATTTAGGAAGAATATTTTGTTCCTACATAGTTTGTCTCGAAATTTCAAGGGTGTCTAGCTTCAAAAAAAGGCTACCAGTGTTCTTTGTTTTCTTTTTTTATATTTAAAATATATTTTCTTCCATGTGGGAAGGGTTAACTGTGTGCTGTTTTGTGCTTACTGTGTAGTGTTTTACTAGGGGACATGCTGCTTTCTATCTCTCTACTTTGCAGAGAGATAGAAAGCAGCATGTCCCCGTGTTAACACACAGATCTCTCCCCTGTTAGCTGCTCTGCCGATCACCAAGTCCCGACCATGAATCGCTGGCCGGGAACCGGTGATTGAAATCTTCGGGAGCCAATGACAGCACTGGTAGGGTTAGATATGCTAATGAACTGAAGGGATTTTAAAAGTGCGCTTACCCTTTAAGCTGGACTAGTTAAAGTAAGTTGCGTTACTTTGCATATCATAGCAACTGTCATCACTGTTTTTGAGCTCCACTGGTGTCTATAACGCAGGCCTTATAGAATTTTTGGCATATGTATAAACTTCTCAGGATCTCAGTCTCAAGATACAGATTTTTCATGTTCTTAGAATTTTGTGAATATGTGTTCATGTATGATGTATTCCTTATCTTCATTTTTTGCATGATGCATTGCTATCTTTTTTATTATGTAAAGTAACATTTAATGTTAACTTTACATTTGTCCCAAACCCTGGATTTGTGGCACCCCTTCTTTTCCTCTTCTACACTGGTTTTCTTTGCTTGTCAGGAACAGTCTCAGGTTTGGAGGTTTGTCCATGGAAACGTATGTGGTTTTCATTAATGGCAAGAGTAAAACATAATTTATTTTTTATTAGCCTGCCATTATTGGACATTTAGTACTCAGTGATCCTCCAAAACAAACCAGAGTTCCTGGAAATAATTTTCAAATGTTGACAATTATACAGTGGTATTTTTACCCCATCTAACCACCTGTTAGGAATATTAAACACTCCAAATACACAGTGCTGCTCCCGTTTGCATTTTCTACCCTACGTTGCAAACAGTATTCTACAGATAGCAAAACATCAATTATATAATTTTCCCCACAGTGGACAACCTAAATCTAGTAGTCTCCCCAAGAGACAGACAGGGGTCTTAAGGCAGCTGCTATCAAATATTAAATCAAAATATAAAACCACGCATAAATCAGAAAATGATTTTGCTGGTGTTCACTGGTGGACTACAGAGGCATTTGTGCACAGAAAACCATTGGGACTCCTTTAGTGGTGCTATTTGTTACTGACCCAAACAATTGCCCAGCCTTTTGTTTGGAGTGATGGCTGCCAGTCTCTGTCTATACCAGCTTTGCATGCTTGTTGTTGGTCAAGGATGCTCCTGCAAACACTTCCAAGGTGCAACTGCCCACCCTGTACCTTGTTCCTCTTTTATGTTTACAAACATCACCTATCGAGGTGCTTACTGCTGCTATCCATGTTATGTCCTGTCGTATCACCAGCACAGAAGGATCTGCAGACCTAGAATGTGATCACCACCAAGACTGGTCTGGGTAATCTGCAGTAAGGAGACCCACCATCAGCTCCCCATTCGTACCTGACTCACTATATTTCCTTCTGAGGTTCCTTCTATTGACAACTGATGAACCCTCGTATCTTTTTTGGAGCCCCTGTGCTCTTGAACAGGTTGCACAGGCAATATGTCTATCCCAGCTGGTGTCTTCAGAGAGCATTGCATGTGAGTAACTACAACGAGGATAACCACGTGTCATATAAGCCCTGCGTTGCCCACTTCACCTTCAGTGGATTAAGCCTGATATTTAGTTATATGAATAGGACAAGCAAAACTTTGCTCAGTTATTGGACAGTATATATGTAGAAGAAAACTGTTCATGCATAAACACACTGTGGGGAATAAAAATATTGTGGGGAGGTGCAGCGAGGTTCTGCAGCAGTGAAGACAGAGTCTGGTTGCAATAAACCTTGGAACTTGTACTGAAGAAAATGAAAGATTACAAACACCCTAGGTGGGAGAGCACTTCTAGGGAAACACTCACAGTTCAGTTCAAATGCAGAGATACAGTGGGAGGAAATGTTCCTGGCCAGTCTGGTCCCAAAGAAGAGGCTTCCTTGCAGGATGGCGAATCCCTAACCTGTCCCTTCTCGTCTGGAACCTTATCCTGCCACTAATCACTATCCCTGACAGGTGGGGTCTCTCTCCCTACTCTATCCATTTCACAAAAGCACGCCAAAACCTGGGGGCTGGGAGTTATGAAAGGCCCTGCTGACCCAAGATGGCCACCAGGGGTCACCTGGATGTAGCGTAGCCAACCGGAACGCTGCTTCCAAGACTCAGGAAACCATAGAGAAACCTTGTTTCCCTTGACTTCCTCTCCAGGTATGGTACCACTCAGGTTGAGCGCCACCTACAGTGGAAAAAAAAGACTTCACCTGCCTACATGATTCTATCAGCATTTGACTCTGCTGTTCTTGGAAATTCTAACCCTTTGTGGTATCACAAGCAGTGGGTGGTTGCCCACATATGCCAATGAGGATCCTTAGTTGTAATGCAGTGGTTATGAATGGTGACCACCAAGTGTGTTTCTGGAAAGCTTTAGTGGCATTGTGGCCAGCAGGTTGGAACCACAATGTTCAGTGAGAGATGTAGGCATCCAACACACCCAGAAGTTGTTTGGTTAGGCTAACTCTACAAGGGAGTAGAAACCAAAGTCACCAGATTCTGCATTGGAAAGGATTACCATTTTTTATAGCCGGCTGCTTTTTGTCTTTTTTAATTTTTCAGTAATACAGTTGCTTTATAAAACATTTTTAACTTGATGAAAGCAAAAGATGAAAAGAAGATGTACAATTAATACTGGATCCATGGCTGAGAACCTCATTACTATTATAGAAGTATGCAAATGGCGGTTTTCTGATATGAAACAATACTCTACGGCACTGAGATGCCAAATCAGAAAGGGTTGGTCTTTGGCACAGAGGATCCCAGTGGAGGAGAGTATGCAACCAAGGCATTATATTTACATTAATGAGAGTTAGTGTTAGGAATGGGGTTACAGGGAGAGTTTGTGTTAGGGTTGTGGTTACAGAAAGAGTTATTTGAGAGGCCAAAAGCTTCCAGAGCCAAGTTTCCAGAGGTAACAGCTAATATATTGTACCTGTTAAGTCCAGAGCCATTTTATATTAACCATCACCAACCACATAATACTCTTCTGCATTTAGTCACCTTTTTTATTGCAGAAAGTGGACTATTACAATCTGAATTACCCATGCTCAAATCCCAACCCAATTTACCTTTTCCAGGTTGTTCAAGCTGCCTGTGGGTATAAAGGAATGAGAAAATATTTTGTGTCTTCCTTTCCTTTGTCCAACATGCAGTACAGACTTTTTTCAGTGTTTCAGCATGAACCCATCTATTGTTCTGCACCTGCTTAAGGAAACAATTACAATCAAAACGTTTCTAGATTCATTTTATTTAAATAAAATAAAAATGTGTCTGTCTTAGGGTTTACATATTGTGGCTTAAAGACATACTGAGGGTACAATGGGCAATAATGGTTTTAAATGGCACCAGTTAATCTTGTACTTGTCCTACCATAGGTGGGGGGCAGGGATTTCCTGCTTGCTTGTCCTGCATTCCAAGTAAAAAGAAAAAAAAGTTTGGTAAGTCTTTACTGCATTTTTATTGTTAAAGTATTGATGTAATTAAAGTGTTACTAAACCCAAGACCCTGCATTCACTATATCTGGTCTCCCACAGAACATGGAAGTGCAATTATTTTAGTAATTATAAACTGCCAGGATACCTTTTCTTATCAGCAATTAGAGCAATCTTGTGACTTCAGCAGAGCACTGGTTAAAGCTTGTAGGAGGAGTTTTCTTTCTGCTCTAGGAGGATGTAAAACCACTGACCTCTGTCTGAACAGTGCTGATTGGCCCTGTGCTGAACACATGCACTCTCCCAAGAAAAAAAAAACCTCTCTAGCATTACACACCAAACTGAGCTTGTGCATGTGGCTACGGGTTCAGTCTGTCTTATCAGGTGGACATTTGAACAAGAGGCGGAGCAGAGAAAACAGGATCAAACGGCCTTTTTACACAATGCAGAGGATTACCCTCTTAGGTTCCACAGTGAGTATAACAAGCATGCTTTACTGCATATACAGACTGATTTTACTGTTGTGAGTTTAGTAACACTTTAAGGTTTATACATAATACTTGTCTGTGTACCATGGCTTTCTTTTACATTACAGATGATGGTTCCCATGTATTTCTAGAAAACCTGCAAAGACTGGTTTGCTTTAAACCTTCTCTGTCAATAAAGTGTCCCAGATCTTAGAGGCTGACAGATACCCCTTATGCAGGCCATAGATGGGTCGAAAATAGGCCGATTTTTCGGCTGAAAATAAAATCAGTCGATGTTCGGATCGTTAGTGGGTTAATTGTTCGGCTGTTTTTCTGTATTTTGGCAGTTTTTTTTATCGGTAAAGTTGCAAAAAGATTGTCCGACTTTGCCGATCGGCCGATTTTCGTGGCAATTATGGGCAAATTGGCCGATCTTTTTACCGATAAAAAATCTGCGCATGAGCCGTGACCTGCAAGAGGAAGACAAAAAGAAGAAGAAAAAGAAGAAGAGGATGAAGAAGAGGAAGAGGAAGAAGAAGAGGAGGAAGAAGAAGAAGGAGAGGAAGAAGAGGATGAAGAACAGGAAGAAGAGGATGAAGAAGATGAAGAAGAAAAAGAGGTAGAAGAAGAGAAGGAAGAAGAAGAGGATGAAGAAGAATAAGAATTCCAGTCCGGCAAAAAGTGTCCCTGCAGAGAGCTCCGCTATTTCTTTGACAGTGCTTTGACATTTATAACGGTTGCAACAATGTATCTATTTGTTTCCGAATAAAAACATCTGTATCCGAAATGGATACAAATAGATACATTGTTGCAGCCGCTATAAATGTCAAAGAATTGTCAAAGAAATAGCGGAGCTCTCTGCAGGGACACTTTTTACCGGCTGTAGACGGGATGAAAATTGGCCGATTTTTTTTTTACCATTCCTGGTAACGTCGGCCGCTTGAACAACTGATTTTTTGTTTTTTTAAAGAAAAATCGTCCGGTTTTCTCCCCATCTATGGCCTGCATTAGCCATTACATTTATATGTCAGATATGACCACACCCTGTCTCTTGAACAATTTTACTAGTCACACCTTCTCGTAACTTTCACTATGAACTTGCAAATAGCAAAAGAAAATAGCAATAGGATGGTCCTGGGCAGTTTACTCTTCACATGTATGGACAACTTTTTTCTACAAGATTTTTGTTAACATTTTATTTTGTATAAAGCTTAATATTTTAGATAGATTTGACACATTTACAGAGCCTAGCAAGTGGATGTTGTTCTGCTTGTTACATAGTCACTGCTTTATAGCCTGTTCATTTTAGAATTGCATTTGCAAAAGAGTAGAAAGTTCATTTAGCCCAGGGAATCTATGTTCCATTCAAATACACAATCATGGCTCAAAGACAAAATAGTAAATATGCCATGCACGTTGCGTGATGATAAAGTGGACAGGGTCTACTTACCCTACTCCTTTGTTAAATCAACCCAAATGTGTTGACATAATGGGGTTGATTTACTAAAGGCAAATAGGCTGTGCTTTGCAAGGGAAGTTGCACATTTCAAGTGAAATTTTACTTTGCTAAAGAACACTCATTCACATCATGCAAGGAAAATGAAAAACAGCATTTTGCTTGCACATGATTGGATGATGGAAATCGGCAGAGCTTTACCTCATTTACTACGCTCTAGGAAAAGGTCCTTTGCAACGTGCTTCATCCCTTGCCTTTAGTAAATCAACCCCACTGTTTAATTTGTTAGAAAACTAAAAGACTAATATGTCAACCTGTTTAAACAGAAGAATGGACCTAATAGCAACATGAGTTTTCAATTGTTCATGTCTGAAATCTAGGTAGAGCAGGCATGCAACACATTGGTTACATTCACACAAAAAATCTAATTTAACCACTTCATGTCCGGACACTTTCACCCCCTTCCTGTCCAGGCCAATTTTCAGCTTTCAGTGCTGTCACACTTTGAATGACAATTGTGCGGTCATGCAACACTGTACCCATATACATTTTTTAGCATTTTTTTGAGGCAGATAAAACTTTATTTTAGTGGTATTTATTCACCACTGGGATTTTTGTTTTTTTTTTGCTATAGAAATGAAAAAGTTCAAACATTTTGAAAAAAGTTTTTCTTATAACATTTTGCAAATAAATAATCTTTCTTCATAAATCTTGTCCAAAATGTATTCAGTTATATTTTTAGTAAAAAAATAACCCAAATTAGTTTATAACCAAAAATTATAATTTTTCTAAATTTTTTTTACATTTTTATTTTTTTATATTATTATTTATGGGTTTTTTTTTAACATACTGTCACCCTAGCAGTACAGTGTCACCATAGTGACACTGTACTACTTGTGGGGGGTGATGAAGATTTTTTTTGTTTTTTGTTTTTTACACTGATTGCTTTATACCCATAACAGTTGTGAAAGCAATCATTTCTCCTACTCTCTGGCTGCATTCTTGCAGCCATTGAGAAATACTGTGTGATCTGTGATTGGTCACAGCTTGTCACATAGTAAAAGGCTGTTGTGAATAGCCTTGTACCATGTGATCTCTGTGATCATTCACAAATTTCCCACATAGTAAGCAATTATGTCAGAAGTGACATCTTGCTTGCACCTATTCATGTGATCACTGATTGGCCAATCAGTGATCACATGATTGGGACCTCACACAGAGGTCCCATACAGCAATTGATGTTCCATTGTGTCTGGAGGACACAGCGGGCACCGGATCATGGTGCCGCATGCTCCCAGGGAGCGTGCATAATCCAAAATGCGCTGTTTATGGACGGCAACCCGCCCCTGCACTGCCACCCTCTGGCCCTTTATATACAGCAGCCAGACGGAAAGTGGTTAAAGTAATATTAAAGGTTTGTTTTTGTTTTTTTTAATAATTATAATTTTAATACGGAACCATGTTGATTGCTATTGAAAATTTGCCTGCTTTTTCCACCTGTTTTCTTATCTTGTCAAAAAGCCCTATTTAATGATGACTATCAAATAATGAAGGCATAAAGAAAACATGGCCAAAGAAATGAGGTAAGGAAGACAAAGACACACCTGAAGATCCAGTTTCCTGAACCAAGTTGTGGAGCAGATGACTCTTTAAGAAATGAGGGCATGCACACCTGACCACATCTGAAGACCTAGATATGCTTGGCATTCCTGCCAAACATTTATATTGCATTCATGACAAAACAAATTAATTTGAATTAAAAATTAATGGCAATATTTAGATTTTAGCAGTGAGACCACATCTCCAAACAAGCCATACAATTTATATCCAGATAGGTAAAGTTGTTGATAAAGCTAAGGAAGGTTGTATAAGCAAATTGCAGCATGTGGGACCAGCTTAGAACAACATGGTCAGCCATGATTATCTTCTACTATAGCAGCTTTTATCTCTACTAGAATATTTTTCAGTTTCAGAATATTAAGCTTTATATGTGAGCACCTGTCATCAGTTAAGGAATCAATCTTCTGGTCATTTCTATTTTGTTTTTAGTGAAAGAGATTCCAATTCTTGTGAAATACTCTGAATATGAAAAAGCCCTGACAACAGATACTATGATCAATGTGACGGCAGTGTGTCAAGTTGAAGGCTGGGGTGATCTAATGGTGGAAGGAACCGTTACATTAAAGAAACCGAATCTCATAGTTAAGGTAATTGTCCTTTTCACATTATGTTTTTTAAAATTCCAAATCAGTCTCATTTTTAGAAATTTTGCAGACAGTATCCTTAAACAAGCCTTTTATTCTTTTTATTATGTTGTATACTATTCCTACCTTTCCTAACTACAGTATGTGTGTTTATTTTTTCAATGAATGCAAAGTATTCTTTGATTGAACAAGGTGGAGATTGTGATATCACCGTATTGCCTCTCCATCTCATTCACCTCACTGAGAAAATGCAAAGTGTTCTCTGAATGGCCACTGTGCCAAGCAAGCAACCTCCTATGTTAACAGTGCAACAGCCACTCAGCATAGGATCTGGAAGCAAGCAGAGATCACTGCTATAGTGGTGTCTACTACAGTGATTTCCAACTTCTAGAGCAGTGGTCTTCAAACTGTAGCCCAGGGGCCAAATGCCACCCTTTGCATACCTTTATCTAGCCCTTGGGGACTATTCCTCCCACTGATATGAGGCACTATTTCTCCCACTAACAACAACAATGGGACAATACTTCCTGCACTGATGCCAACAGTCTAGCACTATGCCTCCCACTGACACCAATAATGGGGCACTATGCCTCCCACTGACACCAATGATGGCGCACTATGCCTCTCACTGACACCAATGATTGGGCACTATGCCTCTCACTGACACCAATGATGGGGCATAATGCCTCTCACTGACACCAAAGATGGAGCACTCTGCCTCCCACTAACACCAAAGATGAGGCACTCTGCCTCCCACTAACACCAAAGATGAGGCACTCTGCCTCCCACTAACACCAAAGATGAGGCACTCTGCCTCCCACTGACACTAATGATGGATCACCATTCCTCCCACTGTCACCAACAGTGGTGCACTATGCCTCCCAATGACATCCATGATGGAGCACTATTCCACCCACTGACACCAACAATCGGGCACTATTCCTCTCACTGACACCAATGATGGGGCACTAATATTTCCCAGGATATCAAAAATGGGGCATTGTTTACTCCCCACTGATGTGAGGACAATTTTAATTCTCATTGACCATGTTCTGGGCCCCTTAAAGTCTGAAGCACTGTAAACTGGCCATTTGATTAGAAAGTTTGGAGAACCCGGTTCCAGAGGGATGCAACAAGTTTGGTATATGCATAGTTACATCTGTCCAAGCTGGACCAATGTAATATTGTAAAAATATCCATATGTGGAATTCTTCTTTAACTTAACCGGCTCATGAGGTTTCATTTTTTGTTTCTATTGTGCAGGAAAATTGGGAAAAAAATTGACTGAAGTGCGCATAGCATTATGTGGCCAAGTAGATATTTTAATGTTTGGTGAAATAATCCCACCATCTGAGGAGTCTTTATTTTGTGCTGGCCCTTGCAATCTGTTCTTGTATTTAGTAAATATTTTGTATTTAGTAAGTATATAAATCAGTTGTATTGTAACGTTTGTCCTTTCATCTGTCAGGTTATTGGACTAGTCAAGGTGGGCAATTCAGTGACTGTTGAAGTTAAATTTACTAATCCTCTGCATCTCCCAGTAAATGATTGTGTGCTCACAGCAGAAGGTAGTGGTTTAACAGACCATGAAGTAAGGAAAAGGTGAGTACAATATGACAGAGAAAAGAAGTTTTGGGGTTTTTTTGGTGATCATTTCCACTGCTATAATTGCTAGCAACATCGCTAGGAGAATCTATCTATACGTTGTGCAGAAACAAATTGTCACGTACCTGGTTGGGGAGCCTGACGTGGTGAGGAGGCGTCCTCTTAGGAGTTTTAAAAGTTATAATTTTTGGTTATAAACTAATTTGGATTTTTTTTTTTTACTAAAAAAATAACGGAATACATTTTGGCCAAGATTTATGATAAAATATTATTTATTTGCAAAATTTTATTTAAAAAAACACTTTTTTTCAAAATTTTTGGACTTTTTCATTTACATAGCAAAAAAAATAAAAATCCCAGTGGTGAATAAATACCACCAAAATAAAGCTTTATCTGTCTCAAAAAAGTGGTAAAAAATTCATATGGGTACAGTATTGCATGACCGCGCAATTGTCATTCAAGGTGTGATAGCGCTGAAAGCTGAAAATTGCCCTGGACAGGAAGGGGGTAAAAGTGTCCGGACAGGAAGTGGTTAACCAGCATCAGATATACAGATACACTGTATACCATAGTTTGTAAACTCTATAACTTTCTTACAGACTAAATAATAAATACTAATTTTGGGTTATTTTCACCAAAGAAATGTAGTAGAATACATCTTGGCCTAAATTTATGAAAAACAATTATTTATTTGAAATATTTTATAACAGAAATAAGTGAAAATGTGGGGTTACTTTTAAAAATTTAGTTTTTTTTTATTAATTTAGCAAAAAATAAAAAAACGTTGATTAAATACCATCAAAAGAAAGTTCCAGTTGTGTGAACAAAATAATAAAAAATTAGTTTGGGAACTGTGTTGCATGACAGCACAATTGTCATTCTAAGTGTTAGGGCTCGTTCACACTTGACTGTTTTACCAACGCTTGCCAAACGCCCCTATAGCGTTTGGCAAGCGTTGGTCTGGCATTTGCGGAGCGTTTTTTAACGCTCGGCAAATGCTCTGCAAAAGCCGCATGCACGGTTTAGCGTCAGTTGCTAGGTGCTTGCCAAGCATTAAAAACGCCCCACAAACGCCTATAATGAAGTTTAAATGGTGTTACCGCTCTGCAAATGCCCCGCAACCACGTCGCAACCGCGCCGCATACGCCGGCCGGGCGTTTGCGGAGCGGCACCATAGACTAGAATAGGAGGCTTCAACGCCTCCTGACTTGACCAGAGGCGTCCATTTTGCCGTGACGCTAACGCTCCCGTTAGAACAGCACCATGTGCTGCAATGTGCAGAATTGTCTGAGGTGTTTGGGAAGCGATAAAAACCAAACGCCTCTCTGCTGCCTGCACACAACGCGAGTGTGAACGTAGCCTAAGCTCGGAAAGCTGAAAATTGGCCTGGACAGGAAGGGTAAAAGTGCTCGGCACTGAAGTGGTTAAAGTAAAATCAAATGACATTTGTCATGTCACTGAATATACCGATGAGGATTTTCATAGAAAAGACATAACACAACCTGTTATAATGAGACATAACAGAAAATGACATCTTAATTAAAATATTATCTGTTTGTCCTTACAGTGTTGGTACCTTGGAGCCTGGAAAAACGTTGACTGTTACTATGGACATCAAGCCTTTTGCATCTGGAAATAAACATTTATTACTCAATTTATCGTGTGACAAATTTAAGGATATTAAGGAATTTGTAGTTCTGTCAGTGTCAGAACTTGCTTCATAGCCTTGGCTGCAATAACAACTTTACTGTATTATTTTGTTTAAAAACCCACTAGTAGTTATTCACTGAAAATAAAAAGATAATTTACTTCAATAAATCACAGATGTAATTTCTGTTATTTATACCTGTATCTGTTCCTTTAATATGTTTTGCTTTTAGATTCTTTAATATAATTTTTTTTATAAAGTAAACTTGTGGTGTTACAAAACGAAAAAATACTGCTAATTTCCATTATCAATAGTAACAAATGTCAAAAAAAATTTGAAAACTTCAGCTTTTGCTAACTAGATTCTCAAGCTATGTTAGCCTTTTTATCTTTTTTAATATTTTATTATATTTCAGTGAAAATTTATATTACAGTAAACCTGTGACCAGGGGCGGACTGACCATTTGGAAACTTGGGCACTGCCCGAGGTCCTGGGGTCAGTAGGGGGCCCCATGAGATGCCCCTGATACCTTTTTCATAGGCTTTTTTGAGTTTGGGCAAGGACACAGGGGCCCCATGATCCCCTATTGCCCTGGGGCCCCATGAGTTGTCAGTCCGCCCCTGCCTGTGACCGTAATCTTAGAAATCAGTTGATTAACTTTAAAAAAAAGTTACAAATGACCTTTTAGCTGTAAGTACATAGGAGCAATTAATCTCCAAATGCTCAAAGTATATGTGAACCCTTACCTTGTAAAACAACGCATTCAGTGGAAAATAGAAATGCATAGCATAACATTTGTGTATATGTCTAAAAAAATTGTAAGTATATATTTTTTAAAGGACCACATGACCTCTGTTCTCAGCTGTACAAGGGGCCTAGAAATCTGAGGATGGAGACTTTGGGGGGGGGGGGGTTAGGGGTGATGCGTGTTAGCAGGGTTCAGAGAAACAGGAGTACACTGATCTGCCCAGTGAGGGAAGGGGGGGAGTCATGCTAGCACACGTTTGATCACTGGAGTACAGGCAGTCCGTGCTTCCAAGTAAAATGAAAACTGACCATGCTGGGAAGGATGTGCTCTAATGTCTAGCGTGGTCTATGTGACATAGGGAAGCAGAGGGACCGGCAGGCCCGTCAGGTATTTCACACAAGGGAAGTAAGACAAAGAGAAGAGGATCCTTTTTTTCATACAAGTGCATGGTAAAGCAGGCGCATATTAGGAATATGAAATGTTGCGGTAACAAACACTTTAAAACAGAGCTACACTGTATATGAGCACCAAAAATGCTATTTAATCCATTTTTAACATTCAAAGCAAACTCTCCAATCCATCCGTGTCACCATGTTTTATTTTGCTGAGAAATCACTTTGAAAAACCCCCTCCTACCATTTCTGGCTGTGGCCTTCTTAAGTAAGGACAGATGATTCATGTAGCATTTACTTCCTGGAATCCATCTGCTCTTAGCTTAGGCACGCAGGCTGGAGGGTGTGCTTAGCTGAGAAAACCCCTCCTGAAAACTCCTGGAATGTATGCCATCATTTGCCTAGGCCTGGAAACCAGAAAGTAACTGAAGAAATGTAAAAAAAAAGTTTAAAACAAGTAAATATAATATGCTTTCCTATCAATTTACTAATTCTAGCAGTATAATGGATAAAAATAGTCAATATTGATACGGAGAGTGAAGTTCCACATTAAGCAGAAGCACTGAAGTCCTTTGAGTTGTTTTCATGGCAGTGCCAACTCCCAGCTATTTTATTTTTCTGCAAAGCCTAGCCAGACTGCAGTACTCACCTCCATTCTGGTGCTGTCCCCCACAGTATTTTTTTTCTGATCCCACAATAATTTTTTTCTTGCCACTAGACATCATCAGCATCTAGGTGGAATCAAGCCCAATGTCTTTTATCCAGCAAGACTGAGGACATACTGTAAGTGCAGAGCATCACCACGACACTATCCACTCATAGTGTACTGATGCAGAGAGTGGCATTGATATCATCAGTGAGGGGGACACTGCATGACCAACCTAATAATAATAAATTGTCGTTTACCTCTTCTTGCTCTTGCTGTCATTTTGCTCTCTTCTGTCATGTTAAAGTTCATTTATTTATTTTTTTTATTTTGAAGCAGCAAGGATGGTGTTCCAGCATCACCACCAGGTATGTCCCAGTATCACTAGATTACAGACAGAAGGGAAGAAAGAATGGGAAAGTACAAGAACGTCTAGATGAAGACCTGACTTACGCAGCAGATAGGCTACACTTCCTGAGTGCATGCCTAGGTTAAATGATCATTTCTGATAGGTGAATACATCATTGCTAGAGATGAGCGAATCGAACTAGGCGAACCGGAATTCGAGTCGAATTTCAGGAAATATTCGATTCGTGTCGAAACCGAAATTTTGCCTACTTCGGGTGCGCGAATCGAACATTTCCCGATCAGCCGGCAAAAGTGTCCCTGCAGTGAGCTCCGCTATTTCTGACAGTTCTCTGACAGAAGGAACACATGTTTAGCGGTTGAAACATTGTATCTATTAGTTTACATTTAGGATACAGATGTTTCAACCACTGTACATGTGAAGAAGTTGTGAGAGAACTGTCAGAAATAGAGGAACTCTGCACATACACTTTTTGCCGGCTTGGAATTATTCTTCTTTTCATCCTACTTCTTCTTCTTCTTCATCCTCAGAAGAAGAGGATGAGGATGAGGATGAAGAAGAAGAAGAAGAAGAAGAAGAAGAAGTAGGATGAAAAGAAGAATAATTCCAAGCCGGCAAAAAGTGTATGTGCAGAGTTCCTCTATTTCTGACAGTTCTCTCACAGCTTCTTCACATGTACAGCGGTTGAAACATCTGTATCCTAAATGGAAACTAATAGATACAATTTGTATCTATTAGTTTCCATTTAGGATACAGATATTTCAACCGCTGTACATGTGAAGAAGCTGTGAGAGAACTGTCAGAAATAGAGGAACTCTGCACATACACTTTTTGCCGGCTTGGAATTATTCTTCTTTTCATTCTTCTTCTTCTTCCTCATCCTCATCCTCATCCTCATCCTCTTCTTCTGAGGATGAGGATGAAGAAGAAGAAGAAGAAGAAGTAGGATGAAAAGAAGAATAATTCCAAGCCGGCAAAAAGTGTATGTGCAGAGTTCCTCTATTCTGCAGATACACTTAGAGGAGCTCTGCAGATACACTTAGAGGAGCTCTGCACATACACTTTTTGCCGGCTTGGAATTAATCTTATTTTCATCCTACTTCTTCTTCTTCTTCTTCTTCTTCTTCATCCTCATCCTCAGAAGAAGAAGAGGATGAGGATGAGGATGAAGAAGAAGAAGAAGAAGTAGGATGAAAATAAGAATAATTCCAAACCGGAAAAAAGTGTATGTGCAGAGCTCCTCTAAGTGTATCTGCAGAGCTCCTCTAAGTGTATCTGCAGAATAGAGGAACTCTGCACATACACTTTTTGCCGGAAACCGCTGTATGGAGTGAATGTCCCAAAACTGTCAGAAATAGACTATTTATGACAGTTCTGGGACATTCACTGCATACAGCTGTTTTAACCGCTGTATGGAGGGAATGTCATGGAACTGTCAGAAATAGACTATTAATGACAGTTCTGGGACTGTCCTTCAATGCAGCGGTTGAAACATTGTATGTATTTGTTTCCATAAATGGATCCATTTATGGAAACAAATACATACAATGTTTCAACCGCTGCATGGAAGGACAGTCCCAGAACTGTCATTAATAGTCTATTTCTGACAGTTCCATGACATTCCCTCCATACAGCGGTTAAAACAGCTGTATGGAGTGAATGTCCCAGATCTATCAGAAATAGACTATTTATGACAGTTCTGGGACATTCACTGCATACAGCTGTTTTAACCGCTGTATGGAGGGAATGTCATGGAACTGTCAGAAATAGACTATTAATGACAGTTCTGGGACTGTCCTTCAATGCAGCGGTTGAAACATTGTATGTATTTGTTTCCATAAATGGATCCATTTATGGAAACAAATACATACAATGTTTCAACCGCTGCATGGAAGGACAGTCCCAGAACTGTCATTAATAGTCTATTTCTGACAGTTCCATGACATTCCCTCCATACAGCGGTTAAAACAGCTGTATGGAGTGAATGTCCCAGATCTATCAGAAATAGACTATTTATGACAGTTCTGGGACATTCACTGCATACAGCTGTTTTAACCGCTGTATGGAGGGAATGTCATGGAACTGTCAGAAATAGACTATTAATGACAGTTCTGGGACTGTCCTTCAATGCAGCGGTTGAAACATTGTATGTATTTGTTTCCATAAATGGATCCATTTATGGAAACAAATACATACAATGTTTCAACCGCTGCATGGAAGGACAGTCCCAGAACTGTCATTAATAGTCTATTTCTGACAGTTCCATGACATTCCCTCCATACAGCGGTTAAAACAGCTGTATGGAGTGAATGTCCCAGATCTATCAGAAATAGACTATTTATGACAGTTCTGGGACATTCACTGCATACAGCTGTTTTAACCGCTGTATGGAGGGAATGTCATGGAACTGTCAGAAATAGACTATTAATGACAGTTCTGGGACTGTCCTTCAATGCAGCGGTTGAAACATTGTATGTATTTGTTTCCATAAATGGATCCATTTATGGAAACAAATACATACAATGTTTCAACCGCTGCATGGAAGGACAGTCCCAGAACTGTCATTAATAGTCTATTTCTGACAGTTCTATGACATTCCCTCCATACAGCGGTTGAAACCGCTGTATGGAGTGAATGTCCCAGAACTGTCAGAAATAGACAGAAACTGTCACAGAACTGTCCTTCTTCTCATCCTTCTCCTTCTTCTCATCCTTCTTCTCATCCTTCTTCTCATCCTTCTCCTTCTTCTCATCCTTCTCCTTCTTCTCATCCTTCTCCTTCTGCTCATCCTTCTTCTCATCCTTCTCCTTCTTCTCATCCTTCTCCTTCTCCTTCTTCTCATCCTTCTCCTTCTCCTTCTTCTCATCCTTCTCCTTCTCATCCTTCTCCTTCTCCTTCTCATCCTTCTCCTTCTTCTCATCCTTCTCCTTCTTCTCATCCTTCTCCTTCTCCTTCTTCTCATCCTTCTCCTTCTCCTTCTCATCCTTCTCCTTCTTCTCATCCTTCTCCTTCTCCTCATCCTTTTTCTTCTCATCCTTCTCCTTCTCCTTCTTCTCATCCTTCTCCTTCTTCTCATCCTTCTCCTTCTTCTCATCCTTCTCCTTCTTCTCATCCTTCTCCTTCTTCTCCTTCTTCTCATCATTCTCCTTCTTCTCATCCTTCTCCTTCTTCTCATCCTTCTCATCCTTCTTCTCATCCTTCTTCTTCTCATCCTTCTCCTTCTTCTCATCCTTCTCCTTCTCCTTCTTCTCATCCTTCTCCTTCTTCTCATCCTTCTCCTTCTCATCCTTCTCCTTCTCCTTCTTCTCTTCCTTCTCCTTCTTCTCATCCTTCTCCTTCTTCTCATCCTTCTTCTTCTCATCCTTCTCCTCCTTCTTCTCATCCTTCTTCTCATCCTTCTTCTTCTCATCCTTCTCCTTCTTCTCATCCTTCTCCTTCTCCTTCTTCTCATCCTTCTCCTTCTTCTCATCCTTCTCCTTCTTCTCATCCTTCTCCTTCTTCTCATCCTTCTCCTTCTTCTCATCCTTCTCCTTCTCCTTCTTCTCTTCCTTCTCCTTCTTATCATCCTTCTCCTTCTTCTCATCATTCTCCTTCTTCTCATCCTTCTCCTTCTTCTCATCCTTCTTCTTCTCATCCTTTTCCTTCTTCTCATCCTTCTTCTTCTCATCCTTCTTCTTCTCATCCTTCTCCTTCTCATCCTTCTCTTTCTTCTCATCCTTCTCCTTCTCCTTCTTCTCATCCTTCTCCTTCTTCTCATCCTTCTCCTTCTCCTTCTTCTCATCCTTCTCCTTATTCTCAGCCTTCTTCTTCTCATCCTTCTCCTTCTCATCCTTCTCCTTCTCATCCTTCTCCTTCTTCTCATCCTTCTCCTTCTTCTCATCCTTCTCCTTCTCCTTCTTCTCATCCTTCTCCTTCTCCTTCTTCTCATCCTTCTCCTTCTCCTTCTTCTCATCCTTCTCCTTCTTCTCATCCTTCTCCTTCTTCTCATCCTTCTCCTTCTCCTTCTTCTCATCCTTCTCCTTCTCCTCATCCTTTTTCTTCTCATCCTTCTCCTTCTCCTTCTTCTCATCCTTCTCCTTCTTCTCATCCTTCTCCTTCTTCTCATCCTTCTCCTTCTTCTCCTTCTTCTCATCATTCTCCTTCTTCTCATCCTTCTCCTTCTTCTCATCCTTCTCATCCTTCTTCTCATCCTTCTTCTTCTCATCCTTCTCCTTCTTCTCATCCTTCTCCTTCTCCTTCTTCTCATCCTTCTCCTTCTTCTCATCCTTCTCCTTCTTCTCATCCTTCTCCTTCTCATCCTTCTCCTTCTCCTTCTTCTCTTCCTTCTCCTTCTTCTCATCCTTCTCCTTCTTCTCATCCTTCTTCTTCTCATCCTTCTCCTCCTTCTTCTCATCCTTCTTCTCATCCTTCTTCTTCTCATCCTTCTCCTTCTTCTCATCCTTCTCCTTCTCCTTCTTCTCATCCTTCTCCTTCTTCTCATCCTTCTCCTTCTTCTCATCCTTCTCCTTCTTCTCATCCTTCTCCTTCTTCTCATCCTTCTCCTTCTCCTTCTTCTCTTCCTTCTCCTGCTTATCATCCTTCTCCTTCTTCTCATCATTCTCCTTCTTCTCATCCTTCTCCTTCTTCTCATCCTTCTTCTTCTCATCCTTTTCCTTCTTCTCATCCTTCTTCTTCTCATCCTTCTCCTTCTCATCCTTCTCTTTCTTCTCATCCTTCTCCTTCTCCTTCTTCTCATCCTTCTCCTTCTTCTCATCCTTCTCCTTCTCCTTCTTCTCATCCTTCTCCTTATTCTCAGCCTTCTTCTTCTCATCCTTCTCCTTCTCATCCTTCTCCTTCTCATCCTTCTCCTTCTTCTCATCCTTCTCCTTCTTCTCATCCTTCTCCTTCTCCTTCTTCTCATCCTTCTCCTTCTCCTTCTTCTCATCCTTCTCCTTCTCCTTCTTCTCATCCTTCTCCTTCTTCTCATCCTTCTCCTTCTTCTCATCCTTCTCCTTCTCCTTCTTCTCATCCTTCTCCTTCTCCTTCTTCTCATCCTTCTCCTTCTCCTTCCTCATCTCCAAGGGCATTTAAATTAAAGGTACAGTGTTCTGCACTAATTTAAAGGCTCTCTGAAGCCTAGAAACCCTTTAAATAAGTCATCTTCGTAGCGGAGAAATTCGCATCGAATCGAATTTCACACTGGAATTCGCCGAATCAGCCGAATCGAATTTTTCATTTCTTCGCTCATCTCTAATCATTGCATTAACTGGCATTCAGCTTTAACCAATCATGTACGCTGAGCAAGCAACACCCCCCCCAAAAAAAGAAATGCCCGTAGCGGGAATAATGAAAGAAAATAGCACAGGGCTTGCATGACTAGACCCAGAGTGGTGAAGGAGGAACGGAAAGGGTTAAGGTTAGCTCCAGGGGTTTGGTATGTGATAGCGGGGGTTCTGGTTGGCATAGGTTGAAAGTGTAGGTGGGGTCTGCTGCACCTTAGGGTGGGGGGTTATGTTGAGGGGGCGTCAGTTGGAGCTGGACGTTAGGAGGGAAAAGAGCCTCCCTCCTGCCTTCCCAAACAATGGTGTGGGACCCATCAGTGGTATGGGATGCCCGGGGACATTCCCAGTTAACCAAGGTATAACTGGAAGGTGGTGGTGCTGCACTGCGGACGGTATGGTTGTCTCCGAGCTGGTTGGTTGCAGCTGGAGGCCTAGTATATATGGTTGTCCGCAGGTGCATTTTGGATCGTTTTGGGGTGCCTTCGAAGACCAACAACAATTCTTTGGTTTCTGTTATAAGGAATGGTTAGTGTATGTAAATTTGAGTTGTTAATAAAAGGCCGTGTTGGCCATTTTACTCCAAAAGCAGTGTCATGTTTTTTGTAAGTATAATTGGTTAAGGGGGGGGGGGTTGATACGGATCGGTAATGGTGGTAAGGGAGTGGACAAGCCTGTCTCTGGTGCAATAGTCATGTAATCAAAGTAAAGAGGGTGTGTGTAGTTTGTCCTTTTTCCCCTCTGCTGATCCCCTTTCTGCATTTGCTGGCAATTCCTGACTGTCAAAATGACAGCTGGGAGTTGATGTGTAAATAGAGCAGCTATTACAGCCTCTGCGGTCAAAAAATGGACCTTCTGACATAGTGTTTATAAACACAGTTCAAAGGATACAAAAATAGAGATACAAAATAGCATTGTTACTTTTGTGTTTGCTCTGTTCCATTCATCTGCAGATCAAAGGGGTTAATGTTCATTTTGCATTGAATGTCAGAAATAAAAAAGCAGAACTGTACCCATAACGTGATAAACCATAATGTTCTTTAACAAGAAACATACATTACACATTAATAATTATGCTATCAAAATTAGTGTGTGCTGTAAATTGCCTCCGGCATTGTTTTTTCTTTTTGCTGGAGGCTGCCATTTTGGTGAAGCCCAGAGCCCCTGAGCAGCAGTAAATCTTTAGGCTGACAGCTGATCAGCTTCTAGTGGCTCTGATTTTAAGCACAGTGCAACTGAGCATGTGCAGAGCAGGGTTAGCAATTGTGTTACTAATACAAAGGTCAAAGAGAGCACAGGGAATTCAAGGATGACCACGAAGTGGTTATTCAAAAATATGCATATTATAAAACCAATGTTCATTACAAAATAATTTAAATTACACAGCAACATAAAAATATAAAAAATATTCAATAAACAATTGTGTCCTAATCAGTCTATGTGTTTCGAGCTTTATCTGCTTTGTCAGGACTGCGTTCTAGGGAAAATGTACGTTACATAAATGTCTTTGTCTAGAATCCAAAAATACAAATTTTAAAGTGGTTTTGCACAAAGAAGCCCCGATCCTCCTCTTCTGAGGTCTCCCGCCAGCACTCCAGGCCCCTCCTTCCTGCATAGTGCCCCCATAGCAAGCAGCTTCCTGTGGGAGCACCCAAGCAGGCACACTCCCGAGCCGCTGTTCTGTGTGTCCATTCACACTTGGAGCATGGCTCAGCCCTACCCCTGCTCTCTCCTCATTGGCTCGCTTGCTGTTATTGACAGTAGTGGGAGCCAAAGGCTATCACAGCTGTCTCAGCCAATGAGGAAGGAGAGAGCCGGGAAAGCTGAGGCTTCCATGAACACCAGTGGATCGGTAAGTTTTAAAGGGGGCTGGGGGAGCTACACACAGATTTTTTAACTTCATGCATAGAAGTCATGAAGGTAAAAAAAACTTTGAGCTTTTACCACTACTTTAAATAAAACAATATCATAAATCATGAGTACAGAAAATATTATCACACTTAATGTATAGCCATACATAACAAAGTAGATATATTTATCTAAGAAAGGGAAAAAAACTCTTGGATATATAATACATACCACTATCGGCCTAAGAGGTGAATGAGCTATATTGTCCCAGCCTGTGGGGAGGTTTGAGGAGAGCAACAATGGCAGAAAAATCACCCAAGACAGATCACATGGCCGACTTCCTACAACACAGATATACAGAGGTACCAAAATAACTCAAAGTGGAAAACTATCGTATCATATATGATGTCTATCTGAGCATAGTTACTACTGTGCAAATTACAGCAAATGTTCATGTAGAGCGACCCGCGAGTCGCTAGATGATGTTTGGCCACTTGTGCTGCCCCAACCTTGTAAACTTCCCAGCCCTTCTGACACTCTAGGTTCTGACATATTGAACCCCCCCTCAAATGATCAACGGCAGGGGCAGACTGACCATTTGGAAACTCGGGTGCCCCCTTGTGTTCATTCTGACCTGAAGAGAAGCAGCCTGGGGGAGAGGAATGGGAAGCCCCGCTACATAAAGAATACTAAGCCCAGCTGGGAGAAGATGAAAGGTGACCACAGAAGGGAATGTAGCTTATCAACTGTGACTGTGTCAGGAGACAAAAGGATGTGGGAGACAGTAGAGAAGATAATATGGCATAGAGAGTTATATCAGCAGGATAAACAGTGAGATAGGATAGATGGGACTGGGAGCACAGGAGTGAAGGAATGCAGGGAGACTGACCGGGGAACAATCAACAGGACTGTGCAAGGAGAAAGATCAGAGCGTGGTTTCCAGGGGTGGGAGACATATATGAGAGATAGCGAGTAGGTCAAGAATGACAGAAGGAGAAAGCCACTTGTCAGCTGCCCGGACCCCCATTAGAATTATGACGCTCAGGCCCCCTACAGGAGGACCAGAGTTACCCCCTTATCAGTGGCCCTTTGTACCGCCCAACACATCTCTTTTTCCCCAGAGCAGCCTCTGCAAATTTCTGTTCCCACCAGCAATGTTCAGTCACCCGGCACACTTCTGTCCCCCCCCCCAGTGTACTGCCAAACACACTTTTCTACCCTTCCCTCATTGCATCTTGCCTCATCATCACCCACCTCTGCAGTCATTGTGCCACTCCTGCTGAGGTTCCTCAGGTGCCTGTGGACCAGGCAGGAATACACACTAGGTGGCCTAATGAGAGTGGATCCCACACAGATTGTCATTTGCCCAGGAATGATATGCCGCCCTGCCTCAATTCTGATACTTTCTTGCCAAAGATTCCACACAACACAGTTGGAAGTGGGCTCTCAAAATCCCCCTAAGTCGGAGAGAGAGGCAGTGCTGTGGGGGTAAGAATGCCAGGCAGCAGAAGAAAGGGAAACATGGGGTGGCCGGGCGGCATTTGCTAGAACCAATCAGCATTATTGAATCTTCCTGCAGTTGCTGAAAGCTGGTGATAGGGAGTGGAGGAGAAGATAGCTTTCAGTGGCTGCAGGATTCAATACTGTGGATCGGTTTTAGCAATTGCCGCCCAGCCGCCCCTCCTGTTCAGGTGTGACACTCTCCCTGCCCCCCCTAGTTTTGGCCCTGGTGAGCAGCAGAGTGAGGGGCCAGTGCCGGAGGTTCCGGCTGAAAAAGAGCTATGCACCTCTCATCAATATACAGTGGGGATCGAAAGTTTGGGCACCCCAGCTAAAAATTTGTATTAATGTGCATCAAGAAGCTAAGGAAAGATGGAAAAATCTCCAAAAGGCATCAAATTACAGATTAGACATTCTTATAATATGTCAACAAAAGTTAGATTTTATTTCCATCATTTACACTTTCAAAATAACAGAAAACAAAAAAATGGCGTCTGCAAACGTTTGGGCACCCTTCAGAATTTATAGCATGCACTGCCCCCTTTGCAAAGCTGAGACCTGCCAGTGTCATGGATTGTTCTCAATCATCGTCTGGGAAGACCAAGTTATGTCAATCTCAAAGGTTTTAAATGCCCAGACTCATCTGACCTTGCCCCAACAATCAGCACCATGGGTTCTTCTAAGCAATTGTCTAGAAAACTGAAACTGAAAATAGTTGACGCTCACAAAGCTGGGGAAGGCTATAAGAAGATAGCAAAGCGTTTTCAGATGTCAATATCCTCTGTTCGGAATGTAATTAAGAAATGGCAGTCATCAGGAACAGTGGAAGTTAAAGCAAGATCTGGAAGACCAAGAAAAATATCAGACAGAACAGCTCGCAGGATTGTGAGAAAAACAATTCAAAACCCACGTTTGACTGCACGATCCCTCCAGAAAGATCTGGCAGACACTGGAGTTGTGGTACACTATTCCACTATAAAGAGATACTTGTACAAATATGGTCTTCATGGAAGAGTCCTCAGAAGAAAACCTCTTCTACGTCCTCACCACAAAAATCATCGTTTGAACTTTGCAAATGAACATATAGACAAGCCTGATGCATTTTGGAAACAAGTTCTGTGGACCGATGAGGTTAAAATTGAACTTTTTGGCCAGAATGAGCAAAGGTACGTTTGGAGAAGAAGGGGAACAGAATTTAATGAAAAGAACCTCTGTCCAACTGTTAAGCATGGAGTTGGATCAATCATGCTTTGGGGTTGTGTTGCAGCCAGTGGCACAGGGAACATCTCACGAGTAGAAGGAAAAATGGATTCAATAAAATTTCAGCAAATTTTGGATGGTAACTTGATGCCATCTGTGAAAAAGTTGAAGTTAAAGAGAGGATGGCTTCTACAAATGGATAATGATCCTAAACACACCTCGAAATCCACGGGGTATTACATCAAGAGGCGTAAACTGAAAGTTTTGCCATGGCCTTCACAATCTCCTGACCTCAACATAATTGAAAATCTATGGATAGAGTTTAAAAGAGCAGTGCGTGACAGACAGCCCAGAAATCTCAAAGAACTGGAAGACTTTTGTAAGGAAGAATGGGCAAAGATACCTCAAACAAGAATTGAAAGACTCTTGGCTGGCTACAAAAAGCGTTTACAAGCTGTGATACTTGCGAAGGGGGCAGTACAAGATATTAACTCTGCAGGGTGCCCAAACTTTTGCAGACGCCATTTTTTTGTTTTCTGTTATTTTGAAAGTGTAAATGATGGAAATAAAATCTAACTTTTGTTGACATATTATAAGAATGTCTAATCTGTAATTTGATGCCTTTTGGAGATTTTTTCCATCTTTCCTTGGCTTCTTTATGGACATTAATACAAATTTTTAGCTGGGGTGCCCAAACTTTCGATCCCCACTGTATATCATCAATATACCTTTTATAGACTAGTAGCTCCCTCCCTACGTTAAAACGATAAGTATGCCCCCACAGTAGTGAATATATTTATGAGTAAGTGGGAGGCCGAAAAAATATTTAAAAGAAGGGAGCTACTAATCTACAAAAGGTATATTGATAATGTATTCCTCAAATGGGAGGGGTCAAAAGAATCATTAAAACGGTTTCTAACTGAAATTAATATAAATAAGTATGGAATTACTTTCTCAGCTGCATAGGACAGGAAAAAGGTCAATTATTTGGATTTAGAGATATTTACCCGAGGAGAATGTATTAACACACGTATACATTTTTAGGAGACAGACAAGAATGGTTACATTCCCATCAATAGTGGACACCACCCGAAATGGTTGGGGGCCATATCAAAAGGTCAAATCATGCATATTAGAAGAAACTGTTATCAGAAACAGGATTTTGAAGAACAAGCAAGAAAAAGGGTATAAAAGAAACATGTTAGAAAGAATTAAAGGTGAAGTAAAAAATATGAATGTAGAAGATCTGTTTAAAACAAAACAAAAGAAAGAAGTAGGGGATTATAGGATCACATTCTGTACGGAAAAAAATAGACAGTACAAACAGATGGAAAAAGCGATAAAAAAACATTGGCCGATTCTTTAAAAAGATCAAACTTTAGCTAGGATACTGCCCAAACAACCTACATTTGTTTATAATACATCTCCAATTTTAAAAAATAAATTAGGAAAAAATATTCCTGACCCTCCTACAAAGAAGATAACCTTTTTGAACCAAGTGGGTTTTTTCAGGTGTGGAAAATGTTTAACATGTAGAACTTGTAGAATGGATTCAAAGAAAACTACACAATTCCATTCCAACACTACTGCAAAAAGATATGAAATAAAAAAATTCATAACGTGTATCAGGGCAGTACGCATGTCACTTACTTATTGGAATGTGAGTGCGGACTGCAGTACATAGAAGTACTACAAGAGAACTTAAAACAAGCTTAAAGGAACATGTTAACAATATTAAAAAGGTGTTCCACCAGCATAGTTTGTCAAATCATTTTAGGACTCATGATAATAAAGATCCAAAGAAATTAAAATTCTGTGGTATAGATAGAGTTGAAAAACATTGCAGAGGAACGAATATGAAACAAGCTATTTCTCAAAATGAATTCCAATTGATTTATTAGCTTGGGACTATGTTACCGATGGGGTTAAATGTGGATATTGATATCAACTGCTTTATTAAAAATTTTTAATGTTTGTCAACATGCCATATGTTAGGTCATGTATGCCATATGTAAGGTGATTAAAAGTAATTGTGTAGCTTACTTGCCATATGCAATCTTACCACTAGGGGGAATAAGTAAGCAGGAAAAAAGGAATCATAGGCTGTTTAATGTAAATGTTTTGTATTTATTCATTTATCATATATAACTGATGTAATTATATTTTTTATGGATATATATTATATATTATATTTTATATGATTTACCTATATTATGTAGTGTGGCAGCGCGTCCCAAAGGAACCCTGGGAAAGTCCTGTTAGGGGTTTATAGATCTCCCAGGTTCCTTATCTATACCTTTACCCTAGGTGCACATCTGTGCGGGTGGTGCCGCTGCGGATCCTCATGAAAATCTGTGCAGCCGCACCACCGCACCACCCGCACCACCCGCACCACCCACACAGAGAATTGCGGACCCGTGAGTGGATGCCATTAGTTCTAATGGCACGCTGCCCGCACTGGAAAACGCTACCGTACTGGAAACCGAGGTTCCCATGCGGGCTGCGTTTTTGAAAGAAGTGCAGAGACTTCTTCCCTGCGTGTCACGGACACGGGAGTCCATTCAATGAATGGGCTCTCGTGCCCGTACAAAACGCGGCCCGCACGGCCGTATATATTTGAACCGGGAGTCAGGGATCTCTGATAAGAGGTCCAGTGCAGGGTTTACCTCGCTCTCCATGGGCAATAAAATCCACCTGAGACCTCTAGCCAGAGCTTTCGACCTGGGGATCAGACAAGTCCTGTTTAGAGAGCTGAAAGGTTGGTGGAAACTAACTAGCTGTGTAGGTTGTGGCTGACAAGTGGTAGGCTTGATCAATCTGATAGTTAAGACCTGCATTACTGTGTAGTGAGAGCCAGGACAAGTTTTTTTCTTTTTTATATATATTTTCCTGCCCTTTTTATTTTGGTTAAACACTGTACAGCACTTTGTATATAGTCTTTTGTAAATAGCACTAATAAACACCTTCACTGTTTGCCACTAATCGCACTGGTTTTGGTATCTGTGCCTGAAAGACTGTTTACCCCAGGAAGCATATATTCCAGTTGCCTATCCCCAACTCACAGTACTTTAACCTCTTCACGCCGGCCGCACACAAATGTGCAGCCTCCCGGCGTCTGGGCCTAGAAGCCGAGCAGCCGCACATTTGCGTGCAATTAACAAAAAACATATGTGCTGAGAGCACGCACCCTGCGCACTCCCAGCATACATGTCCGGTACTCACGGAAAGGTTCCGGTCTGCTCTTTCAATCGGGAACTTTCCCGATCATGTGACCGCCGTGACAATGCGTCACAGCGGTCACATGATCCCTAAACTCCGCCCTGTTCATTCCGCCTCCCGGCTTCTGAAACTCTTAAAGGGCCAGGAGGCACTGGCAGTAATGGGTTAATGTGTGGCATGCCAGATGGATACAGGCTATACACTCGAAAAATTAGAATATCGTGCAAAAGTTCATTTATTTCAGTAATGCAACTTAAAAGGTGAAACTAATATATGAGATAGACTCATTACATGCAAAGCAAGATAGTTCAAGCTGTGATTTGTCATAATTGTGATGATTATGGCTTACAGCTCATGAAAACCCCAAATCCACAATCTCAGAAAATGAGAATATTGTGAAAAGGTGCAATATTCTCGGCTCAAAGTGTCCCACTCTAATCAGCTAATTAAGCCATAACACCTGCAAAGGGTTCCTGAGCCTTTAAATGGTCTCTCAGTTTGGTTCAGTAGGAATCACAATCATGGGAAAGACTGCTGACCTGACAGTTGTGCAGAAAACCATCATTGACACCCTCCATAAGGAGGGAAAGCCTCAAAAGGTTTTTTCAAAAGAAGTTGGATGTTCCCAAAGTGCTGTATCAAAGCATATTAATAGAAAGTTATGTGGAAGGGAAAAGTGTGGAAGAAAAAGGTGCACAAGCAGCAGGGATGACCGCAGCCTGGAGAGGATTGTCAGGAAAAGGCCATTCAAAAGTGTTGGGGACTTTCACAAGGAGTGGACTGAGGCTGGAGTCAGTGCATCAAGAGCCACCACACACAGACAGATCCTGGACATGGGCTTCAAATGTCGTATTCCTCTCGTCAAGCCGCTCCTGAACAACAAGCAACGTCAGAAGCGTCTTTCCTGGGTTAAAGAAAGACCTGGTCTGTTGCTCAGTGGTCCAAAGTACTCTTTTCTGATGAGAGCAACTTTTCCATCTCATTTGGAAACCAAGGACCCAGAGTATGGAGGAAGAATGGAGAGGCACACACTGCATGATGCTTGAAGTCCAGTGTGAAGTTTCCACAGTCTGTGTTGATTTGGGGAGCCATTTGCTGGTGTTGGTCCACTGTGCTTCAAGTCCAGGGTCAACGCAGCCATCTACCAGGAGATTTTGGAGCACTTCATGCTTCCTTCCGCAGACGAGCTTTATGGGGATGCTGACTTCATTTTCCAACAGGACTTGGCACCTCCCCACACTGCCAAAAGCACCAAAACCTGGTTCAATGACCGTGGAATTACTGTGCTTGATTTGCCCAGCAAACTCACCTGACCTGAACCCCATAGAGAATCTATGGGGCATTGCCAAGAGAAAGATGAGAGACATGAGACCGAACAATGCAGAAGAGCTGAAGGCCGCTATTGAAGCATCCTGGTCTTCCATAACACCTCAGCAGTGCCACAGGCTGATAGCTTCCATGCCACGCTGCATTGAGGCAGTAATTGCTGCAAAAGGGGCCCAAACCAAGTACTGAGTACATATGTATGCTTATACTTTTCAGAGGTCCAATATTGTTCTATGTACAATCCTTGATTTATTGATTGCATGTAATATTCTAATTTTCTGAGATTGTGGATTTGGGGTTTTCATGAGCTGTAAGCAGGGGCGGACTGACCATTTGGAAACTCGGGCACTGCCCGAGGGCTCGGGGTCAGTAGGGGGCCCCATGAGATGCCCCTGGTACCTTTTTCATAGGCTTTTCTGAGTTTGGGCAAGGACACAGGGGCCCCATGATCCCCTATTGCCCAGGGGCCCCATGAGTTGTCAGTCCGCCCCTGGCTGTAAGCCATAATCATCACAATTATGACAAATCACGGCTTAAACTATCTTGCTTTGCATGTAATGAGTCTATCTCATATATTAGTTTCACCTTTTAAGGTGCATTACTGAAATGAATGAACTTTTGCACGATATTCTAATTTTTCGAGTTTCACCTTTAGATCGCTTTGGCATAGATACACCCAATTTGTAGTATTAAGACAGAGGATTGAGGAAAAGGAAATGACATCTTAGGGTATACTGGGTGGAGTAGGTGGAGATCCTGTATTTATGAGCCATTATTCACCACAAACTCTAGCCTTTGAGAACGCTCAGTGGGAAGGGCAAAATGCATTGCCTGGGAGCCGCTGGTGACATTATTTCTGGCTGGTGGAATGCACACTGGTGCGCTACCTCTGGTCTGGTGTTTGTATCCTTTTCTATCTGCTATTGCATGTGAGCGGAACACGATTTTAACTCTAATTTTAAATAAATGATATTTCACTATGTGGGCCCTCCTTTTCTCTTTATACAGTACTTTATGAGCAGCTTATTCTCATAAATGGGAAATTGACAACGGAGGACTAGAATGAGGACCGGACCCTCAGGAGGACTACAACTTCCAGATGAATCTATATAATACACAAGTGCATTAGACTCTTGTTCTTATAAGAGTCCACGGGAGCTAGTGAGTAATTGGGACCACCGGAGAGGAGCACTACGGACTCGTTGCACTTTATGAAGAATTACCGCACGTTTGCACTTTGAAGAATCACTGCATGCTTGCACATTAAGAGACTATAATTTATGAATTATTTGTTATTTAATTATATTCGTTTATAATTATGTTGATGGTGTAATTGTAGAGAAAACACATTCCATGAATTTAAAATATATAGTTTGGGGTATTTTGCATGCACATAGAGCATTGCTTCACTGCTTTAACATTTTACACAAACAGTTCCAACTATGAGGGACTACCAGGTCCAAGTAGCTAATAGGTACCTAAGTAGGGACTAATGCACTCAGCAAGCTCCAGTCCCTCCTCCGTTTGCAAACATATATTAGGTTGGTGTTAGAGCACTGATACACTTGTCATTCTACGTGCCCATGTCTCCCTGGTCAGCCTGCTTGAGTTCTGATTGTACTTCTCAATGGCATGAATCTTCTACAGTGCTCTGGTTCCCCAGATACAGTCCTCTTCATTTCAGTCTTTATTAACCACTGACTACCAGACTAGATTTTTGGTATACAATAATGTGAAGAAAGTTGTTCCATTGACCACTAGCTCTAGAGCCTTCTTTGCTCCCACTGAACATGCACGCTGTACCCTTTTATCCTCACACAGATGCCAAAGCACTCTCACAGACAGATTTTTTTTTCTCCCATTGTCCACCAACACCAGTAATTTTTTCGACCTCTGACACAAAGCTTTTTTATTTCCTGTTGATTACTGAAATGTTTTTTCTTAGTTACAATGTAGGGGTCACTATGTTAAATAATCCTGACCTCTGTACTCTGTATTCTACCTTGTATGTTACATGCTGCTGACTCCTTCACTGTACATACTAAGTTGTACATAGCATATACAGTATGGGTACATAGCAACCTTTCAGGTCTGGAACATAATTAAAGTTGAAACCAAACCTGAAGGGCCTTGTAGGAATTAGGGAGGAACCCCACGCCATTTTCTAAAAACTTTCCCTGGAAGCTTTGTTTACATTGCTGAGGATTCTTGGACAGTAAATACGTGGGGTCAGGTGACGTAAATGGGTTGCTAAGGACACAGCAGGTACAGGAGATGGCAGCTGTCATATATAGTAGTGAAATGAATGCCTGAACATGCAAATTTCTGCCTGAATCTGTGTTTGGATCAAACTGGAAGCTCATTCCTATGCAGGAGTGACAGCTGCAAGAATATCTTCTAGCCCTACCACTGGCCATGGCAAATACTGGACTGTCCTCCTCTGGCCTGATGTGCACTGTGTGTGAGTCACCACTTTTATCATAAAATGTTCTCGTTTTTATTGCACGAGATCTGTGCTCTTTTCTCTTTTTTTACTATAAGGCTATTTAATTATGTCCTATGTCTGAAGAAAGGCCCACCATTCAGTACAATATGGCCAAGCTTAGATTTTGCCATGGCACTCTGCTCATCACAACATTTTTCTCTGTTCTCTATCAAAATATGACCCCAGGTCTGCCTTTCTGTACTGTACATTTTTCTTCCATAGCTTGCCTTAATGACGCAATCACCTGCTAAGGCAAGTAATATTGTACACTGGGGAGGAGTAAATCTTCAGAATATGGGGGTGTATATGCTGTTGACTGTTTGCTTAAAGACCACTTTCTAATATTACAAACAATACCAATATAATTTGTTGTACCTGTGTGAATGCTTATATAATCTGCACTGCACATTTTTTTTATACATACTGTAGGCTCTTAAGACTTAGATTTATAGTTAAAGTATATTACGTTTTAGTGGTGGAAGATTGTTTTAAGGAATAGTTAAGGGTTAAGGAAATGGAGGGCTACGTTTTTAGGTGGTGCAACTTTTGAGTGCGACTTTTGAGTTTAGCTGCACTTTTGAGTTTATGGACATTTAAGGGTGCTTTGCGGTTTTCACTTGCATTTGGGGACAAAGCCCTTTGAATAGATCAGCTCTGGTATATACACTTTCACTCATGGCATCTATAGATCTGGAAAAGATATTGTTTATTAACACCGTTTTGTCAAACAGATGATATTGTAGATATTTTATTTCTTTATTTCTTTATCGCACAGCTCTGTGCAAACTGTTGGCACTATATAAATCCTATGTAATAATGAGTGACAGAGACTTCACCCAGCAAACAAAAACATTCTTGTAATTAGGTTTGTGAGTACACCTGTACATCCATTGGGCTGAAAACAGTTTGTCAGACTTAAACTGGAATTGGTGCTGAAACCACGTTTAAAAAGGTGAAGGGGAAAGGCAAAATATCCATAGATTTTTCTATGGTACCAATGACAAGTACAGCTATGTGGTAAAATGAAGGACCAGGAATGAAAGTGAATATGGGCTCCAAAGCGTCTGAAGAATGCCAGATGGAACTATAAGCAGGCCATTCATGACTTTCCATAAAGGAAGACAAAACATCCTAGCAGATGTCTTTGTTCCTCAGCTTTTATAGAAGTGTTCAAAAATTGTAACCTGTTTTACAGAAAAGTTTTTTGATTGAAACTTTCAAGCTTATTGTAGCAATTTTTAATATAAACCTCTCATTTTAATGTACTCATTAAACTACAAAGTTTATTTCACTCAAATTGTCAAGGAATCGCATGTGCGGCCGTGCGCTAAGATATGCACATAATAGAACTAGACGTGCCCTAATTCGCACGCAAGTGCATTAGCATGAGCAAGTGTGGGTATCTGGCGCCCACTTGTCTACCACTTGTCTATTTAAAGCTGCGCTTGTGACCTGATCCTGTGCTAGCTCCTGTGTCTACCCAGCATGATTGACTTTGCTTGTTCCTGATACCTTGTTGCTGACTCCGGCTTGTGACCTGACTCTGCCTGCTGCTCCGGTATCGTCTCTGGCCCTGATTCTGCCTCTGGTACCGATTCTGTACCTCCACCTGCCAACTTTTGCCTGTCTGGGAACTTGAGAACCTGCATCTGCCTGCTTGCCTTGCTACCTGCTTTTCTGCACCTGCTGCTGTGTCTCCGCATCTGCCAGTCCACCAGTCTGCTTGCTGCTTGGCACTGACTGCAAGTGTCTTCCATCCAGGATCTCCGACCAGGCACCCATGCCACTCCGTGCCCTGTTATATCATGTCACCATCTTCAGGAGAAACAGGACAGGAGGTGTAAGGGGAAACCCTTCCGCCAGCTTGGCCTTGACCAGGTATGTGACACAAATTCTTACTTTGATATTTTACAATCACATCACTAGCTGTGTGCATGGCAACTGCAAATAACCCCTTCCCACAAGCCCCTGTGACATTTTAAATGTTTCTGGACACCAGGGTTGGACTTACCATTTGGAAACTTGGGCACTGCCCGAGGACCCGGGGTCAGTAGGGGGCCCCATGAGATGCCCTTGGTACCTTTTTCATAGGCTTTTTTGAGTTTGGGCAAGGATACAGGGGCCCCATGATTCCCTATTGCCCGGGGGCCCCATGAGTTGTCAGTTCGCCCCTGTTGGACACCCAAGTGATGGGAAGGATCATGTGACAACAGTAGTTGTCTTTCAAGTGGTCACATGATCTGGTGGTGGACCCAATGGCTACCAATCATTAGTAGGAATCAAGAGCGGTGTTTAACAGCTCAGTCTCTGTGCTGGGAGCACTCAGTGAGCACACTTTCAGCACAAAAACATCAGCTGCTCAGTGATGCATATGTGCCACATGTGGGCATTACAACCCACCCTTTTGTTGCTGCACATATGTGTTACATGGGTGGTATCAGGGTAAAATATCAAAGCCAAAACATCAGCAAACTGCCTGTCAGCAACAACACCCGCTATTTATTGTGGATGCAGAAAGTATCCGATCACTTTAGGGGGTCATGCAAATGTATTTTTCCCTTTGGAACACACCGGACTAAAATGGTTTTCGGGCTTCATCTGGATCAGCTGTGAGTTTAGAGTTCTATGGATATGTGTTGGTTGAGTTGAATGGACATGTGTCTTTTCTCAAGCCAATTTACTATGTTATGATGTACAGATTAGCTGGCACATCAGAATGTTTATTGCATGCATATTATTATAAAGAAATGCCCGTAGCGAAAGAAAGAAGAAATAGCGCAGGGCATACATGACTAGGCCCAGAGTGGGGGAAGGAAGAGCAGAAAGGGTTAAGGTAGCTCCAGGAGGATTTTGTTATTGTTAGTGGGGGGTAGCTGATTGGTAGAGGTTGGTGTAGGTGGGGTTTTGCTGCACCTTAGGATGGGAGGTTCTGTGAGGGGGAGTCAGTTAGCTGGACGGCAAGAGTGTGAGCTTGGTGTCTGTTTAGCACACCTTGCTTCAGGCCACCTTTAGCCCTGCCATGGACAGCCTTTTGGCTCAGCTGCAGGAGGCAGCAGAGGACAGGGGGATGGACTGGCTGCAGAGCCGTGTCTCGGATCTCTTGCAGGATCCGGGCTCATCACCTGCAGCAGGGGGGCGGGAGGGCCCACGTGCTCGGAGGTCTAGGCCTCCGGAACGCTTTAGCCCGGGCTCCCCCCCCCCCTCCCAGAGCTCAGCACCACCATGGGAGCCCCGCTCGGGCCCCTCCGGCTCCGCTTGCAGGGCGCTCCCTTGCCTCTGCTAGCGGGGAAGCCGGGAGGAATCCCCGCCATCGGCGGAGCTCAGTGGGCGGGGCCTCGTGCGGGGGAAGCCCCCCCCCCGCGCCCACACGGCATGGAGGCAGAAGCAGAATCTGCGGCTCCTCCACTGACAAGGTGCCGGTCAGGGAGGGAGCCCTGCGTGGGAGGCGCACAGCTGCGGCTGCCGGGCTGTCTCCTGCTGCGGCCGGCGGGCCCCCTGAGAAGTCTGGGGCTCCGGCTCCAGTGAGGCAGCAGCGTGGGATCGGCACTGGACGGAGTGCAGCCGGGAGTTCTGCGGCTGCTGGGCTGTCTACTGCTGCGGCCGGCGGGCCCCCTGGATGGTCTGGTGCTCTTGCTCCACAGCAGCATCAGCGGAAGACTGGAGCTGGGCGGAGGGCAGCTGGCAGTGCTGCAGGTCGGAGCCCAGGGACGGCGGTGAGCGTGTCTGGTGCCGGGAGGCGGAGTCGTGAGCGGCACAGACCAGCAGGACCCGTGGCTCCTGGGACCGGGAGGCCATCTGAACAGCGTGCGGAGGACGAGAGGTCGGAGGGCGAGCTGTCGGAACCCGATGCGGGGGCGACGGCTGGCTGCTCTACAACGGTGGATCGTGAGCACGCGGCTGAAGGGGCATCTCCTGGGCAGCCTGGTGAGTTACCTGTTCTGGGGTCTATCTCTTTTTCTTCTGCGTTACGGGACCTGCTGGGGGGTGGTAGGGCCGCTACGGTGGGCGCGGCCTCTGCGGCGTGCACTGTCGGCGTTCCCCCGTCGGGTATGGGTGGGGGTCTCGGTGATGTGATTTCCGGTTTGCGGGACCTGTTGTGGCGTCTTGAGTGGGGCGCCTGGGCTTGCTTCTGCGTGGCTCCCGCCGGATGGTGGGGAAGGTTTCGGGGTTCTTGTACAGGACAGTGGGGACGTGCGGCGTCCGGGGGTCTCTTCTCCTCCGGGGTCTGGGCTAGGGGTTGTTCCGGCCACGACAGGTGATCGGGGTTCTGCGGCCCCCTCCGCGGTGTTGGGTGCGGATTCGAGGGTGTCCGGGCCTGTCGGCTTGGCGGACTCGGCCAGGGGCGAAGTGTACGTGTGTTTTGAGGGCCCTTTGGGTGCGCATTTACAGTCGGAGGTACGGGAGTAGCTTTGGAGTGGGGAGTACGTTGATATATTCTCACTCTTGCCTTTGGAGCGTTTTCCTTTTGAAGGGTCCCGGGTTGACGAGAGTAGGCAGGTGGAAGCGGAGCAGCGGCGTTTTCGTTTTATCCCGCGTACCTTTGCAAATTGGTTGCAGGCGTTCGCGATCATGGCTAGTGTGATTAGGGAGGAGGCTCCTGAACATTGCTCGGCACTGTTCTGTTACCTTGATGCCATTGGTGAGGCTCACAGGGTTTCTGGGGGTACTGCGTGGCTTCGGTACGCTGAGCAGTTTAGGCAGCGGAGGGCGGTTCGCCAGTCGTTGCGTTGGGATCATAAGGACGTTGGCCTCTGGATGCGACTCATGACACCGGCGAGGGCCCCTGGTTTGTTTTTTCAGAGCGGGGCCGGCGGTTCGTTCTCCCCGGGACAATCGGCCTCCAGGCGTCAGGGGTTCTTCTGGCAGTTCCAAGAGGGGACGTGTTGATTTGGTGGGTCTTGCCGTTTTAGGCACAAATATTCCGGGTGCGGGGGCTCCCATCCCTTGTCGCGCTGTTTCCAGCGGGGTCGAGGCCTTTCCGGAGAGCATGCTGGTAAGAGGGACGACTCCGGTGCGAGTGGAAAGGATGGGGCTTTTCTTAAAGAGGTATCCTGATCGCGCAGCTGCAGTGCTGCTGCCGGCGGGTTTTTCGGAGGGTTTTCGCATCCCGTGTACTTTGACTTTGATTCCTCCCTTAGCTCGGAATTTGCGGTCAGCCTTGCGGCATGAGGAGGGGGTTTCGGCTAAGTTGCGTAAGGAAGTGGGGTTGGGACGCATGGGGGGTCCGTTTGCTTGCGCTCCGTTTTCGGATTTGGTTGTTTCTCCCTTGGGGGTTGTGCCCAAGAAGGAGCCGAATGCGTTTAGGTTAATTCACCACCTGTCCTTCCCTAAGGGGGGGTCGGTGAATGATGCTATTGATTCGGAGTCATGTTCGGTGTCTTACACATCTTTTGATGTGGCTGTTTTCTGGGTCCGTCGGTATGGGCGCGGTGCGCTCATGGCGAAATCGGACGTTGAGTCGGCTTTTCGGCTGTTGCCAGTCCATCCGGACAGTTTTCGTTTTTTGGGTTGTCATTGGCAGGGCTATTTTTACGTTGATAAGTGCCTTCCTATGGGGTGTTCTATATCTTGCGCTTTGTTCGAGAGGTTCAGTTCATTCGTGGAGTGGGTGGTGCGGGATGTCTCAGGGGTGAATTCGGTCATCCAATATTTGGATGATTTTCTTTGCGTGGGTCCGCCAGATTCCGGAGTATGTGCAGTTTTGCTGGCCACTTTGCAACACTTTGCTGAACGTTTCAGGGTTTCTCTGGCGGTGGATAAGACTGTGGGCCCGGCTATGGAGATGACTTTCTTGGGCATTGTTTTGGATTCCGGCACAATGGAGTGCCGCTTGCCTGAGGTTAAGCTGGTGGCTCTACAAGGGGAACTACGTGGGGTGCTGGGGCAAGCGAAAAATTCAGCTGCGGGCCTTACAGTCGTTGGGCAAAACTTAACTTCGCTTGTCGGATTCTGCCCATGGGTCAGGTGTTCTGCCGCCGGTTGGCGGCGGCGACGGCAGGGATTACCTCCCCTTTACATTTTATTCGGTTGACTCGGGATCATCGGGAGGACTTGCATTTGTGGCACACCTTTTTGGATTCGTTTAATGGGCGGGCTCTCTGGATGTCTGGCCCTGTTAGCAATTTTTGACTTGGAATGGTTCAGGGACGCGGCGGCGTCGGCGGGCTATGGGGCTTTTTCCAGGGTTGATGGAGTACGGCCTCGTGGCCAGCTTCCTGGCGGGAGGCGGGTTTTCTTCGCAACTTGGTGTTGTTGGAACTTTTTCCGGTGTTGGCGGTTGAGGTTTGGGGAGAGGATTTTCGAAATCTAAACGTGCATTGTCACTGTGACAATTTGGGGGTGGTTCAGGTCATCAATCGGGTCTCAGCTTCTTCACGACCGGTGGTGGCCTTGCTTCGCCATTTAGTGTTGCGTTGTCTGCGTCTGAATGTTTTTCTCCATGCGGTGCGTCTCCCTGGGGTTGATAACACTGTGGCTGACGCTTTGTCTCGCTTTTAGTGGGACAAATTCCGAGAGGTGGCGCCGGCGGCGGAGCAACACGGGGTTCCTTGTCCCGACGGGCTGTGGGAGTTTGCCTTGGAGTCCTTGCGGGCTGGATCCGGCGTTCGGTGAGTGAGGCGACTTGGTCTGCATACTCTAGGGTCTGGTGGGAGTGGCTGGATCTGCTACAGCGGGTTGAGATTGATCCCCGGGGGCCGGAGGTGTTTTTGGCGGTATTGTACTTTGTGGCGCGGAATTTTGAGCGGGGGGTGTCGGCTGCTGCGGTGGATCGCCGACTGGCGGGTTTGGCATTCTTCTTTAAGTTGCAAGGGTGTCAGGATTTCACTGAAGATTTTTTGGGTTCGGCAGGCTCTCCGGGGTTACCGGAGCGCTCATCGATGTAAGGATTCTCGTCGTCCGGTGTCTTTTGAGTTGTTGGGGTCTTTGTTTGTGCATTGGTGGTCTGTGTGTTCTTCGGACTTTGAGGTGTGCTTATTTCGGGCGGCTTTTGCGGTAGCCTTTTTTTGGGGCGTTGCGTATTGGGGAGCTCGTTAGCCCGTCCAAATCGGTTCTTGGGGGGTTATTGGTGGATGAAGTCAGGTGCTTCGGTGAATGGGTGGAGGTGCTGGTACGTCGGTCTAAGACGGACCAATTGGGACGTGGTGGTCGGGTGCGTTTTTTTGTTCTTCCGGCTTCGCTGGTGTGCCCGGTGCGGGCGGTTCGGGAATTTTTGTCCCGTCGTCCAGTGGGGCATGGGTGTTTTTTCAGGCACGCTGAGCGGGAGCTGGTGCGAGATGTCAAGCTGGACTTTCTTCAGTTGCGGCGGGCTTATCCGGGGATGGTGGTGTGGTCCGACATTGTCGCCCGTGCCTCTTGGCGTTGGGCGCGGTCGGTAGAGAGTCTCAATAAGGCTCGGATTAAGGTTAACAGAGAGGTGGGGCGTTTCTTTAGTCACCATGGGGGGTTGGTGGTCTGGCGCTTGGAGTTGGAGGTGGATACTTGGCGGTATCTCAGGTGCGATGGGGTACATTTGAATGCGGTTGGGACGGATTTATGGTCCCTGGATCTGCAGGATGGCATGCAGCGGGCTGTTTGTTTGTGGCGTGGCACGCATGGGTAAGGGCTTACCCAGCGTGCTGTGGCGGTTGTTGGTCTTTGGAGGCGGTTCTTATTTGGAAGGTAAACAACAATGGTGTGGGACCCATCCGTGGTATGGGATGCCCGGGGACATTCCCAGTTAACCAAGGTTTAACTGGAAGGTGGTGGTGCTGCACTGCGGACGGTATGGTTGTCTCTGAGCTGGTTGGTTGCGGCTGGAGGCCTAGTGTATATGGTTGTCCGCAGGTGCATTTCGGATCGTTTTGGGGTGCCTTCGAAGACCAACAACAATTATGTGGGTTTCTGTTATAAGGAATGGTTGGTGTATTGTAACTTGAGTTGTTAATAAAAGGCCATGTTGGCCATTTACTCCAAAATTGGTGTTATGTCTTTTGTTAGTATAATTGGTTAAGGGGAAGGGGGTTGGTGCGGAACGGTAATGGTGGTAATGGGGAAGTGGACGAGCCTATCTCTGGTGCAATAGTCAAGAAATGCCCGTAGCGAAAGAAAGAAGAAATAGCGCAGGGCATACATGACTAGGCCCAGAGTGGGGGAAGGAAGAGCAGAAAGGGTTAAGGTAGCTCCAGGAGGATTTTGTTATTGTTAGTGGGGGGTAGCTGATTGGTAGAGGTTGGTGTAGGTGGGGTTTTGCTGCACCTTAGGATGGGAGGTTCTGTGAGGGGGAGTCAGTTAGCTGGACGGCAAGAGTGTGAGCTTCCCTCCCGCCCTCCCTGTTTGGGTGAGTTTTGGGTCCCTCCAGGTAGAGGGGGGGATTATGTTGGTTCATGGGCGGTTGTTGGTCTTTGGAGGCGGTTCTTATTTGGAAGGTAAACAACAATGGTGTGGGACCCATCCGTGGTATGGGATGCCCGGGGACATTCCCAGTTAACCGAGGTTTAACTGGAAGGTGGTGGTGCTGCACTGCGGACGGTATGGTTGTCTCTGAGCTGGTTGGTTGCGGCTGGAGGCCTAGTGTATATGGTTGTCCGCAGGTGCATTTCGGATCGTTTTGGGGTGCCTTCGAAGACCAACAACAATTCTGTGGGTTTCTGTTATAAGGAATGGTTGGTGGCGGTTGTTGGTCTTTGGAGGCGGTTCTTATTTGGAAGGTAAACAACAATGGTGTGGGACCCATCCGTGGTATGGGATGCCCGGGGACATTCCCAGTTAACCAAGGTTTAACTGGAAGGTGGTGGTGCTGCACTGCGGACGGTATGGTTGTCTCTGAGCTGGTTGGTTGCGGCTGGAGGCCTAGTGTATATGGTTGTCCGCAGGTGCATTTCGGATCGTTTTGGGGTGCCTTCGAAGACCAACAACAATTATGTGGGTTTCTGTTATAAGGAATGGTTGGTGTATTGTAACTTGAGTTGTTAATAAAAGGCCATGTTGGCCATTTACTCCAAAATTGGTGTTATGTCTTTTGTTAGTATAATTGGTTAAGGGGAAGGGGGTTGGTGCGGAACGGTAATGGTGGTAATGGGGAAGTGGACGAGCCTATCTCTGGTGCAATAGTCATGAATAATTATTAAATAAATTGGATGGAAACGTCTCTTTTTTGCTCACTTTTAGTCTGTTAAATACCGTACATTATATACTATTAAAAACTTTTTGGTAAATCAATTCCATAAGGGTAAAAAACTGTTCCTCCTGCCAGAAATCCAGTGAGCTTGCAACTTCCTGTAGTATACTGAGAACACAGCGCTCTTTTACCATCCCGGCCCAGATTACCACTGTGAATTACAGAACACATCACCTTCATGTTATGGGGAAGAGGAGTTCTACAGTCATAAACATTTCCTGAGTGCCAACATTGCTCCTCTATAGATACAGTATAGTGAGTCACCCTAGGACAGGAAATGTATTACTATAGAGATCATCAAGGGAAAAAAAGGAAAACGAATGAAGCCACTTCATCATGGTAAACTGCAATATATTACTTTTTTTGATACACTATCACAAGAAAAAAAAACATTTGGCTGAAGTTCTTATTAGCTCCCCAAAACTGCATTACAGTTTTGTTCTTGAAGCTATTCTTATTACAGTAAGTTGTGAAAGGTTCTTGAGCCGAGCCCCAAGATTTATAAAGCAGTGAATGTTTAGAGAGGATTTTCATATTTTACCTATATTTACTTTAATTCAAAATATGTACTCACTGAAACTACATTGAATCTGGGGGTGTTCTGATGCAATGTTCGTATATTTATGTACCTTATGGGACATTTTATTTATATGTACTTTTATGGTATATTTAAATTTTATATTATGAATTTTAATCTTGTTGCATAATGAATGTAGTATGGAAGATTAGTCCTATGTACTATGAATGGTTCTGTGTCAGGGCAGGAGCTGAGGAACGGACAGGCAGGCCTAACAATGTAACGCGCTGGCTGACGACAACCACCACCCACAGACTGAAGTCCCTCAGGGCGCGGAGTCTAAGTCCCAGGCTGCCCTTCACCAGGGCCCCTGATGGTGGGGATGGACTTGACGCAGCCAGGAACCAGGTCGCGGCCCCCGAGACACCTCAGCTGCGGTAATGTCCGCCGCCAATGGCGTGTAGCTGGTGGAAGAGACAAAAGAGTAGTCAGACAAGCCGGGGTCAACAACAACAGGACAAAACAGTACAGGACAGCAGACGAGAATCACAGGTCACGAGCCGGGTTCAGCAACAGAGGGTCAGATCAAAGGAGAATACAAAGAATGTCAAGTCACAAGCCGAATCAGATACCAGGAGAGTCACGAGAGTCAGAACAGAGTAATAGCAACACAAAGACACAAGACACAAGTGCAAAGAGCATGTGCGGGCCACAGGCTTATATGTCATCAGCCACACCCCTCTGGGGGATGGACCACAGAAACCTGAAGGCATAAAAAAATTCCCATCATGCACAGCAGAATCCAAGATGGACGCCAGCACATGGAGTAACATAACCTCAGGAAAAGGTAGGACCTTGACAGTCTGACATGACGTAACGTGTAGGGTGGGCCAATGGCGTCAAGCCGCTAAACTGGAAGTTTATGAGCCGCCATCTTGGAAATTCCTGAGCACATTGAAAATATATTATAACAAGTTTTTTTACTGCGGTGTCCCACCAGGACACTTTTAAATGTGAGTGCACCTAGTTTTTTTAATAAATTACACTATATTTAGATACTACACTATGTAAGTGTTTCTGTTTACATATGCAAAGGATTTGTGGGATAAAGAGGAGACGGTACCATTTGCAGCAGTGAGGAGGAATGTGACACCTCTCTGAGGAGATTCAGACATCACAAAAGTTGCCTACCCTCCCACCCGTTGTGAGTTTTGTCACAGCTTTATTGGTGGTTTTACCTTGCCAGCGGTTGATATTGCTCTATGGGCTATGCCCTCAAGTTTAATTTTGGGGTCAGTTTATTGCCTGTCTGGCACTGATGGTGAAGACAGGCCTCATAAACTATCTGTGTTTTTGTTATGGATGCTCACAGTATAACCGTGACTGGCATTGTTATATGGTTTCTTTGAATGTTGTTACATCTGGAAAGTTCAATAAAGCTGTGGCCTTGCCCTAGTTCCAACTTAATCAGCCTCTGTGTCTTTTTGGGAGGCAAGGTTTTTTGTTACGTTAGTGGTCAAAATGCACCTAGGCTTCTCAGCAGTCATGAGTACACAAGCAGGTCACCCTGACGGATGACATGGACTCACCCAAGGTGTGGAGTCTAAGCACTAACCGGTATTTAGCAGGGCTCCTGATGGTGAAGATGGGTTTTGCTGCATGTTAGTACCAGGTCACTGTCTTCAGGATTGCCCCACCAGAAAGTAAGCAAGCTGAGGTCCAGTATAGCAGGTAGGGATCAAGCAGAAGCATAGTCAGTAAAAAAGCCAAAGGTAAAAGATAGGTTGCAGGTTGGGATCAAGAGGAAGCATAGTTGAGGAACAAGTCAAAGGTTGAAAACGAATGGTTACAAGTTGGGATCAAGTGAAAGAGTAGTAGAGGAAGAAGCCAAAGGTTGGTAATGAGTGGTAATAGAGATAAGGACAGCTGCAAGCATGCAAAGGAGCAGGATATTGGCATGGGAGAGCACAATAACCTGACAAACAGGAACTTTTCCCTTTCTAAGGAAGTGCAATTGCACAAAATACGTCAAAGGGGCCATAACACCGTGACGTCTTGCCACCGGCTCCTATTATAGGTCCGGTGGCCACCTTTTATTACATATGGTCAGTATACTTTTGCTTGTATACTTTGAGTTTATCATATGTCCCCAACCACGTGGATTAATAAATTCTTTTTAAATAAAATACTACACCATGGGTCATTTTTTGTTGGCTCCTTCGAGAGCCAACGCTCATTTCTAGAGCCCACACTTCAAGGCATAGGAGCCATTTTCATTTGTGACACCAGTCCACCAGTTCAGAGGAGGACGCTAGTTCCGGTGTGAGCTATCCAGTATCCTGCCAATCCACCTAAGAGGCCCGGTGATTTATACTAAGGGAGATGACCGTTTTGGCTGCCCAATACCCAGAGGGAGGAGAGTCCGTTAAGACGGCCCAGCTCATCCATCCCATCCTATGACGGGGACCTCTGGTTATATTGATTATATGCGTAATGAAAGATACGCATCTGGTGAGTGTGTATTTTTACTATTTATCACCACGCCACTGGAACGTGAAGTCATTATCAACTCCTGTACCTATCACCTACCACAAACTGTCACCAGTTTTATTAAATTATCATTTTACTGATTTATTATTTTACCTTGATCTTAACATTTTACTATGATTTATTACCAGACTTAAGTACATATACATTTTTTAGCGCTGCACTTTCTACTTGTGTATCTTTGGAGGTTTTATTGTGGTTACCTTTTTTTGTGCTTAAACTGCTATAATATTAAGCGTTCACTGATTATATTTTATTAGGAACTGTAAAAGCATAGCTTAAATAGGAAGTTCATGGGAGGAACAAGGAGTACAAGTTTTACTATAAATAAGGCACAAAACATGATTATCTGAATCAGATAAGCTGCTGTCTAGCATCACAGGCTCAGTAAGAAAAGCTACTGCCAAATGTAGTGGAGGTCATGGGTTCAGATCCTGGTCCTGAGAACAATATTACGTACTACAATGAGTGCCACTGACATTCACACACTCAACGGGCATTTTTCTTCTTTACAAAAAGTATTTAAAAGTGAAGTTTACTTGCCCTTTGCTTACCTGAAGCTTTCATTATACTTGCAGTAATTCAAACAGCAGCATTTAATTTGCAATGGACTGTGCTATAGAACATTGGTTTCCATTAGTGAAGACAAGTCACCATTACACAAGACAGTCAGCCTTGTTACCACCCCCCCTGCAAATCAGCTCTGCCATCTTTACATTGACACTATCTGGATTGGTAGAATTAGATATGGCATTATGGATATGGAGACCCCTCCTCCCAATTGCTGAAGTTCATAGGAAACAAATTAGAATTTGATGATCCCACAGTGATGAAATAAATTGATTATCTGCCCACGCCAGGTATTTAAAAACATTTCCACATTGTTGCTGTACATAAAAAGAGCAATGTTCAGTTGGAAGAGATTATCCTGGATGTCAGCTGTAAAGCACTGATTTGCAGCTTGAAAAAATGATACACTACATTCAATAAGGTGCAAACAGTTTATTCAATTACATAGATATCTACTATAGTAACATTCATAATAATCTTAAACGATGTTTCCCATCACCAGTCCTCAAGGACCAGTAACAGATCGTGTTTTCCATACTTCCAGGAACTGAAGAGCTGAAAACTGTTAGAGGCGTTGAAGGTACACTGATGTAACCTAATGATTGTCCTACAGTACAACTGAGGTAGAAGGTTATTCTATGAAAAGCAGCACATTCCATGAAAAAGAATATAAAGCTATTTCCAGGTTACAGTAACTAAAGGATACAGTTAGATTTGCTAAGAATCAATCATGAATGACTAGGCTTATACAAGAATCTGAAGTCATATTATTCTAAGGGCTCTATTTTAATAAAATATTCTTTGGATGAATGTCACACACATTTGCGCATGTCGCACTTTTGGCTGTAATTTCTCTAACCGGTTAATCCCTATATCATCAACTCCATCTGGTGGCCACAATGTGGTACAGCTTTCTGAAATACCTCAATGAGAAAATATACCTGTGTTGGCCACTAGATGGAGCCAATGATCACAGGGATGAATTTATAAGCCCCGGTTCATACCAGTACAATTTGTCATGTGATTGGACAGTTCCAAATCCTATGATGAGTCACACCCCATTGCCAGCAATGGAACCATTCAAATTGGTGCAACTCCAACTTTGCAGTATGGCACCAATTATGAAAAAAGGCTCCTGCACTATTTTTGGAGATTTCATGTGCGACTTGCATAGACATCTGTGCATGAAGTCACTAAGATGTCAGGCAAGCCACACATGAAATTGTATTGACCAGCGGTTTTGAAATTGCGCTACTTCAAGTGAAGAAGCGCAATTGCAAAACCGCACTTAGTGTGAACCAGGGCTATGGGAATCTGAGACATCAGCTTCAGAGTTAGCGGTCAGAGGCCACAACCGCAAAACCACTGCCTTGCTAACTGCCTCAACTCACATATTATCCCCCAGTGTTAACTAAGTCAAGTGATTAAAACATGTTACATGATGCTGTTCTACTTGGAAACTGAGAGACAGCGTATAGGTGACCCTTAAGACCCCATTCACACTTGTGGAACTTGTCATCAAAATCGCATGAAAAGTTGTACCCCATGTTTTCCAATGATAACCATTCATATATGTGAGACTTAAAATTGAAACAACCTAAAAGTAGTTCATGCACTACTTTGGTTTGACTTTCATGCAACTTGAGGGCTATAGACTTCAATGTTAACCCTCAAAAGTTGCATGAAAGTTGTTCCTGAATGTTTTACATGCAACAGTGCTGCAACAGTGGGTCTGACTTTGCAGAGGGGCAAGTCACATCCAAGATGCACCCATACAACGTTTTACCAAAGTTGCATGAGTATGTGGATGGAGGCTAATACACAAGTTGAAGTTTTGTGGATAAGTAAAAAATTTGTGGCAAAAAAAACGAATTATTGATGTGGTTTAGTATAAATAATTTTCTTTTATTATCAGTTGAAAACCAACAGGTATTGGGGGGGGACAGAATCCCTCTTCTTCAATCCATGTAGATGCCACAGCAGGTATAGGAAAGTAGACACGCATTGAAAGTTTGCTACAGCGGCAACACTTTCCTCTGTCCAGCCAGTCATTTTCATACATATCAAAGCTCCGAAGAAGGGGAGCCCCCAAAATATGTGCTTTCAACTTCTAATAAAGACAATTACTATAAAAATAAAGAGAGGAAATATAAATCTTCTGTAAGTACCATTAAAAAAATGTAACGATGGGTTGAAAAAAAAATACCCTTGAAGTGGGGCCATTCGGGGACAAATGCTCATTAAAGAGGATCTTCCATGTTAAAAAAATAAAAGTCAGCAGCTATAAAAACTGTAGCCACTTACTTTAAAAAAAAAAGGGTACTTACCTATCCCAGGAACCAGCGCCATCTTAGCCCAAGCCAGTTCTTCGCCAGCCTTCAGGTCCCTGGCTAGTTTATTAATGGAAGTGGACTGTGACTTCTTGAGGCTTTACAGTTGGCTTCCCACTAGGCATAGGCGTGCTGTGCTTTGTTAATGGTACCGCAGCCTCCTGGAACCTGTGAAGATTGCCAGAAGGTTGCTGGCGAGAGTAAGAGAGGGGAGCTTCTGCTCTGATCACCTTGATGGTCAGAGTGGAAGTGGCAGTGGGTTCTTGCCCCCCCAATAAAAACCTCCAATATCTGGAGGGGGTAAGGGGGTGTTAAAGTGAAACTTGTGGGATGAAGTCCCACTTTACGTTTGTAGGCCCTCACCATCCTCACGTACAAGGCAATGGTCCTGCATTGTATATAATGATGTCTAAGGCTTGGTCACAGTGTGGAGGAAGCCTGTCATGGAAAGGAATAAGATAAGTAACTTATTCCTCTAACTTAGACTTATTGAGTGGATAGGCTCCACTGCAAGGGTACATTTTTTTCTATCGGGAGCAAAGCTTTAGTTCTGAATATTCAGATTTTTGCAATAGCCCGTTTATGACCATTTTAATTAATACTAGTATTAGGCACAGTGTTGGCAAGAATATGGGTGCTACAGTATCGTAAGTATTGCTTCAAGTCTTCCTGTCATATTAATATTTTCCTTGCACAGGCCGTGGTAAATCAGTAAAAAATGTCAGTTAGGTCTATAGAATCAAGGAGACCCAGTCACAAAGACCTGATACAAGCTTTTAAGATTTTTTATCTTGTCAGAACTGAGGGTCACTGCCAAGGTCCGGTTGCCGATCCTAGAAGGATTGAGTGTAAAGTTGATTTGAGCCTTTTCACCAGGGCTTAAAGCTGGCAGCCTGAAAACAGAAATTACAGACTTTAATATAAATGAAAAGAAATCAAAAGTGCTGCCAGGCAGGACGAATGGGTCCCTTTTCACCTCAACTGTGTAAGCTGCACACACCAACAGGTGTTCCCACACTCTGTTCGAGATATAGCAAAATATATGGATATATATAAAAAGTGTTGCGCTAACACATAACAAATCAATACCTCAGAAAAAAATTATAAATAATAAAGTAAACACCCGGCAGAGCCCTGCATAATACAACCCAGGGCAATAATACGTGACTCAACAAACCATTGATAGCCTCAAAATATAAGCCAATTAATTCAATAATAATAAAAAATAAATAATACAAAAATAAAGTAAAATTAAAAAGGACTCAAAATAAACACCCAGCTGCCCTTCTAGGTGAAATGAAATGTGTGGTACATGTGAAACCATAGTGAACTGATAACAAGCAAAGGCACCAAAAAAGGGAAGGGTAAATAGATAATGGATTGATCACTACTTTTTATGACCTTTACCTATCATTGTTCACTTGCACTTAATATATGTTGAATATTTATAGAGGTGAAATTCGAAAAATTAGAATATTGTGCAAAAGTTCATATAATTCAGTAATGCAACTTAAAAGGTGAAACTAATATATGAGATAGACTCATTACATGCAAAGCAAGATAGTTCAAGCCGTGATTTGTCATAATTGTGATGATTATGTAAATGCATTCCAAAAATGTAGATTTGTATTTTTAAAGACATACAGTATATTTGAAATAATTTTTTTTAAATATTTTTCATATACTGTATTTTGTAATAAAAGTACATTTCAATATGCAGTGTGTGTATATATATATATTGAATATGGCCAAAATTGTAGTATTTCAAATATATGTCAATATATTTGGGAAGAATATTTTTAAGATATATTTCAAATATATTTTTCTTCCATATGGGAGAGACCTTAGATTGTAAGCTCCTTGAGGGTTAGGGACTGATGTGAATGTACAATATGTAAAGTGCTGCGTAAATTGAGGACACTAAATATAAGTACCTGTAATAAATAAAATAGAATAAATAAATGGCAGCACTGATAACGTGTCAGCAGCAAACAGGGGCGGACTGACCATTTGGAAATTCGGGCACTGCCTGAGGGCCTGGGGTCAGTAGGGGGCCCCATGAGATGCCCCTGGTACCTTTTTTATAGGCTTTTTTGAGTTTGGGCAAGAACACAGGGGCCCCATGATCCCCTATTGCCCGGGGGGGCCCATGATTTGTCAGTCCGCCCCTGGCAGCAAACCTCAGTCATACTGGACTGCCTACTAATGGGTGAAAAAAGATGATCCTGCATCAGTTGACCAGCCTGAAGGCATAAATATAGAAAACATAAAAACATGCCTGGGGGCACCCAAGGAGGGAGATGGGGTGACTGGGGGTGCAGTGTTAGAGCCCAGAGTTGAGCATTAAACTGAAATTCCACCCCTGCTGAGAAAGGACCAGTCTGTTCAAGGTGATCCATGTGCAAACATGTTAGCAAACGTTTATGGATTCAGACTGGAAGAGTACACCTTGTCATACTTTTCAAGAAATTTCTCTTTGCCTTACCGTTTCCTACATCAGACTGATGTGTTAATATGAATGGGAGGTTCTGCCTTCAATAAAATCACCTGAACAATCTTAGTGTTGTAATGGGAAAAGCTAGTGTGACATGACTTACTCCTTCTGAACAACTCCATTAAAAAGTCCACTTCCTTCAAGGAGCACTGAGCAGACGCTCAGTATTTCATGTAAAGTGTTGGTGATTATAAGATCTGCTTTGGCTTCTTTGTTAAGAACAATATGTTTTGGAACCTGTAAATCAATAAATTCAGCAATTAGAGACCAGCAAAGAAGGGCTATAATAATACTTGTGTTTTTTTTTCATTGAGTATTCATATTTTCTGCATCTGCCTGTGTAAAACTCTAGGACCATATCTGCTGTCTCCCCCGTAATTTCACATCCACTTTGGATACATTCCAGATACGTTCTTGCTTACAGTTCACACCACACTCCATTCCGGTGCGGTTTTGATGCAGTTTGCTATCTTCCAGTATGGTTCTGTACAGAAAAAATGCAGCATGTTCTACTTTTTTTTCTGCACCGGAAACTGACTAGAGCTGACTGCACTGGTGTGAACTAGGGCCACTGGAATACATGGAAAACACTGTGCATGCATTTTTGATGCAGATGAAAAGCACACTGGACTGTATCTAGTGTGAACTAGCCCTTAAACTTTAAAACTTTTTGCAAGAGTTCTTTTTTTTTTATGTACCCCTTGATACCAGTGGTGTGCCATGCAGTCATTGGGGTTTATTTACTAAAGCTGGAGAGTCCAAAATCAGACTCCCTTCTGCATAGAAACCAATCAGCTTCCAGGTTTCATTGCCAAAGCTTCATTGAACAAGCTGAGGTTAGAAGCTGATTGGTTTCTATGCAGAAGGGAGTCTGATTTTGGACTCTCCAGCTTTAGTAAATAAACCCCATTGTGTCTGCAATAAATCAAAATGACTGGGCTTCATGTATAACATATATGTTTACACATACAAAACGTTTCCACTGCAGGGTTTGCAATTGTGTTACCTGGACATTGACTGAAGGCTTTGCAAAGTTTACATCCATTTCCAGTAAAATACGTTCCTCCGTCCCCTCAACCATGCACAAAGCTGTCATACGAATCATGTTGTCTTCACTCACATATTTCTCATACATGGCATATGTCAGGGCAATGGATATAAGTTTTTCTGGGAACAGTTAAGAAAATGGAAATGATGGCAATGTTTTACAGATTTCATAGTGCTAGTGTTACATAGCTAGAAATTGAAATTTCAGAGATAACTAATATATAAAACTTTGGAAGTATTTATTATATTATTTTAAAATATCTGCCACATATGAAAGGACCAATAGAAAGGCTCAAACAGAAGAGGGAGGCAGGACCAAGGTTTTACAAGATCCGTATATAATCCAGTTTCCTATGTGTCCGCCTCTACCTATTGATTTGATAAGTGGCTATCACAGCTTACTTATTTATCCATTATGTGCCCAGTTTGACTGGTTTACTTTAAGGTCCTTCTGCCTATGACCATAAAAGCGGGGCTCTATTATAAGATAGATATAATACTACATCTTCTTAATGCTGCCAAAACTCTTATCCCAGCCCTCTGGAAGAAGTCCCATCTGCCGACCACCGTTGAATGGATTATTAAGGTCAATACCATTATGAAGGCTGAATGCTGGTATTTCAATATGATACATTTTATGAAATTTGGGCAAGATGGATACACCAAAGTGCAAAGTCCCCAACAACCACCTTCAACCAGTGCACAAAAGTCGGGCATCTAACCTCCAGACATCTTCAATGGAATCAAAATCAAAACAAATAAATCAATCTGCGCAGTCCTCAAATATATGCTGACACAACAATCGGGTTACCAACTAAACACCAAATTGGTGACTCTACTCCACCCAATATGTACAAACCAAAAACAAATATAGTGTAGCAATACCCTAAGGGGTTGTTCACACTGGAATAAATTTCTAACGCTCCTATAGCTTTAGTATAGGTGTTAGACAGGCGTTTATGAGCTTTAGTGTGGGCATTAGACTGACTTTTTAAAAAGCATTAAAAATACTCCCCAAATGCCCTATGTGCAGTTCTGAAGCATTTTACAAGCCTTAAATCCAGACCTCAGACACCTATCATAAACTGCAATGTTATTAACGCTCCTCAACCACATCATAAATGCCCCGCAAACGCCTGACAGAGCATTTGTGGAGCATCACCATAGACTTGAATAGGAGGCTTTTGAAGGCGTCAAACTCCTGACTCGACATGAGGGTTCAATTTTGAAGCAGTGCGACGCTAACACTTCATGTTTTGATAATGTGAACTGTGTGCTGCCCATAGTATCATTTGCATAGGCGTTTGAGGAGCATTAAAAAATTACCCTCAGACACCTCAGACACCTGATCTCAATGCCAGTGTAAACTAGGCCTAAATATACATGTAAAATAAATGGTGCTCTTAACACATCTAATAATACAAGAGAAGTGTCTCAAAATACAGTAAATATTGAAAGTCCAGCTCTCAGTTGTAACTCCAAACACCAGTAGATAAAGTTGTGATCACTCCAATATCTTCTTTGTACTGTACATATTGCACCAAATGAACACAGTGCACTCCACCATGTGATGTTTCCAATCTGCTCACCTCCACTTTTGACCTCCTATACTGAAATGAGGTTAAACAGCACTTTTTAACCCCCAACAGAGCTGCTGAACATGCATGGAATCATTCTGTTGGCCCCTCCTTGCTTGATCTGATATTCAGCTCAAGTGTAACACATTTATAAAAGAAAAGGGAACTACTGGTGCAATCAGAATAAAACCACTGACATGGATAACGTAAGCAATTACCATCAATTACTAACAATAAAACATGCTTCAGCTGTGGGGAGTGAGCAAAGACAGCCCTGTGTAAGCCCAGTATACAGGGAAAGAGGGAACATGGACGTATGAATGTGCTGGAGGAATGGGGGAACATGGAAGCAGGGGTGCGCTTGAGGAAGGGGGGGACATGGAAGAAGGTGTTTGCTGGAGGAAGAGGGGGGACATGGACTCAGGGGTGTGCTGAAGGAATGGGGGAACATGGACGCAGGGATGCGCTGGAGAAAGTGGGGAACATGGACGCAGGGGTGCGCTGGAGGAAAGGGGGGACATGGACGCAGGGGTGCGCTGGAGGAAGGGGGGAACATGAACGCAGGGGTAAGCTGGAGGAATGGGAGGACATGGATACAGGAGTGCGCTGGAGGAAGGGGGAAACATTGAAGCAGGGGTGAGCTGGAGGAAGGGGGGAACATGAACGCAGGGGTGAGCTGGAGAAATGGGGGGACATGGATGCAGGGGTGAGCTGGAGGAATGGGGAGCATGGAAGCAGGTATGAGCTGGTGGAAGGGGGGGACATGGACACAGGGGTGTGCTGGAGGAAGGGGGAAAATGGAACCGGGGTGCACTGAAGGGGGGAACATAAATGCAGGGGTGAGCTGGAGGAATGGGGGGACACGGATGCAGGGGTGCGCTGGAGGAATGGGGAAACATGGAATCAGGGATGTGCTGGAGGAAGGGGGGAACATGGAGGCAGGGGTGCACTGGAGGAAGGGGGGAACATGGAAGCAGGAGTGTGCTGGAGGAATGGAGGAACATGGACGTAGGGGTGCCCTGGAGGAAGGGGGGTACATGGAAGCAGGGATGCGCTGGATAAAGGGGGGAACATGGAGGAAGGGGGGGACATGGAAGCAGGGGTGCGCTGGAGGAAGCTGGAGGGTGGATGCAGAGGTGTACTGGAGAAGGAAATATAAAGGAAGCAGAAATGTGCTGGTGTGCTGGAGAAGGAGTGGAGGGTGGAAGCAGAGGTGTGCTGGGGGAGGGGGGTTGGAAGGCTGAGATATGCTGGGGGGAGGAATTGGAAACAAAGGTGTGACTGGGGAATTGGAGAGAGATGTGTGCTGGGGATGGAAGCAGAGGTGTAATGGGGGGGGGGGGGAAGTAAGCAGAGGTGTGCTGGGGGGCATTGGTTACAGAAATGTGCTGGGGAGGAGAATAGGAGACAGAGCTGGGCTGAGGGGGAGAGAATAGAAGGTAGTGATGTGCAGGAGGGAGGCTAGAAATGGAGGCGGGGGGGCGGGGTTTGTTGACAGAAGTGTGCTGGGGTGCAATTTGGAGACAGAGGTGTGCTGGGGGAGGCATTGGAGGTAGAGATGCTCTGAAGGGCAATGGAAGAAGAAGAAGAATGCTGGAGGAGAATCATGAGATTTTCTCCCCCATTTCCATAATGTGTTACAGACAGGAGAAGCAATGGCAAGACCTCATTGGGAGGAAAAGGTTTATTGGGAAAGCACTGGAGGCAGAAGTGTGCTGTGGGCACATTAGTGGCAGAGGAGTACTATGGGAGACATTGGAGGAAGAAGTGTGCTGGGGGGGCAGTGGCGGAAGAGGTGTGCTTGGGGGTGAAAGCAGAGGTGTTCTGAAGGAGTCATTGCAGGCAGAGGTGTTCTGGAGGAGCCATTGAAGGCAGAGGTGTTCTAGGAGAGTCATTGGAGGCAGAGGTGTTCTGGAAGAGTCATTGGAGGCAGAGCTGTTCTAGGAGAGTCATTGGGGGCAGAGGTGTTCTGGGGGAGTCATTGGAGGCAGAGGTGTTCTGGATGAGTCATTGGAGGTAGAGGTGTTCTGGGGGAGTCATTGGAGGCAGTGGTGTTCTGGAAGAGTTATTGGAGGCAGAGGTGTTCTAGGAGAGTCATTGGAGGCAGAGGTGTTCTGGAAGAGTCATTGGAGGCAGAGGTGTTCTGGGGGAGTCATTGGAGGCAGATGTGTTCTAGAGGAGTCATTGGAGGCAGAGGTGTTCTGGAGGAGGCATTGGAGGAAAGGTGTTCTGGAGGAGTCATTGGAGGCAAAGGTGATCTGGAAGAGTCATTGGAGGCAGAGGTGTTCTAGGAGAGTCATTAGAGACAGAGGTGTTCTGGGGGAGTCATTGGAGGCAGAGGTATTCTGGAGGAGTCATTGGAGGTAGAGATGTTCTGGGGGAGTCATTGGAGGCAGAGGTCTTCTGAGGATGTCATTGGAGGCAGAGGTGTTCTGAGGGAGTCATTGGAGGCAAAGGTGTTCTAGAAGAGTCATTGGAGGCAAAGAAATTCTGTGGAGGCAGAGGTGTTCTGGAGGAGTCATTGAAAGCAGAGGTGCTCTGGAGAAATCATTGTTTGCAGAGGTGTTCTGGAGGAATCATTGTGGGCAGAGGTGTTCTGGAGGAATCATTGGGGACAGAGGTGTTCTGGGGGAGTCATTGGAGGAAGAGGTTCTCTGGAGGAATCATTGCAGGCAGAGGTGCTCTAGAGAAGTCATTGGAGGCAGAGGTGTTCTGGGGGGCATTGGAGTTAAAGATGTGCTGATGGTGGAAAGGTCTGCTGGTGGCAGAGTAATGCTGGGGGTGGGTACAGTGGTCTGGTGGGGGGGGGGGCACTAGCAGTTGATCGGCTGTGAAATGAGGGTGAGCTTCACAGAAGACTCAAAGCTAATAGCCCTCGCAATGGAAGCTCAGAGGCAAGAAGAAGATGGGGAATCCCTGCACAGATGAATTTTCCAGTATCCAGTGGCTTGACATTACCATCACTACTGGTAAGTAAACTCACTAAAGCTCTAAAGAATTTTTTTTTTTTAGCTAAACATCAGCTTTAATGATATGCCTGTTTAGAATCACACCCATTTTAAATGAATGCCCTGCCCCTAATTAACATTTATTCTCCACCTAAAGTGGCCAACTGGGAGCACAGCAAAAAAAAGTGTCCCTGAAAATTTTTTTTCAATGTTGGCAACTATGCATTAGGACCCAGTATTTTTCTTACTTAGCTGAACTAAGTAACTGGGGAAAGAAGTAAAGATAAGTATATGTTGCTGGGCCAGGGGAAATTTACCACTTCTGAATACTAGGCCGTACCCCTTTATTGACAGATAATTTTTCAGTTTCCGGTTCTGTGATAGTCTGACTTACAATTACTCTGTAATGCAACACATCACCCAACAAAGAGAGAGAGCTTTCTTTTGGTGGTTTTTAATAACCACTAATTTTTTTTAATTTTACAGAGAACAGTTTGTTCCACTGTCACAGGCAATATTTTTTCCTGTGCATTTAGATGTTTGTAGTTTAACTTTAAACTTTCTTATACCCGAGAATCCGTACCATAATGATTTTCAAACTCTTGTGGCCAAATCCATACCTTCTTTAGGATCCAGAGGAAGAGCCTTTGCGTCTGCCCAGATCTCATGCTTGTGTTTCCCAGTATACAGAATGCTGGATGCGGTCATATTCACAATCACTTTGATACTACTTGGCGTCGTGTTTTTCAGGCTCAGTATCATACTTATGTCCTGTCCAAGCGTTGGCTTCTGGAACAATGAAAATGCTCCATGCAGTCCCGTTCCTTGATGTAGTTTATATTCCTCTTTTCTTCTAAAAAGTAGCAATTTTTTCTCAAAATCCACAGAAGGACTCTGTAACAACTTGTCAATTGCCTTGTAAAATATCTCCCGTTCCATGATGGACCCTGTAAAGAGAATGTTGATTCTTCATGTGATTTTAAAAAAGTTTTATTTGGAAGACAATTTTTTTTGGAGTCAGAGATACAAGTTCCTGGGAAAAGGATTACATAAACAATGTAAGGTATGTCTACTTAATACTGCATATTGTATATGCATAACATTATTTAGCATCTAAAAGAAGAAATGCCTTGATTACACTAGTGTGATTTCTTCAGTGTCTGCCATTGCACTGCAATGCAAGACATTGGAAATTACATTATTCTCTATAGCAGAGGTCCCCAACCCCCAGGCCTGGGACCAGTACTAGTCCATGGCTTGATAGAAACCAGGCCGCACAGCAGGAGGTGAGTGGTGGGCAAGCGACTAAAGCTTCATCTGTATCTGAACCCTACTGTAAATGGAGCTTGCAAGGGATCTAGAATGCACACTTCTTATGAGAATCTAATGTCCGATGATCTGAGGTGGAGCTGAGGCGATGATGCTAATGCTGGGGATTGGCTGAAAATACAGATTATCATTTGTGAATAAGCCAGTTGAATTTACTTTGTCAATGCTAGAAGAGGATCAACTGCTTGAGATCGTATATGACAGTGGCCTTAAAAGTATGTTTGAGACAACTTCAAAACTGCATGCATTCTGAATTAAAGTCAAGTAGGAATATCCTGAGACTGCCACAAAAGCACTGAAAAGCCTACTGCCATTTCCAACATCCTTTCTTTGTGAAGCAGGACAGTGCAGTGACAGCAACCAAAATGGGATTAGGAAGTAGACCTGACATAAGCAACACACTGTCCCTATCACCCCCAGATGGAACTGTCAAGTTGCAGAAAAGCAAGATCAGGGCTCCCACTGATTCTGCATTATGGTGAGTTGTACATTTATTTCTTTATATATTACAATGCAACATTAATAGAAATAAAGTACACAATAAAAGTAATGCGCTTGAATCACCCTGAAACCATCACTTAAAATCCCCCCCTCCGGTCCGTGACAAAATTGTTTTCCACAAAATCTGTAATGGGTGCCAAAAAGGTTGGGGATCCTGCTCAATGGTGCCTGTTCACGCAACGCAACACAATGCTGTGCGATTTTTGAAAAGGTGCTTGTACCTGGTGCAGCATTTTCTGTTTTTGGCCCTATAAACTTCAGTGAGAGTGAATGAAAAGTGCTTTTTGGCAGGGTTTTGTGCTTAGCAACTAGTCTCTTCCTAGAAAAATGAAAGATCATGGGCATGAAATCAGTTACGTTTTCTTTTTCGTTCATTGGTTTTTGTTATTAATTCAAAGACATCAGAAAATATCAGAGGTAGTATCGTAGAACACAGGCCAACAACCCCTCCCCCCCAAAAAAAAATAAAAAATAAAATGGTCTGTGTGCCTCTGCCACCTAGTAGTCACTGAGCTCCCTGCAGCTGGAGACACCTGGTCTAATGGCTGGGAAGAGAGGGGGGAAAGGGAGCGGACTAGGGGAGCACACAGGGGCCGGGGGCAGCAGAAGAAAGAGGAAGCTGGACAGGAGGGGTGGCATTTACTAGAACGGGCTCATCTGTATTTTCCTCCTGCAACAGCTGAGTGCTGGCGGGGAGGGAGAGGAAGAGAAGATGACATTCAGCTGCTGCAAGAGGAAAATACAGATTAAATATCCTAGTAAATGCCACCCAGCCACCACTCCTGTTCAGGTATGACAGGGAAGCCTCACCGGCTTCCTGAAGCTACAGCTCTGGTCTGGTCTGAATAATATTTCCAGGTTTCAGGCGGACTGAAATCTGGACACGTGATTCAAAACCTGGATTGTCTGGGTGATTCCCAGACAGGTTTCCCCAGCTCCTGGTCACCAGGGAGTGTGGGGTAGTGGGACACCTGGGGAGCCTCCACCACAGAGACTCAGTCCAGGCAGAAAAATGTGGCAATTCTGGGTGCATCAGGGGGAGAAATCATAGGAACGAGACACAGGACATCGTTCCTGTGATTGTTTTCCCTGCCCTAATCCCCCTCCCTGGCTTGCTCACAACTGGATTTCCCTACTGTTCAGGTCCCTGTGTGCTCTGGATACCTACAGGGCCCTGTGTAGCAACAATCAGGACACCAGAGTGCCCTCCCTCTCTGCAGCCGGAGCGATGAACTGGGATCTGAAGGAAATTTTGTAGCTAACAGTCCTACGCCGGTCCTGTTCCCTCAAGGACTCCGAGATGGACACCGGGAGCCTGGGGGGTGATGGGAGCAGGAAGAGAAGGAAGAGGTGAGGCAAGGGTTTGCTGTGCCCTAGGTGGCAGTGCGCCCTAGGTGGCTGCCTAGTGTGCCAGGTGATAGCGACGGCACTGCCAACATCACAAAGTATTCAGTGTCCAAGAATCTTGGGAGGCACAGAGTGCCAATAAGAAAGCATTTCTTTATTACAAGGCTCTTGATACGTATCGAAAGTAATTCTTAAAAGAGAACTGTAACAGTAGAGAGGAAAGAAGAGGAAGGGAAACAGAGAGGAAAGGAATGGAGGTACAAGGGGGAGCATCACATAGGTCACTAGAGTTTTGTCTTTTTGACAATCAGATGGGTTCATTCCTCATAGATCTAATAGACAGCGATCAAAATCAGATGGCATGTAATTCGAAATCCACGGGTCTCAGGTTTTGTAAAAAGGTACGCATAGTGTCAGTACGTTTAGAAGTCAGTTTGTCAATAATGAGCACCCAAGGAATTTTGGATTTTACTGTTGCCAGGGGAAGGGAATCAGACAGCCAGTCTCCAGCTATGATTTTACTTACACATTTTAACAGAAAATAAAAGCTTCAATTATTGATGCAACGTGAAGAAATTACGAAGGGTATTCAAGTCAAACCGGAACATTTGTGTTTATATAATAAAAGAATAAATTTCAAGGAGTGGGAACTGCATTTATTTTTTTACATGCTCCTCTGCTACCTTTATACACTTATCCCAGTATTTAAGTAATGCCTGGAAAGCTTTGGCATAGAAAGATTTGTCAGTATGCCTAACAGTCTGCTTTACTCCGTCATGACTGTGGAAACCGTTGCCACAAAAATATTCATCTCTGCAATTTCATGACAGGTTTTGTGCTGATTATCCAGGGCTAGGCATTCTATGCTGGGAACCACAGTATCTGAGATCGTCACTGACGGACATACAGTACGGCCATCTTTGAAACGTTGACACCATTCAAATATCTTACTGCAGCTGAGTGTCTCTTCACTGTACTGTGCTTGAAAACTTCTTTAGATATCTGCAGGCTTTACACCTTCCTTCACAAGAAACTTTATCACCATACGCTGTTCTGTGCACACACTAACACTGTTGTCTGCCATCTTGATTAACGGTCTCTGGACTGGCCCACAACATCAGTAATAGGATACACTTGCCACTTACCACTGCGTGTAGTACCACTATGCTAGCATCCCTTTTTATACCTGTAAAATTAAAAGTCTCTGTCAGGGGCAGACTGACAACTCATGGGGCCCCCGGGCAATAGGGGATCATGGGGCCCCTGTGTCCTTGCCCAAACTCAAAAAAACCTATGAAAAAAGTACCAGGGGCATCTCATGGGACACCCTACTGACCCCGGGCCCTTGGGCAGTGCCCGAGTTTCCAAATGGTCAGTCCGCCCCTGGTCCCTGTTTGCCTAGAATGCCCCTCGTACTAAATCAGATTACCCCCTCCTTCCTCAAAAATACACCTTTGTATGCTGCTCCCAAATCACCTGCATTCACAATTAATTGTATCTTACTTCCTATTCTCTACAGGCAAGTCTCTCTTGACCACACAGCTGCTTTCTGGAAAGGCAACATCACCAATACTTTCCAGGAAGCTCTTGTCATTAATGTGTGAGATATTTAAAGTATCTTGCGAGCCAGAAAACAAAAAAAGGTCTCCCTGATATACAACATAAAATATATATCCTCTATATAGTCGGATCGCAAACATCTAACACATAACTACCAATGTGAAAAAAATGTGAATAAAATCCTATAATGTTGCGCTCCCAAAACACTCCAATTTATATATGGAATCACTTTATCTATGTCCTAAGGACCATATGCAGAAAAAATATAAAAATAAAAAAATAAAAAAATATATATATAATAAATCAAATGACATAAAAAATATACTGAATTAATATTAAAAAACCTCCGTGATTATACTAAAATAATAACTGTGATTAAAGAATGAATATTACTTCACTTATAAAAAATTATTCAAATGATCAATGTGCATAAATAAATTAATAAATGCATATGTGAAAACAGTGTCCCAAATAATAAAAGTGACTTTGTGCTGTTAATTAATCTTCAATCCATATTGCATGTGAATCCGTGACTGATTGTGAATCCTCCCATTAGTGCAGATGTACGCTCACCTCCTTCTCTGCCTATAATTAGGCTATATGCGCTTTTGGTTCTCCTCCTATGGAACCTACTTGACTAGGACTCCCTCCTTTGACACAATGGATATCCGTCGCTATTGACATATGCTCTGGGATTGATCCCTTCTCCAGAGGATTCAACTCCTCTATACTCTCATCTCCATACGGCTCTCCTTCTCTGCCTATAATTAGGCTATATGCGCTTTTGGTTCTCCTCCTATGGAACCTACTTGACTAGGACTCCCTCCTTTGACACAATGGATATCCGTCGCTATTGACATATGCTCTGGGATTGATCCCTTCTCCAGAGGATTCAACTCCTCTATACTCTCATCTCCATACGGCTCTCCACATAGGAAAAAGATCTCAACATGGTGTTTTATCCTTTATAAAGATTGGCTTTATTGACTCCAAGTATAACACTCACATGTGTTGTATTCAAAAATCCGTATCACAATGTGAACCGAGTCCTCCGCTGACTGTCAGAGGCATGCACCCGTGGTCCGGCAAACGAACTGACTCCCTCCGAGTGACGTTACAGTCCCTGTAACGTCACTCGGAGGGAGTCAGTTCGTTTGCCGGACCACGGGTGCATGCCTCTGACAGCGCATATAGCCTAATTATAGGCAGAGAAGGAGGTGAGCGTACATCTGCACTAATGGGAGGATTCACAATCAGTCACAGATTCACATGCAATATGGATTGAAGATTAATTAACAGCACAAAGTCACTTTTATTATTTGGGACACTGTTTTCACATATGCATTTATTAATTTATTTATGCACATTGATCATTTGAATAATTTTTTATAAGTGAAGTAATATTCATTCTTTAATCACAGTTATTATTTTAGTATAATCACGGAGGTTTTTTAATATTAATTCAGTATATTTTTTATGTCATTTGATTTATTATATATATATTTTTTTATTTTTTTATTTTTATATTTTTTCTGCATATGGTCCTTAGGACATAGATAAAGTGATTCCATATATAAATTGGAGTGTTTTGGGAGCGCAACATTATAGGATTTTATTCACATTAATGTGTGAGATCTCATCAGAAAAAAAAGAAATGTATTATTTTATGAGATCTAGTGAGGATGATGTGGGCGTCATCTGTGGGCTGGTGCAGAGCACTAGGAAAAAGCTGGCTTTCTGGTGTGGGCTGGAGTTAATTAAAATGGGCTGGGGTCTCCTTTAAGGATTCTCAAACATCACAACAAAGACTTTATAGGAGAGGTTTGGGGTACATAAACAAATCTTCATACTCACCTCTGCAGAGGTCCCACATCTGCTGTAAGACTGAGAACTGAGTGATCATATGACCATTGATCACCCAGTTTATGGCCTTCTTGGATCAGAGAGCAGTGACTGACAGTCCCCGCTAAGCTGCAACATATAACATTTTTTGTTTTTCGAGGTTAGATATGATTTTATCTGTATCATAAGGACTGGGACCTGTCAGGCTTCTCCTACCTTCTGGGTACTTGTACAAGTTTGTGACATCCATACGGTCATCAGTCCCCAGGGCCTTTGTGCTGATATATTTTCCAATGTATTTGGTGTCATTAGAGACTCTCTTCTTAGTGCCATCACTAAATATTATCCATTGTGTTAGGTCAGCGTTAACTGAAGCAAACATAAAGCCAACATCATACTTGAGGTCAACATCTCCTTCCCGAATGGCTACCAGTGGTGCAGGGCCGCAGCGATATAGTCCTACAGTAAAAAAAGCATTTAAAAGTTTGCCACACTATTTGAAAGCTTTATACTTAAAAAGTCTACCACAAAAGTGCCAAATGTATTAGAGTTTTTAAAGTGAATCTGCCAGCACAGGCCAAACTGACAATTTCACTTTTACTGTCCCCTTCCCCGAAACAGATTCTTAAAGGGGTTGTAAAGGATGTTTTTTTTAAATTAAAATAAAAAATGTGTTATAGTTACTTGCAGAGAGCAGCCCCGAACCTTCTCTTCTGGGTTCCCCCACCAGAATTCTCGGCTCCTCCTCTTCTGTGTGAGCCCCCATAGCACGCCACTTGATGGACTGTATGTGTCCATAGAAACACACAGCATGGCTTAGTCCCACCCCCTGCTTCCTCCTCACAGGATTTGATTAACAGTAGAAGGAATCCAATGACTCCCGCTGCTGCCTCTGTGTCCCATGAGCAGAGGAACAGAGACCAGTGCCTCTGAAGACAGGCACAGGGCTGAACTGATATAGGTAAGCCAATATTCAGTCTTTATGGACACAGCCATACAGCATACAGAGTCTGCATAATCACTCTCCCTAGACCAGTGGATATGCTAGGGACTGGAAAAATGTACTCTCAAAAGTATGCACTAATGCTGATAGTGTGTGTTCGGAGCATTCATCCATGTGTCTGTGGGTGCTTTGAACCAAGCTTTTTCAACCAGGCAGCCATGGCACACTGGGGTGCCTTCTAGGTTCTCCAGGGGAGCCTTGGAAAAATGACTAAAAATTTCCCCAAATTGCCCTACAAATGTTAACAAGTGAGTGAGTGGATCGAGCCTGCCTGTTGGCTAAACAAAGCCACAGGTTTTTACTGTGCAGCATTAAATCCTTGGGCACCATGTGGTCTAGCTGCTGGCATACTAAAAACCAATGATGATCAGCAGCATTGATGTGCAACAAAGGTTAAAAAGAAAAACAAAACAAATATATTATTTAACCACTTGCCCTCAAAAGGATTTACCCCTCTTCCTGATCAAACCATTTTTTTCGATATGGCGCTGTGTTATTTTAAGTGACAATTGCGCAGTCATGCAATGCTGCACCCACATGAAATTTATGTCCTTTTTTTCCCATAAAGGGAGCTTCCTTTTGGTGGTATTTAATTGCCTCTGTATTTTTTTATTTTTTTCGCTATAAACAAAAAAAGACCAACAATTTTGAAAAAAAAAATATTTTTGACCTCTTGCTGTAAAACATATCCAGTAAAAAAATTTAAAATTCAAATTTTGTCATAAATTTAGGCCAAAATGTATTCTGCTACATGTCTTTGCAAAAAAAAAAATCAGAATACGTGTAAATTTATTGTTTTACGTGAAAGTTAGAGCGTCTACAAATGGCTGTATATATACTGGAATGTTGTTTTTTTTACCAGTAATGGTGGCAATCAGCGACTTATAGTGGGATCGCGGGACTGCGGTGGGCATTCTGACACTGAACTGACTAACTGCCACTGACATCCCCAGTGACACTAATACAGTGATCAGTGCTACCAAAAAGCACTGACACTGTACTAATGACACTGGGCAGGAAGGGGTTAACATCTGGGGCGATCAAAGGGTTAACTGTGTGCTGTTTACTATGTTGTCTGTGTGTGCTTTACTATGTAAGCATGCTGCTTTGTATTGCTCTGATGAAGGCACAGCACTCTTAGATCCAAATTCGTAATACTTCTCTTGAAGCATACCTAGTTACCCAGCCATTATCCCCTTATTGCCAGCTCCCCCCCCCCCCTTTTTTCTATTTCTTTTTCTTTCTTCTCCTTCCCTCCCAGCTGCGATCTACTCTACGGCCTTACCTTACCCTTTTCCTCATCCCACTATCTGTTCCCCTGTACTAAATAAAAAACTTGTTTTGGTATGCCAGGCATCCTCCAGGCTTTACCGTCTAGTTGTAGCTGTCTAACTATCTTGGGTATTACAACTTATTACGAGTTATTAGTGCTTCTTATACCATGGGGCATATCTGGTCTTTAACAGATGGCTATCTGGTGGAGTACCTTTCGCTGTACCCACATTGAGAACCAAACATTGACTTGTATGTAACTTATGTTGTATGCCCTTTACACAGTACATGCTACCTGATCTTGTCTTGCCTCTTTACAATGTATATTTACTGCCTGCGGAATGCTGGCTGCCTTTCTCTTTTCAAAATAATGAATATGAAAAAAAAAAAAAGATGAAATTGTTTGTTTGTAGAAACATTGTCACTTATTGTATACCTTCACTTAACTCCAGTGGTGTTGCATCCATAACCTGCCAACCATTATATGCCGGGTCTAGATCATTACGGGCGAACCAGGACTCATTCCAGACATGGAAATTCCTGCAAAATCATGTGTATAAGAACATTATGTAATGCCGAATCTAAAGTGTATGTAAACCCTAAATCAATTTTCAGTATGTACAGCATCATGTCTCTCTGTACACAGATTTCCTAAGAAAATACTTTTTTGTGAATCTGCTTAAAATTTTCTTATATTCAGATCCTGGCAGTAACAGCACCTCCTGTTGCAGGCTGACAACATTAAACCGCTACCTCCCATTAGTAGCAGTGTTCAAAGCCTGCCCTGCAAGTTGGCTGTGCTACATTTCACTGTAGAGAACCACAAGGTACTATGTGGATTTCAATTTGTGGCAATAAACAAAAATTCTGAAGAAGCATTTTTTTCTGCGTTTGAACCCAGTATCAGTATCAGTACGCAGTATGGGCTGTTGTACAGCACATTTCAATGCATAATAAAGCACTTGCAATGCATATAGTACCACAGTGCTATATGGTACGAATGGCCCTTTAGGCAAATGCAAATTATGAAAGTTATTTCATCTATAGTGAAACATTTTTTACTAGCCATTACTGATTCATCTAGTTTCTGTTTCATATTTCCTTGTGCTTACCATATCATATCCTGCTGAGACTCGTTGCTAGTTGCATGGCTGTCATAACACAAATCTAGAAACAGGTTTGAATTCTTGTCATGGGCAGAGTTGAAGTTGGTGATGACCCTTGTTGGAATGCCTAAGCATCTGAGTACTGAAAACATAAAAACAACTGGTATGAAAAAGCACGTGCAAAAAACAATTATGGTTCCCTTGATACAAATGTAAAAAACTGAGAGCTAGCGGTAGTATTTTGCTTAGTTTTGGACTTGTTATGTAATTCTGAAGACCTTTCACCACTCATCTAAGTGCCTTCTTTAATTGTAATTAGCGTTGGGAACATACCCTGACATACAGTAGATAGCTGCACTGGTAACTCAGTCGTCTTAATCCAGTTATCAACAGAGGACATCTGGTCATCTGGACAGAGGGCATCTGATCTACAAGAAGCATGAAAGAGGCCATCTACGCCAAACTGGAACAACCATCCTTAAACAAGGGCGTGGGCCTTCAACATCATCTATCACCTACATATAATGCTCTTTCAAACATCACACTGGCAATTTTACAATTCATGCCTTTAGTCAACTGTAACATTTAGTTCAAGTCTTAGCTTCATGGCACCAAAATGATTGTATCATATATTTAGGACAGGGTGGTTTCACATACTTTTATAACACTCATCATGCTCTTGGAAATTAATGTCTGCCTTGACACATCCCACGGTAATTGGCTTAAGAACATTGAGCGACCCTTGTGACTATGAATACTAATGTATGTTCCTTACACTCATTGGAACTGAGTAAGCCACTTGAATGAGCAGTCAAATGCATTTAGCAATAAATAACAAGTCCCAAAGAATGTGACAAACTGCTACTTGTTATAGCATAGCTTGAATAAATGGAAACCTTCACAAACAGACAAAACTGATGCTGATGACTTCTAGTGTTATGAGAATTTCATACAGGAACATGCAGAATATTTATAAATGACCCAGTAGGCAAGGTACAGCCATAAGGCCAACTACGTTGTAATAACAGGGAAGTCTTCTCCTTTGACTAGACATCACCATGCACTAAACAGAGGTTTTCTTGGAGTCAGCTTTTTGGACAGAGGACTTAAGGACATTTATGCTATTTAGGGCACTGCACATGGCAGCCCTTTATAAAGACGGGCAACAGTGTGTAAATAAGGTCTACAGCCAGGGGTGTATTTACCACAAGGCAACAAGGCATTTGCCTAGGGTGGCATTTTTCAGGGGGGCAGCAGCATTTTTCAGGGGGGCAGCACCACCCCCCAAAAGAAGATGGAAGAAGGGACACACATAGCATGGGGACCAGGTGGGGTCTGAAAGAGGCTGCGGGCTGCTCGATGGTGTATGCAGAGCCTGACTCTTGCTCCCGAGGATGAGCTGTGAAGGTGAGTGTCTTCTCTCTTGCCGGGGTGGGAAGGGGGGTTGCCAGTGTATGGGGGGAGGTGGTAGTAGAAGGCTCCCTTGGGTTTGCCTGGGATGTTGTTGGTCAATGTCAAGCTCTCTTCATGGGGGAGGGGGGTGTTGGTCGGTGTCAGGGTCTCTCCATGGGGGGGGCAATTTTTGTGTTGCCTAGGGCAGCACGAAACCTAAATACACCACTGTCTACAGCAGAACACATCAGTAAGACAAAACCCGAGGACTGTTGATAGATTAGATTTTGAGTATGTAATGTTGTGGACTGATGAAGTCTAGATATGCTAGACAGCAGAGGTCAGAGAACCTGCTGAGTTAAATTTGCCAGGGGTTCAGCACATCGTCTTTGAAATAAAAAAAGCAATGGTAACTGAGTACTGCCTTTATGCAGCTTCAAGGGTGACATAAAAAAACAAAACACAAATCTTTGAAATTTAAGGCCTGCTTTAGAGCTGTATGTGGGGTTATGGAACAGTATAAATGTCATGGACAGCTTCAGCGACAGCATTCTTTGTCAGCACATATTTTGTTTAAGAATTGATATTACTTTTTAAATTAGCTTGCCATACATAGAAAACATCATCCTAATCTCATTCATCGGTTAAAAATAAGGCCTTTTTCCAGCAGTTGTAGCAGTGACACATACGTTTTCATCAAACAGCAATTGGCCTGCTTTGATCAGCCGATATAAGTTGGCCAGTGGCTCACTAAGGCTGTCCTAGTTTGCTCTGATGCAAAACTGTCTTGTCAATTTCTATAAGAATTAAGAGACCACTGACGATACGGCAGTGTAAAAACTGGCCAGTGGTAGTACAGTTTTAATAAAGGAAAACAAGGTGAAAAATAAAGACATAAGGTACGGGCAGAACTTTCGCAACATTGTACCATTCATACAGCTGCCTAGCTGTTCTCAACCTTTTTACCCCAGAGCCCCTGAAAAAAATTATTAGATCTGAGGGAACCCCTGCTAAAATTAATTAGCTGGTGGTCAGTGGAAAAAATGCCCTCCTTTCAATGGTGATCAGAATATTACCTTTACAGACAGCTTACAAAATCATTGTTGTCATGGTGTTGGACCTGGAATTATATAGGCTCCATCAGATAGAGTCAACCAACAACAGCTCAAGAAACCCCTAGCAATGTTTGGAGGAACACTAGGGTTCCACAGAACCCTGGTTGGGAATACATGGTCTAGCCTCTGCACAGGGACTCAATATCAAGGCCTATTAAAGAATTTAGTACAAACTGTATTTATTAGAATAAAGAAAGTGTGCTGCAATTTCTGTGCTAAGTAAAGCTGTATATAGATGTCAACATGTGCAAAAGACAGGCAAGTGTGAGCCGTGGTGATGTTATATATGGCCGGTGGAGCGCACGTTAGTGCGTCACTTCCGGTTCAGTATTTTATGCTTAGAATCGTTCTGTCTAATGTGAGTGCAATATTAATTGCTTGTTTTTTTACTAATAAATGCAATTACACTATATGACCCCCTACCTTTACTTCCTATACATGTGTATCTACGTTGTGTGACCGCTGAGTTGGGTGATCCTGTTAAATGAAAAGCGTGTCTGTGCGGAGGTAGACTACAAGTATCAGCAGAACCGGGACCTTCTTAATAAGTGCAATAGATTCTTACATAGTATTAAGAGTCCATTGGAGTTGGTGAGTGAATGGGACCACTGGCGGGGAGCACAATTTGTGAATTGGCACAATAAGCACGGGCACAAATTAAGAGACTGCACAATTTGTACAAGTTTTATGGACTATTGATGATGTCACTATATTGATTCACTTATGTTGTGATTATGTTCTGGATATAATACGGCAGCGTTTATCTACCTAAGCTTATATATGTGCAAAACACAGATTCACTCTACGAACCCTTTACGAATGCTTCTAAAAGCTATCCCTTTGTTTCTTGAATACACTTGAAAGCATGCCATCTTTTGGCTGCATTTGACTAAATGTCTGATTTCTGTGTACATGGACATTAATATTTATAGTATATTGTGATAGTTGATTGGATGATTTATACACATTCTCTACTATATTATTTCTAAAGTAAGAGTTAAGAATAAACATGTATTTAAATAATTCTTACCTGTGCAGAGTAATCCGCCATATACCCAACATTGTCCATATTTCACAGGCTTGAAGCCCTTATAATACCAATCTTTTAAGATGACAGAACTTCCATTCCAGCTGGTGGGACAGATCCCATCGTCATAGAACCCGCTCCAGTTTTCCACAAGAACGCCACTTTCATCTTTACTGTTCAACTTGCAGATACAGTATGTGAAACACATAGAGAAGTTGGTTAGATAAACTCTCAAGTTATTAAGAGAAATTTATTTTCCATAGATAATGGTAAGGTGTGCTTAGATACTAGCTAAACAGTAAGGCAAAGTAACAAAAAGATTATTCCATTTCAAAAACCATAGTCTTAAAGGGTATTTCCACTGTATATATTTTCCTAGCTAACTTCATTTTCAAAATTAAGGTAGAAAAAGTCCAGGCACATTTTTTTTTTTTAGTTTTGGATAGAGTGGGGAAGGATTAGAACCCCTTTGTGGACTTTATTGCTATCTGTATTTTCATTACAAAGATTTCTCTTCACATACTAGAACTTTAGACATATATAAAGACCCATTTGGTCATTCATTAAAATCCATTAACATATTGGATTTTTTAGTTTTGGATAGAGTGGGGGAAGGATTAGAACCCCTTTGTGGACTTTATTGCTATCCGTATTTTCATTACAAAGATTTCTCTTCACTTACTAGAACTTTAGACATATATAAAGACCCATTTGGTCATTCATTAAAAATCCATTAACATATTTTTCAGTATTACTTCAACCAGTTGCTATACTAGTGTCCTGTTATCAACTGTAAATCAGCACATACATTGAATCAAAGCTTTGTGATAGGATGAGTTAGCACAGGGATGACCCAGTTAGAGTTTTGTTTCTCTTTTCCTCCTTAATAACTATGTATGTGGGTGCTTGTAAACATCCACTGTGTCGGAACATCTATCACACAGCCTGTAGTCTGTTGACAGTGGAAATCTTAGAGAGGGTACAGTGACTTTTGTGTTGGCTGTAACTCCTCACATAGGAGCGCCCACAAATTGGGCTTTAGCCTAGGGTGGAGCAAGGGCCAGCACTGACAGAAATAAAAACATGCTTTTAATGCACAAGGTGCTAAGATGAAAATGGGTCCAAGTTTAAATAAAAGAATAGGTTGTATTTCTTTAAAAGCTGCAATTCCTGCATTTAACAAAAATATACTTTGAGACAGTCTTTGTAAATGTTCTCCAATGATATGCTGACACTTCTGTTCTCACAGGGACCTTCTTCTCTGCCTCCTAGAAGGAGTTATAACCTTATAATCTTGGTCACCCCTGGCTTCTTGTTTAGTTACATCACTGTTTATGTGCAAATAATATGTAATGAAGGTTAAAACTCACCGTTCCATGGACTACCCTGCATACATGGAGAGGATCATTTCTTTGGGAGACATCCAAAGCTGGATCTTTTTTGTAGTTAACGCTTCTGTCCATTATAGTAAGACAAATCTCTATCATGCTCCTGTCAAACTAACATAGTACAGTTACCAGCTAACTTTTAAGTTTTACACCAGTGTAAGCAATGAATATTTACATTATACTCAAAGTACCTGATTATAGGTCCAAGTCAGAGGTGAGATGCTATATTCACTTCCCACAAATATCACTCCTTTTTCATTCAGAACATATTCTTGTCTCTCACTTTCATCTGGTAAAAATACATCATCCTCTGGAAATTAAGAAAAAAATAAACACCAACTCTTGATTGACATACCAATAAAGTGTTTTAAAAATGTGGTGCATGCTTTATACCTTGAACCCAAGGGTTAAAGAGGAGATACAATCCACATATGGCCTGTGGTGTGCCAGAGTTTCCAGTAATGCTCATAATGTAATGTCCAATCACAGCATCTGAAGAGCTGTTTATAGCCACAGAAATGGTATTATTGCTGTTTGTTAACAAAACCGCACTCCATGAGCTTTTATTTTTATCGCCTAACAGAGGAACCACTGCTTTGGTTTTGTAGCTCTCTGATGGAGAAGGACCTAGAGGAGAAAGAACATCAGGCATTTTATTTACATGAACAGGTGTAATAGATCTTTCCTGTTATGCAACAAAAATGATATACACCTATCAGCCATAACATTATTACCACTGACAGGTAAAGCAAATAGCGTTGATTATCTTGTGACAGTGGAATGTGAAAGTGGGTGGGATATATTAGGCAGCAGTGAGCGTGTTGTCCCTAAAGTTGATGTGTTGAAGGCAGAAAAAATGGCCAAGCAAAAAGATTTGAGCGACTTTGACAAGGACCAAATTGTAATGGCTAGACCAACTGCAGTTCTTGTGGGATGTTCCTGGTCTGCAGTGATGAGGACCTACCAAAAGTGGTTCAAGAAAGGAAAGGCTCGGATCATAGTCCGATCCAATAGAAGAGCTACTGTAGCTCAAACTACTGAAAAAGCTATTGCTAGTTCCAACAGAAATGTGCCAGAATGTACAGTGCATTTTGTTGCATATGGGGCTGCATAGGTGAAAATGGGTCAGGGTACCCATGCTGACCCGTGTCCACAGCCAAAAACACCTACAATGGGAACATGCACATCAGAACTTTGACACGAAGCTTTGCAGTGGAATAATGACCTTACAGGATGCCTCCAACTTACAAGCTGACCTCAATGTACTTTTTAATTGGGCAACTATGTGGCAAATGAGGTTTAATGTTGATAAATGTAAGGTTATGCACTTGGATCAGGGCCGGATCTAGCCTGTTTGGGGGTGCAGTAAAAATGTCAGGTGGGGAAGAGGATGCAAGGTCAGCAGGGCAGTGTATAAGAGTCAGTGGAGCAGTGTACAGGGGATCGACAGTTTGTAGGGCAGTGTACAGGGGTTAGCATGGCAGAGGACAGGGGTCAACAGGAAAGAAGAATGGGGTCAGCAGTGCAGAGGACAGGGGTTAGCAGGGCACAGTACAGGAGTCAGCATGGCGGAAGACAGTGGTCAGCAGAGTTAAGGACAGGGTCACTGTTGGCAGGGCACTTAAGAGATCTCCTCCTCCCCACACAGCACGTAGCTGAGATCAGTATTATTATTATTATACAGGATTTATATAGCGCCAACAGTTTGCGCAACACTTTACAAAATGAAGGTAGACATTACAGTTACAATACAATTTGGTACAAGAGGAATCAGAGAGCCCTGCTCGTTAGAGCTTCCCTCCACACAGCGTGTAGCTGGCTGCTGCAGCTGCCAATCCAATCAGGGAATTTTACAGGCTAGAACTGCAACTGCAGCCAGCTACACATTGAGCAGATCGATTTTGTGAGGTATCTGATCTCAGCTCTGTGTTATGAGGGGAGGAGATCTGTTGAGTGCCTTGTGTGCAGTGTGGGCAGTGACGAGACAAGGTCACTCAGGGTGAAAAACTGCACCCCCCCTTCTGCAAGCCCAAATGCTACCCAAACATCCATTCACAATCCAAACTTCCCCTTCCAACACAAATCTTTGCCCCCCAATCCAACCTTCCAGCTCCAATCCCTAACAAGTCTTCCATGCCCCAAAAATCACCCCTCCTAGTACACATCCTCTTTCCTTCCAAATTCTCCCTCCTAGTACAAACCCTCTCACCAAAATCCCCACTCCTAGTATGAATTCTTTCCCCAATACCCTCCCCAGTACAACCCCCCCATCCCACCCTCCTAGCACAAATACTCTCCCCAAATACCCACTCCTAGCGTAAATCCTCTTCCAAAATCCCCCCTCATAGTACAAATTTGCTCCTAAAATCAACCCTCATAGTACAAATTCCCCCCATTTCTAGCACAAACCCTCTCCCCCAAATCCCACTCCTAGCATAAATCCTCTCCTCAAATCCCCCCTCCTAGCACAAATCCCCCCCATCCCCCCTTCTAGTACACCCCCCCCAAATTCCTCCTCCTAGCAAAACCGCCTACAAATTACCCTTCCCTGCACAAATCCCTGCATGGCCAAATCACCCTAGTAGCACATACCACCCCCAATTCCCCCCAGCTGAGGCATGGAGGAGCTCAGCTATGAGGAAAGATTAGAGGAACTGGATTTATTCTCTCAACATGTATAAATACATCAGTGTTTCCTATATTGAACTCTGTGTAGAGCTATTCACCCTGAGGTCATCCCAGAGGACAAGGGGGCACTCTTTATGTCTGGAGGAAAAGAGATTTAATCTCCAAACACGGAAAAGTTTCTTCACAGTGAGAGCTGTGAAAATGTGGAATAGACTCCCTCAAGAGTTGATTCTAGCCAGCTCAGTGGATTGCTTTAAAAATGCCTGGATTCTTTCCTAGATGCACAGAATACAACTGGATACTAACATTTATAGGTAAATGTGATCCAGGGAATATCCAATTGCTTCCCGGGGGATCAGGGAGGAATTGTTTTCCCTGCAGGAGCAAATTGGATCATGCTTTGCTTGTTTTTTTCCCTTCCTCTGGATCATTTGTGGGTACAGGATTATAACTTGTGTTTTTTTTTTAACTGGATGTACTTTTTTCTTTTTTCAGCCAGACTAACTATGTAACTATGTAAGAACTGGACCATGAAGCAATGGAAATTGTTCAAGGTGTTGACTTGGCTTTCATATTCTCCAGATCTAAATCCACAAAAGCAGCTGCGGGATTTGCTAGAAAAGTAAGTCTGATCCAGACTTACTTTGAAGTAAGCCCCACCTCACAACTTATAGGACTTAAAGGATCTGCTACTAATGGCTTGGTGCCAGATACCACAGCATACCTTCAGATGTCTAATGGAGTCCATGCCTCAACATCTCTAGGCTGTTTTGAGAGCAAAAGGGGGGCCTACTCAATATTAGGTGAGTGGTCATAGTGTGTTTGTAATTCAAACCTTTTATTACGGGCTTGTTTAGACTTGTAGTTGAGCTGCATGTTTAGCACCCCCAAACTGTCACTCCTCCAAAACTGCAAAATCAGCCATTGGGGGTATTTACATTTAAAAACTCATGTCATATTCCATGGAGGTGAACCTGCCAAACATGACCCATTCAAGTGTACAATGCATGCATCAATTTTAGGTTAAAACAAGTACTGAGGAGGCATCACACCATCTACTCTCTGTCTGTCAAGTGTCTCTGAAAAGCGAACACAGTTTACACTTAGCCTTAAGGTAAACACATATAAGAAGAGCATTGAGAAATCTTGCCCAGGGAAACACTGAGATATGAGCATGTTTGGTCAATGTGACCCCTATTATTGTATCAAGCACTTTGGACTAAGGAATTTGGAGAATGTACCTTATGTCTCAAATTTTGGCCGTGTCATTATTTTGCTTGTAGGTTGAATCCTGTGATGGGTAAACCCCTATTTCTGGTCTCTAGAGGAGGGAACTGTGTGAAGCTTGTTATGTTAGGACTACTACCATTCTGGTCCTTCAAAAGGCATTGGTAAGTGGAGCAAGGTGCGTGGACCTGTTATGTCTAGACAAAGGGTCTTCAAACTTTTCAGTATGTAGGCCAGATCATATGTTTTACAAATATTTGTGGGCCAAAAAAACCCTCAATTTTATAAATAAAAGAATAATATGTTTTACTTTTTGTAATCAGCATGATATGATTCAAAACAACAGAGAGGTAGCCAACTTAAATGGAACTACGGGACCAGTGATACGTCAGTCAGGCCTGGTGGCACAGGGGTGAGAGGTTTAAAAATAAAAATTAAAACAAAATGCAAAATTCCTGCATTTCTGGGTTTTTTTTGGGGGGGGGGGAACCCAATCACAAAAAACATCCATTCACATTGAAGAAAAAAAATATTTTGGCTTGCACAAAATCAGATGTTGAAAGTCAACAGAGCTTCACTTCATTCACTATGCCCCAGAGAAAATTCCCTTGCAAAGTGAACAGCCCTTTTGCCTTTGGTAAACCAACCCCATTATCAATATAAATGTTTGTTGGGATTTTATAGTATGAATGTATTGACTTACCAATATCAAAGGTAAATATGATATTTTCTCCTGACTGAAGAGGTCGGTTACAGTTCAGTGTCATGGTGAATGGTTGTCCACGTCTAAAAATTGGGTCACTGCAGTCATATGCATTGGTGCAATGATTTGTTTTATTAGCAGTGAGATGTGCGTCATAGCTGATCACCTGTAAGTCTAGAAGATAAAGAAGATAGTGCATGTTAAAATAAAAACTATATTTAACAAGGAAAATATGTACGGTACACTATTTTGAATCGATCAGAATCAATATTTTATTGTTGTGTCTAGTGTGAACTAGAACCTTTTCACAGTATTTCATTACTTAAAAATTCCACTAAAGACCTAAAACCACATGTAAAGATCTGCAATTGCAAAAAGAAAAATTAATAAAATGCAACTTTTTCTGAGCACTACACTGAAAAATTCACCTTTTTGGGGCTTGATTTACTAAAACTGGAGAGTGCAAAATCTAGTGTAGCTGTGTACGGTAGCCAATCAGCTTCTAACTTCATCTTGTTCAATTAAGCTTTCACAAAATAATATGGAAGCTGACTGGTTTCTATACAGAGCTGCACCAGGTTTTTCACTCTCTAGTTTTAGTAAATCAACCCCTATGTCTTGATTTATGCTGAAAAATAGCAGTGCACTTCCTCAAATGTGAGTGAGACTAGGCACTCAAGTGCTTAATGCCTCATAATTGAGAATGAGGGACACATTAAGGAGATGGCCACCTGCGACGTAGTGCGCAGTGGCAAAATGTGGGTGTGGTTAAATTATGCAAAATATTGGGCGTGGCTAAATGACTGCACCCACTCCCTTTTTACACTACCCTCTTCCCTGTGCACACTGCTCCCAATCCCTGTACTTTAATAAGGTTTGCACCTGAGACTCCACAATGTTTTAAAAGAGAAGTGTGGGTTTGAAAAAAAACAAACATTTATACAGTACTCACCTGTACAGATTCAGCTTCAATCAGATGCTGCAACTGTCCCCTGCCAGCTCCATGCTGTGAACTGAGTGATCAAAGACTGCTGATCACTTGGTTCTCGACTGTCAGTTACCAGCTGTCTTCTCTGCTCCTCCAGTGCTCACTTCTGGTCAGGAATCTGGGTGGATCCCGACATTATTGTCAGGATCCTTGCAGAGCCTGGACTTGCTCTGTGACATCAGCCTACAGAGGATTTTAGCCTGCTGTTGGATGAATCTGGGTCACTGGGGTGCAGAACTAAGTGAACTCCTGTGATCTATAAAAGATGTACTGCCAAAAGAGCTTTGGCCATACGTTCTCCTTTAACTCAGAGAAACTTCACAGACTATGGGTATCTTTTTCTTTGTGAGAAGATTGCTAAATAGCAATCTGAATGAAGCGCCTTTCCTGCATCCCTGGAATATACAATTTTTAACTTTCTCTGCACACTCAAGGCTGCCTGCTTATATATGAGAAAATATCCTAGGATGCCAGGTGACAGTCACGACATATGAAAGCAGCCTGGGCTTTTGAGTTTCTTCTGATACCAATACAAAATGTGTAAGCACTGTGAATGAGGTTCGGGTTCATGGCAGCTTGTTGGAGCAGAAGAGAAGCCTAGGTAAAGTTGTCTCCACTATCCCCTGCACCCCTACACCTCTCCCTGCCAGTTGCCTGCAAACTAAAGTGGATCTAGGTTCCGGAATTCATTCCAGTGATTAATGTCACTACCATGCTGCTCATTATCCTCCTTGCTAGGGACACTGACATAAGGAAGAAAAACTCTGTCTCCACCAGGATGACTGCTTCCATACAGAGACACAGCGCAGAACAAAACAGCATTATCCAGTAATAGAGAAAGATCAGTTGCAGGGAAACCAAATTACATTCTTGTCCTCTGCCTGCCTTTTTGCAGTTTTCAGAGTACAGATCCTTTTTAATACAACAGCCTGAGTAAAAACTGACACACAATATACAGTGATTATTTCACTAAGCTTTTACGCATTATTCAACCCAGAAGACTGAAAACATACTGTAAGTACAGGGTGTCATGCACCCACCTCTGTGGTAGAGTTCCTTTAAAGTGATCCTAAACACTAAGGCCCTGTTCACACGCCATGCGTTGCAGTTGCTTTTTTCCTGCATCCAAAATGCATCCTTTAAAGTGGTTCTAAACACTAAGGGCCAGTTCACATACTGTAAGTACAAGGTGTCATGCACCCACCTCTGTGGTAGAGTTCCTTTAAAGTGGTTCTAAACACTAAGGACCAGTTCACACTCCATGTGTTTCAGTTGCTTTCCTGCATCCAAAACACACAGAAAGTAGGTGATATGGTTGTCAATGTCATAGTTCACATCAATGCTTGCAGTGCCAGCGCGTTTCAGTTGCAGGAAAAAAAAAGTCGAACGTGCTGCATTTTTCCTGTACAGCACTGTACTGGAACGTGGAAAAATGGATCAAAAACGCACTGGAATGCACATTTCCTTATTTAAATTAAAGAAGAGAAGGGAAAAAATTAACTGGAATGCATAAAAACGCACTGGAATGCGTCAAAAACGCACCGAAAAAAGTCAAAAACGCACCAAAGTCCAAAAAGTAAAAAATTGTGCATCCAGAAATGCATCCGGAACACATCTGGACTGCGTTTCAATAGCGTGAACCGGCCCTAAAGGTTTTTTCCACCTTAATGCATTCTGTGCATTAAGGTAAAAATCATTGAACTGCCTGATACTTCCCCATCCCCCCCCCCCCCAACACTCACCTGAGTCCTTTATTGATCTAGTACTGTGCCTAGTTGCAAGTCTTTTCTCCCCTCTCCCTGATATCTGAAGGAGAGAAGAAGCAGGAAAGGGGGAGGGGGGAGCAAACCATGCTGTGTATTTCTATGGACTGAGCCTGCATGTGTGCCGCCATAATGGAGAGGAGCAAAGAATGCTAATGCAGTTCCCCCAAACAGGAGGATCAAGGCCACTCTGATTAGGTTGGATTACTGCAGGTTAGTTGAATGACTTAACAGGTTGTAACTCTATCTCCTCCCCCTGACCCTGGAGGACCATAGAACCTTCCAGACGTTAGTAAGCAGGAGGGGGTGGAGACCTAATCCACAAGTTTATAGGAGTCCAGCCAATTCCAGGTTTGGAAACCCTGATTGAGTAGTGGACCGTCCCATAAATATGGGAGAGTCAGGCTGACACAGGAGTCAGGTTGAATGTGGAATGCTGATGAGACTGTTGATACCAGGGAGGGGTCCCCTAGGTCTGGGGTGGGGGGAAAGGCCTCCAGGCTGGGCTTGGGCTGGCTCAAGAGGATACATTCAGTAGTGTAGCATGAATAGGATCAAGACCTAGGAGCAGTGGGAGCAAAGAGGACAGAGTGAGTACATCAGCATGCCCTGGGATCCCCAAGGGGAAGGACTGCCACATGTAGCAAGCTTTCAAAGGACAGCACCGGGCTCAATCCTTTATCCTAGTCCTGAGAGATCTTCTGAGAAGACAGGAGGGCTGGTGGTGTCTGCAAGCTGTAGACCTGGGAGCATTTCTACAGGGGAGAAGAAATATCTCTGCAAGTAGTTACAAGAAACGAAGCTGATTTTTGAGGGGCTGCGAGTTCCTAGCCCATAAAGGGCTGTTGCCACTGATCTGCAAAAATTGTTGGCTGTTAAGGAAAAAGAACAGTACAGGATCTGTTCATATACATAGAAAGGAAGTTGTCCCCTCTTCATTGATTCAAGCCAAACTGGACGTCCCATAAGCCCTATTTCCCTATTCAAGTTATTTCCCATAATAAAATAACAAAACCAAGCTCAAAGACTGTTCACTGACTGTGGATGCAAGTATCAAAAATGCGTGTTGCCTGGATGTGCAGAGCTTAGGGGGACCCACAACACACCAGCCCTCAGGAGGGCAGCGCTACAACAGTAAGATGTGGAAGATGGTGGAGCTTTTAAGGGGGAGGAAGATGGGGGCAGTGGAGAGGACGTTGCATGCAGAGGTCAGAGTTGAAGAGGGGTAAAAGTGAGAAGTGACTGGGGTATGCAGAGGTAGGCAGCTGTGAAAGAAGGCTGAAGTCTGCACTCTGTGTGTAATGCACCCCTGAACTCTGCACACTGTGCAGTTCACCCCTGAACTCTGCACACTGTGTGTATAGCAACCCTGGAACTCTGCACACTGTGTGTATAGCAATCCTGGAACTCTGCACACTGTGTGTATAGCAATCCTGGAACTCTGCACACTGTGTGTAGCGCACCCCTGAACTCTGCACACTGTGTGTAGCACACCCCTGAACTCTGCACACTGTGTGTAGCACACCCCTGAACTCTGCACTCTCTGTGTGGTACACCCCTGAACTCTGCACACTGTGTGTAGTGCACCCCTGAACTCTGCACACTGTGTGTAGCGCACCCCTGAACTCTGCACACTGTGTGTAGCGCACCCCTGAACTCTGCACACTGTGTGTAGCGCACCCCTGAACTCTGCACTCTGTGTGTAGCGCACCTCTGAACTCTGTACAGTGTGTGTAGCGCACCCCTGAACTCTGTACAGTGTGTGTAGCGCACCCCTGAACTCTGCACTCTGTGTGTAGTGCACCCCTGAACTTTGCACTTTGTGTGTAGCGCACCCCTGAACTCTGCACTCTGTGTGTAGCACAGCCCTGAACTCTGCACACTGTGTTAACCTCTACCAAAACTCTGCACCCTGTATGTAATGCACTCTTGGTATTTAAAGGATAAGTTCACCTTTTGAACAAAAATAGTAAATGCACATCTTTGTGCAGGTAAAAAAATATGCATTTATTATTTTTGTCCAAAGGAGCCTGTAAAGCCAGTCCAAAGGAGCCAGTAGATTGCTGATACCATGTAGGTCTCCTGCAGACCTGTCAGAACATCTGCTTGCCGTACGAACAAACAGATATACTGACAGGAAGCTTTAATGAACTACCACGGTTCTCAAAAGCGCTGTGGTAGTTCATTGAAATCTACAAGCCAACAGCTGCTAAGGCTGTCGGGACTTGCAGCTCATTCATTCACGGATGTCCATGAATGAATGACGTGATGTGTGGGTGGAGCCCTGTACAGCCAAGCTGTTTTCATATCTGACATATCGTACGGGGAAACTTCTCCCCATACTATCTGTAACAGGGAGGGGGCGGCAGACACGGCTATGGCTATGGGAACATATTGCATGTTCCACCCTAAGAACGGGTGGAACATGTAACATATTCCAAAGGTGAGCTTATTCTTTAATGCCCCTTTAAGATACTTCCACTGTTAGTGAAATTTGACCACAGCCACGATTTAATGAGGTTTGGTGTGTGTGTGCACGTGCGTGCGCGCGTGCGTGCGTGTGTGTGTAATTCTTGCACCTATTTTCTGAGAAAAAAAAGCCCTCCTATTTATTATTTCAATTAAAAAAAACTGTGGCTTTGCAATCACTTTAATTAATAAAACAAGTACTAATAAATCTCTTTAAATGTATACTGATAGGTTTCAAGAACCATATACATGGTATAACACGTGCTGCTAGTGCAAATTATTGGTGAGTTAGAAATTGTATTTCATAAAACCAGCCATACCGCATATAATTGGGAAGCTGATTCATCTGTAAAGTAATGTCATGTTCTGATCTGATGTAATTTAAAAATGTATACTATGTGGATTAATGGCATGCCTCATGATCCATCATGTATGCTCAGGCTCTGGTATAACAACCACAATAATAATCTTCAATAATAATAATATTTAGCAGTAATAAAAAAGAATAATAATAACAGTATATTTTTCAGTTTTGGCATGACCGGGTGTACAGAGTTCACACCAGCAATAATCACACACGCATAATGAGACAGAATAAATAAATGCTTGGATTCTTTGATCTGTTTGAGGCTAGTATAATATCCATGCATGTGTGGAACGCACATAAAATTGTGAGCTTTCCCGACATGCAGAGAAACGCACTGCCATTTAGTGGAAACGTGGCAGTGCCATTAACAGCACCTTCATGCATTTGCAAACACGTGCATTTTCAGTGCGGCACATTTTTAGAAAAGAGCCAGGGATTTATTTTCTGTGTTTCTTGTATATTGGGCAGCCCATTGAAATGAACGGACTACCCTACACGCAACGCACAGGGACAAGTTAAAAAACGTGTAGAAACGCACCCACATTTGGTCACATCTGTGGGAGCGAATCAAGCCTTAAAGTGTTACTAAACCCCAGACCCTGCATCCACTATTTCTGGTCTCCCACAGTACACACAACATGGAAGTGCAATTATTTTAGTATATACAAACTGCTAAATACCTTTTCTCATCAGCAGTTAGAGCAGTCTTGTGACTTCTATCAGTGTCCAGCCCAGCACTAGCTAAAGCTTGTAGGAGGAGTTTTCTTTCTGCTCTAGGAGGATGCAAACCCCCTGACCTCTGTCTGGACAGTGCTGATTGGCCCTGTGTTGATCAAATGCACCCTCCCAAGGAAAAAAAAACTCTCTAGCAATACACACCAAACTGAGCATGTGCAAAATAGCTATGGTTCATCCTGTCTTATCATGGCATGCTTTACTGCATATACAGACTGATTTTACTGTTGTTGGTTTAGTAGAACTGTGATATTTAACTGCAGACTTTTTTGTTAGTATAATATGAAATGATCACTTAGGATACGTTCAAACGTGCAGTTGGGGGGGTGGTTTAAAACCCACAGCTGAGCCACATTCAATCCCCCCTTACCCTTTGAGGAAGTTATTCTGAATGTCCTGGGTGACCATTGGGACAGGATATGAGGAGAAACTCTCCAACAGCGATACCAAAATCATTTATGACACTTTGTTTTATAGTTTTATAGTAGTTCTTTTGGGCTAATTTCACTCAGTTCCTGTGTGGTTACCAGGATAGAAAGTGAGGGGAACTTTCTTCAGTGGGTATATGTGTCACAATTAAAGTTTTGCCTGGAGTTGGGCTTAAAAATGCATTTTTGTGAATATTTATTAAAACAAACCTTGCATTAAAAAGTGAGATCTGCTTAATACAATAGGGCCCCTCACCATAATAAATTGTCACATTAAAGTAAAAAAAAAAAGCAGGAAAAGGATTTGTATAAATACTTACTTTCCCCTATCTACCACACAGCTGAGGGTCATGTCACTATACTTTTGGATCCTGGGGAATGCAGAGTATCCAGCACAGTGAAGAATCATTCCCAGAGATATTGCTGGAAGGATCATGAGATGACCCTCAGCTAAGTACTGCGGGAGCAAGCGGTGGGGGGGTTGGGGGTAAGGCAAGTACATTTACTAACTTTTTTCCTGCATTTTTTTTTCTATTGCATCAAATTAATATGGGGTTGCAATTCTGATGTACTAAATTTGAAGTGAAAAGGTCTTCACTAACTTTGCAAGGTGAAGAAATGCTGTCGCTGAGTGTAACTAAGCTTGAAAGTCCTATTTTAGCAAATGTTACAGCAAGAGCAAGCAAATCCAACTTAATGTGTGTCTAGTAGAAGCTACTATTATTGAATATAGCAGTGCTGTGTAGTGGTAACAGCCAAGGACCAGAAACAGTAATGTTTATTCACTGCCTTAATGCAGGACCGGGAATAAGAAAAGAACTGCTGCAAAAGTGACTGCAGATCTCAACCTCAGTCCTGTGAAGAGATTGAGCTCTGCAGTCACTTTTGCAGCAGTTGTTTTCTTATTCTGGGGCACAATCCTGTGCAATGTCCTTTTGTGTCTTTTGGTCAGATGACCATGCTGACCGCACTTATGCTTATCAGGTGGTGTTTTCCCAGAAAATGTATATGCCTTCATAGCCTTTGATACTGTACCTTGCAATACGGCAAATAAATTGGCAACTTCAGTCACAGAGGCAACAGCTAAGCGGGCACCAACAACTTGCACTCTTTGAAGCCCAGTAAGCCATGACTCTGTTTTACTAGCAGTGCAATCAGTGAATGACGAAAGTGAGACTTCCCACCAGGCCCCGACTGGGATAAAAAATAGGCCTGGGAATTTTAGACTGAGCAGCCAATTTTTCCGGGGGAAGGGGCTGTTTGCAGGGCAGTTGGTAAAGGAATATTTATAGAGTCGGTCCTCTGCACTGTAATGTAAAGGAGCACTGTGATATAAAGGGGACTGCACTGGAAAGGGACACTGTATTGATTACAGTGCCCTTTTACAGTGCAGTCCCCTTTATATAATAGTGTCCATTTACATTACAGTGCCCCTAGAGATCTAATCACAGTGCCCCCTATATATTCAAAGAGATGGCTCAATCCAGCAAAGAGACAACCCAATCCAACAAAGAGATATCCCCATATAGCAAAGAGACAGCTCAGTCCAGCGAACAGACATCCCCATATAGCAAAGAGATATCCCAACTAGTAAAGAGACAGCTCATCGAGCAAAAAGACATGCCATCCAGCAAAGAGACATCCTGCCCAGCAAAGACACAGCTCGTACAGCAAAGACACAGATTGTCCAGCAAAGAGACAGCCCTTCTAGCAGAGACAGCTCAACCAGTAAAGAGACAGCCCTTCCAGCAAAGCGACATCCTGCCCAGCAAAGAGACATCCTGCCCAGCAAAGAGCCCGTTTAGCAAAGATATAGTCCATCTAACAAAGAGACAGCCTGTTCAGCAAAAAGACATCCCATTCAGCAAAGAGACATCCTGTCCAGCAAAGAGACAGCCCATCCAGCAAAGAGACAGCCCGTCCAGCAAAGCAACATACTCCCCAGCAAAGAGACAGCCCATCTAGCAAAGAGACAGCTCATCTAGCAAAGAGACAGCCCATACAGCAAAGAGACATCTCATCCAGCAAAGAAACAGCCCATCCAACAAAGAGACAGCTCACCCAGCAAAGAGATAGCCCAATCCACCACCGAGCTGTAACAGTGTGCCGGCTGGTGAAGGAGAGAGGTCGCTGTTGTCCCTTCAGTGCGGATGTGTGTAGTTGCCGGCCGAGGAGGTGTCTGTGTGCACTTCCTGCCTGTTGCTGGAGCCGTCACTGTCGCTCCTCCTGTCAGCCCTGCTTTGGGCATAGCCGCACAGCGGGAGGTGAGCGGCGGCCGCAGTCTGTGTTAGCCCTGCCCAGACCGCGGTCGCAGCTTACCTCCTGCTGTGCGGCCCGGTCATCAACAGGCTGCTCTTCTTAATCCCAGCAGCCTCGGACCACCAGGCAAATGCCCGGTGTGCCCTATGGCCAGTCCGGGCCTGCTTCTCACCTGTTAGTTAGGTGTCTCATCACACAGTAGAAGAAAAAGAACGTTACATCACTTCTGCTTTCAATGCGAAACATGACGTCATTTTCACAACTGCAAATCATGTAGTGTTTCTATTTTTTTGTCTAATTCCTGTATGTCCCACTGACAGCAGATGAGCCATGGTTGTTAAGGACACAGCGGCCACCTACTCTTTAACAACCATCTATTCACAATGAATTCGATATGTATTGAACAAGTTTGAAAATCTGAAGGAGACAATTGCATTAATTTTTTTTCGTCATCCTTTTTTTCGGATTCATTGCCATTCGTTTCTATGTCCATTCAAAAATTCGGGGACCACGGAATCTTCGAAAACTACATTTTCGTTTGAAAAAGTAATCAAAACAAAAATAATTTGCACAGGTCCCACATCAATAACATGCTTGGGGGATGTCTTTGTGCTAGCTGTATGCGGTTGGTACAAAAGAGTGCAATTTTCACAGACAACATCAGTGACAGTGCATTTTGCATACAATTTTTGAATGTGTAACTGATTTTTTTTTTACTTTTTCTTCTTTTGGATGTGTAACTGATTTTTTTTTTATCTTTTACTTCTAGCTTAACTTAAATACAACAGCACTCCAATGTGATTCAATACATCTTTTTTAAGTTAAATTTTACTGCTACACTTGATTTATAATCCATCGGTGATAGGTCTGATTTGACCAATACAAGTAGCACCAACAGCAGATCTAGAAGCTATAGAAAAGTTTACTCTTAAAAAATAAAGCTAAAGTCCTCCACTTTGTATAAATTGACCAGTGACACAACAATTTGGTTTTTTGGGGTTTTATTGTAGAACTCAGGGATAGGGATGAGGAATTTAGTAGGATACTCCAAAAGTAGAACTATTCACACTGAGGATATCTAGCTGATCCCTTAGTTGAACACTTTTGAAGTCCTGGCTGAAAGCAAATAGATGATGTCTCTTTAAATAGTAGTAACAAGTAGTTTAGGAGTGAGCAAAGTCCCTTTAGTGATAGTAGTAGTTGCAGGGCTATGCTGCTCAGGCACAGGCTTGTTACGGTAGCTAGTGGCAGTCCAGAAGTAATAGAACTGAGTAAAGTCCTTTTCAATAGCAACAGTTAGACAAGCACTTCAGAACACCAGCCAGTGTTCCCTTTTCTCAGACCCATGCTGACTATCAAGCACCAGAGGGGTAGCAAGCACACAGAGTCCCTAAGATCTCTCAGTGTCTGTACTCTGTCCAAGGACAGGATGGCAGCCTCCTTCCAATCTTCCAAGTGAAGCCTTCCAGTTGTACCAGACAGAGCTGACATAGATTTGGCAGACAGCCCCCCTCAGTCAGATTACTGTAGAGCCAGGGTCATTCTATTTGACTTCAGGCCCTCAGGTCATCCACCTGAGGCTCACATGGCAGCAAGTTGCCAGGCAAAGCAAGCCTGCCTCCATTCTTGCTTGGTTCAATCCTCTTCCGGGAAAGATGCTGAACCCATGTGCTCACAGAACATAAATTGCAGCATGCAATGAGGCCACCCACCCCTGCAATTGGCCAGGGCTGTATCCATATTCATGCTGCTTATTTGCCTAGTTCCCTTCCAGATTCTGGAAGGCTCTCATAGCTTTCTGAAGGTGGGCAGAACTCAAGGCAAACTCAGCAGCACCAGAGCATCATGAGCAGACCTGACTAATCCATCACAGCACTCTGTTAAGCAGACAAAAACAGCTATACTTATCCTAACAATACAAATCCTAGCACATTACTAGGGGGTGCTACAATAACATATTGCAATCACTATATATATGTAGCACTACCAGGGGCGGACTGACAACTCATGGGGCCCCCGAGCAATAGGGGATCATGGGGCCCCTGTGTCCTTGCCCAAACTCAAAAAAGCCTATGAAAAAGGTACCAGGGGCATCTCATGGGGCCCCCTACTGACCCCGGGCCCTCGGGCAGTGCCCGAGTTTCCAAATGGTCAGTCCGCCCCTGAGCACTACCTTCTTAAGGGATGCCTAGTAATTTTTGGGCTCCCTGTCAATCTGGACCTCTTTCTGAAAGCCCAACCTCTGCTGACACCATCGTATTTTTTGTGACCAGAATAAGTCACCACTGTAAAATGGACTCGCACACAAGTTAGTGTAAACCAATATGAAGTCTATATTCAATTTGTAAGTAGCTTTATCAAAAAGCACAAAATAACATTGGCATATGCAGCAAATATATTCACTCTTGTCAGCTTTAAGTAAACGTAACAGCATCCACAGTAAAGTACCAGTAACTGTTAGCAGGCCTGCTTTCAGAAATAATCCACTGCCAATCTGAGGTGACTGTTGAATCCCCAGCAAGTGAGAACAACTATCAATAAACAGGTAAGCTCACTGTGGATCCTCAGAACCTGATGCTAAGGATTAGATTTGAAAATGGAGAGAGCTCTTGTCTATAAATCAACTAATGTCCCTTTAAAAACAATATGGAGTCTTCTACACACTAGTTGGGGCCCAATTGGTGTGAAGATGATCTAAGATGTAGATGATAGTTCCTCAGGATAATAACGCAAAGGATAAAGAGGAAAACAAAAAGTATGAAGAAGTACTTCTCCTCTTAACTGTAGTGAACTGATGCAATATCCCCTTTAAGGCACTAAACAAGGACAAATTTGAAGTAGTAAAGTGTAACAGTTGGCATAAGTGACTGTGAGCAAGAACAACTCTCTCTGGATGACAAGGGCCAAAGGCAACAGTAGCAGAAATCCTGTTCAGCTTGAAAGGGTAAATTTTTATTTAAGTTGGCACTGCTGTATTCTGGCTGACATCTGTGTGTGTCCTGTGGTCAGCTTGGATGTTGAGACTGTAATGCAAACATGTTCCAACAATGGTGGCTGGGAGAAATATTGAAAAGTATACATTATGGCGCCGCTCCAAGCTATGGATGGGAGCCCCGGTCCTGATTCAGCATCCTGTCTGGTCTCCTGCCTACAGATTGGCTTGCTGGGCAGCGTGGCAACACTGACGATCAACAGACGCTCCTCTCTCTCTGATACTGGCTCCATGGCCTGGTCCAATACTCCAGCCTTCAGCACATTTCCACCTCTCTTGATCTCTCACTTCCTGCTCAGTCTCCCGGGCTTTGAGATAAATACATATTGCCAAAAGTATTAGGGCACCCCTCTGAATCATTGTATTGAGGTGTTCCAATCACTTCCATGGCCACAGGTGTACAAAATCAAGCACCTAGGCATGCAGACTGCTTCTGCAAACATTTGTGAAAAAATGGGTCGCTCTTATGAGCTCAGTGAATTCAAGTGTGCAAGTGTGGTACAGTGATAGGTTACCACCTGTGCAATAAGTCTATCCATGCAATTTCCTTGCTACTAAATATTCCATGGTCATTATAACAAAGTGGAAGCAACTGGGAACAACAACTCAGCCACAAAGTGGTAGGCTACATAAAATGACAGAGCAGGGTCAGCACATGCTGAAGCGCACAGTGCACAGAAGTCGTCAACTGTCTGCAGAGTCAATAGCTAAATACCTTCAAACTTCCTGTGGCCTTCAGATTAGAGCAACAACAATGCGTAGAGAGCTTCATGGAATTGGTTTCCATGGCCTAGCAGCTGTATCCAAGCCTTATATCACCAAGTGTAATGCAAAGCAATGGATGCAGTGGTGTAAATTCTACAGCAGTGGAGACTTGTTCTCTGGAGTGATGAATCACGCTTTTCTGTCTGGCACTCCGATTAACACGTCTAGGTTTGGCGGTTTCCAGGAGAATGGTACTTGCCTGACTGCATTGTGCCAAGTGTAAAGTTTGATGAAGGGGGGATTATGGTGTGGGATTGTTTTTCAGGGGTTGGGCTTGGCCCCTTAGTTCCAGTGAAGGAAACTATTAAGGCATCAACATGCCAAGACATTTTGGACAATTTCATGCTCCCAACTTTGTGGGAACAGTTTGGGGATGGCCCCTTCCTGTTCCAACATGACTGCGCACCACTGCACAAAGCAAGGTCCATAAAGACAAGGATGAGCGAGTTTGGGGTGTAGGAATTTGACTGGCCTACACAGAGTCCAGACCTCAACCTGAAAGAAGACTTTTGGGATGAATTAGAGCGGAGACTGCGAGCCAGGCCTTGTTGTCTGATGTCAGTGCCTGACTTCACAAATGCGCTTCTGGAAGAATGGTCAAACATGTCCATAGACACACCTAAACCTTGTGGACAGCCTTCCCAGAGGAGTTGAAGCTGTTATAGCTGCAAAGGGTGGAACAACCTAATATTCAACCCTTCACACTAAGACTGGCATGCCATTAAAGTTCATGTGCATGTAAAGGCAGCCGTCCCAATACTTTTGGCAATATGGTGTATATGCCCCCGCCCACAAGCTACCTCCCCTGGGAAATGCACTCCCTTGGTGCTCTGCTCCCCAGTGAAGTTCCCAGTGAAGTCCTAATGTTTGGCATACAAGTTCCAGAGAGCTGTTCTGCCAAGTGTGATTGCCCCTAATTGGCAGACGACTGCCATCTAATGTCCGTTTTTATACACTACATCTAACACCATATTAATGTGTTACATACAGTATATGCCTGAAACAAATAAATTAATATGTTAATTATATGTTTCTTGTGGAACCTTACACATATTAAACAAATGCCCCACCCCTAATGAAAGTACATGCTCCGCCTACAGTGGCTTTCACAGAAAAGGCTTAAACCTCACCTTTTTACCATGCAAAAACAAAAAATGTATTTATAGTTTGTATTATTTTTTATCTATGGACTACAGGGTGTCAAGGATGTACCACTAGCTGGAGTACATTTGAGGTACTAGACTGCCCAGCTCCATGTGTCATGGTAAAGAAAGCCTTCATTGCAGCAAGGGGAATTTGTGACATAGAAACGAAATGTTAACTACAAGAATTAGGAGGCCGCAGATGAGTGTAGTAAAGTGTGTAGGTCTCTCCTCTGAAGGGGCCACTGGATATGACCCAAGTCTCCTCACATGTTTAGAGGCTATCACAGCCATACACAGTTCCATGCACAGCCAAAACAGGCACAGTCTAGAGAAGGGGTCTCCAAACTTTCTAAATGTAGGGCCAGTTTACTGTCCTTCAGAATTTAGGGGGGCCAGACTGTGGCCAGTAGAAATAGAAAAGGTCCTGATGTTATTGAGAAAAAATACCATCTTTAGTATCATTGGGAGGAATTGTGCCCCATTGCTGGTGTCAGTGGGAGGAATTGTGCCCCCTTGTTGGTGTCTTTGGGACCCATTGTTGGTGTCATTAGGAGAAATTGTGCCCCATCTTTGGTTCCAGTGGGAGAAATTGTGCACCATCATTGGTGTTACTGAGCCCCATTGTTGTTGTCCTTGTTAGAAATTGTGTCCTATCATTGTTGCCATTGGATGGAATTGTGCTCCTTTATTGGTCAGTGGAGGCAATTATGCACCATTGTTGGTAATAGTGGATGAAATAGTGTCCCAGGGGCTGGATAAAAGCAAGCAAAAGCGCATCTGGCCCCCAGGCTGCAGTTTGGAGACCATTGGTCTAGAGGATGTCTTTTTGTAGATTTATTGCAGAAATCAACAGGAAAGTGGAATACTTTGCAGGATACTCCAAAAATCCAACGAAACAAAAAAACAAAACAAAACAGATACAGTCTCTTAAACACAAATCAGCAGCAATCTTTGTTGGAGAAAGATAGGATAGTGAGTTAATTCTGAGACTCTTTATGAGCATTCCCAGTCCTTGCAACAACTTCTGGCATCCAACCCCTAAAGCACATAGACACTTGGAGTCTTAAGAAAGGGTCCTACTCACAATGTCCAAGGACAGCTGCCGCCCACTAGATTCCATGCAACATTTTTCTGTAACAAAAGGATCTTTCTTTAGGTCAGCTTCCTTAGGTGATGCCCTCCAGCAGATAACTATCAATCCAGATTACTTCAGGCCCTCAGCCTAGCACCTCCTGAGGCATAGCATCAGCTCTCCAGTAAACAGGCTGCTCCCCAGGGGTGGCAGCCCCAGAACAAAAACACTATGAGTGAGCCTATTAAACATTTATCTTCTTAGAACTTGGCTGAGAGCACCTTCTGGGTGCCCCTCCTAGGACCTGACAGAAAGCAGATAAATATTCACAACTTCGATGGTTGTCCCTCCTACCCTGTTTCTAAAAGCTTCTTCCAGAGGCAGGCAGGAGTAATCAACCACTAAGCTTAGGGAAATCTAGCCAGACCCAGAAAACGTATCACTACTCCATTGAGTACAGCAGAGCCAAAAGCTAGGGCAGGGTGCTAAAAGTGTAAATAGCAATATTGAGCCCAAATTTACTACAGACAAAGGGCACAGGCTGAGTGTGCTTTACTAAGTACATAATGGGGGTAATTTACTAAAACTGGAGAATGCAAAATCTGGTGCAGCTGTGCATGGTAAGCAATCAACTTCTAACTTCAGCTTGTTCAATTAAGTTTTGACAAAAATACCTGGAAGCTGATTGGCTTCTATGCAGAGCTGCACCATTTTTTGCACTCTCCAATTTTAGTAAATCAACCCTATGATAGTAGCAACTGTCTAATGCACTCTAATCACCCCAAGCTCATTTATAGTCTAAAAAAAATAATAATCTAAAAAACAATAAATAAAGGGAAAAGATGCACACAACCAGGGCACATAAGAACATGTACTCCAGCACTGCAATTCAAAGAACTAAAGCACAGATTAATAAAGTAGATATAAACCCATCCACTAAATGCTTATATAAGATTTAACAGCTGTGGTACTTATTTGGGCACTTTGTGTTATAGGGTGATAAGCCTCTGCCCCTATCTGCCACAATATCCTGCCTGGAAATAACCTTGCCCTCCCCAAGAAAAAAAGTTTCTGTCCTGATGCACATTGCCCAGGAGATTCAATGACCCTGATGAGCCATTTAGAGACCATTGCACCTTGGAAGCCACCTTGATTTTGCCTTACCTATTGACTTCAATGTGTAATGCTAAAACTATGAATTATTGCTTAAATTCCTTGATTTTTCCAGAAAGTTTGTGTAACTAAGAAAACTTTGCTAATCCCTAGTAACAGGTAACAAGAATGAAAAGTAGAATATAGATCAAGAGTTCTGTCTTCACATAGTCTACATTTGCCGCATGATTCTTCCAGTCTAACCACAACTGAACAATCCACTTTGGGAGGAGGTGTAATGTGCTAGGCTTCATGTTTAATATATATAATTTGTTTAAGTATACTGATGTGGTGCTTTAAAAGTTTTGTTTCCAGGTGTACAGTCTATTTAATTGTTCCAGGGTATTATTGTTCCCACCCATAATTGTGATCCTCCTGCTTAATAAGTGGAACACTCAGCCAGCTTGTTGAATGGTTATTGTGCAATGAACACAGATTTTGTGAAATTTTTTCATTCTTAGTTCAATAATTGGGTTATAAATCATGTATGACAAACAATTCAAATGAGTTTGGCTAAAAAAGTACCTTCTTTATAATTTTCTTTAATGTAAGACATTTGTTAAGATATTGGGGTAATTAAAACCCTAACTCCGTAAAGCCGGTCATTGACTTTTTATGGACCACTGCGGCCCTGGCTTGGCAGCTTGGATATTTTGGTAGATTCTTCAACAGCTGCCCATAGATTGGAAAGGTTACTCTACCATTCAGTCAAAGTCTGATTGCCATCAGAGGAAAACACACAACTGGCAGTTGCCTAAACACCCCTGTTGACATATTGATCATGTTTATGTCTAAACCAAGAGGATGAAGAAAGAATGGCCAGACTGCTTAGGTTGGGAAGGAATAACAATCATCAGAACAAGTTTTTAAGCTATCCAATTAATTGTTTCCTCTGGAGCAGTCAACTAACGGGCTTCTGCTGAACAAACAGATATGGAAGTGGTTGAATTGTGTTCCTTTCACCACATTTATAGCCAAAATTAGGATATGTTTGTGTCATAAAGAGCTCCTCTGGGCTGCCCATTTTCAAACATCTCTGGCTGAATTCCAGAAGAAACTTCATTGTACCCCATAACCCCTGATTTGGCCTCCAGTGTAATGTAAATAATATTCCTCTGATGGGTTTAACACATTTATGCCAAGTATACAGATATGGTTTGGTCTGTTTTATATACTAGGAGACAAATTAATTTGGATTCTGTGTCTGGCACTGATTCCCTTCATCACCAATGTTCTCTACTGCCCCTTTCCCAAAACATGAAGCCATCACAGCTATTTGTTTTTCCTGAATATGCACACATACAGTATATACCTAAATGTGGTAATGGAGTATCCAATTTTCAGTATGAATTTTATTCCTCATTTATTTCCTAATGTATTCTCGTATTGCTAGCAATATATAAATACAGGAAACAATAGCAACTATGACTACTATACCACTACGGCTATTACTTTTTACACTGTTATTACTACTGCTTTTTTGACTATTATTACTAGCACTGCTTTTAATAATAATATCTGATATTAGTATTGATATTAAGTAGAAGTACTGCAACTGCAATACTTAATATTGGGTATTTGGCGATATCTTTTGCTCTGTCATTTATAGGCATTATCAGTATTCTTGTTTAGATCCTTCTTGCTACCCCTTTGCTCATTGTGTTGAATGACTGATTAGCTAACAACACTTCATATGGGGTTTGACTAGATAAAGTCTAAACACTTCAATGACAACAGATCTCCTATTGTTAGGATTGTGTTTTCTGGAGGTGCTTGAACTTCATACACTGTCCAAATATCCGGCATGGTGTTCACAAGGACAGAGAGTATGGAGAAATTAGCCACCCAGGACAACGACAGCAATAAAATACAAACAAAGGGTCCTACCCTTCCACTTTTTATGATTAAACAGGCTCAAAATACTTAAAACATTAAACAAAACATAATGACCATAGATACATATATAGTAGTTAAAGTATATCTAAAGCTCTTTTTTCAACTTTTGGGAACAGTAGGGAAATGTTAGAACTCCTGCCACTAGCAGTGTTCTTCTGTTGTGAACACTCACAGCAGAAGCCGATCTGCGATCTGAATGGATGTCCGCCGGCACCCACCGATTGTAAAGATGTTAAATAACTGAAGAGTATACGGCAGTTTTCCTCTAAACAAGACGTTTAATCCCTGTAATACTTTGAATAAATAAGGAAGTATTGAATATTCTGAATATAGCATCATGTACTTCCAATCTATCAATATATATTGTACAACATATGCAATCAACATACATACAAATGTTTATTCCACAAAACAATGAAATAGCACAACTGAAGTTAGATTTGAGTCTAAGTCTATAAGCATTTGCTGAATTTATCCAGGCCCTGTACCTACCATTGATTCATATAGGAAAACATCTTTAAATGAATGCATTGAAGTACTCACCTGTCATTGTTCCGATCTATTCCTTCTGTGATTCAGACTATGTGCGTTCATAATGACAGCAGGTCAGATTTAAGCTGTATTTATAACTGAAGCCAGCTCTCCTCCTACTATTTAATCACAAAGTAAATAAGTTGGAAATGAATCAAAATACTTTAATTAGGCTTGTTATTAGACAGGAGAGATAGATACAAGATCATTTTAAAGTAACACAGATCTTGAGATTACAGACAGATGATTGAATGACTTTCATTTGTTGCAGGAAAGACTTGTTTCAGCGAGAGGAGTCACATGACCCATTCTGATTAGGTCTCTACATTATTTAAATGCTGCGGTTTGGCAGTTGATTTGAGGAAACAGACAACCATTAGAGAACTGCAGTTTGACAGCAATGTTGAGTAATTGCTCTGTTTTGAAAAACATCTAAACATAGGAAAAGATTTTTTGCTACACGTGCAGCAGTTTGCATGTGAGAATCAAAGGTTTGAGTTACTTCACAGATCATGTCACTCTACAAAAATATTTTTCTTTTTTATATATTTTTATTGGCTTTTTTCTACTATTGTTAATAATGATAATTAGTATTTTTTTATACTTTGATAGAGGATTAAAGCGGTAGTAAAGCCTGAAAAAAAAATGTCCCTGCAAGTTAAAGGCACAATGTGCCGGAAGTCATGACGTGACTATGCATGTGTAAAAGCAAACAAAATTCTGGGTATTGCAGTCCATTTGATTGCTTCATATTTGTGTATTGGCATTTTTATGGAATAAAGCACTCCTTAATTTTGATTTTACACTATGGGAATGTAGCACTCTTTCTTTCTGTTTTCCCTGAGCTCCCATCAACATAATTAGGCCAGAGTCACATACCACCTGGTAAGCCTAATAACTTGGTGTCTGTGTAAAGCACTGGATGTCTTTCATTGATCATCTGACATAGCCACATGAACATCTATAGCACATGAGTCAAACACAGGGCCCTTGGGCCGAATCCAGCCAGCCAGGCCTTTCCTTCAGCTGTGGAACCCCTCTTGTCTCCACTCCCACCTTGTCTCAGAATTTGGCAGCAGAGAGGAGGACAGACAGAACTCCTCCTACAGATCCTGCACCTCTCTGTGCAGCAGAAACAACCCCTTGTCTCTGCCTCCCCTGGTCTCAGCATTCAGCAGACTTCAGTCCTCCTCTGGTCCTCCTCCAGACCCTGTACTTTCCGCATTCTAGCTCCGCCGCAGCTTCTTCCCAGCAGCAGCACAAGGCACTGTTATGTAAGGGAGGGTGGGGGACAATTGACTTCTGATGGTTAGGAGGCTCTTGCCATCTGATGTAAGGGGAGGTGGGGTGTTCTGGACATCTAGTCTTACAGATACAACTGGTCCTTCGAGTCCAACCATAATACCCATGCGGCCCGCAATGAAATTGAGTTTGACACACCTGATCTATAGAGTGGAAGTACCTTCATGGCGTTGGACTATTTCTTTTTGATCTTTTGATTTGGTGCATTGGATTTCATATTTAAATTTATATTTATTTATGTGTATATTATTTACACTGTTGATATTTACAGCACTCGTTTATTTAATAGTAGTTTTTTTTTTATTGGTATTTGCACACTTATTAACTTTGGGGATGTTAAATGAAGCTTACTTAATTTAAATGCAGCATTGTTTATATAGAGTCTATGGTGTTTTTATCCTGCACATTTAATTTGCTGTCGCTTACTTAATTTATGATCACCGGTTGCACAGTAATATATGTTTATACGCTAAATTCTGAAATTTAGTGCACAATACCAAAGGTTAATGCATAGAATGATTAAGGACTCCATTGCCATAGACCTTGATGTCTTAAAATATTTCAGTGGTTTTGTTTGAATATTTTATATTTTTTCTACAATGCCAGATTTTACCAGCTGGTGTATGTGGTACTGTGAAAGAAATCTGTAATAGCACCAATGTGTGGAAACGTTTGGGGCTACAAAGAAAATGTGACAACCCGACTCAGAAAGGATCTTGGATGTTCCTGGAATTTGCATTTAAGGTAGTACGTGATGAGGAGGTTCACACCTCTAGACATGTAAAAGTAGAACGTGAGGCAAGACTATTTTTTCATTTTGGATAGCATTGGTATAACCCCTGTTAGGGTTTTTTTTGCCATCTGTGTCCTATTGGGGAGATTTTCCTTCACTTCCAGTTCTATAGCCACAACAGAATGTTAGCAAATTCCTTATTAGGGTCAACATAATTTGTGCCCCACTGCAAGATGTCCTCACTCAGGGGGCGGACATACAGGAGTCGCCGGGGTTGCAATTGTGACCCAGCCTCATGCTGCAGGGGGCCCATGCAGCCCCCCTCCTGTACACCTGGATAGGAGGAGAGGCAGGGGCAACTGCATATAGAGACACCGATCTTGCCTTTACCTCCTGCTGCTGAACGTCTGTGGGAGGGAGAAGAAGAGAAGCAGGCATTCAGCTGCTGCAGGAGGAAAATAAAGATATAATTTCCTTTATTTCAAGCTGACCCTGCTGCTTATTCTATCCAGCTTCTTTCTGCTGCCCCCCCCCTCCCCATGCTCTCTGGACCCCTTGTGTTCTTTGACCCTCCGGTCCTCCCTGTGCTCTCACTGGCCCCATCCTTTTCTGAATGATGTACCGATCACTGACTCTGTCCATTCATAACGGAAACATAGTAAACTGTGTTTGCTATGCTTTCGCTTGCGAATGAATGGGAAGCTCTGTACAGAGCTGTGTCCTCCATCTCCTTTCTCTGTCCCAAAGGTGAAACAGAGGTCTGTTTAGACCCCTGATATTTCACCAAAGCCCCCAATGGGGCTCCTACAAAAATTGTAAAAAATAATTTAAAAAAACAATATTGTAAACAAATTTAATTAAATAAGATTAAACATTATAAAAAAAAATAAGAAATAAAATAACAAAAATAAAAGAAAACTGCTGACACCAATGGCAGAACTACCAGGGTCACAAAGGACACACTTGTGACTAGGCCCTGGTGTTTTTCCACCGGGCTCAGAGGGAAGGGCCCCAGACGGGGATCAGGGGGCCTTTCATGGTTTCTTGCACTGGGGTCCTGAAGGTTCTAGTTTCACCACTGTCCCTCTATTCCTTTTCTGGTGACATCTCAAAATGTGGGATTTTCCTCCACTTTCAAATTCAACAATAATGGTCACCACGACAAGTAGAGAAGGCAATTCTTCCTAACAGGGACACAGACATCAATATATATATATATATATATATTTAAAAACAAGTTTGCTTTCAGTTATACTTTAAGGGGTGTCTGTCAGCAGTTTTGTAGAGCATTGCATATGGGTTTGATATTTTACGGCAAACGTTACTGCTGCTGAATTTGTAGTTGGTAGACAGTAGGCTGTAAAGTTAGCATTAAGAGATAAACCATAACTAAACTCTACAAATTAAATATTGCTAGGAGGTAGGGTTTTTTGGCAGGTGAAGCATGCAAAGTCTCTTCTGCCAAAAAAAAATTCCTCTCTCCCGTAGCATTTTGTTTTAATTTTCTAAGTACACTGTAGAAAGCATGCATTGTGCAGTGTACACTCTTGGCATTTGTAAGATGTTGAAAATAAAGCCGGGTGCAGGGGACTGTGTAGCTACTATCCACTGGAATTACATAATCAGTGACCTCCGAATGGCTGAAGAGGAATTTTATAGCAGCAGCAAAGAAGATGGAGGACAACACCAAAGGAGGTCACAATAGTAAGGTAGGTGTGCTATAAAGTTCAAGTGTACACAATATGGAAAGAACCCACAAAGCACACAACAGTTTAATTCTGTTTTAATGGTTGCAGTTAGGTTTTAGAGTTGCCCTGAAGGTTGGGGTTGAGTGTCATTAAACTAAGGAATTATGTTATGCCGTCGTTTTGGTGAGAGGTTAAGTTTTGGATTAGGTTAAGTCAGTGGTTCTCAAGCTCAGTCCTCAAGTACTCCCAACAAGTCATGCTTTCAGCATTTCTCTCCCCTTGCACAGGTGCTTTAACCCTTGGTTCACACTATTGTGGGCCACATGGCCTGTGTTCACTTGGGCACGGCAGCCCATTCATTTGAATGGGCTGCTATGCCCCCATTTCCTGCAAAAAAAAAGGTGCATGCACCCTTTTAAAAATGCGGCTGGCTGGAAAATCGCATGGTCCTTTTGACCATGTGATTTCCCTGTGGTTCCCTTGTCCAAAAACGTGCTGTGGACAGAGATGCATGGGGTTGCCATCCCCTTGCATCTCTTAGGAGCAGAGCGATTTGGCTGCGGGTAGTTGCGGTAACAAGTGCAATTCCTGCATCCACAACCAGCCTGCAAATTTGTGGGCAAGTCTGAACCTAGGGTAAATCAATGCAATTGCTTTATAAGCAGGGGAGGACTGACCATTTGGAAACTCGGGCACTGCCCGAGGGCCCGGGGTCAGTAGGGGGCCCGATGAGATGCCCCTGGTACCTTTTTCATAGGCTTTTTTGAGTTTGGACAAGGGCACAGGGGTCCCATGACCCCCTATTGCCCTGGGGCCCCATGAGTTGTCAGTCCGCCCCTGTTTATAAGTCATTGTAGACTTGGAGTTTTTATCCTCTACTGAACTCTTTCTCAAACTTTTTAACTTGGAGGACCCCTTGAAATAATTTTCTAGTATCAGGGAACTCCTGCTACAAAATACTATATCTACAGCTCATGGAACAGCAGTCTAATGAGTATTGAGAAGAATGCTTCCTACATTGGGAAAAGCCCGCCTGCAGTTCATTAAAAAGATTAATGTTGTCAGCGGTTAGTTATCAGAGAGGCAGAAACTTCTAATTGGTCAAGGAACCCCTAACAATCTTTGGAAAACCCCTAAGGTTCCACAGAATCCTAGCTGAGAAAGGCCATTCTACCATTTATCAGACAAATAAAAAAAAAACACAGGACTGAACAGTTGGAAAATGCAACTGTGCTACTTATGGATATCTAATTATTATTATTATTATACAGTATTTATATAGCGCTAAAAGGTTTGCTCAGCGCTGAACATTATAGTGGGGGACAGAACATGAGACAATATAGTAACAAAACAAAACATGAGGGGGTCAAGGGCCCTGCTCTTTCGAGCTTACAATCTAGTATCTAATACAATGTACTTTCTTTTTTATAGAATAGATTATCATTTTTATTGTGGTTTTATGCTGCCAATATAGATTAAGGGTCCATGGATTTAAAAAACGCTGCTTCTGTAGGAGCTTTGCGTTTTGCCTGCAGAAAAGCTCATTTTTTTCATATATGTCCACTCATATTAGGTTGTATAGAGGCTTATTTTAGGCTCAGCGTTTAGAGGCATAAAAAAACCCTTCTAGTTTGCATTTTTGAGAGCTGTTTTCTGGCAGAAAAAAAGCTAAACGCTCCTAAACATCTGTACAAAACTGCTCTATATGAGCGTTTTATTCTGCCAAAAGAACTGGCATTTTTTGTGTGTATAGACCCTGTAATGTTGCACAGCAGACTTTTTATTGAGAAAAAAAACTGTGTTTTTCCCAATCATGGCAAAGAAACAGGCTTGCTTGACAGCCTGACCCCTCCCCTGCTGATTTTTACCTTTCCTGTTCCCCCTGCCATCCTATTAGCCCACTGATGCCTTCAGAAAAGGTATAATAAAATATACAATAAATGGTATGTACATTCTGGGTTTTTACCATGGCTTGCTATTGGTTACTTACCTACTGTAGTGAGAAAAAATAAAGAGAGATGCTCAGGGGGGACTGGGAACAATTGGCTTTGGTGGAAAACGCAACCAACCAGGGGCGGACTGACAACTTATGGGGCCCCTGGGCAATAGGGGATCATGGGGCCCCTGTGTACATGCCCAAACTCAAAAAAGCTTATGAAAAAGGTACCAGGGGCATCTCATGGGGCCCCCTACTGACCCCGGGCCCTCGGGCAGTGCCCGAGTTTCCAAATGGTCAGTCCGCCCCTGCAACCAACTACTCTTTTATGGTAGGAACAGGTTTCTGTAGGCTAAAAGAGTGGACCACACAAAGTATTCCATGGTGCTGCAGTGACTGGCGATCATGGTGAAAAGTAGGTGTTTCTGGTGGAGGTGATATATTGTGACACAACTTCATATTCTCAATTGTCAGCTTTCTTTGCAGCTCTTGGAATTGAATTGCATGACATCTCAAAACTGCAAAGGGTGTTGGATCTGAAGAGTCTTAATTTGCCAAACACTGTATTTGCAGATTTGAACATAGCTATATAATGCCCACCGTGTATCGGACTTTGGGTCTTGGTCTGATCAATGTCTAAATGGTGAAGTATCTCTACTTAGAGAAACCAGTCATTTCAATTATTTGTACTGGTTCAGGGGGCAAATGCTCCACTGCCTCCCAGTTTAGTTGTACCCTAATCAATGGCATTGTATGTCCACCAAGTGAATAGGGAGGAGAGGAAAAAGAAGGTAGTGGCACTTAGGCAAACCTTTTCCTTTGCTTTGAATGGGTAAAATACCGGTTTGGTTTAATTCTCTAGCACTAAATACATGAAAAAAATAAAGCCCTTGACCAGACATATCACCAGACACGTGTCGCAAGCAGAATGCCATAAATTTAAAAGAACTAAGTACAACTTAGAAATGTGCACACTTGATGCTTAAACAACAATTAATATAAACATGCAAACTCACAAATCTAATGAATGGTTTCCATAATGTCTGCTTAAGAAGGTTTCTTGGTCTTTTGCACCCAGCAATTTGTGGGCTGATGATATATTCTCTTTGGCATGACCACTAACACCATCATTTTTATAATAGCTCCAAAATTACATGTTGTGTTTTTTACATAAAAATCTGTGAGAATACCTGTCTGACAATAGGCCAGCATACATAGGAACCATAGCTGTGATCTCTAGCATATAGTTTTGGAGTTTTATTGCTGCCTGTGTCTCTGCTAGGGAAATTTCCCTAATGTTTTGTACTGTTGGTACCCCACTGGTGTCTCAAGTACAGGAAGTCAGAGAATATCGATCCAATGGGGATATTGGGAGCAAAATGAATCTAACAGAGGTTCTAATCCTTCAATATTCTATCCAGAACAAAAAAAAAACCCTCACAAATATTGTACAGTTTTCATCTTCTTTGAGCATCTTGCAGCGCCTTTTATCCAAAAAAATGAAGCTTTTGGTGTTGTTGCTACTTTTTTCCGTAAAGTGGTAGTAAACCCACTTTGTTATTTTTACCTACAAGTAATCTTATAATAAAACTTACCTGTAGGTAAAATGAATATCTCCTAAACATGGACCATTTAGGAGATATTTGGGTTTTCTTTAGTTGGCACATGTGCTTTGAAGCAATGGGAAACCCCTGCCGTTTCTTTAGAGCAGTGTGCCGTGGCCCATGACTTCGGTGCACATGCACGGGAGTGACGTCATCACGGCTCGGCCAGTCACATGGCCAGAGCTTGTGAACTTGGAAGGGAGAATGGGTGAAGATGGAAGCCTTTACAGCATTGGAGGTCTTTGTTTTAAGGTACGTTTCACATAATATGCTAGTATGTGATACATACTAGCACATTTTACCATTGACTTGCAGGGAGTGTTTTTTATTTTGTTTTTTTTTTATGCAGTTTACTACCACTTTAATAATATTTAAATAACATATTATTTTATATGAATATTTTATTGTATTTGTCCGCATGTTGTCAAACAAGCATCTACATGCTACTGCCGAAGGCTGGATTCACAATGTTGTAGCATTAACACTAGTGAATTTTCCTATTATACGATGCATTAAGGCAGCTGAATTATTTTGATGGGATGTCAATGTATGCCAAGGCAGGTTATAACATCCTAGCACCTTTTCTTCCCAATGTAGCACATCCCAGTGCATCTTTATATTATGGGATGTTATAATGGTGATCAATGTGATTTGTTGGGGGAGCATTCAAAATAAATGTCACAGCAGCGCAGCATACTGTATATACTGTATATCCATGTGTTAACATACATTGCTGTAACACTTAGTAAAATGTGTGTGAATGTGACCCTAAAGTAGACCTTTTCCCCATTTCACTAAAAATCACAGCAGCATACAGCTCTGCGTGTTCATATAAAAACCATCCTACATTCTTTAGTTAAACGAACACTGTTTGCTTTTACTTACAATTACTGTTTTTCCACTTCCTGATTTCTTAAGGTACTGGTGATGTAGCCAGGGCCTCACAGCTGCATCTTGGGAACTTCCTGTCACATGTTCCAGGAGGCAGACTATGGGGAGATTTACTAAAACCGATGCAGTACAGAATCTGGTGCAGCTGTTCATGGTAACCAATCAGCTTCTAACTTCAGCGTCTTCAATTAAAGTTTTACAATAAAACCCAAAAGCTGACTGGCTATCATGCACAGCTACCCCAGATTCTGTGTGCACCGGTTTTAGTAAATCCCCCCCTTGGAATTCTAGACAGAGTTCCATGAAGTAAAAAGAAGATAGATTAATCTGCCCTTAGTAAAAATGTCCACCATAAATAAAATAAAGAGGAAAAGAAAAATAAGGCACCACACCTAACAGCCTGCACACTAAACCCCCCCCAACATTCCACTCCTTCGGCCTTGCTACCACTGAAGAGGTCACTAAGGTCTTCTCAGAAGCCCGCCTCACCACTTTCCCCCTCAACCCTGTCCCCACACAACTCCTCCGGTCACCCTCCTCCATCCTACACTCCCTCACCCACATCTTCAATCTCTCCCTCTCTACTGGCGCATTCCCCTCCCCCCTAAAGCATGCGCACATCACTCCCATACTCAAAAAGCCTACCCCACCCTCACCTAACAGCCAATCTCCTCCAGTCCTCCTACCACTCCATCCCCCCACAGCCACTTTCTCCTGTACCACTATCCCCTCTCTCCTAGATTGTAAGCTCGAAAGAGCAGGGCCCTCGAACCCCTCGTGTATTGTTTTGTTACTGTATTGTCTCATGTACTGTCCCACACTATATTGCACAGCGCTGAGCAAACTTTTTGGCGCTATATAAATACTGTATAATAATAATAATCTTTTTGAAATTGCCATTACCAGGCATTTCAAATGGTGCCTTTTTGTTGTAATGTGTTGCCTTGGCCAGTAAAATAAATCTCTCTAAACTAATTAGGAGATTTAGTTCAACATGTTATTTTGGTTCTGAAGATAGTTCTTTAATACATGTCACAGGCGGTGTCTCAGTATTCAGCTTGCCATGCTACTGAGAGGAGCTGTAAAATGTTAGCAAATTATAACCCTAGAATATATAAAAAGTTCTCATACAATGGTAGAGCCAGTGCCATAGTTGGAAACTTTTAAAAGTGTTTACAAGAGTTTGCCGTGATAGTAGGATGTGATGCAAACTCTAGAGCAGCCTTTTTCAAACAGGGTGCCTTGAGGTTTCTTCAGGGTGCCTTGGCAAAATGTCTAAAAGTTGCCCAAAACTTGTATACAAGCCAGCGGGTTGAACAAGCCTGACTTTCTGTTACACAAAGCCACAGGTTTTCCTTACCATTACAACCTTGTCAATCCTGACAACAAAGACTTCATCAGTTGAAAAGGAGGATGTCAGTTGCCTGCACAGCATCCTTGTTTGACCCTCCCCTGCTCCTCTCTGTCAATGCTGGGGTCACATTAGCTCAGTGATGGAGAAAAACTGAGGAAGAAGAGAAACACTGTAATACTAGTCAGTACTGATGGGCAAAAGTGTATTTGCTTAGAATAAATCACCTATAAAGGCTGTAAAAACAATAATTTCTCCTTCTCTGTGGCTGCATTCCTGCAGCCAATGATCAATACTGTGTGAGCTGTGATTGGTCACAGCTTATCACAAGGTACAAGGCTGTTGTGAATAGCCTTGTACCATGTGACCTCTGCGATCATTCACAGAATTCACAAGTAGTAATCAATCATGTCAGGAAGTGACATCTTGTTTACTACTGTTCATGTGATCACTGATTGGCCAATCACTGATCACATGAATTGGAACCTCACACAGTGGTCCTGTACATCGATCTGTGTTCACTGGATCATGGTGCTGCGCGCTTCCAGGGAGCGTGCACAGGCAATGAATGTTTAGAAATTCCCCCCACATCGGCAATGCTCCGTCCGGCCATTTATCGGCATGGACCGGATGAGAAGAGGTTAAAAGAAATTAACTGGGAAGCTCCTAATAAAAAGTAAAAACCACATGAAGAAAACTTTGAAAAATCTAATAAAACTAATGCCACTGTATAAATATAAAATTAGCCTACCCTAAAAATTTGCTTCAGTGAGAAACTCTGCATTCTCTTCACTGGTACTGCAGGCTGATTCACCAGCCAAGCCTGATAATTTCAGACCTGGTTGGCCTCAATGATAGCCTACCTATCTGCTCTGATTTCTGATCAGTGTAAGTAGTATGTAGGAAAGTGACCAGGGTCAGTAGTAGGTAGAGCAGTGAACAGAGATCAGTAGTATGTAGGGCAGTGTACAGAGATCAGTACTATGTAGGGAAGTGTATAGAAGGCAGTAGGTTGTAGGGCACAGTACTAAGGTCAAGAGGGCATGGTACTGGGGAGGGGGGGTCAGGAGAGCATGACAATGTGGTGTCAGCGGGGCACAAAAGTTGTTTTCTGTTGCAGAGTGGCACAGGGAAGCTTCTGTAGCAGATCTACCTCTTCTGGCGCTGATCCCCGATGGCCCTCCTCTCTCCTCCATCCCACATGATATCACCCACAAGTGTATTGGTTGTCATCTACCTGTGGTCATGATCGTCAGGTTGCTGACCCCTGGTCTGGGGGACTTGTGAGGTTTTAATTACTTAAGCTGGCCATAGATCAGGGGTGCTCAGCCTTTTGGACAGCACAGGCTACTTAAGTGATTTGGTAACCAGTCGAGACCACAATGAAAGTAAATAATTTAGATTTCTTAAATGCCATCTGGAGGGAGAGGAGGAGAAACTGTCTTTCAGCAGTTGCAGGCGGAAAATGGAGAGGATCAGTTCCTGTATGTGCCACCCCTGCTGCCCCTCATATCCAAGTGTAACACAGAATGTAGCAAGGAGGTCGTATGGACCCCCTGGAGAATGGGGTGGGGTTGCCACTGCGACCCCTGATGCTACACCAGTGGTTGGGGGGGTAGCAAAAACCACCTTCTCCCTACCAAACCTCAAATGTAATCGGACCCTCACTGTCCTAAGCCCTATATAAGGTTGCTTTCACACTGATGCACTGAGGTTTACCTGCACCACAGGTGCAACGACTTTCCTGCAGATTTGCTGCACATTGTCATAAACCTCTGTTATATCTTGCGGGTGTGGTGCACTATTTGAAAGCGTACTAAAACGTATGCAGTTTGAGGTCAAAAGCCACATCAGAGGGCTCCGAGGGCCACATTTGGCCCACAGGCCAAGGGTTGAGCACCTTTGGCATAGATGGATTAAAATTTGGCTGGTTCAGCCATTCCCATTTGTGAGAAGTTGATCTAATGATTAAATTCTCTTGACCAGGCATGTGTTTAATCAGCACGGCAGCCTATTGGTCAGCGTATTCTGACAACAGAGGAGGCTCCACTGTCAGAATACAATAGCACAGCAGGGAGGATTCCCTGCTCCCTCAATTCCTCAATTGTGTAGATGGGGTATTTAATTCAGAACATCTGCATTGCAGTCTCTACTTCTTTAGTACATCAGCTACAAAGATTTCAATGTTTTGCAATGAAGCAGTAGTTTCTAAGGGGTTAATTATGTACTACTAAGTGTGTAAAAAATCTTACATTTATTTGAGCACTCGGAACTGAGGGTTGTGTCATACTAAGGTTTTATCTGCCAGATAGTTTACACCCTCTCTCCTGTCAGATGGGACAAGTTCTTCTAGTCTCCTAGTTGTGTGACGGGATCAGAATATTTTTCTTTGGCTTTTACAACACGGCAGAAATGATCCCATCAGTTTGACATTTTTACAAGTTGGATCATGGGAAGGAAAGGTGTTTTGTGCTGATGAGATTTATTTTATGAGAACTCAGCTACATGTGAAATTTTTAACAGGTTCAGTTGCATTGCAAGGTGAAGGCACCTAGGACAATGACCAAAGGTCTCCCACAACTTGTCCCAAGTCCTCAGAGAGCAAAGAGATAGGACAGAGACAAGCAGACAAGTGTGGTTCATTTTGTTACGAATCAAGATTCGAACAAAATTTTCCTGATTTTGGTTATTCGGATGTATCCGAATTTCTGAAGCACAATAGTAAAGAATTTCAACTAATCTCAAAAGAAATTATAACGAAACAAAATCACAAATTATCCAAATTGGATTTGAATTCTAAAATAAATTAGAAATGGAAACATATTGCAATAAATACAGTAAGGTATAAAAGTGAAATAAGATGATGATGATTCTTACTTAGGTTACTTTCACACTTCTCTGTTGCAAAAACGCAGAAAAATACCTATGCATTTTTGCTGAGTTTTTGCTGCAGTGAGCAGCATTTTTAATGAGCTTTTTATGTGTTTTTGCAGCATGTGTACTGCGTTTTTCATCTGGACAAGTGACTGGACAAATTATTTGCCACAGGTGCGTTGTGTTTGTGATGCCTTTTTGCTGCTGTTTCTCTTCATTTCAAAGGAGACGTGCTTTATCGGTGCATTTTTTTTTACTGTACCAAACATGCAGCAAAAATGCACCTAGCGGGACTTTTAAGGCTAGGTTCACTGTGTGGGGTGGTTGCAGATGCGGGAATTGCAGCTGTTCCTGCACCCACAACCACCCACAGCCAAAGCATGCTACTCTATAGAGACACGCATGGCTAGCATTCATTCATAATGGCACCCCCACACTTCTTAACCCACAGCATGTTTGTGGGCATGGGAATCGCAGGGAGATCGTGTGGTGCAAAAATGCCATGCAATTTCCCTGCAGCTGCATTTTTAAATTGGTTTTTGTGAGAAACGCAGGCACAGCAATCCATTTAAATGAAGGGGATGTCATGCCCAGACAAACACAGGACACAAATCTGCACAAGTGTGAACCTACTGTAAGAGCCTTTTCTTGCTGCATTTTTAGTGCATGTTTGGTGCAGTTAAAAAAAGCGCCAAAAATGCACCTCTCCATTGAAATGAATAGAAACTGTGGAAAAAGTGCATAAAAAATGCAACACACCTATAGAAACTGCTTTGTCCAGTCACATGTCCAGGGGAAAAACGCAGCGCAAATGCATATAAAAAGCAACGCACTGGATATGGTTTTTAGCCATGTTTTTGAAATAGAGCAGTGTGAAAGCAGCCTAAAAATGCAACAGAAATGCAGGACCATTATGAAGAGTTCCATAGGACTTGAAGGGATGCATTTGAAAGGATGCATTAAAATAATGCATTTTAATTCTGCCTTTTATACCTTAAAAACTGATTCAAAACTGAGTGTGAAAGGGCCCTTATTGTGTTTGGGTTGGATGAAGGTGTATTAATCAGAATCTCTGCATGATAATATAACAAATTAATCCAATATTAATTTTGTTTTATTCGTTATGTTATGATTCAGAGATCCTGATGAATCCACCTCCATCCAGAGTGCATAAGCATTATTTCCCGAAATAACGAATTTACACATTAAGACAATTCTAGCCGTCTTCCGAAATTTGAATCAATTCGAAAACAATGAACATACTAACCGAATCCAAGGAAACAAATCCAATTATAAGAATTCTGAAAACGAATCATTCTTACATAACAAATATGATGAAACAAAATTATTAACTTAATGAACAAATCAGAAACAAAACACATTTTTCTGTCATGCACATCTCTAGAGACAAGATAAGATAGTAAAAATGTTTACTATAGCACTCCAAAACGTTTCACCCTTATTACATAGAAACATAGAAAAGTGATGGCAGAAAATAACCGAGTGGTCCATCGAGTGCGCCTGTTTTTTTTTTTTGGGGGGGGGGGGGGTTGCTTTTTGTTTTTTGTTAACGTTTTTATCAGAGTATAGATCTATACTTGTCCCAAGCATGTTTAAAGCTATTTACTGTAGACTGGCTCACTACCTCTGCTGGACGTTTATTCCAAGCATCAACTACTCTTTCAGTATAGTAGTACTTTCTGAGATTAGTTTTGAACTTTCTTCCAGTTACTTTAAGGTCATGTCCCCGTGTTCTTGATTTTGGTTTCATGTTGATAATACTGCCCTCCTGAACCTTATTCACCCCCTTGATGTATTTATAGGTTTCAGTTATGTCTCCCCTTTTCCTTCTTTCCTCCAGACTGCACATGCTAATTTCCTGGAGTCGCTCTTGATAAGTTTTATCCCCCAGACCTTTCACCATTTTTGTTACCCGTCTCTGGACTTGTTCTAGCTTACCAATATCTTCTTGTAAATGAGGTCTCCTGAACTGGACACAGTATTCTAAATGAGGTCTAACTAAAGATCTATATAGGGGAATCAGGACCTCCTTCCGCCTACTGGTGACCCCTCTAGTGATGAATCTTAGAACTCAATTCGCTTTCCTCACTGCCTGGCCGCACTGTTTGCTCATTATGCAATCATCTGAAATAAGTGCCCCCAAGTCCTTTCTCTCTGAATTGCTGGCCAACAATTTACCTCCCAATGCAGTACTCTCTCAAGGGATTCTTTTTCCCTGGGTGCATTATTTTACATTGAACTGCAATTTCCACTTTTTTGACCAATCTTCTAGCAATGACAAATTATGTTCCATGTTACATATACCTCCAGGGATATCAACCCTATTGCACACCTTTGTGTCATTGATGGTGGTCACTGGAACAGGGTGTAAAGCTGGCCATACACTGTACAAATTTCAAAATTGGACACAATTTTTCCCAGTGGGTGTCCCAGTTGGCCAAACATCCCTCATAAATCTCAACATCCCTTGAAAAATCTAAGGATCTAGGCAGAAAATTGGTCAAAAAGCGACTGCATCCATTCAGGTAATTTGACAGTCCATGGGGTTCTGAAGAAAGGGCTGGTACCCATGGAAAGCTTCAGCCAGTGCTATGTCTAGCTGTGTCATGGATGTAGGAGACAGTATATGTATTACATGCCTGTTAAGCGTAGATGAGTCATCAACAACTCTATTATTTACATGCTGGATTTTATCATTTGTGAGTATATATCCTTATTATTTTACTAATAAATAGTCTTCAAAGTTCACGAGGCCAGGGCACCCTGTTTCTTTGTTTTTTGTGTACTCCCAGATCATCCTGTCTGTACATGAGCTGGTGGCCAAGCAGTACGTTGAATACGATGGAATATTTACTTACAACGGAAAGTGGGTGCTACAATCTCATCAGAATCAATGAGATGTTGGATTTTCGCCTGAACATACAGGGATTTACCAGGACATGAGGTAAGGGAAAATCTTTTTAGTGGGGATTGAGGCAGCAATAAAAACTCAGCAGTGGTTTGCAATTCTCATTTTAAACATTAAGCTGGGTATTCACTAAAACTGGAGAATGCAAAATCTGGTGCAACTCTGAAATGAAACCAATCAGCTTTCAGGTTTTATTGTCAAACCTTAACTGAACAAGCTGAAGTTATGCAGGCCATATATGGGTCGAATTCCAAAAATTTTTTAAATAAAAAATCTTACTTAAGAATTTTTGTTAGAGTTTCGCACCATTAGTGGGCCGCAGCATCGGCCAATTTTCATGCGATCATCAAATTTGAGTGATCAGTCATGTTAGAAATTTTTAAAAAAACAAACATATTTCTAATGGGAGAATCATGTAAGAAATATAATTAACCTCCCTGGCGGTATTCCCGAGTGTAGCTCGGGGTAAAATTTCAATACCAAGAGCGGTAACCCCGAGCTACACTCGGGCTTACCATGCGGCGTTGCTCAGGGAGTCCCTGCAGCGCTTACCTTGTCCTTCGCTCCCACGATGTGTCCCCTGCAGCGTCCCCGGCCATCTCCTCCGGCCGATGCCGGCATCCGGCTTCCGTGTTCCGGTCCCTGTGACGTCGGGACGTACGGGCGCCGGAACCGGCGGGAAATTTGAAATTTAAAAAAAATTAAATTTTTTTTAAATGATTAATATATAGTAAAACATTGCTGTTTCAATGCATTTCACATACATTTTGTCCCGAGTGCTTTGTCCTGTGCCCTGCCTGCATTTTGACTGTTCTTTCTGCCTGGAAACGTAGAAAAGTCCATGGAGTCCAAAAAGCGTCCCTTTATGTCAAAAGCGGTTTTAGACCAGCTAGAGAACAGCGATAGTAAATTAGAACCACTTGCAGAATTGAGTGATAATGATTCGTGGGGAAATTCGGCATCAGACACTGAAAACGATTTTGCGATTTTGCTCAGCATTGTGCGAATTTGCCTCTGTATTTCAAATTTCAGTGTTTTTGGTTTGATTATATTATTGAATTAAATTTATTATTATATTATTATTTTTTATGATTATTAATTAAATTATAATTTATGATTTTGTGTTTCAAGTTTTATCATACCCGGAATGTTTACTAGACTCTTGTTCGGACAGATTTCAGTGAGTTATTCCTAAAAATTACAGCCTACAATAAAAAACTGCATATTTCCATGCAAAAAAATGGTACCGCTTTCAGCACAAAAAATCTGAAATAATCATACCGCCAGGGAGGTTAAAAGAGAAATGAGCATGAACTGTGAGCTGAAAAGAAAAGAAGATTCCCAGCAATGAAAATTCTTTTCTGTAGCAATATAAGGATCATATAGTAAACTCAGTGTAGAGCTATTCACCCTGAGGTCATCACAGAGGACAAGGGGGCATTAATTACATCTGGAGGAAAAGAAATTCAATCTCCAAACACGGAAAGGTTTCTTCACAGTGAGAGCTGTGAAATTGTGAAATAGACTCCTCAAGAGTTGGTTCTGGCCAGCTCAGTGGATTGTTTAAAAAAGGCCTGGATTCTTTCTTAGATACACAGAATATAACTGAATACTAACATTTATAGGTAAAGTTGATCCAGGGAATATCCAATTGCCTCTGGGGGGATCAGGAAGTTATTTTTTTCCCCTGCAGGAGCAAATTCGATCATGCTTTGCTGGGTTTTTTTTTACCTTCCTCTGGATCAACTGTGGGTATAGGATTATAACTTTTTTTTTAATGGTTGAACTGGATGGACTTTTGTCTTTTTTCAGCCAGACTAACTATGTACTTATAGGGTAACATTGAAGGCTAGCTCGGTTGAATTTTGATGGTGGCACAATCGGATTTAAAAAACCGAGGAAATTTCCAGTTTTCTAATAAAAATTTGTTCAGAATTCGACCCATGTATGGCCTGCATTAGAAGCTGATTGGCTATCATGCACAACTGCACCGGATTCTGAGTGCTCCAGTTTTAGTAAATCTATCCTAATATATCTACATAATGGTATATTGTTATTGATATATGTTCATATACGTTCAGCCCAGTGTTTTTTTATTTGATTTTAATGTCATAGGAAGAAAATCTGACTTTTTACTTAGATGGTTGTATTTGGAATGAGTGCCTGAAAAATCCCATACAATTAGACGTGTGTGATTCATTTTGTTAGGAATCAAAATTTGGAAGAAGCTTGCGTTATTTGGAGATTAGGATGTATCTGAATCTCTGAATCACAATCATAACGGGTTTCAACTAATCCGAACTAAATTATAACGAAAACAACAAATTCATTCCTATTCATTTGTTTAATTCGGATAACAGGATGCAATAGTTTGGACCTTTTGTTAATGTGTTACTAAACCCAGGACCCTGAATTCACTATATCTGGTCTCCCACAGTACGCACAACATGGAAATGCAATTATTTTAGTAAATATAAACTGCTAAATACCTTTTCTCTTGTGAATTCAGCTAAACACTAGTTAAAAGCTTGTAGGAGGAGTTTTCTTTCTGCTCTAGGAGGATGTGAAACCCCTGACCTCTGTCTGGACAGTGCTGATTGGCCCTGTGCTGATTGGCCCTGTGCTGATCACATGCACTTTCCCAAGATAAAAAAAAAAACCTCTCTAGCAATACACACCAAACTGAGCATGTGCACGTGACCACAAATTCAGTCTGTATCAGGTTGTCATTTCAACAAGAGGAGGGGCAGAGAAGAAAGGATCAACAATCATGCTTTACTGATATAAAGACTGATTTTGCTGTTGTGGGTTTAGTAACACTTTAAGCATCTGAAATAATGTAATGACGTAACGAATAATCTGAATTGATTTGGATCCATTTGTTTTATTCTTTCTAGTGATCGTAGTGTGAATATTCTAATAAGATTCTATTTGTATCGGGGTTGAACTTTAGACTATTTATTTCATTTGTATGTGTGCAGCCCAACAAAATCTGTTGAGAATGGGGAAATTATTTCACCTTAATAACATATCGAATGAAAAAAAACATCCAAAAATATAAATCCGTTTGGAACAACAAATATAAACTCTCCTTAAATAATGAATTGTTCCAAAAACAAATCATTCTAACATAACATTTATGATGAAAAGTTTAAAAGAAGTCCTAACCCTCCCTCACTTAAAAGATAAAAAAGTTAGGGCTGGTGGAAAAAAAAAAGAAAAAAGCTTGTGTAGTTGTGTATTAACCACTTGATGACCGGGCTATAGCCGAATGATGGCTACAGTGCAGTCATCCAGTTCTGGCAATGCGTCATATGACGTCCTACCAGAACCATGCCCTTTGGGGCGCGCTCTGTGATTGCTGTGTCAGTCAAACACAGCTGATCACAGAACACGGTAAAAGGCCAATCACAGCGACCCTTTACCACGTGATCAGCTGTGTCCAATGAGACAGCTGATCACGATGTAAACACAGTTGCCGGTTATTGATTGCACTTTATGTTATTAATTCAACTTAATAACATAACAAACGAAAACAGAACTTCCAAAAATATAAATCAGTTTGGAACAACAAATATAAAAACTCTCCCGAAATAATGAATTGTTCCGAAAACAAATCATTCTAACATAACATTTATGAGGAAAAGTTTAAAAGAAGTCCTAACACTTCCTCACTGTGACAGCGTGAGGAAAGTACTGCCGGTAACCAGCAAGTGTGAAAGGGGACATAAGTGCAGTCAGTCTGCCAGTCAGTGTCCATCAGTGCCACAAGTCGATGTCTATCAGTGCCGCCAGTCAGTGCCCATCAGTGCTACCTATCAATGACCTTCAGTGCTCATCGGTGCCGCATATCGGTGCAGCCTCATCAGTGCCTCCTCGTCAGTGTGTTTAACTGCTGCCAGTCAGTGTTCATCAGTGCCACCAGTCAGTGTCCATCAGTGCCACCAGTCAACGTCTATCAGTGCTGCCAGTCAGTGCCCATCAGTGCCACCTATCAGTGCCCATCAGTGGTGCCCATTGGTGCCGAATATCGGTGTAGCCTCATTAGTGCCTCCTCATCAGTGCCCATCAGTGCTGCCTATCAGTGCTGTCTCATCAGTGCCCATCAGTGCAGCCTATCAGTGCTGTCTCATCAGTGACCATCAGTGCTGCATATCACTGCCCATCAGTGCAGCCTCATCAACGCACATCAGTGAAGGAGAAAAATTACCTGTTTGAAACATTTTACAACAGAATCTAAGGGAAAACATTTTTTTTCATACTATTTGGTCTTTTTTTTTTGTTTAGCAAAAAAATAAAAAGCCCAGTGATTAATAAATAGCACCAAAAGAAAGCTCTATCTCAAAAAAATGAATGTGGTGCCCAGGGGCGGATTGACCATTGGGGAACTCGGACACTGCCCGAGGGCCCAGGGTCAGTAGGGGGCCCCATGAGATGTCCCTGGTACCTTTCATAGGCTTTTTTGGGTGTGGTTTGAGTGTGGGCGAGGACACAGGGGCCCCATGATCCCCTATTGCCCAGGGGCCCCATGAGTTGTCAGTCCGCCCCTGGTGGTGCTGTTCCTGTGCAAATTCCATGCTGTGTCCTGCATCAAACAATTGTGCACCTAGACTTAAAAAAAATATGACCAGCAAATTTATGTTAACAGTATAATGATCTGATTTAAAGAACTCCAGGCAGAAACTCTTTTCTGTGCAAATGCTGGTGGTTTCATACCTTCAGCAAAGATCTTGTTATTTTTTTCCCACAGTCCATCTGCTCCGAGAAAATTGAGGCTCATCATAAGGTTGACTCTCACATCGGCCGTTTGTGTGTTGCCTCGCCTTGACAGTGCATTGTGATTGGCCAAAGCAATGCACCTGACCACAGGTCAGGTGAAATTCTTTGGCCAATCAGAGCGCATGATGACATCACAAGGGGCCCCCATGTTGAGGGCATGTGGCTTGGTATGGTTCGGGGGGGCACTCGCTCCCCCCCCTTTCCTGACCTGCGGGGCTGCAAGCTCGGATAAGGGTCTGGTATGGATTTTGGGGGGGACACCATTTTTTTTTGGATACTACATAATAATATAACTCAAGTGGTATTTTAGTAGTTGTGCAATACTCAGATGCGGTGAGATACCACTTAGTGAATCAAAGTTCCTGGTCGAACTTTCGTTTGAATGAGAACCGAATTGGGGGTGTTTGGCCCATCACTACTCTACAGCTATGCATGATGGGAACTGCAGTTTCTCATAGCTGTAGAGTGAGAAAGCAGGATGTGACGTGTCCCTGGATTTACACCTCCTCCCTTGCCGAGAGAAGCTGGTATTTTTTGAACTGGAGTGATGACAACACAAATATTGAATTCTAAGTATCTCCTAAATGCTGAGCCTTATAAATAAACTAATAAAAGTTTATTAGTTTGCATAGGTCAGTGTATTTATTGCAGATTTTTATGTGGTATACCTGAGTTCTTCTTTAAGAAATTAAAAATTATTTTTTGCAAAATCAATTATACAAGGATCTAGAGCAGACTTTCTCAAACCTTTTAATATAGAGGAACCCTTGAAATTACTTTCCAGTTTCAGGGCACTGCGACTAATATTTATTACATCTACAGCTCATGATTAGAGATGAGCGAATCGAAGTATCCGAAGTGGAATTCGAGTCGAATATCGGAAAAATTTCGATTCGTGCCGAATCCGAAAAACAGCCTAATTCGGACGCGCGAATCGAAATTTTTCCGAAAATGGCGGCTGACATGTGCGGCGACGGAGCGGGGATGTCGGGGAAGGCGCGCAGACAAGGCGCGCTGCCCCATAATGCATTCCTCAACGACATGTGATCGCATCAGCCAATCAGCAGCCAGCCAGCCAGCACTGTGTAATGGTCGAGGTATATATAGCGGCCATTTTGGAAATCTTCATTTGCCTGCAGTCATTGAACAGAGGCAGACCGCTCTGTACTAGGGACAGGGACAGAGTTAGGGCCACAGAAACGAGAATTGGGGACAGAGAGAAGTTACTTAGGGACAGAGAACCATTACTCAGGGACACAGACTTGTTAATGAGGGCCACAGAATCGTTATTTAGGGACAAAGAAACGCTAGTTAGGGCCACAGAATTCATACTCAGGGACAGACAGAATTGTTACTCAGTGCCAGAGAATTGTTACTTAGGGCCACAGAAACGTTATTAGGGCCACAGAATTTTTACTCAGGGACAGACAGAATTGTTACTGAGTGCCAGAGAATTGTTACTCAGGGACAGACAGAATTGTTACTGAGTGCCAGAGAATTCTTACTCAGGGCCACAGAATTCATTCTCAGGGACAGACAGAATTGTTACTCAGGGACAGACAGAATTGTTACTGAGTGCCAGAGAATTGTTACTCAGGGACAGACAGAATTGTTACTGAGTGCCAGAGAATTGTTACTCAGGGACAGACAGAATTGTTACTGAGTGCCAGAGAATTGTTACTCAGGGACAGACAGAATTGTTACTGAGTGCCAGAGAATTGTTACTCAGGGACAGACAGAATTGTTACTGAGTGCCAGAGAATTGTTACTCAGGGACAGACAGAATTGTTACTGAGTGCCAGAGAATTGTTACTCAGGGACAGACAGAATTGTTACTGAGTGCCAGAGAATTGTTACTCAGGGACAGACAGAATTGTTACTGAGTGCCAGAGAATTGTTACTCGCACAGACACAAAATTGTTACTTGCACAGACACAGAATTGTTACTCGCGCAGACACAGAATTGTTACTCAGGGCCACAGAATTCATACTCAGGGACAGACAGAATTGTTACTGAGTGCCAGAGAATTGTTACTCAGGGACAGACAGAATTGTTACTGAGTGCCAGAGAATTGTTACTCAGGGACAGACAGAATTGTTACTGAGTGCCAGAGAATTGTTACTCGTACAGACACAAAATTGTTACTTGCACAGACACAGAATTGTTACTCGCACAGACACAGAATTGTTACTCAGGGCCACAGAATTCATACTCAGGGACAGACAGAATTGTTACTGAGCGCCAGAGAATTGTTACTCAGGGACAGACAGAATTGTTACTGAGTGCCAGAGAATTGTTACTCAGGGACAGACAGAATTGTTACTGAGTGCCAGAGAATTGTTACTCAGGGACAGACAGAATTGTTACTGAGTGCCAGAGAATTGTTACTCAGGGACAGACAGAATTGTTACTGAGTGCCAGAGAATTGTTACTCGCACAGACACAAAATTGTTACTTGCACAGACACAGAATTGTTACTCGCACAGACACAGAATTGTTACTCAGGGCCACAGAATTCATACTCAGGGACAGACAGAATTGTTACTGAGTGCCAGAGAATTGTTACTCAGGGACAGACAGAATTGTTACTGAGTGCCAGAGAATTGTTACTCAGGGACAGACAGAATTGTTACTGAGTGCCAGAGAATTGTTACTCGCACAGACACAAAATTGTTACTTGCACAGACACAGAATTGTTACTCGCACAGACACAGAATTGTTACTCAGGGCCACAGAATTCATACTCAGGGACAGACAGAATTGTTACTGAGTGCCAGAGAATTGTTACTCAGGGACAGACAGAATTGTTACTGAGTGCCAGAGAATTGTTACTCAGGGACAGACAGAATTGTTACTGAGTGCCAGAGAATTGTTACTCGCACAGACACAAAATTGTTACTTGCACAGACACAGAATTGTTACTCGCACAGACACAGAATTGTTACTCAGGGCCACAGAATTCATACTCAGGGATAGACAGAATTGTTACTGAGTGCCAGAGAATTGTTACTCAGGGACAGACAGAATTGTTACTGAGTGCCAGAGAATTGTTACTCAGGGACAGACAGAATTGTTACTGAGTGCCAGAGAATTGTTACTCAGGGACAGACAGAATTGTTACTGAGTGCCAGAGAATTGTTACTCAGGGACAGACAGAATTGTTACTGAGTGCCAGAGAATTGTTACTCAGGGACAGACAGAATTGTTACTGAGTGCCAGAGAATTGTTACTCAGGGACAGACAGAATTGTTACTGAGTGCCAGAGAATTGTTACTCGCACAGACACAAAATTGTTACTTGCACAGACACAGAATTGTTACTCGCGCAGACACAGAATTGTTACTCAGGGCCACAGAATTCATACTCAGGGACAGACAGAATTGTTACTGAGTGCCAGAGAATTGTTACTCAGGGACAGACAGAATTGTTACTGAGTGCCAGAGAATTGTTACTCAGGGACAGACAGAATTGTTACTGAGTGCCAGAGAATTGTTACTCGCACAGACACAAAATTGTTACTTGCACAGACACAGAATTGTTACTCGCACAGACACAGAATTGTTACTCAGGGCCACAGAATTCATACTCAGGGACAGACAGAATTGTTACTGAGCGCCAGAGAATTGTTACTCAGGGACAGACAGAATTGTTACTGAGTGCCAGAGAATTGTTACTCAGGGACAGACAGAATTGTTACTGAGTGCCAGAGAATTGTTACTCAGGGACAGACAGAATTGTTACTGAGTGCCAGAGAATTGTTACTCAGGGACAGACAGAATTGTTACTGAGTGCCAGAGAATTGTTACTCGCACAGACACAAAATTGTTACTTGCACAGACACAGAATTGTTACTCGCACAGACACAGAATTGTTACTCAGGGCCACAGAATTCATACTCAGGGACAGACAGAATTGTTACTGAGTGCCAGAGAATTGTTACTCAGGGACAGACAGAATTGTTACTGAGTGCCAGAGAATTGTTACTCAGGGACAGACAGAATTGTTACTGAGTGCCAGAGAATTGTTACTCGCACAGACACAAAATTGTTACTTGCACAGACACAGAATTGTTACTCGCACAGACACAGAATTGTTACTCAGGGCCACAGAATTCATACTCAGGGACAGACAGAATTGTTACTGAGTGCCAGAGAATTGTTACTCAGGGACAGACAGAATTGTTACTGAGTGCCAGAGAATTGTTACTCAGGGACAGACAGAATTGTTACTGAGTGCCAGAGAATTGTTACTCGCACAGACACAAAATTGTTACTTGCACAGACACAGAATTGTTACTCGCACAGACACAGAATTGTTACTCGCACAGACACAGAATTGTTACTCAGGGCCACAGAATTCATACTCAGGGACAGACAGAATTGTTACTGAGTGCCAGAGAATTGTTACTCAGGGACACCTAATCGTTGAATTAAATAGTATGTCAGACAACATGCAGAGGAGTGGCAGAGGAGGCAATGTTTTAGGAGCGAGCAGACGTGGCAGCAGAGGAAGGGGTCGAGGCAGCAGTATTCGCAGCCAGAGGCCAGTGCTCCCGGTGTCATCCAGCGGTCGTGTCTCCACCGACAACCCTGCCGTCATTGATTGGTTGGCTCGGTCGTCTTCCTCTTCCCAGGTCACCTCTGACACCTACAGCCAACGGTCGGTGGGTACGTCAGACACAACCGTTAGTTGGCATGGCCCGGGACCAAGCCCACTGAAATCACGTGTCCTCTACCTGCCCCTGTCCTTTGCTGTTCCCTCACCAAGCGAAGTATCGCATGCTGTGGGCTCAGCCCCACTGTACAGTGAGGAAGAGCTAACAGAGGGCGGTCAGGAACGGGGGGAGACATCGGCCTTTTCAGCAGCCAAGCGAACAAGTACTGGCGAGGAGAGTGGCTCGGTAGCCGGTCTAGAGACAGGTCTGTCTCCTGACCCAGACGCAGCCGAGGGGGCTAGTAGTGAGGCGGAGACCCTACTTGATGATGAGGAGGTTGATCGCACTTGGCAGCCTCGTCGTCATCAGGCAATTTCTTCCGCATCATCAGGAGAAGAGGGTGGCAGCTTGGCAGCGAGCAAAACAGTCGGTGGGTTGCCCAGGAGACAGCAGCAGGGTCGCATCAGTGTCAGTGGAGCCAAACGTCCACGGAGTAGAGCACCAGCTCCACTGCAGCCTACCACCACGGCCAGTAGTGGTGCCGGTGCGCACGGAGGAAGTAGCAGTCAGCCAGTGAAGAGTAGCGGGGGCAAAGTTTCCTACTCGGTGGTGTGGCAATTTTTCCTCAAGCCGCCCGAGGAAGTAAACGTAGCCGTATGTCGACTATGTGGCCAGAAATGCAAGCGTGGCCAGGGGGCCCATGTTGGGACTACAGCGTTGCGTCAGCATATGCAGCGTCACCATTCGGTGGCCTGGGAAAACCGTGATAAACATACGGCGGTTCTGCCTGCCCCAGCCCCCGCTCCATCACCCGCTCCGTTACTTGCTCCGTCACCCGACGTCGTCAATCGCCCTCTATCAGCCAGTCAAGGCTCCAACACCTCTGCTGAGGGGAGTTGTCGCTCATTGGCATCTTCCGCTCGTTCAGATGCTCCTTCTCCTGCTACTCCTCTTCTCGGATTCCGTCAACAGTCTTTCTTGGAATCCGTATCCAAGAGACAACAGTTTGCGAGCACGCACCCGACGGTGCAAAAGCTGAACGTCCTCCTGTCCAAGTTGCTGGTGCTGCAGTCCCTCCCTTTCCAACTGGTGGACTCAGCACCTTTCCGAGAAATGATGGCTTGTGCCGCGCCGCGGTGGAGAGTGCCAAGCCGTCATTTCTTTGCCCAAAAGGCAGTGCCAGCCCTGCATTCACATGTAGAAGAGATGGTGGGCCAGTCTTTGAGCATGTCGGTCTCTGCCAAAGTGCACGGCAGCGCCGACGTGTGGAGCTGTAACTACGGTCAGGGACAGTACATGTCATTTACGGCCCACTGGGTGAACGTGGTGCCGGCACAGCCGCACCAGCAACTTGGACAGGTCACGACGCTTTTGCCTCCACGTTTGCACGTCCTTGGTCCAGCAAGCATGTCCGCCTCTACCACCTCTTTTTCCGCCGTGTCCTCAGCCGCCACCCCCGTGCCAAGTCCCATTACCCGACCGGCATATCACATGTGCAGGGCGCAACGGTGTCACGCTGTGCTGCACCTGGTATGCCTTGGCGAACGTAGTCACACAGGGGAGGAACTGCTGAGTGTAATGAACAGAGAAATCGACAGATGGCTGTCTCCGCGCAAACTAAAAATCGGAACCATGTTGACTGACAACGGAAAGAACATGGTGTCTGCTCTGCGTCAAGGTAGGTTGTGCCATGCGCCATGCATGGCTCACGTGTTCAATCTGGTTGTCAAGCGGTTCCTAAAATCCACCATCCCACTGCAAGACATCCTTAAAATGTCACGTAAACTGTGCATGCATTTCAGCCATTCCTACACCGCAAAGAACACCCTCATTGAGCTGCAGCGGCAGAACGGAATTCCACAGCATCGCCTGATCTGCGACGTTGCAACAAGGTGGAATTCAACCCTACACATGTTAGACCGCCTTTACGAGCAGCGAAAGGCCATCACCGATTTCCTGATGTTACAAGCGGATAAAGGTACTCCCCTGTGTAACTTAGATGTCAGCCATTGGCAGCTCATGCGTGACACCTGCCGCTTGCTCAGGCCCTTTGAGGAGGCCACGCTATTCGTGAGTCGGCAGGACTATGGGATGAACGACGTCATTCCTCTGTTGCACGTCCTGGAACAAATGCTGTTAACAATGGCTGGTCAGGGTGCGGTAGACGTGGCGCACAGATCTCAACGCCACATGACCCCTGTGGGGGCAGGACAGGAAGAAGAGGAGGAGGTAGAGGAGGACATTTGTGCTCAGGAATTATTGAGTGAAATGGGTGGTTTTTCCACTCAGCGGACAGGAGTGGAGGAGCAGGAGCATCTGGTAGAGGAGGAGGAGGAGGAGACAGAGGACCTAGACGCACCGTGGCAGTATGCTGTGGAGATGGAGGCAGGGAGTCCCTCGCATTCCTTGGCACAAATGGCCCATAGCATGCTCGGTTGCTTGCGTAGCGACAGCCGAATAATAACCATCAGACAGAGGGATGACTTTTGGCTGTCCACCTTGTTGGACCCTCGCTACCGGTCCAAAATGGTGGCCTTTTTCACACCTGCTGAGAGGGAGGCCAAAATTACGTACTATAAAAACCACCTATGTAGTCAGTTGGTCTCTGCCTTTGTGCGCCAACGTCCATCCTCAGACACTGTGGGCCCTGTGCGCTCGCGTTCCGCTGGCATGGCAGCAGGGGAGGGGTGGGGTGGTAGGAGCAGTGGCAGCTCCACCAGCAGCGGCTGCCTCAGTCTGCAGTCGATGATGAGTAGCTTTCTTCACCAGCGCAGTGAGGAAACTACTAACCAGCCGCAGCAGCAGCAGCAGCATCAGGTGGACCTGGAGCAGGAGCTCAAACAACAGGCTTGGGACTACTTGGACAGCACCCTGCCAACCGAGGTAGACAATCCCCTTGACTACTGGGCAACGAAACTTGACCTTTGGCCCCAACTAGCTGAATTTGCCCTTGAAAGGCTGTCATGCCCGGCCAGTAGCGTGGCATCGGAGCGCGTGTTTAGTGCGGCAGGAGGTATTGTAACTCCGCGGAGGACACGACTGTCCACCCAAAGTGTGGAGAGACTCACGTTTGTGAAAATGAATCAGGCGTGGATTAGTCTGGATTTCAAACCACCAGTTCCTGACACAACTGACTAAATCCGCCATGAATCATGCCTCAAACATGTGCCACTTTCAGGTCTCCTCACACTGCTGGTGTGTTAAATTTTTTGACATAGGGTGCAGGCAGATTACGGGCCTCCTATAGCTGCTGCCAGGCCCCTAATCTGCCATGGGCCCCTATATACCGCCTCCTCATGCTGCTGCCAAGTCCAGAGTCTGTCATGGGTCCCTGTACGGCCTCCCATTGCTGCTGTCTCCATCGCCACAGTCTGCTGCCATGTGCCACTTTCAGGTCTCTTCACACTGCTGGTGTGTTAAATTTTTTGACATAGGGTGCAGGCAGATTACGGGCCTCCCATAGCTGCTGCCAGGCCCCTAATCTGCCATGGGCCCCTATATACCGCCTCCTCATGCTGCTGCCAAGTCCAGAGTCTGTCATGGGTCCCTGTACGGCCTCCCATTGCTGCTGTCTCCATCGCCACACTCTGCTGCCATGTGCCACTTTCAGGTCTCCTCACACACTGCTGGTGTGTAGAATTTTTTGACATAGGGTGCTGGCAGATTACGGGCCTCCCATAGCTGCTGCCAGGCCCCTAATCTGCCATGGGCCCCTATATACCGCCTCCTCATGCTGCTGCCAAGTCCAGAGTCTCTCATGGGTCCCTGTACGGCCTCCCATTGCTGCTGTCTCCATCGCCACACTCTGCTGCCATGTGCCACTTTCAGGTCTCTTCACACTGCTGGTGTGTTAAATTTTTTGACATAGGGTGCAGGCAGATTACGGGCCTCACATAGCTGCTGCCAGGCCCCTAATCTGCCATGGGCCCCTATATACCGCCTCCTCATGCTGCTGCCAAGTCCAGAGTCTGTCATGGTCCCTGTACGGCCTCCCATTGCTGCTGTCTCCATCGCCACACTCTGCTGCCATGTGCCACTTTCAGGTCTCTTCACACTGCTGGTGTGTTAAATTTTTTGACATAGGGTGCAGGCAGATTACGGGCCTCACATAGCTGCTGCCAGGCCCCTAATCTGCCATGGGCCCCTATATACCGCCTCCTCATGCTGCTGCCAAGTCTAGAGTCTCTCATGGGTCCCTGTACGGCCTCCCATTGCTGCTGTCTCCATCGCCACACTCTGCCATGTGCCACTTTCAGGTCTCTTCACACTGCTGGTGTGTTAAATTTTTTGACATAGGGTGCAGGCAGATTACGGGCCTCACATAGCTGCTGGCAGGCCCCTAATCTGCCATGGGCCCCTATATACCGCCTCCTCATGCTGCTGCCAAGTCCAGAGTCTGTCATGGTCCCTGTACGGCCTCCCATTGCTGCTGTCTCCATCGCCACACTCTGCCATGTGCCACTTTCAGGTCTCCTCACACACTGCTGGTGTGTAGAATTTTTTGACATAGGGTGCTGGCAGATTACGGGCCTCCCATAGCTGCTGCCAGGCCCCTAATCTGCCATGGGCCCCTATATACCGCCTCCTCATGCTGCTGCCAAGTCCAGAGTCTGTCATGGTCCCTGTACGGCCTCCCATTGCTGCTGTCTCCATCGCCACACTCTGCTGCCATGTGCCACTTTCAGGTCTCTTCACACTGCTGGTGTGTTAAATTTTTTGACATAGGGTGCAGGCAGATTACGGGCCTCACATAGCTGCTGCCAGGCCCCTAATCTGCCATGGGCCCCTATATACCGCCTCCTCATGCTGCTGCCAAGTCCAGAGTCTGTCATGGTCCCTGTACGGCCTCCCATTGCTGCTGTCTCCATCGCCACAGTCTGCTGCCATGTGCCACTTTCAGGTCTCTTCACACTGCTGGTGTGTTAAATTTTTTGACATAGGGTGCAGGCAGATTACGGGCCTCACATAGCTGCTGCCAGGCCCCTAATCTGCCATGGGCCCCTATATACCGCCTCCTCATGCTGCTGCCAAGTCCAGAGTCTCTCATGGGTCCCTGTACGGCCTCCCATTGCTGCTGTCTCCATCGCCACACTCTGCTGCCATGTGCCACTTTCAGGTCTCTTCACACTGCTGGTGTGTTAAATTTTTTGACATAGGGTGCAGGCAGATTACGGGCCTCACATAGCTGCTGCCAGGCCCCTAATCTGCCATGGGCCCCTATATACCGCCTCCTCATGCTGCTGCCAAGTCCAGAGTCTGTCATGGTCCCTGTACGGCCTCCCATTGCTGCTGTCTCCATCGCCACACTCTGCCATGTGCCACTTTCAGGTCTCTTCACACTGCTGGTGTGTTTAATTTTTTGACATAGGGTGCAGGCAGATTACGGGCCTCACATAGCTGCTGCCAGGCCCCTAATCTGCCATGGGCCCCTATATACCGCCTCCTCATGCTGCTGCCAAGTCTAGAGTCTCTCATGGGTCCCTGTACGGCCTCCCATTGCTGCTGTCTCCATCGCCACACTCTGCCATGTGCCACTTTCAGGTCTCTTCACACTGCTGGTGTGTTAAATTTTTTGACATAGGGTGCAGGCAGATTACGGGCCTCACATAGCTGCTGGCAGGCCCCTAATCTGCCATGGGCCCCTATATACCGCCTCCTCATGCTGCTGCCAAGTCCAGAGTCTGTCATGGTCCCTGTACGGCCTCCCATTGCTGCTGTCTCCATCGCCACACTCTGCTGCCATGTGCCACTTTCAGGTCTCTTCACACTGCTGGTGTGTTAAATTTTTTGACATAGGGTGCAGGCAGATTACGGGCCTCCCATAGCTGCTGCCAGGCCCCTAATCTGCCATGGGCCCCTATATACCGCCTCCTCATGCTGCTGCCAAGTCCAGAGTCTGTCATGGGTCCCTGTACGGCCTCCCATTGCTGCTGTCTCCATCGCCACACTCTGCCATGTGCCACTTTCAGGTCTCCTCACACACTGCTGGTGTGTAGAATTTTTTGACATAGGGTGCTGGCAGATTACGGGCCTCCCATAGCTGCTGCCAGGCCCCTAATCTGCCATGGGCCCCTATATACCGCCTCCTCATGCTGCTGCCAAGTTCAGAGTCTGTCATGGGTCCCTGTACGGCCTCCCATTGCTGCTGTCTCCATCGCCACACTCTGCCATGTGCCACTTTCAGGTCTCCTCACACTGCTGGTGTGTTGAATTTTTTGACATAGGGTGCTGGCAGATTACGGGCCTCCTATAGCTGCTGCCAGGCCCCTAATCTGCCATAAGCCCCTATATACCGCCTCCTCATGCTGCTGCCAAGTCCAGAGTCTGTCATGGGTCCCTGTACGGCCTCCCATTGCTGCTGTCTCCATCGCCACACTCTGCCATGTGCCACTTTCAGGTCTCCTCACACACTGCTGGTGTGTAGAATTTTTTGACATAGGGTGCTGGCAGATTACGGGCCTCCCATAGCTGCTGCCAGGCCCCTAATCTGCCATGGGCCCCTATATACCGCCTCCTCATGCTGCTGCCAAGTCCAGAGTCTGTCATGGGTCCCTGTACGGCCTCCCATTGCTGCTGTCTCCATCGCCACACTCTGCCATGTGCCACTTTCAGGTCTCCTCACACTGCTGGTGTGTTGAATTTTTTGACATAGGGTGCTGGCAGATTACGGGCCTCCTATAGCTGCTGCCAGGCCCCTAATCTGCCATGGGCCCCTATATACCGCCTCCTCATGCTGCTGCCAAGTCCAGAGTCTGTCATGGGTCCCTGTACGGCCTCCCATTGCTGCTGTCTCCATCGCCACACTCTGCCATGTGCCACTTTCATTTCTCCTCACACACTGCTGGTGTGTTGAATTTTTTGACATAGGGTGCTGGCAGATTACGGGCCTCCTATAGCTGCTGCCAGGCCCCTAATCTGCCATGGGCCCCTATATACCGCCTCCTCATGCTGCTGCCAAGTTCAGAGTCTGTCATGGGTCCCTGTACGGCCTCCCATTGCTGCTGTCTCCATCGCCACACTCTGCCATGTGCCACTTTCAGGTCTCCTCACACTGCTGGTGTGTTGAATTTTTTGACATAGGGTGCTGGCAGATTACGGGCCTCCTATAGCTGCTGCCAGGCCCCTAATCTGCCATAAGCCCCTATATACCGCCTCCTCATGCTGCTGCCAAGTCCAGAGTCTGTCATGGGTCCCTGTACGGCCTCCCATTGCTGCTGTCTCCATCGCCACACTCTGCCATGTGCCACTTTCAGGTCTCCTCACACACTGCTGGTGTGTTGAATTTTTTGACATAGGGTGCTGGCAGATTATGGGCCTCCTATAGCTGCTGCCAGGCCCCTAATCTGCCGTAGGCCCCTATATACCGCCTCCTCATGCTGCTGCCAGGTCCAGAGTCTCTCATGGGTCCCTGTACGGCCTCCCATTGCTGCTGTCTCCATCGCCACACTCTGCCATGTGCCACTTTCAGGTCTCCTCACACTGCTGGTGTGTTCCATTTTTTGTCATAGGGTGCTGGCAGATTATGGGCCTCCCATAACTGCTGCCAGGCCCCTAATCTGCCATGGGCCCCTATACCGACTCCTCATGCTGTGACGTTGCAACAAGGTGGAATTCAACCCTACATATGTTAGACCGCCTTTACGAACAGCAAAAGGCCATCACAGATTTCCTGATGTTAAAAGCAGATAAAGGTACTCCCTGTGTAACTTAGATGTCAGCCATTGGCAGCTCATGCGTGACACCTGCGCTTGCTCAGGCCCTTTGAGGAGGCCACGCTATTCGTGAGTCGGCAGGACTATGGGATGAACGACGTCATTCCTCTGTTGCACGTCCTGGAACAAATGCTGTTAACAATGGCTGGTCAGGGTGCGGTAGACGTGGCGCACAGATCTCAACGCCACATGGCCCCTGTGGGGGCAGGACTGGAAGAAGAGGAGGAGGTAGAGGAGGACATTGGTGCTCAGGAATTATTGAGTGAAATGGGTGGTTTTTCCACTCAGCGGACAGGAGTGGAGGAGCAGGAGCATCTGGTAGAGGAGGAGGAAGAGGAGACAGAGGACCTAGACGCACCGTGGCAGTATGCTGTGGAGATGGAGGCAGGGAGTCCCTCGCATTCCTTGGCACAAATGGCCCATAGCATGCTCGGTTGCTTGCGTAGCGACAGCCGAATAATAACCATCAGACAGAGGGATGACTTTTGGCTGTCCACCTTGTTGGACCCTCGCTACCGTTCAAAAATGGTGGCCTTTTTCACACCTGCTGAGAGGGAGGCCAAAATAACGTACTATAAAAAACACCTATGTAGTCAGCTGGTCTCTGCCTGTCTGCGCCAACGTCCATCCTCAGACACTGTGGGCCCTGTGCGCTCGTGTTCCGCTGCCATGGCAGCAGGGGAGGGGTGGGGTGGTAGGAGCAGTGGCAGCTCCACCAGCAGCGGCTGCCTCAGTCTGCAGTCGATGATGAGTAGCTTTCTTCACCAGCGCAGTGAGGAAACTACTAACCAGCCGCAGCAGCAGCAGCAGCATCAGGTGGACCTGGAGCAGGACCTCAAACAACAGGCTTAGGCCTACTTGGACAGCACCCTGCCAACCGAGGTAGACAATCCCCTTGACTACTGGGCAACGAAACTTGACCTTTGGCCCCAACTAGCTGAATTTGCCCTTGAAAGGCTGTCATGCCCGGCCAGTAGCGTGGCATCGGAGCGCGTGTTTAGTGCGGCAGGAGGTATTGCAACTCCGCGGAGGACACGACTGTCCACCCAAAGTGTGGAGAGACTCACGTTTGTGAAAATGAATCAGGCGTGGATTAGTCTGGATTTCAAACCACCAGTTCCTGACACAACTGACTAAATCCGCCATGAATCATGCCCCAAACATGTGCCACTTTCAGGTCTCCTCACACTGCTGGTGTGTTCCATTTTTTGTCATAGGGTGCTGGCAGATTACGGGCCTCCCATAGCTGCTGCCAGGCCCCTAATCTGCCATGGGCCCCTATACCGCCTCCTCATGCTGCTGCCAAGTCCAGAGTCTCTCATGGGTCCCTGTACGGCCTCCCATTGCTGCTGCCTCCATCGCCACACTCTGCCATGTGCCACTTTCAGGTCTCCTCACACTGCTGGTGTGTTCCATTTTTTGTCATAGGGTGCTGGCAGATTACGGGCCTCCCATAGCTGCTGCCAGGCCCCTAATCTGCCATGGGCCCCTATACCGCCTCCTCATGCTGCTGCCAGGTCCAGAGTCTCTCATGGGTCCCTGTACGGCCTCCCATTGCTGCTGTCTCCATCGCCACACTCTGCCATGTGCCACTTTCAGGTCTCCTCACACTGCTGGTGGGTTCCATTTTTTGTCATAGGGTGCTGGCAGATTACGGGCCTCCCATAGCTGCTGCCAGGCCCGTAATCTGCCATGGGCCCCCGTACCGACTCCTCATGCTGCTGCCAGGCCCGTAATCTGTCATGGGCCCCTGTTGTCGCTTGTTTGCATATTCCGCTCGTTCAGATGCTCCTTCTCCTGCTACTCCTCTTCACGGATTCCGTCAGCAGTCTTTCTTGGAATCCGTTTCCAAGAGACAACAGTTTGCGAGCACGCACCCGACGGTGCAGAAGCTGAACGTCCTCCTGTCCAAGTTGCTGCTGCCAGGCTCGTAATCTGTCATGCGCCCCTGTACCGCCTCCTCATGCTGCTGCCAGGTCCAGAGTGTGTCATGGGCCCCCGTACCGACTCCTCATGCTGCTGCCAGGCCCGTAATCTGTCATGGGCCCCTGTACCGCCTCCCCATGCTGCTGCCAGGTCCAGAGTGTGTCATGGGTCCCTGTACGGCCTCCCATTGCTGCTGCCAGGCCCGTAATCTGCCATGGGCCCCCGTACCGACTCCTCATGCTGCTGCCAGGCCCGTAATCTGTCATGGGCCCCTGTACCGCCTCCTCATGCTGCTGCCAGGTCCAGAGTGTGTCATGGGTCCCTGTACGGCCTCCCATTGCTGCTGTCTCTATCGCCACACTCTGCCATGTGCCACTTTCAGGTCTCCTCACACTGCTGGTGGTTTCCATTTTTGTCATAGGGTGCTGTATGGCCTCCCATTGCTGCTGCCTCCACCGCCACACTGTGGCTCCACACTCTGGTTTTGGCCCCGTGACTGCCCAAATGAGTGAAGTGTGCGGTGATTCTAAGATCGACGGCACTCATCTGCATGTCATACTGACTGACAGTATTATTTCTCTTCCCCAGCAGACTCCAAGGGCATTTAAATTAAAGGTACAGTGTTCTGCACTAATATTAAGTCTCTCTGAAGCCTAGAAACACCCTTTTTTAAGTTAAATTCACAGCGAATTTATTCGACTCGAATCGAATATTGTCCACGAATTCGCCGAATCAGTCGAATCGAATTTTTCATTTCTTCGCTCATCTCTACTCATGATACATTAGTGTGATGGTCAGTTGGAAGAATGCTCCTAACATTGTTGGTCAGTGGGAAGAATTCCACCAGATCATTGGTGTCAGTGGTTACTTACTGAGAGGCAGAAATTGCTTATTGCTCAAGGAAGCCCTAAATACCTTTGGTGGAACCCTGGTTGACAAAGAATGATTTTGAGACTGGTCTGGTTGTCAAAAAAAAATATTTGAAGAGGACATGCTAGGTTTACATTGGTGGGGTTTTTTGCTGCCTATGTTTAGGCCATTGGCTGCTCTTGATTATGGCACAATGACGAAACGTGTTGGGTGGGGCTAATCACGTCACTTTCAGTTTGTTGAAGTCTGGCTATGGAACACAACACCACCCCCATGGCCATGTCCTTCATTCACAGTGTTCTGTGAATGAATGAATGAACTACAAATCCAGACAGCCTTAGCAGCTGTCAGCTTGTAGTCTCTGATGAACTACAATGGGGCTGTGAGCGTAATGGTAGTTTATCGAGTCTTCCTGTCAGCAAGTGTCAGTACAGGACCGTCTGTAGGAGACCTGCATGGCACCAGAGATTTGCTGATCACTGGTGCAATGCTTTACAGGCCTCTAACACAAAAAATAATTAATGCAAATGTATTTACCTGCACAAAAATGTGCATTTCTTATTTTTTTGTGAAAAGGTGAACTTACTATTTAAAAAAAATATATACTGTTACATACAAAGTTCATTGCATCGCACATAAATTGACACTAAACTCTGGTTTAAAAAAATTCTACTCAAGTATGTATTCTTAAAGTGGTTCTAAAGGCTCAAAGTTTTTTACCTTCCCATATTCCCACCCTATTCTACCCATATGGAAGAAAAATATATTTGAAATATATTTTAAAAATATTATTTCCAAATATGTTGACATAAATTTGAAATGCTACAATTTTGGCCATATCCAATATATTTAAAAATATATTTCAATAAATATATATATATATATATTTTTTTTTTTCATTACAAAATATATTTTTAGAATGCATTTACAAATAGATGTAAAATATATGTAAAAATATATGTTAAAATTAATTTTTATATATGTTAAAAAAAGTGAAGATTATATTTAAAATATATATTTTTAAAAATATCATTTTTAAAATATATTCTTCAGATTGTATTGTCAATTACAGCCAGTGAGCCAATGAGTAGAGAGAGGGGCCAAGCCATGGCTCCATGTGTATATGGACACATAGAGCAGCAGGTGCCCCTATAGCAAGCTGCTTGCTGTGGGGGCACCCGACAGGAGGATGGGGCCAGGAGAGCCTGTGGGGGATCCGAGAAGAGGAGGATCAAAAGCCCCTTCTATTGCTCCCAGCTTTATCCAAATCTCCAAATGCCACATTTTTTATGACTTCCTACGGGATCTGTAGAGTGCATCAAGCAGTGCACTGCTTGTTCCAAACAAATGGAAGTGATGGGAAATAAGAGAGTTTCAGGTGCTCATGAAGGACGTTACAAGGAGGCAAAAAATAAAGTATGAAACAATTTAATGAAAAATAGATTACAGGGCCATCGAGTAGTTACAGTGTATGAATTTTTTTGGGAGGATGATATGGTCTATTCTCACTTTAACGTGTTAGGCATCCTTCATATTATTGCATTTGTTACTTTTAAACAATAACATGAAGGAAATGTGGGCGTAAAAATGCCCCAGAGGGTTTGATGTACATGTAGAGACAAAACCTTTTTTTCCTTTTTTTATAGAGAAGGGAAGTTCTAGAATTGTTGAGTTTTATTACATTCTGTGTCCCAGCTAGATAGATTCACCCTGTGTGTGCTAATAAAAATGATGACATGCAGGGAAATCCAACTTTTTAGAGTTGTCACAAGAACAAGAGGTAAATTCTTCAATAGGGACACCTCTTCCAGTGACAAATTTCCAATAGATGAGCTACATTTATTTTGTATTGATTTCCTCTCATTTCCTGTTGCATCTCCTGGCACAGGAAGTGACATTTTCCCAACAGGAAGAGACAGCAAAAATAAACCTAAGGCAATTTTAACCCTTCCATATCAGGGTTACAAACCTCCGGAAGTGAAGTTTACTGACATGACACAAAACAATTTACTCACAGAGCCCATTTTTTTTAACTGACACAACCCACAAAATTTACTGACAGAGCCCATTTTTCTTTCTACTGACTGTTCAAAAAGGTAGCTAAATGGCAATTTTTCTGTGCAAGTATCAATATTTAAGCTACAGACATGTAGCTAGTATGATTAGCAATGTATGTAAGGTATAACAAAAGGCCAAAAACATATTTCTCCTTTAATATGAAGGTCAGGTTAATATACCCAACACAGAGTTCCCTCTTACATCAGTCAATCAGACATAATTGACTCTGAGGTAAGAAATCCTCATGGATACCGCTGTGCCACAGGTGACACCGCTCTGCTGCGTCTGGAAGCCAGCTGTGTGAGTGAAGGATCCAGAAGAGTGGGGCTGGAAAGCTCAGGAGCCAGATGTCAGACGCGATGACGTCAGTGAACAAGCTTCGGCTCAATTCCAAACGTGTGCATTGGTTGATGGCTGCTGCGGGGTAGCGATCCGCTTGAGTGTGCCCACAGAGAAGGCTCTACATGCCAGCTGTGGCACGCATATCATTGGTTCACCATCAGTGCCTTAGAGCAATAGCACAGTGCCATTTATTAATCCTACATAGCATGCAGATAGTTAAACATGGATATTCCAAGCAGCAGTCATTTACCACAAAGCAACAGCACGGCATCAATTATCAATCCTACATAGCACTGAGATGGTTAAACATTGATATTCCAAGCAGTAGTCATTTAGCTGTGAAGGAGCAGAGAAGACATGATAAAAAAGTAAAAGAATCGGTGTTTAACCACTTACCCTCCTGAGGATTTACCCCCCTTCTTGACCAGGCCATTTTTTGCATTACTTTAACTGACAATTGCGCGGTCATGCAACATTGCACCCAAATTAAATTTATGTCCTTTTTTCCAACTAATTGAGCTTTCTTTCAGTGGTATTTGATTGTCTGTGAGTTTTTTATTTTTTGTGCCATAAAAAAAAAGCCTGACAATTTAGTGAAATAAACAATATTTTTGACTTTTTGCTATTAAACTTGTCCAGTAAAAATTTTTTAAAAAATCTAATTTCGTCATGCATTTAGGCCAAAATGTATTCCGCTACATGTCTTTGCTAAAAAAAAAACCCAACATGTGTAAATAATATGGTTTACATGAAAGTTTTAGTGTTTACAAATGGCGGTATAGATATTGACATTTTTTTTTTTTTACTGGTAGTGGTGGCGATCAGCGACTTATAGCGGGACTGCGCCGGGCATTCTGACACTGGGGGGGAACTAACTTGATGTCACTGACATCCCCAGTGACACCAAAACAGTGATCAGTGCTAAAAAAAGCACTGACACTGTACTAATGGCACTGGGCAGGAAAAGGTTAACATGAGGATGATCAAAGGGTTAACTGTGTGATGGGAGTGTTTTACTAGGGGGTGGTGTCAGTGTGCTTCACTGTAAGCACACTGCTTTTTAAAGCTGTGCTGTGCACAGCCATCCAACACAGTGTGCCCGAGCTGACGGAGGAGAACTGTTAGTAAACAAAACAGTTCTCCTCCCCATCCGCTTTGGTTGGCGCTTTTGCATGTAAATGTACTTTGAATGGAGTCAAACCTAGTATGCTGACACCAGAGAAGCAGCGATTATTAATTTAGTGTGCAAAGAAACCACAAACATCTATATCTAGGGAGTGAGCAGAAAAGGAATAATCCCAGGATGTTGTCTGCGTTGTAATAAAATTTCATGTAATAATCTTGTAACCTGTCAGCACCACGCAATTAGTCAAATCATCACAAAAACATGTGTAACCTATTAATTTGTCATCACCCAAATCTGAACTAGATCCCACAGAGGTAGCGCAGTACTAAATGATAATGAAAAGTTGGTTCATAAAGGCTGTTTTCACACTGCTCTGTTGCAAAAACGTGGTAAAGCATAGTTGTTTTAGGGTGTTTTTGCTGGGTTTCTGAAGTGTTTTGCAAAGTGATAAAAGGACGTGTGAACCAAAATACATGCTAAAAACGCATCCGTGAATTCTTTTATGCTGCATTTTTTATGCATCTTGCACTTATTTTAATGGAGAGGTGCTTTTTTTTTTTTGGTGCTTTTTTTACTGCACTAAACATTATCCAAAAAATGCAGCATGCAGGACTTTAAAAAACGCAACTGACTCGCAGATGACTGCTGTGAAGAGTTCCATACAGTGGCAGAACTACCTGGGTCACAAGGGTCGCACATGCAACCAGGTCCTAGTGTTCCACCACTGTAGGGGGACCCCTAGACCTGGCATGCTACCTGCACCTTTGACCAGCAGTTCAGTATGCAGTGGGGGTGATCGGCAGCTCTAGAGTGCCGGCTTTATCTGCCTTTGTTCCTCCGACCAATAGTTCAGCTATACAGTGGAGAGGGGAGGGGCTTCTGACCCGGGCAGGCACTGGCTTCAGTGCACAAGCAGAGGGACTCACTTGTGTACTGAAGCCAGTGCCTGCCTGGGTCAGAAGCCCCTCCCTTCTCCACTGTATAGTTGAAATGCTGGCCAGAGGAGCAAAGGGAGATTCCGGATGCCCCTGGTACCTTTCTCATAGGATTTTTTGAGTTTGGGCAAGGACACAGGGGCCCCATGATCCCCTATTGCCTGGGGGCCCCATGAGTTGTCAGTCCACCCCTGGCTCGGAGCGCACAGGGCGCGCGCTTTCAGCACATATGTCCTTTTTTAATAGAACGTAAATGTGCGGCCGCTTGGCGACTAGGCCCAGACGCTGGGATGCCCCTGGTACCTTTCTCATAGGATTTTTTGAGTTTGGGCAAGGACACAGGGGCCCCATGATCCCCTATTGCCTGGGGGCCCCATGAGGGGTCAGTCCACCCCTGGTTCGGAGCGCACAGGGCGCGCGCTTTCAGCACATATGTCCTTTTTTAATAGAACGCAAATGTGCGGCCGCTCGGTGACTAGGCCCAGACGCTGGGAGGCCACACATTTATGTGCGGCCGGCGTGAAGAGGTTAACAACCAGCTAATAACGAATCAATTTGGATCATTTGTAATTTTGGATGCTTCAAACATCCGAATGAAACTAATAAATTTTGTTCTTTTGTCATTCGGAGAATCAGATACATTTGAATAACAAAAATTTTGTCCGAATTTCAATTTATAGCGAAACAAATTACACATGTCGAGAGTTTGTTTTTTTTTTCAATGTGAAAATCCATACTATAGTATACAAAGATTTGAGTGAGGAAGGTATAGGGAAACAAGAGCATCAAACCAAAAGTTTAGGAGTCCAAGCATACTTATTCCCTAAAGAATTATAAACGTAACAAGCAAACTTATGTCAAGGGCTAAAATGTTCCCTCTTCATCAGGGCTTCAATACTCAATTGAAAAGAGCAGTGGACTCATGTAGTAGGTTTAATGGAGGGTAATTCAGACTGGGAGATGGTTGCTTCAAAAAGTGGCTTCAACAGATCTGATACCACTGGGTTTCCACCAGCCTGCAGGCTGCTTGCTGACTGTGGATGCAGGAATTGCACCTGTTTGCATATTCGCCACTACCTGCAGCTGATTCGCTCTTGCTGAGACACGCGGGGATTGCCATTCATTCACAGCGTGATCACAGGTGTGGGAGCCGCAGGGAATCCGCATGGTCAAAAAGACAGTGCAGTTTGCCTGCAGTTGCTTTTTAGGTAGGTGCATGCACTTTTTTGTGTGGGACTTATAGCACAGCAGCCCATTCAAATTAATAGGCTGCCATGCCTGAGCAAACGCAGGCCACACAGCCCACACTAGTGTGAACCAGGCGTAAAAGAGGAACATTATAGCTCCTTAAAAAAGTTTTGGCTTATTATCTGTGGACTTTATGTTGAAATAAATACTTTTTGACCCCTAAACTTGTGCAGTGGTGCTCTTGATCTTTCCCTATACTATACAAAAGTAAAGCAAACATTTTTGATTGGGTTTTACATTAATCTTAAGCAGGAAATTAAAACAATATACAAACTGCGTAAAGCGAGCAATAATTTTAATAATTCAGCATATATATGGGCAGCATAGTGGCTAAATGGTTAGCACTTCTGCCTGGCAACCGGGGTCGTTGATTTGAATCCCATTCACCTGCCTGGAGTTTGCATGTTCTCTCTGTACCTGCGTGGGCTTCCTCCGGGTACTCTGGTTTCCTCCCACACTCCAAAAAGACATGCTGGTAAGTTAATTGGATCCTATCTAAATTGGCCCTAATATGTGTATGTATGAATATAAGTTAAGGACCTTAGATTGTACGCCCCTTGAGAGTTAGGGACTGATGTGAATGTACAATATATATGTAAAGTGCTGCGTAAATTGACGGCGCTATATAAGTACCTGAAATAAATAATAATAAATAAATATATGCTTATTTTCCTTGTTAACTAGGCTGCATGTGTGCCCCTTTTCCTCATATTGTATGACAATAGAATGGATAGAACAATGTAAGGAAGCTGATGAAAGTAAATATCTCATTTGTGTAAATGTGACTCTATTATTTTCTACTCCTGCTAGTAAAACACAAGGCTTACTTTATAGTCATAGCCTTGTAAATCAATAATTTTGGAGCTGGAGCTCTTTTGTTTTTGTGCAACAATATTGTAATAAATGTCAAGATGACGGATTTATTACATGAGCATGAACCCTAAATTGACACTATACTTATTAAAACAATATAAAAAATATCTATAAATATCAAGTTTGATGGCAGGCATGCAGTATGTATAAAAATAACTTTTAAAGACATTGTTGTACATAATTGTACATTATAATACTAAAAAGCATGAGTTGCTCTTTAAAAAAGAGGGGACCAAAAAGGGTTAGTTCACACTTTCCCACACTTTGATGCCCCCCTGGTCCATCCCAAGACCCTTGAAAATACACCCTCTGAATCTGAGAACACATGACATAGCCCAACTCTACTTAATGGAGTGATCTGTGCTTAGAACTTATTCACCAAGCCCAAATGTTCTAACAGAGGGATGGAAATGTGTTCTCAATCAACACTTAAATAGTGAGTTTCAGTGGAACAAGAATGCATTTCTATCCCTGTCTCTATCCTGGCATGGGTACCCTCTTCTGCCTGCAAAACTCTAAAATCCCACCAGACGTAAGGGCCTATGCTCAGAGCTTGATAGCACTTTCAAGCTACCGAGGATCTCTCCTTTCACCTTTCTACTTTCACTTCTCTTTCCAGTTATAGGGAACCCAGATTTCCCTGCCAGAAGAGATAATAAACAGCTCCGATGCCTCTTAGAAGTGGGCAAGAGTAGGATCTAGCACTTTATTTTAAATCAAAACTGATTGGATCATAAACAGATCCAACTAATGCTCTCACCCATGCTGGACCCCCTAGCTGCTTTTCAAATGAGACACTTTCTTAGGTCCTTACTACCTGCTAAACAATTTGCGAGGATGAAAATGTACACAGCCTTAAAAAAGTTTTGACTTACTTAGGCAGGAATCCTGGGTGGCCTGGTAGCAGATCAGGGTGACAGGACTAATGGAGAAGGTCAATACATACCATTAATTGTCCCTCCTGTAAATAAATCATTTGCCTGGTGTGGGGTAAATATGGGTTCACTTCAGTGGGTCATGTTCCTTTATATGAGTTTTTATTGCTCCGGTGTTTTATATTTTTTTGGGTTGCAGATTTGAAAAAGTGACCTGTGGACTGCTTAAATCCTGAGTGCTCCTGAGCTGACTTTAGCAACTCCTAAGTTGGCAAGTAATGGCAGCTTTAAGTGAACCTACACTCCAAAGTTTATAGAAAACTATTTGCTGGAATGGATAAATAAAGAATACTAAAAGTGATTACATATTTATCTTTTATCTGTAGAAAATGGTGCACCAGGTTCCCTCCAGTGCTTTTCCACTAATCAGAAGTCTAAGTATGTGGTCACAGGATCACTGATGAAGAGGGCACTGGAGATCATACTGGTAGACATATTGGTGGATTCTGCACTTAAGTAAAAAGCATAAGACCAAACTCCCCACACTTGTGGTCATGTAACCAGCATTGAATGTTAATGGTGACAGGATACTCTCCAGGAAACATAAGCATTCCTGATTTTTGTCTGCTCTTTGCTTATCTACCGCAGCAATGCTATTTTCATTTTGTTTCAGATGCATTCGTTTGTTGAAGAATTTTGTTTCATTATATTCGTTATGTTGAAGCGATTTGTTTAGTATCTTCGGCATTTGTTTTGTATATTTGTTGTTCCAGGTGGATTCAAAAAATGTTGCAATCTTTCTAAAAGATTGCTATATATTCTATATATTATCAAATAGGATGGATTTGAATCAAAAAGATTTGATATTTTCAGACATTAGTCCAACCCACAAAGAAAACTTACATGAGCTGATTGGACAATATCGACAAGTGCCATGTGCATCCAAATTAACAAATGGAAGCTATTCATGATCCGAATCAGAATTATAGAACGAATTTGAAAATTGAATTCATTTCCCCATGGTCCTGAACAACTATCACATGATGTCATCCAAATGAAACAAATGCATTCACTATTACATTATAACTTTTTTTTTTCGGATTCATTGACATTCACTGCTTCATCTATTCAGAGATTCGTATACATCAGAATCTCCAAAAATAAAATTTTTGTCTGAAAGATGAATCGAAACGAATCTCACTTATCTACTACTAACATAGTTGTGTTCTCCCCCAGAGGGGCCACTGAGAAAATGCCTAGGTCTCCCTTACTTAGTAGAGAGGCTGCCAGTAACAAGCACAGTTCCATGCACACTGACAATACAGGCTCAGTCTAGGGAATGTATTTTAGAATTTATTGCTGAATAACTTTAACAGAAGAGGCGTTCAGGGATCGGGATACTTCAAACAATAGTAGATATAATGGAAAGACAGCTTCTCACTACTCTTCTCTAAGTAGCCTTTCCTGGAGGTAACAGAGGATGACCAATAATTCTCGGACTGTATAAGAGCAGTCCAAATTATTATAGCATCCTCTGGCAGATCTCTTCTAGGACTTGCACAGCCAGCAAGTCCTCAGTGAGATCTTTACTCACAATGTCCAAGTAGCTGTCTACTACCCAGCATCCA